>NC_048569.1:24122390-24869890 GCF_013265735.2 Oncorhynchus mykiss | reverse complement strand
CTCTGTCAGACAGAACATGTGCTATAAGAGAGAGTATGTGTTTGTGTGCGTGTGTGCATGCATGTGTGTCTGTGTGTGTATGTGTGTGTTTTAGGAAGAAAGTAAGCCCGTGTTCATACTTCTGGAAGTGTATTTCTCTTCCCTCCACATACTTACAGTAGCTGTCATGTTATATTCCTTTATCCTTCTTTCCCTTTCTTTTCCTCACCCTCTTTTTGTCTCTTACCTTCTATCCTTCTCCCTCTCTCCCATCTCCCTCTCATATTTCCATCACTCCTACTCCATCTCTCCCTCTGCTTCCTCCCTCTTTCTCTTACGTTCTCTGTTCCTCAAGTGAACGGAGGGTGGTCGTTGTGGACAGACTGGTCGGCTTGTAACGTGCCCTGTGGGCGGGGGGTCCAGAAACGCTCCCGCACTTGCACCAACCCTGCCCCTCTCAATGGGGGCGCCTTCTGCGAGGGCATGTCTGTCCAGAAGAGTACCTGTAATGCCCTCTGCCCAGGTCTGTTTGTCTATTTGGCTATCTAGCAGGCTTCTTGTCTGTCTGACTATCTGTCTGTCTGTCTTCATGATTTTCATTCTATCCAACTGTCTGACTGTCTGGGAGGGGGGATTGTTTTGTTGTGGGTTTGCATTATTTGCCTGCGCATCTGTATTTATGACAGTGATGCTCTCAATGGCAGAGGAAGGCTCTGCCTCTGCTGTTAAGGTAATTTCCCTCCAAACCAGTTTCCCTCCATCGTCTGACCCCATTTTACTGACTGACAGTGGCTTGGAGTCTGAAATGTAATGCAGTGCCCCTCCAAGACAGAGACGGAGAGATAGAGAGAAGAGGTTAGAGGGCGGGGATGAAAGAGAGGGAGAGAGAGAAGAGACACAGAGAGAGCGAGAAGAAGAGAGGGGAGAATGGAAGAGTGTGAATATAGAAAAAGAATAAGGATAAGGCATAACTGAGGCAGGGAAATAGAAAAAGAGAGAGAAAGAGAAAATCAACTGAAGTGCAGGAGAGTTAACAACAGAATGATTGAGAATAGCCCTTACAACGAGTGAGAAAGACAGAGAAAGACAGAAAGGGCAAGAGACAGAGAGAGCGGGATCAGTGCCAGTTATCAGAGCGGCTGTGTAATTTGCGCAGTCCAAGTGTTCCTCTACACTTGGCCCAATTTATGCTTTCAGATCGCCACACCAATCACCAGGGAAATGCTGGTCATGTTGGGGGAAAGTTATCTGGCAAGGGCAGCACTCTCCCGCAAACACTATCTCAATTTGGCTCAACCACTCTCCTTCTCCCCCTCTTTCTCCATCTCTTTCTCTCTCTCTCTCTCTCTCTCTCTCTCTCTCTCTCTCTGTGAGTCTCAGCCCGTGCACAAACACAGCATTTGCATTTAGATTAGCAAGGCAGAGGGAAACCTTGAAAGCCTACAGAGTTGTTAAGGTAGTAGAGGAGACTTGATGGAACAAGCAAACTGTCTTTCCTGGCTTGAGTCAGCACCAGGATAGAACATAACATGGTATTGTTCTAATGTGGCCCCTGGAGAGAAAGACGAGGGGATTTTGTGTGGTGGGCTATAGGGCTAGTCCATTGTAAGTGCTCTATCAGTAAGGTCCATGTGTAGAGTAATTCTGGAGTAATGGTGGGGCAGTTATGTTCCACCTAGCTGTTTGCTGACTCTGGGTATCTATAATATGATTGTGTGTGTGTGTGCATGCGTCGTCGCCTGCATCCTCCTTTGGGTGCTTGTGTAGTTACTGTACATGCTGTGCATATGCCTGTGTGTTTTCTAAGCCTTGCAACACTTCCTTCCTCCCTCTCAGTGGATGGTGGATGGGCAGAGTGGACAGAGTGGACGGTGTGCAGTGGTGAGTGTGAGAGGCAGCGCAACAGAGAGTGTACGGCCCCAGAGCCCAAACGCGGAGGCAGGCTATGTGACGGGGCCGCTCTGGGAACATACAACTGCACCGGGGGTCTCTGCACTCACAGTGAGTATAGTCAGGGGGTCTCTGCACTCACAGTGAGTATTGTCAGGGGTCTCTGCACTCACAGTGAGTATTGTCAGGGGGTCTCTGCACTCACAGTGAGTATTGTCAGGGGGTCTCTGCACTCACAGTGAGTATTGTCAGGGGGTCTCTGCACTCACAGTGAGTATTGTCAGGGGGTCTCTGCACTCACAGTGAGTATTGTCAGGGGGTCTCTGCACTCACAGTGAGTATTGTCAGGGGGTCTCTGCACTCACAGTGAGTATTGTCAGAGGGTCTCTGCACTCACAGTGAGTATTGTCAGGGGGTCTCTGCACTCACAGTGAGTATTGTCAGGGGGTCTCTGCACTCACAGTGAGTATTGTCAGGGGGTCTCTGCACTCACAGTGAGTATTGTCAGGGGGTCTCTGCACTCACAGTGAGTATTGTCAGGGGGTCTCTGCACTCACAGTGAGTATTGTCAGGGGGTCTCTGCACTCACAGTGAGTATTGTCAGGGGGTCTCTGCACTCACAGTGAGTATTGTCAGGGGGTCTCTGCACTCACAGTGAGTATTGTCAGGGGGTCTCTGCACTCACAGTGAGTATTGTCAGGGGGTCTCTGCACTCACAGTGAGTATTGTCAGGGGTCTCTGCACTCACAGTGAGTATTGTCAGGGGGTCTCTGCACTCACAGTGAGTATTGTCACATACAGATTCATCTGGTGCTAAACCTATGGTGGTGGAGATCATTATCATTCATATCTTCATTAGAATCTTCATCATCATCATTGTGATCTTCAGAATGTTCATCATTGGGATCATCATCATCATCAGTACTTTCATAGATTCCCTCTTTACTCAACTTTGTGATTATATCATCATCATTATCATCATCAGTACCACACTTATTTTGTTGACAAATCCAGCAATATTGTGGACAAATCCATCCTAAGTTCCTTAGTGCTGCAATAAGCAGTGAATGACATAGTGTATCTGCCACGTGCTTTGACAGCATGGCATGGAAGTCCATACAGTACTTATTTAGTCATTCTTCTGATGCCCATGTCATTTCATCTCTCCGCAGGAAGACAATCATCCTTATCATGTTCCTCACATCAATCTCCACACACACACTCAAATACACTCATAAACACACACATGCTCCATACAATCCCTGGGTGACAGAAATTCCTATCACTGAACCAATCTCACTACCATGAGACACACACATCATGATCATGACCACACACACACATTTGGGCATGTACACTCATGTTCACATACACACACACACACACGCACACACCATGTACTCTCTGGATGATAAAGAGTCCTATCACTGGGCCAATCTTACTACCGCGACACACAGACACACACACATGTACATGTTGTACAGTACCTGCACACACATACATGTCCTCATTGGAAAACAACTGCAGGTTAAATCCTGTAGTATTCCATTCAAGTAGAAGTGAACTGACATGGTGTCTCTGTGTCTTTGCAGATCTGCTACACGACGCCAAGCCACAGGGTGAGTTCTCTCCAATCACCATCTTACTTTAGAACACACCCTGTACACACTGAAACCACCATGGCTTCTCCTCTACTATAACAACCATTATAGGTTGTCACGCCAGCACTCACAGATACAACCCTCCAACCCAAAATTCCAACATCATGATCCAGAACCATTATTACCACTAGCATTATCAAATTCACCCATATTTAACATTATCCGACCACCAACATCATTATCCTATCATTATTAACCACAAACACTATTTATGTCATTTTCTCAATTGAAATGCCCGGTCTCTTCCAGAAATGTACTCTTCATGAGAAACCGTATTCTCACGATGAACATCATCAAAATCATGTCTTAAAGAGACAGTTCGAGATTTTGGCAATTTAGCCCCTTTTTCAACTTACCGAGTCAGAGGAACTCATGGATACCATTTTTAGGTTTCTGCGTGCAGTTTTCAGGAAGTTGAAGGTAGATTCTGCAGTAATTGCTTACTAGCATTAGCACAATGACTGGTTCCCATAGACTACCAGTCATGCCAATTACTTCAGGGACGCCACAACTGTCGCATTCAGATTGTTTTAGTCTTTTCCGTCGTCGTGGGAAGGAGGGGAAAGACGCAACCAGTCAATCTGTCAGCCAAAACTTAGCGAGCCCCCAATTAACCTGCCACTGTTAGCTGCTAATGCCTCTTTTGCATATTTTGGCAAATGCTCCTTTTCTTGGAGCTTCAGGCTACTTAGCAATTTTCTCAGTCCCATTCCTGTGCAGATCTCATTATCTTTGGAGAACAAGCTAAGCCAGCAGTCCTTTTCTTCACACACACACACACACACACACACACACACACACACACACACACACACACACACACACACACACACACACACACACACACACACACACACACTCTCTCTCTCTCTCTCTCTCTTTGTTATCTTTTGTGGCATACTGGTGAGACCAAATAGAACGTAATCATTGTAGATGAGCTAATTTAATGAATTTGTCTTGTCACACTATCCCAGTAGAACGCAGACTGCCACCTGAGCAATGCCAGAGCCAAACAGCCCTTTGAGATGACAGCCAGTGGCTGGGCTTGATTACAATCCTAGTTAGATGTGGTGTGTGCTGAGTGCGTGTGTGTGTGTGTGTGTGTGTGTGTGTGTGTGTGTGTGTGTGTGTGTGTGTGTGTGTGTGTGTGTGTGTGTGTGTGTGTGTGTGTGTGTGTGTGTGTGTGTGTGTGTGTGTATCTGACACACCAGTCAGGTGCTGGAGTGATTAGGACGGCAGTCCTAGCAAGCTTCCTCATTAGTGCGTTAACAGGCTGCAATGGGAGGAAGTGTCGCACCACAGCGGCGTGAGGAGACAGGAAATGGAAAACAATGAAGTCACGGAAGGAAGCAGGTTGAAACCTGGACTGCCTCTCCCCTAAAAATAAATCCTGCTAATAACGTTATAGGAGAAGCTTAGAAGTTTTCAGGAAAAGCACAATTTCTTCCCCCAAAAAAATATTCTTCCTTGAGAGATGTTTGTTTGTTTGTTTCCCTGAGAGATGTTTGGGATAAACTTGCCTCTCCCAAAGCGTTTTAATTACCATTATTTTAAAAAGATGTGCAAACTTTGTACAGCTGTGAAAGTTGTGTAAGTCTGGCCAGTATAGCAATACATGTAGATAGCACCATCATAACATGTCAATAAATGTAGATATCATGAGGCATGTAGCACCATCATAACATGTCAATAAATGTAGATATCATGAGGCATGTAGCACCATCATAACATGTCAATAACTACTGAATTTAATATCAATATACAGTAGCTTGAGTTGATACCTTGTCTCTTTTTCTTATGGTTATGCTTTGATTAAACTATCTCTCTCTCACTGACTCCCACTTATCTCTCTCTCCCCCCGCTCTCTCGTTTTCTCCCCCAGGTCTGGAGGGAAGCAGTGACGTGGCGCTGTATTCGGGCCTGGCGGCGGGGGTGGTGACAGTGGTGGTGTTGATTGTGGCGGTGACCCTCTACCGGAGGAACCAGAGCGAGTACGGTGTGGACGTCATCGACTCCTCCGCCCTCACCGGGGGGTTCCAGTCCTTCAGCTTCAAGACTGCTCGCCAAGGTGAGCTCAGAGAACGCACAGGCAGAAAGACAACACACACACACACACACAGCTGAACACATATGCATGTGAACTTTCGATAAAATGAGGCAGGAAGGGGCACACACACACGCAAACAGCTGAACACACACACACACAAGAACACTTGCCAAGCTGAAGCAGATTGAAACACACACTTACACACATACAAAGCTGAAGACACACACATCGCTGTGGTCCAACAGAAGCTCAATTTGTGTGACTGACCGTTCTTGGTGGCTCCATTCAATTGATGTGTGTTTAATTTCTTCATTCTTCATTTAGTTTGACTGTAAGAAGTCTTTGTGTCCAACAGCAAGGTCGTGTTTGGTTTGCTCAGTGACTCAGTAGGGTGGTGGCAGCACTGTGTAAATGATCTCTCTCTCTCTCTCTCTCTCTCCAATCCTGTCTAGAGTGGAGAGGGGCAGAGACCAGACACAGCTTTCATTTCTCATGGTCTCGCTCCCTCTTCCAGACAGAATCTCAAACACACGCACACATTCACACACACACCTCCTCCCACCACTGTTCAGCACCCCCACCCCTTCTCTACCTAAAAGAGAGGGATGACAGCACCATCGGAGGAGTGAAAGTACCATCACGACCCTGCTCCTATGGCTCTGACTCATACACTCAGTAATAGTAATGACCTTCGTTGAAAAGAGCATCTGCAATATTGAGTCACCCACAGAGATATATCTATTTGTTCTATAACTATAGATGTATGATCTTCATTCAGTCACCCTGTTGCCGGAGAACTGTCCTGCAATGCAGGAAATGTAAAACGTGCAGTGTATTTAAGGTTTAAAAAGGTTTCGGAAGTTTGTCATTTCCATTTCCAATTTCAGATGTGATTTTCCCTTATGGAAAATGTATCGACCCCTACAAAAATGTCCATTACTTATAATCCACGTAATAATTCACATTTCTTGTTGCTTCAGGATTAAGATCCTACTAAGATCCTGGTATGGAGTCTCCAAAAATGAACAATCTATCCCCTTGCTCCTGTACCTCCTATACGGCCAGACACAGTCATAGTAATAATACCCTGTGTTGAACAGAGCATCTGCACTGTTGCGTCACTGGAAAAATGGGGAGAGAGAAAAAGGGTGCTGTGTCGACCCAAAGATTGAGCCCTATTTCCATGGTTGTGACACGGCTGGTCTCCTTGGCGACAGCCTCTTCAGAGAGGAGTGATAGAATTGATCACACAGCAGGAAGAAGAAAGCTGTGATTTTATTGGGGCCTTTCTCCTCCCAGAGAATTTGGGTAATACACACACAGGGTTACACACAGCCCTCTCATATTGTAGCCTACACACCAGGAGAGGAGTCTACAGTATATACTGTGCTCTGAAAATTCCTTTGGTCTCTACTGAGTTAGATAATTCAGCTTTTAGTTCTTTTGCACCTTAATTGTAGAACAATCTTCAACATTTTCTTAGATGTGATGTGATGTTGATGTTGCCTCTAGGGTAACACAGAAAGCAGATTGAGGACCTTATTTGTTTGTTATGACCTTGTTTTTCTTTCCGCTTGCATTTATATTTTGATGTGTGTATTTTCTGTCATTTATGTAATTCAGTCTGTAAAAGTGACCTTGGTCTCAGTATGACTCCCTGATAAAATAAAGGTTAAATAAAAAATTGTGCACTACTTTTTTTCAAAGCCCTACAGGACATGATATAAGAGTCCACGCCACATAGTAGTGAGCTATATTGAATGGAATGCCATAGGAGATGCAAGCACACTCCATGGAGATGAGAAGAGATACAGTCTAAATGGAGCTAACTGCCTGGTAACTGCCGGTTAGCTTGGTCCTGTGATCTGCTAGCTTAAGCTTGGATGAGCATGTGAAGGTCTTTGGTCCCACCAAGTCTCAGTTATCCCATCTGCTCAACCGTTTACCCAGCTTTGGTACACCATTTACTGTATTCTTAGTAGCTACAAAGCTTGAAGTTGAAAAGATGAAGAAACTTTCCAAAGTATAACACACACGCGTACACACACACGCGTACACACACACACACACACACACACACACACACACACACACACACACACACACACCAAGTATAAAATCTCATTAGCTCCTTCACCTCCCACTCTAGCACGGCCAGTAGCAGAGAGTTTTACACAGTTAGTCGTTGCTATGGAGAGGCTTTTGTTACAACTCTATTGCTGTGACAAGGACTTTGTGGCACCTCCCGTTGTCATGGTGAGGTGTTTTTAGCACCCCAGTTGCCATGGTGAAGAGATGGTCACCGTTTGGACCAGGAAGTTATTTTGACACATATGTTGCCAAGGCTTGCCCTCCAGCTGTAATTGACATTCAGTGTGTCACATATTGGATGACTGGAGACTAACAGTTAGCACACCACTGTAGGCAAGCTATTATCAGACCTGTGTCCGATGCCGCTAGCAGCCCAATAGTACACCAACCATGGGTAACCAATAGTTGGCATGCTGCTGTCAGCTACCACGAATGGCCCAGTGTTCATCTGTGTATACCATCATATGATAAAGCTCTGATGAAAACACATTTAGAAGAGTTGTATACACCTCCAGTCTGTTAAACAGATGTGTTTTCTGGGAAAAGTACAGTATCTGACTCCTCTGGGACTCTTTTTCTTTTCCAGGCAACCCCCTGTTGATAAGCTCGTCCTTGCAACCGGACCTGACAGTGTCACGGACATACACCAGCCCCATCTGCTTCCAGGACTCCATGGATAAAGAACTCATTTCCCAGGAGCCTTCGCTCTTCGACCCCCTGCCCGACCTCAAGGTCAAAGTTCACTCCTCCTTCATGGTGTCCCTGGGCGTGTCAGAGAGGGGGGCCGAGTACCACGCCCAGAAAGCCCACCCCCAGACCTTCCCCCGGGGGCTGGCACCCGACTACAGTGGGGTACGGGTGGAGGGGACCCTGAGAGAGAGGAGGGAGAAGAGCCTCCTTGCCCCCCACGCACCGCCTACGCCCTCCAGACCCCCTCTCAGGACGTCCGGGGTGTTGGGACACGCGGGTGGGAGGCTGGTGGTCCCCAATACAGGTTTGTTGTTCATAAGGGCGATGTAGCACAGTCACACACATGTAAGCACACACACACACCCAGGGGAACACATACACACCTGCCGGGCTGTCAGGTCTATTTAGGGCAGGTGACAGCCAGAGAGGTGACGGCCAGACAGGGCCTCTGGGGCTCTCAAATCAATGCTGTCAACAGTGCACCACACACACACACACACACACACACACACACACACACACACACACACACACACACACACACACACACACACACACACACACACACACACACACACACACACATACTACCACTGACACTGGAGCCCACAAACAGTTACTCTCTAGAGTGCCAATCTAATCTGCCAGTAGATAAAAGTGCCACAAGGGACAGGAGACAGGAATGTGGGGCGGTGTGAGAGCGTAGTGTGTGTGTGTGCGTATATGTGTCTGTGTATCTCGTGATCATCTCCTATGTCCCCCCCCCTCTCTCTCTCTCTCTCTCTCTCTCTCTCTCTCTCTCTCTCTCTCTCTCTCTCTCTCTCTCTCTCTCTCTCTTTCTCTCTCTCTGTGTGTGTAGGTGTCAGTCTGTTGGTGCCCCATGGGGGGATAGCTGAGGACACTACCTGGGAGATGTACATGGTCATCAACCAGGAGGACAGCAGCAGGTGAGACACGACACACAGACATGGCACAGAGAACCAGGCTGCCTGCCTCCCTTCCTTCCCTCTATTGCTCTCTCTTTCTTTTACAGTTTTTTTAATCGCTTTGGTGCAATTTTCACAAGTATATGGTACATGTTCACAACCCTTAGTACAAAACTCAAAACAGATCATCAAAAAGGCAATTGTTTCAAAACTGTAAGCACATTTTCAATAGACTAATAAGTACAACACTTTCACCAAACGTGATCAGTGTTTCATCTAGAAATGAATGTTTCACATGTTCATATGAAGTAATTGCCTTTCATAATGCAATTAGCACATTACTTTTGATATGATTATCTTCTCTTTTGTTAATAGACGTTTATAGATGTAACAGACTTAATCTCACTGCTCTCATTTGATGATCACTTAAACATTTGGTAAACCTACAGTACCAGTCGAAGGTTTGGACACACCTCCTCATTCAAGGGTTTTTCTTAATTTTTTACTATTTTCTACATTGTAGAATAATAGTGAAGACATAAAAACTATGCAATAATCATGTAGTAACCAAAAAAGTGTTAAACAAATCAAAATATATTTTAGATTTGAGATTCTTCAAAGTAGCCACACTTTGCCTTGATGACAGCTTTTCACAATCTTGGCATTCTCTCAACCGGCTTCATTAAGTAGTCACCTGGAATGCATTTCAATGAACAGGTGTGTCTTGTTAAAAGTTAATTAAAGGAATTTCCAAAAAAGTGTTAAACAAATCTAAATATAGCCACAGCTTTGATGACTATATATATATTTTGTATCTGATATTGACAAAATCAGAGATGAACTGTATGTAACAAATCTAAGATTATTGGTTACAGAGATTAGCAGATGTTACAGCAGGTACAGCAAAATGCTTGTGTTTCTAGCCATTACAGTGATACAATAAAATATCAATACATAAATGATCCAGAACGTCCCCTATTCAGTAAACATGTATCCAAAATTAAGTTGCTAGCATCTTTTTATGGGGGGTCACACTGCTGTAATACCGTAATACACAGTGCATTCAGAAAGTATTCAGACCCCTTGACTTTTTTCACATTTTGTTACGTTACAGCCTTATTCTAAAATGTATTAAATCCTTTTTTGCCCCCTCGTCAAACTACACACAATACCCCATAATGACAAAGCAATAAACAAGTTTTTAGAAATGTTTGCATATTTATTACGAATAAAAAACGGATACTTTCACATTTACATAAGTATTCAGATCCTTTACTCGGTACTTTGTTGAAGCACCTTTGGCAGCGATTACAGCCTTGAGTCATCTTGGGTAGAAGCTTGTCACACCTGTATTTGGATCCTCTCTGTCAACTTGGATGGGGAGCGTCGCTGCACAGCGATCTTCGGGTCTCTCCAGAGATGTTCGGTCGGGTTCAAGTCCAGGCTCTGGCTGGGCCAGTCAAGGACATTCAGAGACTTGTCTCAAAGCCACTCCTGCGTTGTCTTCGCTGTGTGTTTAGGGTGGTTGTCCTGTTGGAAGGTGAACCTTCACCCCAGTCTGAGGCCCTGAGTGCACTGGAGCAGGTTTTCATCAATGAACTCTCTATACTTTGCTACGTTCATCTTTCCCACGATCCTGACTAGTCTCCCAGTCCCTGCTGCTGAAAAACATCCCCACAATATGATGCTGCCACCACCACCATGCCTCACCGTAGGGATGATACTAGGTTTCCTCCAGATGTGATGCTTGGCATTCAGGCCAAAGAGTTGAATCGTGGTTTCATCAGACCAGAGAATCTTGTTTCTCATGGTCTGAGAGTCCTTTAGGTGCCTTTTGGCAAACTCCAAATGGGCTGTCATGTGCATTTTACTGAGGAGTGGCTTCCATCTTGCCACTCTACCATAAAGACCTGATTGGTGGAGTTTTACGGAGATGGTTGGCCTTCTGGAAGGTTCTACCATCTCCACAGAGGAACTCTGGAGCTCTGTCAGAGTGACCATCAGGTTCTTGGTCACCTCCCTGACCAAGGCCCTTCTCCCCCAATTGCTCAGTTTCGTCAGGCAGGCAGCTCTAGGAAGAGTCTTGTTAGTTCCAAACTTCTTCCATTTAAAAACGATGGAGGCCACTGTGTCCTTGGGGACCTTCAATGCTGCAGAAATGTTTTGGTACCCTTCCCCCGATCTGTGCCTCGACACAATCTTGTCTCAGAGCTCTACAGACAATTCCTTCAACCTCATGGCTTGGTCTTTGCTCTGCCATGCACTGTCAACTGTGAGACCTTATGTAGACAGGTATGTGTCTTTCCAAATCATGTACAATCAATTGAATTTACCATAGGTGTACTCCAGTCAAGTTGTAGAGACATATCAAGGTTGATCAATGGAAACAGGATGCACCTGAGCTCAATTTCGAGTCTCATGGCAAAGGGTCTGAATAAATAAAGTATTTATGTTTTTTATTTTTAATACATTTTCCAAACATTTCTAAAACCTGTTTTTGCTTTGACATTATGAGGTATTGTGTGTAGATTGATGAGAAAAATAAATGATTTAATCCATTTTAGAATAAGGCTGTAACGTAACAAAATGTGGGAAAAGTCAAGGGGTCTGACAACTTTCTGAATGCCATTTACGTAGCAGATACTTTTATTCAAAGTGTCAACAGTCCCCAATTGAACCCACAACTCCGGTGTTGCTAGTGCCATGTTCTTATGAACTGAGCCACATACAGGACCACTACAATACATCATTACAATGCAATACAGTAAAATACAATACACGATTGCAATACAGGTGGAATATGTATGATTGCCATCCACATGAGAGCACCACCCTCCATCAGGCCATGGATGAGACATGTGGTTATTTCAATCCAGAACAATGAGCATATTTAGTGTAATTTCAATAAAAACCTATGGTCAAATGCTCAAGACAGGTTTGATGCAAAGTAGTGCCTTCTAAACATTGGTTTCTTTAATTTCTTTAATTTACATTGTGAAAGATGTCTTCAATAATCATACCTTTGATCACACATGGGATAGAAATTATGGGCATGTAATGTTCAGTCAATTTTAATGGGTAGTGCAAGTGTTCCTAATGTGAAAACAGTGTGTCACGCCCTGGCCATAGAGAGCCCTTGGGGTTCTCTATGGTGCAATAGGTCAGAGCGTGACTAGGGGGTGTTTTAGTCTAATATTTCTATGTTGGTATGGTTCCCAATTGGAGGCAGCTGATTATCGTTGCCTCTAATTGGGGATCATACTTAACGTGGTCCTTTTCCCACCTGTGTTTGTGGGATATTGTTTTGTTTTCAGTTAGTGCCCTAGTGCGCTCTGTACTGGACGTTCGTTGATTCTTTGTTGTTTTTGTTAAGTTTCACTTTGTAATAAAGTATGTGGAACTCTATTCAAGCTGCGCCTTGGTCTACTCCTTTCGACGAACGTGACACAGTGTAATGTACTGTAATTTACAGTACTGTAGAATCATACATTCAAAGGGCAGTTTTGAAACATGTATCTTTCATGTTTTGCTATTTGATTAACTGGTTGTTAAAATAACTGAATTAAGAAGATATAATTATATTGCGTTTTGGTGATTAATCCAATGTACTCATTTCACTGAGTATACTAAAACATACTAGAACACCTTCCTAATATTGAGTTGCACCTCCCCTTTTGCCCTCAGAACATCCTCAATTGGTCGAGGCATGGACTCTACAAGGTCTCGAAAGCGTTCCACAGGGATGCTGGCCGATGTTGACTCCAATGCATCCCACAGTTGGACTCCCACCAGTTTGGAGTTTTGTACTAAGGGTTTTTCAAATTCACCACATATTTGTGAATATAGTACCAAAGCAATAAAAATAACTGTATTCTACCGCTTCATCTCACGCTATCTCTCATCCTGTTTCACCTCTTCCTCACGCTATCTCTCATCCTGTTTCACCTCTTCCTCACGCTATCTCTCATCCTGTTTCACCTCTTCCTCACGCTATCTCTCCCATTTTTTAACACCCAAACTCACACATGGATGTATGCAAGCTCGCACACACATACTATACACACACCCCCACATGAGCATGCACACACACACACATTCCCACATACAAACACACACACACACTCCGCCCAGCATGCGGCCTTAGCTCATCTTGCACACTCTACAGGGGAGGACATGATGTGTCAGGAATAGGCTTTCAGTTGCAGAACAGCCCTGCAGATTGCAGCATGGCCCTGAACAACTGGCTCAGCAGACAGAGCCGTGTCTTCTCCATTCTGGGTCTTTACGCTTAAGCATGTCACCATCTCCTTCCTGTGTGACTGGTTAAAGCTGTGAATGTTAAATGTTCAGTGTAGAGGCAATCTGCCATTGTTTGGCATTTGGTCAAATAGAGAGTCCAGGTGACTATTGCCTGCTATGGAGAGCCCATAGCCGTGACTTAGCTATCAAGACTTTCACTAAGCTATTACTCAAGGCTGAGATGGCACGACAGATAAAACATGTTCACAACAAATGTAATACTGTTGACTTTTCTCAGAGGCTTCAATACGTTTTTTTGCCACCAGGAGTCAGTGTTCTTGCACCTGTTAGTTTGTGATTTCCTTGCACACCAAAAATCTCAAATCACAAACATCTGTATGAAAACATCCCAACAAGTTATCACCCCTGACAACCAGTTTAACCCCAGCTGGACCCTTCAAGGAAATACCATTTTGACTAGGAGTTGAAAATAAGTGACATTGAATTTCAATCAAATGCAGATATAATCCCTTTCAACCCCCTCTTTCTCCTTCCTCCTCCTCAGAGTACCCCAGAGGCTTCTGGGTAGCGAGGGTAAAGATAGGGATCAAAGGTCACCTATAGTTTACGCCTCAGAGCTTAGGAGTGGACTGCCTGTCTCTGTCCTGTGAGGTGTGCGCTACTCTGAACACTCCCTAATCTCCCTGAGCCCCCTCCTTTAGGTTCCTGCCTGGTCCCGATAAGGCTGCTTGCTGTTTACTTCCTGCCTGGTGTTAGAGGGAGACTGGGGGGGGGCACCTCTGATCTCACTGAGCTGTCAATCACAGCCCTATCTTTTGACAAGCATTTGGAGAGACCCTGGGAGAAATTGTATCTTTTATTCCTATTCAATCTTCAGACCAAAGCCATCTACATGAGGCAGTTGGCGGTGGCTCTCCACTCGGCTGCAGAATAGGAATTGATCAGCTCAGCCTTGGCGGCTCCAGGGCTGCATTATGGAGACTGAGATGAGAGGCTTTTCCTCTCCAGGCCTTATTGGGTTCTCTTTGTGTCTGCGGAGTCTCCACACTGCAGGGTGTTAGTGCCTTGCCCCATAGCACTCACTTCTGTCATCATGAAGTGCTTTGAGAGACTAGTCATATCACCTCTACCTTTCCTGACACCCTACACCCACTTCAATTTGCTTACTGCCCCAATAGATCCACAGACGATGCAATTTCTCTGCACACTGCCCTATCCCATCTGGACAAGAGGAATACCTATGTAAGAATGCTGTTAATTGACTACAGCTCAGAATTCAACATCAAAGTACACTACAAGCTCATAATTAAGTTCGAGGCCCTGGGTCTGAACCCCACCCTGTGCAACTGGGTCCTGGACTTCCTGACCGGCCGCCCCCAGGTGGCCGGACAACAACCACCCGAGCCACTGCCTGTTCACCCGCTATCACCCAGAAGGCGAGGTCAGTACAGGTGCATCAAAGCTGGGACCGAGATACTGAAAAACAGCTTCTATCTCAAGGCCATCAGACTGTTAAACAGCAATCACTAGCACATTAGAGGCTGCTGCCTATATAAATAGACTTGAAATCACTGGCCACTTTAATAAATGGAACACTAGTCACTTTAATCATGTTTACATATTTTGCATTACTCATATGTACAGTTGAAGTCGGAAGTTTACATACATCTGAGCCAAATACATTTAAACTCAGTTTTTCACAATTTCTCACATTTAATCCTATTAAAAATTCCCTGTCTTCAGTCATTAAGGATCACCACTTTATTTTAAGTGTAGCATTTTGATTGGTTGTGTTTGGAAAAGGAAAGCAAGTCACTTCCTGTTAGATTTTTGTGTTTTAGGTAGAGAATTGTGTGTAGTGTTTTGAAAAAAGTGTTTTATGCAATTGACAACTGAGTCAAAGGCTGAGAAATAGCTTATGGTTTTGGATATTTACTGTGTAGTTTTGCACTTTGAGTGAGAGGTTTCAAAAATCGTGTGACATGAAAAGATTTTGTGTGTAAGCAGTTGGAAAAAACTGTAATTGATTGCATTTTCGGGCCTGTACCTATAGGCATGATGTGCCTGAGAGATCTCAACCATTAGATCAATCAACAGTCAAATAATTCCAATTCATAATATTGGCAATGAAAAGATGCCCTCCTCCAACATGGTGTCATCGTTTCTAAGATGTCCTTTATACAGTTGAAGTCGGAAGTTTATATACACCTTAGCAAAATACATTTAAATTTAGTTTTTCACAATTCCTGACATTTAATCCTAGTAAAAATTCCCTGTCATAGGTCAGTTAGGATCACCACTTTATTTTAAGAATGTGAAATGTCAGAATAATAGTAGAGAGAGTGATTTGTTTCAGCTTTTCTTTCTTTCATCACATTCCCAGTGGGTCAGAGGTTTACATACAGTCAATTAGTATTTGGTAGCATTGCCTTTAAAATGGTTTAACTTGGGTCAAACGTTTTGGGTAGCTTTCCACAAGCTTCCCATAATAATTTGGGTGGATTTTGGCCCATTCCTCCTGACAGAGCTGGTGTAACGGAGTCAGGTTTGTAGGCCTCCTTGCTCGCACACGCTTTTTCAGTTCTGCCCACAAATTTTCTATGGGATTGAGGTCAGGGCTTTGTGATGGCCACTCCAATACCTTGACTTTGTTGTCCTTAAGCCATTTTTCCACAACTTTGGAAGTATGCTTGGGGTCATTATCCATTTGGAAGACCAATTTGCGACCAAGCTTGAGATGTTGCTTCAATATATCCACATAATATTCCTCCCTCATGATGCCATCTATTTTGTGAAGTGCACCAGTCCCTCCTGCATTAAAGCACCCCCACAAAATGATGCTGCCACCCCCGTGCTTCACAGTTGGGATGGTGTTCTTGGGTTGGAAGCCTCCCCCTTTTTCCTCCAAACATAACGATGGTCATTATGGCCAAACAGTTCTATTTTTGTTTCATCAGCCCATAGGACATTTCTCCAAAAAAGTATGATCTTTGTCACCCATGTGCAGTTGAAAACCGTAGTCTGGCTTTTTTATGGCGGGTTTGGAGCAGTGACTTCTTCCTTGCTGAGCAGCCTTTCAGGTTATGTCGATATAGGACTCGTTTCACTGTGGATATAGATACTTTTGTACCTGTTTCCTCTAGCCTCTTTACAAGGTCCTGTGCTGTTGTTCTGGGATTGATTTGCACTTTTCGCACCAAAGTACATTCATCAATAGGAGACAGAATGCTTCTCCTCCCTGAGCAGTATGACGGCTGTGTGGTCCCATGGTGTTTATACTTGCATACTATTGTGTGTACAGATGAACGTGGTACCTTCAGGCTTTTGGAAATTGCTTCCAAGGATGAACCAGACTTGTGGAGGTCTACGATTTATTTTCTGAGGTCTTGGCTGATTTCTTTTGATTTTCCCATGATGTCAAGCAAAGAGGCACTGAGTTTGAAGGTAGGCCTTGAAATACATCCACAGGTACACCTCCAATTGACTCAAATGATGTCAATTAGCCTATCAGAAGCTTCTAAAGTCATGAAATAATTTTCTGGAATTTTCCTAGCTGTTTAAAGGCACAGTCAACTTAGTGTATGTAAACTTCTGACCCATTGGAATTGTGATACAGTGAATTATAAGTGAAATAATCTGTCTGCAAACAATTGTTGGAAAAATTACTTGTGTCTTGCACAAAGTAGATGTTCTAACCGACTTGCCGAAACTATAGTTTGTTAACAAGACATTTGTGGAGCGGTTGAAAAACGAGTTTTAATGACTCCAACCTAAGTGTATGTAAACTTCCCACTTCAACTGTATGTACGGTGTTCTATTCTACTATATCTTAGTCTATGCCACTCTGACATTGCTCGTCCATATATTTATATATTCTTAATTGCATTCCTTTACTTAGATTTGTGTGTATTGGGTATATGTTGTGAAATTGTTAGATATTACTTGTTAGATATTACTGCACTGTCGGAGCTAGAAACACAAGCATTTCACTACACTCGCAATAACTTCTGCTAAACACGTGTATGTGACCAATAAAATGTGATTTGATTTGATTTGGAGGCCTTGTTGGGGACCGGGGGTATAAGATGGCATTGAGAGATCAGGATAGCAATAAGCACTCTGAGTTAGAAGCGCTGAGTTGAGTTGGAAAGTTAGTGGTGAGAGGAATTGCAGAGCCTAATCCTGAACACACACAGAAAAGTTTGTCTGTCCTTCAGTGTTTTTAATGTAATATGTTTGTAGCAGAAGTAGTGCACAGAGCTAGCTTCATCTGATGAATCACTTTGCTCAAAACTTCCAGCTTTAAAGCCTTGGCTTTGACTCGGCGAGCTAGCAAGGTCTTGTTGTGCACTGATAACCTGAGCTTGAAACTGTGGGGAACAGTGCATGATATCCAAGGTTATTATGTTGTTGTTTGTTTTTCTAAATGGAACAATGAAACTCCCACAGGGTGTTAGTGCCTTGGAGTGTTATTCTTTGATGCTTGTCAGGTCACCACAGTACAGCCCACCTGAACACAAGGTCAGGAGACCTCTGTAGCGATCTGATAGGTGACAGAGTGTGAATGAGAGATTGGGTGAAGGGTGTGGAAGGGAATGTGTTTGTGACGGAGGATGGAGGTGTGAGAGGAGGAGTTGCTGTAGACTAGGGATGAAAGATCTAGAGTGAAAGAAGGAGTGTTAATTAGGGGTGGCCTTCAGTAGAGTATCTCTCTGTTTGCAATCATATTATAATTCATTTTACTGTGTTTACGGAAGCTAATTTCTACCCGATAAATTGTAGTCTATTTATTTGTTATTTTAAGTGTATGTTTTAAGAATAAGCGTTTTTGTGGATCACAGAATATCACTCAGTATAACAATGCCAAACCTCTCTCTTAGTGCAGTCAAATCATTCCAATCCATTAATGAAATAAAAGCCTATTACATCAATAACCCAAAGTCACCCTACTTGATCCACCTCTCAGACTAATTCAATTGTCTTTGTTCCCGAGATACTGAGTCAGAACCATGACAAATGTCTAGTTTTGTCGTGTTTTCTTTGACAAACAAACAGCTTTATTCTCCTCTATTCAGGCTAATTATCAGAGTCCAATCTGCAGGTGACCTTGATGCTCCTCTGGTGACTGGGCCTGATTAGCATATGCATACTCACACACACACACCCACACCCACACCCACACAGCACAGCACAGCACAGCTGCAGGATTTCACCGCTGTTGGCTGATTTATTCTGTATTTTTAGATGCAAGATCACAACCGCTGTCAATGTTTAACTGTTGATTGCTTTCATTGGAACAATGGAGACAAATTGGACACAATAGGCAGTGGAAGCACACTGGTAATTAGCAAAGAAATAAATAACGATAAAGCAGAGTGGTGAAAATCCGGCGGCGAGCGAGGTTGTTCACACTATTTGTTCACACCATATCATGTTTAACTGATATTTGAGAGTGTGTGTGTCTGTGTGCGTATGTGTGTGCGTGTATCTGTGTTTGTGTTTGAGTGTTTGTGTGTGTGTATGTATTTGTGCATATATCTTTAATCTCAGTTTTGCCGACACAGTAGAATGCTACCCAAACAGCCCTGTTTGTGATGTTTCACTCAACAACAACACACAGTTGTCCTGATCCCTTCATTAAAGTGTCCAGTTAATCAGTTTAGCTGAAATCACTCCTCTGGCGCTGCCTCTGGTTCCTAATCTGACCTGTCACTAAGGACGAGGCAGGAGACGCTAGCTTGGCCCTTTGACAGCAGGGGATAGCAGCGCCACTCTACCTACCGTGAGATTGACCCCCAGGCCCACAGCAGCAGGACTGACGGATGGCTGAGACTCAAATAGAATGAAATCAAGCAGACATCAGTTTTCATTGCACGCTAGGCCTTAGAAGTCTGTGTAGTAGTGTAGGCCCTTCTGGACTGAAGGCAGGATGGCAGCCCATATAAAAGTTTGAGTGTTCCTAAGAATAGGACCTTCTTCTAGCGTTTCTTTTCCCCCTGTGTTCCTCAAATAAAGCCATGACCCACTGTTTAGAAGCATGCCCTATTTTTATGTTCCTTTCATGGTCTCTGTCTGTGGAGTTTAGAGAGGTATTTACTCTGTGTGTTGTCAGAGTCTAGAACCTCCATATTTCTGTATGTGTGTTTTCTGCAGTACCCTATCAGAGGAGAGCCAAGAGGTCCTGCTGAGTCCAGAGGTCACCTATGGTCCACCGGGCCTCGACCTCTCCTGCCCCGTCGCCATGACAATAGCCCACTGCGCTGAGTTCGCCACCGACAACTGGAACATCCGGCTCAAAAGGCAGACACAGGATAACAAGTGGGAGGTGAGGTTGTCCTGAAAACATTTCAGAGCATTTAGAGAAACAATGTTCTCTGCACTTAACTGTGTTAAAGACTCTGTGTAACTTAAAATTAATATTGTAACTTTCCTTTTATAATATCTTTGAGATTATTTAACCGGAGTAAACATATTAAAATGCGTTCCAGATGTTACCATCGCTGGCTGCTGTATTCAAAACTGTCCTTCGCTTATGTGCCGTCTATTTCAAATGTTACGGTTATTTTCCACAACTTTGCTTGCTGCGTGGGCTGTGTGCAAGGAAAATGCACCTAATATGCACACATCAAATGAAAAATGTTCAAACACTAGACTGAGACAACAGTTGATTTAGATTTCTTTGTTCCACACACTTGATTTCTTTGTTCCAAAGGTGCTATGTAGAACCTTAGAAGGTTCTTCAGCTGCCCCCATAGGAGAACCCTTTGAAGAACCCTTTTTGGTTCCAGGTAGAACCATTTTGATTCCAGATAGAACTCTTTTGGGATCCATGTAGAACCCTTTATTGGAACCAAAAAGGGTTCTACCTGGAACCAAAAAGGCTTCTCCTATGGGGATAGTCGAAGAACCCTTTTGGAACCCTTTTTTCTAAGAGTGAAAAGCAGGAGTATTCGTCTTTACCTTGTCTTTTCCCCCAAAACTTTGAATTGAGAATAGGATAGAACCACAATCTCAATTCCACACATTATGTTCTTCATTCTGACTTGTCAACCTCTATTCCACTGAGGTTCATTGAGCTGCCAGTTGGGAGGAACTATTTCACTAACCCATGTTAGAATGGACTTCTTTGAAAGCTAGTGAAAACTCAAGTCTATGACTTCTCTTACAGTATGTGGTCCTCCCGACCGCTAGCCCTTTGAATAGCACACAAACCTCTCAAAAAAAGCCCTTGAACTCTGCCTTTCTTCCTCTTAGAACTTCCATCTCGCTCTCTCTCGCTGAGGGACTCCCTCGTTCTCTCAAGCTCCAACATCATTCCACACCCTCCATTTTTCTCCATCAATCCACCCGTCTATACATTCCAGCAGAGGTATTGCCAACGTTCTGTTAATGTATAACTAACCTCATCAAAGGAGCTATAGAGAGCGACCGGGACCTCATCTAGGTAGACGTGACCCCAAAGCTCAGAGCTCTTTGTGCCTTGTGGTGGGCCCATGACACCCCAAGGCCCAGGTCTATTCACTGCCTATGGCATTTACACAGGATGTAATTTGCCGGCAAGAGATGCTTGGCGCTCAAAAGGCAGCTATCAAAAGCCAGTCGACAAGTGAGTGTGTGTGTGTGTGCTGCGGGTAAGAGAATGGGAGAGAGCGATGTCCCTCTAGAGAGAGAGAGGCGTCCCTCGTCTTGCCCATGTGAAGAAGCCATGGTGAGACCTGCTTCCTTCTCTGTGCAATAGTGAGCCCTTTATCTCAGGCAGAATGCCGGGGCAGCCTCTTCAAATGTGAACCATCTCTGGATTTAATGACATTACGAGCATCTCTCCCCCCCCCCCCCCCCCCCCCCCTCTCTCTCTGTCTGTCCCCTTCTCCCCCTCTCCCCCCGCCCTCTCTCTCTCTCTCTGCCTGTCCCCTTCACCCACTCTCTCTCTCTCCCTACATGTTTCCGTTAATACTGCTAGGCTTTGCGGTGGAGGTGTTTGACTCCCGTTTCTTCCATTGCTGCCTGCCTGTCTGTCTGGTGGGGATGAGCTGTATAAAACATAGATTCCTAATGTCTGCTGCAGAGCTAATGGGCCAGATGTAGCAGGCTGGGCCAAAGTACCTCATTACTATATTATACAGCCTGACTTTATAAAGTTTAACCATGCCTTAATACAGACAGGGCCATAGGGTCACGGCGAGGGTGCAGTTGGTGATTTAGGAGAGGCATTGAGAAAAGAATGAAAGAGAAATGAGCTATGCATACAGGTGTGTGGTAATCACATTACTGTTCACGATACACAATGTGCTGATTGCTTATTTTTCCGTCTGCAGCCATTTTCCTCGTCATCATGATAAACAACATCAGCCTAATGCCCCAACCCACCCCAACTTCTTTTTTCTTATATTTTCTTCTCTCACAGGAAGTGATGTCAGTGGAGGAGGAGAGCACTTCCTGCTACTGTTTGCTGGAGGCTCAGTGCTGCCACCTGCTCCTGGAAAGTCCAGGGCGCTATGCCCTGGTGGGGGAGCCACTGAGCCAGGAGGCTGTGAAGAGACTGAGGTTGGCCGTGTTCGGTAGTGCAGACAACACCAACCCTCTGGGATACAGCCTAAGGGTGTATTGTGTCGACAACACCCCCTACGCATTCCAGGTATGGGGGGGGGGGGGGGGGGGGGGGGGAATGGAAGGATGGATGGTTGGTTGGCTGGCTGACTGTTTGACTGACTGACTGAATGCTGACGGATGGACGGATAGACTGCCTATCACCCGAGTTTAGGCTGTGGAGTGATAGGCAGTAGAGTGCTTTCTGAGAACATGATATGTTATTGCAGTAGCAAGCTAGCCTGCAGTGGTAGATTTCAACTGACAGAAGAACTTTAAGAAAGTACTCTATGAAGGTTATACACAATTCAGCTTGCTTAAAGGAGAGTGTGTGTGTTCGCGTTTGTGTCTGTGTGTGTGTATTTGTGTGCATGCGTATCCGTGTATCCATCCTCGCGACCCCACGTGTGTGTGACCTCATTCCACCCCCTGCAGGTGTGTGTGAGTGTTTCTGTTTCTGTGTTTCTGTCCAATTGCGTTAGTGTGTCGTGGCTGGTGGTTTTGTCCAGAAGAGTTTTCTCTGTCCAGTCACACAGCCAGAGAGAGAAAGAGAGATGCTGCTGGATGATTAGGAGAGACAACACTGCAAGGTTTCCTCCTCTGCCTTCTTTTCTGGGGCTTAACTGAATATTTGTAGTGTGTTAATTAAAGGTGTTCTAGCATTCCATTCCGTGTGACGGCCCGGGCAAGAGAACACACACTGCAGTTGGAGGGTGAGAGAGAGAGCGAGAGAGAGAGAGAGAGAGAGAGAGAGAGAGAGAGAGAGAGGGTGAGAGAGAGGGTGAGAGAGAGAGAGAGAGAGAGGGAGAGAGAGAGAGAGAGAGAGAGAGAGGGTGAGAAAGGGTGAGAGAGAGAGAGAGAGAGAGGGTGAGAGAGAGGGTGAGAGAGAGAGAGAGAGAGAGAGAGGGTGAGAGAGAGAGAGAAAGGGTGAGAGAGAGAGAGAGAGAGAGAGAGAGAGAGGGTGAGAGTGAGAGGGTGAGAGAGAGAGAGAGAGAGAGAGAAAGAGAGAGAGAGAGAGGGTGAGAGAGATAGAGAGAGAGAGAGAGAGAGGGAGAGAGAGAGAGAGAGAGAGAGATTCAATCCCTTTTAGGCAATTTCCTGGACAAGACTCTAATACAGAAGGTGTAATCTTGGCAGTAGAAAAACAATAAATTTGACCTTTCAGCTTCCCTATCAAATCTAAAAATTCCAAGCAGACAACCTTAGATAATTAACAACAATGACAAATGGTTTGATGAAGTGAAATGCAAAAACCTAAGAAAGAAATTGAGAAACATTTCGAACCAAAAACAGAGACCCAGAAAACCTGTGTCTATACTTTCACTATGAATCATGAAAACAATACAGAAATACACTACGGAAAAAGAAGGAACAGTACGTCAGAAATCAGCTCAATGTAAATGAAGAATCCATAAAATCTCGCCAAATCTTAGAATCAACTATTAATGACTACCATAACACACGGAATTCTCCAATTACATTGAATGAACTACAGGACAAAATACAAACCTAAGCGACTTTGAGCGTGGTATTATCTTCGGTGCCACGCGTACCGGTTCCATCAAAGAAGTGGTCGGCCTCCTGGTCTTTTCACTCACCACAGTGTCTAGGGTTTACCGAGAATGGTGCAATAAACAAAAAACATCCAGTCAGCGTCAGTCCTGTGGGCGAAAACATCTAGTGGATGAGAGGTCAAAGGAGAATGTGCAAGCTAACAGACGGGCCACAAACAGGCAAATAACGGCACAGTACAACAGTGGTGTCCAGAACGGCATCTCGGAATCACAACTCTTTGGTCCTTGACCCGGATGGACTATTGCAGCAGACGACCACAGCGGGTTCCACTCCTATCAGCTCAAAACAAGAAGAAGCGGCTCAAGTGGGCACACGATCACCAACACTGGACAAGTGAGGAGTGGAAAAACATTGCCCACCTGGTCTAACGAATCCCGGTTCCTGTTGCATCATGTTGATGTCCGAGTCAGGATTTGGCATTAGCAGCATGAGTCCATGGCCCCAACCTGCCTGGTGTCAACTGTACAGGCTGGTGGTAGAGGTGTAATGGTGTGTGGAATGTTTTCCTGGAACACGTTAGGTCCCTTAATACCATTTGAACAGCGTTTCCGTGCCAAATGAATTCAGGCTGTTCTGGAGGCAAATGGAGGTCCGACCCGGTACTAGATTGGTTCTCTCTTTTAGTTCTGTGTAGAGGTGATGTATGAATGATATACAATGAAGAGTAGCTATGGCCTTTTCACACAAACTCATTTCTATCGTACTCACATTCTCTCTCATAATGATACCCATTATCCTCTTTTTGCCTCATTCACAAAAAAGGCACACACACTCTGAGGTATTTCTTTCTTTCTGTATTTAACCGTTTATTTAACTAGGCAAGTCAGTTAAGAACAAATTCTTATTTACAATGACGGCCTAGGAACAATGGGTTAACTTGTTCAGGGGCAGAACGACAGATTAACCACTAGGTATGCACCTGTGAGCAGTGTAGTCACACACACACACACACACACACACACACACACACACACACACACACACACACACACACACACACACACACACACACACCTCTGACAGCAGCCAGTTGCTTTGAGGCTATGAGTTATGCTCCAGAGAGGTTGTGATGTGACAGAGCTTGGCTCACTAGAGCAGCTTTGGTTCTGTCCGCATCAGTCAGAGGGCAGCCTTGCATGGTAAATAGAGTGAAATTACATTCGGGAACCCACCAGCCAATTCTCTACATCTCTCTCTGTCACTCTGCCCTGTTTATTTGTTCATTTGTCCAGTTTTGGTGGTTTTTGTTTGAACTTCTTACGACAAATTATTTCCCTTGCGATGCCGAGCAAAGAATCGATCAGGGACAATTTTTCAATTTCCACGCGCCTTTCCTTTTGTGATGGAGACGGCAGACATGCAAGCACACAGACACACACACATGTACGCACACATACACATATACACACACGTACCCACACACGTATGCACACACACACACACACACACACACACACACACACACACACACACACACACACACACACACACTAATGCTCCCGGTCTCCATAGAGAAGCGCAACAATACCCTCAGATAAGAACCCAAAAAGCGCAAAATCACCTAAGTCCTTTCATCAATAGCAAACGCCATTCGGGAAGATCGGGCTTGATTTCTGTCTCTGTGTGTGTCTGAAACAGCATTTGAGGGGTATTGTGCTCCCTGATTTTATTCATTGGACATTTTGTTGCCAGGAGTTGCTTTGTTTATTCTTTATTTGTTTGTTTGTGTGTTTGGGGGGTTTCATTCTGCGTGAAATTATTATGGAATTATTTCTAGTTGTTAAAAAATGCATTTTAAGCAATTCTTCCACTTGCTTTCTCTTGCAGAGGAGGCTAACTGAATGCCCAATCTCCCCATGAGCTGTTTAATTCAACTGTTTAGAGCTGTTCAGATCTTCAGGGGGGGAGATGGTAGTTCAGAGCACTGTTTCTTAATTCAGTACAGATAGAGGAGAGTGGTTGTATTAATGACTGAGTAATATTGGTTTTCTATGTTGTGTAATCTATGTATACTGTACTTAAATGCTGTAAACACACACAAAAATAACGTAATTCTCACACTTTTATTTCACCTTTCTCTCCACCCCTCATCTCCCTTCTCTCTCCCACTCTCTCTCTCTCTTGCTCTCTCCCTCCCACCTCCTTCCCCACTGTCCCTCTTCCCCCCAATACCTACGCCTCTCTCACTCTTCCCTCCCTACCCCCTCCTCCTCCTCCACCTCATCCTCCTTCACCACTGTTCTCCCCTCTCCCCCTATCAGGAAGTGGCATCAGTGGAGCGGGTGAGGGGCGGTCGTCTCCTGGAGGAGCCCAAGACGCTGCTGTTCAGGGGGAACTCCTTCAGCCTGCAGCTCTCTATCCAGGACATCCCCCAGTTCCTCTGGAGCATCAAGCCTTTCACCACCTGCCAGGTAGGGGAGGGCGGAGTGTGTGTGGAGGGGAATTGTTTGTGTGTGTTGAGAGTAGGTGCAGGGGTATGGGGGTGTGTCATTTGAGAAACACCATCATGTGAGAAACCTCCCTTCCATCTGAGTCTTCTCCTCCATCAACCATCCCTTCATCAGAGTCCTCTACTCCATCAACAATCCTGTCTTCTTACTCTGGGGTCAAAGCAAAGAGCAGGGACTGTGGCAAGGACAGAGGACAATAACTATCTCTTCCACACACACACACACACTTACACACAAAACTAAATGAATTATGTCTTCTAGGCACACACACACACACACACACAGACACACATTTCCTTTTCTTCCTAGGGGTGTGCGTGGTGCATGTACTGTGCTGCTCTGTGATTTTACGCCCTCCAGTGAGCTCCCATTAGCAGAATTAGCCAGAATATCAACCAGCTCTCATGGAGCAGAGAGAGATGGAGAGAGGGCTAAAGAGATAGAGAGGGAGGGAGGGAGGGAGGGAAAGGTCAGGAAGAGTAGAAGCTCAGTGAACAGTTTCATCGTACAGACAGTGAGTCGCATGGCCGTGGCTTGCTATATAAAGCATTCAGTTACTGTTCAACTGAATGTTAAAATGGGCAAAACAAGTGACCTAAGCGACTTTGAGCGTGGTAGTATGATCGTCGGTGCCAGGCGCACCGGTTCCATCTCAGAAATGGCCGGCCTCCTGTACTTTTCACTCACAACAGTGTCTAGGGTGTACCGAGAATGGTGCGACAAACAAAACACATCAAGTCATCGGCAGTCCTGTGAGCAAAAACATCTAGTGGATGAAACGGCATCTCGGAATGCACAACTCATCGGTCTTTGACCCGGATGGACTATTGCAGCAGACGACCAGGTTCCACTCCTATCAGCTAAAAACAAGAAGAAGCGGCTCAAGTGGGCACACGATCACCAACACTGGACAATTTAGGAGTGGAAAAACATTGCCAACCTAGTCCGATGAATCCCGCATCATGCTGATGGCAGAGTCAGGATTTGGCGTTGGTAGCATGAATCCATTGCCCCATCCTGCCTGGTGTCAACTTTACAGGCTGGTGGAGGTGGTGTAATTGTGTTTGGAATGTTTTCCTGGCACACGTTAGGTCCCTTGATACCAGTTGAACAATGCTTCCATGCCCTAAGAATTCAGGCTGTTCTGGAGACAAATGGCAGGGGTCTGACCTGGTACTAGATGGGTGTACCTAATAAACTGTGTGTATATCTAAGATCTAATACATTACTAATATTATTCTAGAGCTGTACTCTACATCTGCATCCCACATAGTAGTCTATTCCCTTCACAGTGGACTACTTTTGACCAGAGCCTTGTGGGTCCTGGTCAAAAGTAGTGCACTATAAAGGTTAAAGGGTGCCATTCTGGATGCAGCCTAAAGATGTACTCAATAGGAAGCTCTCATGTCATTATCTATCATTATGTTGCTTGAAGGATCCCAAGAGAGTCTGATTCGTAGTTGTGTTTGTTTGTCATTAAAACAATGACCACACAGTATATAGGAATGGAATTGACTTTTAAGGACAGAATGTTGACTAGGCAAGTAATTTCAGACTGGCCATCTCCAATTCAGTTTGCTCATGGGTAGACAACCCCATCCCCAAGAGGCTGCTGATTGTATTCCCTTGATTGATTAGCAGTGGTTGTTGAGTGGGTAAAGAAACCATTGACTTGGTCTGGTCTGAACTAATAATTAAAGCTGAAATAGAGGAAAGGGGGCAATGCAATTAGCTGGCATTCAGGCATTGTATTTAGTAAATATTGTCATCCAGGGTCTGTATTCAAAATGCGCCTCAGAGTAGAAGTACTGATGTAGGATCAGGTCCCCCCTGTTCATGTAATCTTATTCATTATGATCTAAAAGGCAACATGATCTCTATATCAGCACTCCTACCCTGAGACTCTTTGTGAATAATGGCACAGAGCTAGATTAGGTCTATAGTTTATTTCATGTATTGACCCCACCCGCTCTCTCTCCCCCCTTCTCTCTCTCCCCCCTTCTCTTTCTCTCTCTAGGAGTTCTCGTTCTCTCAGGTGTGGGCTAGTAACCAGCGGCCCCTGCAGTGTGCCTTCTCATTGGAGCGCTACAGCCCCGCCTCCTCCCAGCTGTCCTGTAAGATCAGTGTGCGTCAGGTCAAAGGTCAGGAGCAGATCCTCCAGGTCTACACCTCTGTGGTCGAGGTAAGGGGAGGAGTGTGTGTGGGAGGAAGAGTGTGTGTGGAATTGTGTGTATACAGTATATGGCAGGAAGTGTGAAGTGTGTTTGTTGCGGGGGGGGGGGGGGGGGGGGGGGTTGTTTTGTGTGTGTGTGTGTGTGTGTGTGTGTGTGTGTGTGTGTGTGTGTGTGTGTGTGTGTGTGTGTGTGTGAATCCTGTATGGAGCTGAAGCTGTGATACTAATAGGCTCTCTCATTAGGGTGAATGTCTCCTGATTTTACTGAAGGGCTTTTCTTAATGAAGCACGCAGGGGCCTCTTGACATATATATTACATTGAGTTAATTCTTTGAAGCCATATAATCTTATGTTATCTGTAGAAAATAAATGGTCACTCTAACACCTCTCATTTTTATGCTGCAATGGTTTCTTCCTCCAGAGTGAAAAGGAGGTAGTCCCCTTCTTCACTCAGTCGAACTGTACCACCACGTCGCTGACGGGGTCCAGGGCCTTCAAGATCCCCCTGTCCATCCGCCAGAGGATTTGTGCCACCTTCGACACAGCCAACGCCAAGGGAAAGGACTGGCAGCTGCTTGCACAGAAACTCCACATAGACAGGTGAGATACCATGCTCACTTGCACGCACACACACACACATATACACTCCCTGCTGTACTATACACCCAGAAACCCTGGGTCCCCATCCTTGAATGGTAGTCCAACTGTTGTATTGGCCCCTCCAATGTTCATCATGTTTGACTAGCAGCCACCATTTCAGTCCATTTCATTTAGGGATTCTAATAACTTTTATTGAGCTGGATTAATAATGATACTGCAAGGTCCAGCAATGTGTCGCAAGTCTATTTTGTTGCTCTATTGCCTTGGTCAATGTATTTGCAAATGACTCATTTTGAAATTACAACATTAGAGAAAAGATCAATCTTGACTGCAGCACCTCTACCAGTCTCCCTATGGATGTGCCTAGTCATTTGCATAATGGTTGGCTTATTATCTGGGCCTTCGCCACTGTGCCAGTCTTTATCTGCTAACACCAAGCAACCCTACCAGTGACCAGGTCACACACACACTCTGCGGATCTCATTATAGATCTGTACACACACACACACACACACACACACACACACACACACACACACACACACACACACACACACACACACACACACACACACACACACACACACACACAAACACACACACACACGCACACAGTCTTGTTTAACTAACCTTGTAGGGACACACAATTCAGTCCAATTCAAAATCCTATTTTCCTTAACCCCGAATGTTGGAGATTTTAGCGGTAATGGGTAATCTCTATTCCCTCAGCAGAAGAAGAAACAGTCAATAAGGAGTGTGGAAAAGGGGAACAAAGTTTACTGAATAAAAGTGTGACATAAGCCGTGTGACCAGGAATGTCCATATGCATCAAATCATTTTCCAGCAAACTGTCGGAAAACCATGTGGGGCGTTTTGGAATGGGAGAAGAATTTAGGGTGCATTTTCAACCCAGTGGAAGCCACCAGCAGCATGTAATGAGAACGCCTGTACCTTGTTAAGCGGATTTGTGCAATTATTTATCATGGTATGTGGGAGCATCATCACCACACCTGAGACAAAAAGGGAGGGAGAGAGATCAAGCTCTCTGTAATGAAACAGTGCCCTCAGGTGGATGTGAGTTGTAACAACAGCTGAGGTGGCGATATAGCAGGAAGTATAAGCTAAATGTCTCTCTCTCTCTCTCTCTCTCTCTCTCTCTCTCTCTTTCTCTCTTTCTCTCTCTCTCTTTCTCTCTCTCTCTCTCTCTCTAACCCTCTCTCTCTCGCTCTCTCTCTCCCACCTCCCTCCCTCCCTCCAGGAACCTGTGTTACTTTGCACGTCAGGAGAGCCCATCAGCGGTGATCCTCAGCCTGTGGGAGGCCCAGCACCAGGACACAGGAGACCTGGACTCTCTGGCCAGCGCCCTGGAGGAGATCGGCAAGGTCCACTCCTCCACCCACTCCACCTCCAGTAGGGCCACCACGCTGACCACCACAGGGACCACCACAAGGACCACCACTACCCTGGGCCGCAGCACTGAGGAGCTGGACACTGAGTTCACCTAACAAGGGGAGGAACGGACGAACTGGAGCCCCAGTAGAGGACCACAAGGCTGGGGATGAATGGATGGACCCTAACAAGGAGGAGTACATACAGAGAACTCCAGTGGACTAATCCAGCCAGTGGAGGATTGGGCCCGAGCTCAGAGAGGACTAAGGACTGAAGGGGAAATAACTAACTACTGTAACTAAAGTCAGGCCACCAGGCTGAATGGAGGGGGAATAGGGACAAGATGACAGGGGTAAAAGGGGTGCTACAGAAGAAGGGAACAAGGGAGAGAGGAAAAGGGCTGAGGGGGCCCAGGGACAAGGGTTTGAGAGGAGAGGAACACAGGCCAATGGCGAGGGGTGAAAAAGGAGATGGTGGTAAGGGAGAGGGGGACAAGAAAGCAGTGTTCAAGAGATAGGGGTTCTAGAGGTCCTGGTCAAGAAGGAAGCTATTGTTGTTTAGGTAGACACAGAGGAACTAACTAACCAAGGGACTAAACCACAAACTAGTCAAAAAGTAAACCTCAACTGAACCACAAACCAACAAGAAACACTCTTCCTAACCTGGACTATTAGGTCCTGTCCCTCTAGCCATTCCCCTGGGAAGCCAGAATGCTTCGTGTTACGTGAAGTTGTTGTCGTTTATTTTATATTTATAATATATTTTCTTTCTTTTCTTGTGTTTTTCCCTGCACAGTGATGGTGTGTTCAGTGCATAGGCCTACTGTGGTACCAGAGAGAAACAAGGAACTCTTTCGAAGTATTCAGATGTTGACAATATTTATGAAAAACAGTCAGAAATGACATCTGTCATATGATGTCACAAACATTTGGTTTACCCACACCTAGGCTCTGTTCCAATACCCACACAAGCATGCATTCTACTAAGAATGAAGAATTGGGGAATGCATTCAGTGTGGTATGCTGGTGTGGATATTGGAACGTAGCCAATATGCCATTTTACTGAAAGTCACTGTAAAACTTCTGGTGACACACTAGAGAAGTGAGAGTAATTAAGAAATGCATATCTGCAGATGAATGAAAGAGAATGTGTTAGGGATGGGCTAAACTTTTCCCTCGCTGTCACATGGGTAAGATCAACACACAAGCAGAATGGCAGTTTGGCATGTTTTTTTACCTACATGTATTGGTGGGAAAATTAATTAAAGTGATTAGAGTATTTATGTGTGCTGTTAACCCTTAAAGGGATAGTTCGGGATGTTGGCAATGATGCCGTTAATCTACTTCCCCAGATTTAGATGAATTTTGACATATCTACGTCCAGTATGAAGGGAGGTAGTTTCGCGTGTTAGCACAATGACTAGAAGTCTACAGGAACCGATAGCATGCTAGCTGTTAGCAATTGCACTAATGCTAGTTAGCAACTTTCTTCAAACTGAACGCAGATACATAAAATTGGTATCCACGAGTTCATTTGACTCTGGGGAAGTAGATAAAGGGCATTGCCAAAATCTGACCTATCACTTTAAACTCTTGCTCCAGTGGTGCTGCAGGCCAAATCAGATAAACTAACTAACCCTTAGCCTACTAACAGAAATTGCAAACCCAATATTTTACATCTTCAAAAATTCCCCCCACACACACACACACACACACACACACACACACACACACACACACACACACACACACACACACACACACACACACACACACACACACACACACACACACACACACACACACACACACACACACACACGCACACACAAAATAATACAACAATTAACCTGAGGAACAGTGTGCAAAACTGCCATACTGTTGTTTCATGGAATTGAACGTGTTTTTACATGCCAGTACCAAATGATAGTAAGCTCTCCAGTCTCCACTACCTAAAGTGTGGGTCACACCAGGCATGTGACAGAGGTGACCCGCACTTTGTTATAGCATTTAAACCCATCAAACACAATCGGAGGAGCTGCAGCTTGGGGATGATGAACTGACACACACTCTGGGCAAACATGCATACACACACACATGCACTATGTGTGCACACACACACACAACCACACACATACAGTTCCCCAATGTGGTGAGGTGTATGCCTAATTGAACATGCAGATGGATGTCACTACAGTGATCATCATAAAGAGCTATCTATACACAGGGCGATTGTGTGTGTGTGTGTGTGTGTGTGTGTGTGTGTGTGTGTGTGTGTGTGTGTGTGTGTGTGTGTGTGTGTGTGTGTGTGTGTGTGTGCGTGTGCGTGTGCGTGTGTGTGTGTGTGTGTGTGTGTGTGTGTGTGTGTGTGTGTGTGTGTCATGACTTTGATGATCTGTCTTTGTCCCCTTTGGAGAATCCAGCCTAGTGCTAGTATTTGAGTTTATCCTGGTGTGTAATGTATGTATCTCGCAAGCTACTGTCTTTAGATCTGTGTTCATTTGGAGAAAATAAAGAAACAGTACTGAGTAAAACCATATCCATTTGTCAGAGATATACTGATATTTTCATCCAAAAATGTATTGCTTTTATTCTGAGCTGCTTTTACATAATCTGCCATTCCTTACTAGGAAGAAACATACCTTTGAAATCTTAGAGATCCTACTTAGTTCTCATGCTACAATTGTTATATTTTTGTTTAGAGTAAACAGTAACGACTGAAAATATTATTATGTATACAGTGAGGGGCATTTATCATTAATTGAATGAATTAAGCCATGAAAGTTCTGTATACATTGTCTATAATCACATCTTATTTACTTAGCTTTGTTTTACGACACTCTACATCTTGAATGTTTATGTTAATCAGGTGAATAGTACGATGATTATTATTCTGCTTATCACTATTTGATGTATATTTTAGCAGATTTTTGTTCTATTTTTTCCTCAACATGATTTGCAAATGTATATACTCTATCATGTTTTGAAATAAATATGCAGTGAAATCCCCTTGTTTTCTTTGGTCTGAAAAATGAGATTTTATTATAGGCTGGGATTTGATCAACAATCTAAACACATTTTTCGCTAGAGCCAACATTTGCAGTGTTTACCATGAACGGCCATCTCCACAAACATCTTTAAAGATATGCTACGGAACTTTGGCGACTAATATGTGTTTTTTAAACCTCCCACTTTGGGCTGGATGTGTCAATGTGTAGTTCATACAGTGCATTCGGAAAGTATTCAGGCCCCTTGACTTTTTCAACGTTTTGTTATGTTACAACCTTCTTCTAAAATTGATTAAATCGTTTTTTTCCCTCATCAATCTACACATAATACACCATAAAAACAAAGCAAAAACAGGGTTTTAGAGAAAAAAATGAAATATCACATTTACATAAGTATTCAGACCCTTTACTCAGTACTTTGTTGAAGCACCTTTGACACTGATTACAGCCTCGAGTTTTCTTGAGTATGACGCTGCAAGCTTGGCACACCTGTATTTGGGGAGTTTCTTCCATTCTTCTCTGCAGGTCCTCTCAAGCTCTGTCAGGTTGGAGGTGGAGCGTCGCTGCACAGCTATTTTCAGGTCAGGGCTTTGTCTGGGCCACTCAAGGATATTCAGAGACTTGTCCCGAAGTCACTCCTGCGTTGTCTTGGCTGTGGACTTATGGACGTTGTCCTGTTGGAAGGTGAACCTTTGCCCCAGTCTGAGGTCCTGAACGCTCTGGAGCAGGTTTCCATGAAGGATCTCTCTGTACTTTCCCTCAATCATGACTAGGCTCCCAGTCCCTGCTGCTGAAAAATATCCCCACAGTATGATGCTGCCATCACAACGCGTCATCATAGGGATGGTGCCAGGTTTCCTCCAGACAGGACGCTTGGCATTCAGGCCAAAGAGTTCAATCTTGGTTTCATCAGACTAGAGAATCTTGATTCTCATGGTCAGAGTCTTTTAGGTACCTTTTGGCAAACTCCAAGTGGGCTGTCATGTGCCTTTTACTGAGGAGTGGATTCCGTCTGGCCACTCTACCATAAAGGCCTGATTGGTGGAGTGCTGCAGAGATAGTATCCTTCTGGAAGGTTCTTCCATCACCTCAGAGGATCTCTGGAGCTCTGTAAGAGTGACCATCAGGTTCTTGGTCACCTCCCTGACCAAGGCCCTTGCCCTCGATTTAGTTTGGCCGGGCGGCCAGCTCTCGGGGTCTTGGTGGTTCGAAACTTCTTTAATTTAAGAGTGATTGAGTCCACTGTGTTCTTGGGGACCTTCAATGCTGCAGAAGTGTTTTGGTACCCTTCCCCAGATCTATGTCTCGACACATCCCTGTCTCGGAGCTCTACGGACATTTCCTTCGACCTCATGGCTTGCTTTTTGCTCTAACATGCACTGTCAACTGTGGGACATTTCCAAATCCTGTCCAATTGAATCAATTTACCACAGGTGGACTCCAATCAAGTTGTAAGAACATCTCAGGATGATCAATGAAAACAGGATGCACCTGAGCTCAATTTCAAATCTCATAGCAAAGGATCAAAGATCTGAATACTTTAATTTTTAATACATTTGCTAACATTTCGAAAAAACTGTTTTCCCTTTGTCATTATGGGGTACTGTGTGTAGATTGATGAGTATATTTTTTACTTAAAAGACATTCCGAATGCACTGTACACGCATAATCAATGAGAATAAATACTGTTTTACCTGTTAGCCACGAAATCCCTAGTTTAAAAGTGACTGTTTTATGGGAGCTGTGCTGCGCCATTTTCCCTAAATTCTTTCCCATGTGGACCAGCCCCCTAGCAATTTGTGTTTCAGCCAATGACCTTCACCCTCTTGCCATTCGAGTGACAGCTAGCAAAATGCACAAACAGCAAAACGAGAGAGATGTGGTGCACATATCTGCACATACAGTCTGTGATGTAGTATGCAATTTTCCAGGACCAATTTTTGGCACGTGAGCGCTACTTTCAGAATTACTGGCTAAATGTACCGGAGAATCTTTGATTCAATCCATAACGCCAAAGTTCAGTACTTTAATTTCAAGCACGCTATAGCGCTGAACTTCGGGGATGCTGATTGAATCAAGTCCTAAATTGATGGCACAGGAGGTTGGTGGCATCTTAATTGGGGAGAATGGGCATGTGGTAATGGCTGGAGTGGAATAGATGGAATGGTATCAAATACATCAAACACATGGTTTCTATTATTATGAGCCGTTGTCCCCTCAGAAGCCTCCTGTGGTTGATGGCCAGTCTGTGTATCATTATCAAACCAGCATTGTTATCTCCTTATTCCTCAATATGTGCCATAGAGTGCAGTATGTATAATCGACCACTAGTTGGCGGCATATGCTTTTCCTATATTTTTGCCCAGCCATTTTTACTAATTCGAAACCACTGAATTGGCACATACAAAAATCTTCATGTTGTTAATGTATGCATGCCAGCGGTAAGAAGTTTCCATGACAAATTCTGCAGCCTCACATGCTGGCATGTGTAGCCATTTAAATGTCTGTGTAGGGTCTCAGTCTACCATGGCACTGTGTGCACAGCCAGCTAGCTACACCCTGTCTGATCATGCCAGAAGCCTCAGCACTCGGACAGGGACAACCCACACAGCTCATAAAAGCAGAATTAGTAGAACAACAAACATCCCCAACAGTTCATAGAATAAGTAGAAGGAACATTCCCATTCAAACTAATGTTCTGTGCACAGAATGATATTTCATTTGAGAACTTTCCCAGGTTTATTAACTACAGATATATTTGATTTATCCTTTTTGCTAAAGATTTAGATTAAGATGAATTAGATTGAGATTAGAGAAGCCCTTTCCTGCAGTCAAATTACATAGTGGCCTCATGGGTGTAATGTTATTACTTTAGTAACATCACAATTAATAAATGTTATTTAAACAAACAAAAAAATAACAGTATATAAAGTGTAATATTGGGATGCAAACTCAAAATTGAATACATTTTAACTCTGACATGGTACAGGTGTCTTTTTTTTTGTAAGCCCATAACCATGTGTGTGAGGTGTATACTTTTGTTTCAATTAATATTTGTTTAAGACTACCAAGAAACACTCTGTGTGACCCTGATTTAGCCCACTGCAGTAAAAGGTTAAGATTCATCATTTTATATTTATCATGGCATCTCTCAGAATTGAATGTCTTTCTCAGACAGATGCAGCAATGGCAAAGTCTACATGCCAGCCACCACAGTTCATGACGGAAACTATAATATTCACTTGATTCTAACGTCATATCTGTTCTACTCATTCTAAGACTTTGGTACAGCTAGCATTAGCTCAGTACCCCAGCCATGCAAAGTGTCTCTCTCTCTCCCAGACGTCATGCGTCGCAGGGCTGGCTACAGCAAGGCCAGGCCTCTTTCCCCACCAGACACTACACATCCCTGGCTAAACCCAGACCTTCACCCACTCCCTCCCCCTCCAACACACCCTAATACCCCCCCCCCCCCCTCCCCTGCCCCCCCTGCCTGCCCCTGGACAACTGCGCTGCCATCGGATTAAAGATGATTCTCTTCTCTCTCTTTCTCTTTTCTTCGTTCCCTCTCTTGACTTTTCTTTTCTTTCCAGGCCGGATGAAAGGCCTCCCAGACACCCACTCCCTATGCATACCATTCAGGCTGGGGCACACAGGAAGTCTGTGTGCTTGCTGCTGCACAAAGAGGAGGGGAGGGGGCAGGAGGGGAGAGAAGGGAGAGAACAGAGTACAGAGGGAGAAAGGAGAAGAGCAAAGAGAGAGAGCGAGAATAAAGAGAGGGGTAAATGCAAGTCATGTGAAGCTCATGAGAGCGAATCTTTACAAAAGTCGGAATCTTGTTTTCTCGCTCACCAACTGGCCATGTTTTGAAGTGCACTCTTTCATCTATGACCCTTCTTGTCTTAGTCTTTTACTCTCTCCCTTTCCTGCTGTTAGAGAGGTAGGATCTTAATTTGATCACCCTGTTGTTGCAGGAAATGCAAGCTTGTAGGATTTCAATTTTTAAAAAGGCATATAAAGTTTGATTGTTTGTCATTTCCATATTAACATTTTAGACTTGATTTTCCTATTTCAAAATGTATAATTAATGTCCATTAATTAAAGCCTGTTGCTGCAGGATTATTTTCCTGCTGTGAGAAACTGGTAAAATGAACATCTGTATTACTTGTTGTTTGGACCACACTCATTTGTGTTTGTTGAGTTGATCTATGTTGCAATGTTCCCACGTAAAATCAGATATGTACCTGTAATTGAGTTGGAATTTGGAACAAAACAGTTCGCTCTTCGCTGGGTGCATTGGAACAGAGGTATTGTTGTGTTGTTTTTCGAACACTAATTGAAACGTTAGATCTGATTTTACTGACCTCATTTGTAGTCTGGTTAGTACATGATAGCTTCATAATCTGCTCTCTCTGAGGAACTGTGGGGTTTTGTAATGCTATTTGGATGCAGCATATAAATACATTTCTCTATAAAAGGACAGGGAAGTCATTTGGGAAATGTTGTTTTTCTTGAAGGGAAGCGTCTGTAATGCGTCTGTAATGTGATTAACTGTAGTATGCATTTGCTATAGAAATGTACATAATTGCAGTCACGTGGACTGTGTGTGTGTTTGTGTGTGTGCGCATGCATGTGTGACCGCACGGCTCCCACTCCCAAGGACCGGCGTCAAGTCGCATGCTTTGAATTACTGTACATTTGTGCCTGGTAGAGAGCCAGCTGCCAACTGCCTCTCGCTGGACCAGACTATGGCTGAGGCATGGTTCCTTCTCCAATGTCTCTGTCTCTCTCTCACACACTTTCTCTCTTTCTCTCCCCTCCCTTCCTTTCCCTTACTCTCTCCATTTCCCCTCATTTTTTTCCTTATTTCTCTTTCTCTCACACTTTCTTCTACTCTTCCCTATTTTTCCATCTTTCTTTCTTTCTTTCTTTCTTTCTTTCTTAATTTTTCCCTTGTGTCATTGTCTTAAACTCTCTCAAATACCCCCCCCCCCCCCCCCCCCCCCACACACACACACACACACATCTGCACACATACACACACAGTCAGAGCAGAGGCTCATTCTCCCACCCTATTCATGGTGTTAATCCTGTCCTCTACTAGGTTTGAGAAGGAAAAAAGTGTCAGGTGACCAATCAGGCCACATTACAATGCAGCTTGATCATGCCCTTGTGTGTGTGTGTGTGTGTGTGTGTGTGTGTGTGTGTGTGTGTGTGTGTGTGTGTGTGTGTGTGTGTGTGTGTGTGTGTGTGTGTGTGTGTCTAGCTGGCTGCCTGTCTCCTCTCGTGGAATCTGCCTAAGTACCAGGAGAACGCCATGACGTCACCGGCTGTTCCAGGACCCTACAAAGAGAGACGCATTCCTCTCTCAGTCAGACCTGAGCCTTCACCTTGTTAATACTGACTGCACTGAACCAGAGTCTCCCTCTTACTTTCCTTCTCTCTCTCCCTCTCTCTGTCTCTCTCTCTGTATCTCTCTCTCTCTGGCCTTTCTCTCTCTGTCTCTACCTTTACCAGGCCTTGACCCACCAAGGCACGCCTGCCTCACCCTGTTTCAGATCAACCGCTTCTGTGTGTGTGTGTGTGTGTGTGTGTGTGTGTGTGTGTGTGTGTGTGTGTGTGTGTGTGTGTGTGTGTGTGTGTGTGTGTGTGACTCATGCTCCATTCTCCTAACCAGAGCAGCAGAAATATCAGCAGTCGTAATCCCCTGCCTGTCCGGCCTTGGCCTCCATCTCAACAGAACACTCACCCCCACGTCCCCTGACCTTTGACCGTAAACAGACAGTGCAGCTCCTTTCGTTGTTGCCCTTGCGCTATCTCACTCCCTGTCACTCTTAAGGCACCCCTGTACTTAAAAAATGACTTCCTTGAATTCCCCATGTGTGTTGGTGAGATAGTCAAGAGAAGAGTTCCTTTAAAACAGTTTTATTGAATTCCTATATCTATGCGACACATTCAAGAGAAAGGCTCCTTTAAACATTGAATTCCCAATGTGTGTTGGTGAGATACTGAAATTCTTCTGTATGCTTAATATGATATTGTCAAGAATTGCTTCTTAGCAACACCACAAGGTTCCTGTAGGACTGCGTATTCAATGTACTCTGTACTGCTGGGATGTACACTTTCTTTGGCTGTATTGTTCTGTCTGTGTCAGGGTGTTGACAGCCTAAATGTTGTGAATGTGTCACGTTCTAACCCTAGTTCTTGTGTTATTTGTTTGTTTTAGTTGGTCAGGACATGAATTGGGTGGGAATTCTATGTTTTGTGTTTCTAGGTTGGTTTTCTGTATTCGGCCTAGTATGGTTCTCAATCAGAGGCAGGTGTCGTTAGTTGTCTCTGATTGAGAATCATACTTAGGTAGCCTGGGTTTCCCTGTTGTTTTGTGGGTGATTGTTTCCGTGTCTGTGTTTGTTCGCCACACGGTACTGTTTCGGTTTTGTTCACGTTTATTGTTTTTGTATTAGTGTTCATGTTGAGTTTCCATGCCGCATCTTGGTCCGATCCTTGCTACACCTCCTCTTCAGACGAAAAGGAGGAAAACCTTTACAGAATGCATGGGACACCCCCATACACCGTTTCCTGTCTAATTCAAGTCGGTCAACTAATGCTTTGGGTACGGCATGAGTTGTTACTCTTCTGATAAGGTTTTCGTTAGTTTGTGTAGATTATCACAAACGAACATGTTTCGATCACACTTGTATTACCACTTAGTGTCTTGTAAAGATACATCCTAAATGTAATAGAAAAGGGGGTTTAGAAACAGTGCTAGGTCTAATGTGTTGAGTACAAAGTACATGATGAAACTGATCAGATGTTTAGCATTCATAAGACAGTTGTGTCCAATACAGGGAACACTGTAATAGAGCAAATCAAAGTTTCTCAACTCAGCCTGTCGTTGATTATCCCTCGCATACTGTAGCGTACCACATCCTAGAAATTAACTTCCGGTTACTGCCACATTCTAATTTTTAGTGCAACATGAGACAACTCTAACCGTATGTTCAACCTGTTTGTGCACAGTACAGTATTGCATGCAGAATTTCATGTAGAAGTTCACGCTCAGTAAAATATTTTTTTGCACACTCAAACCATAAAAAAAGAAGAAAATCAATGAGGCTGAGATGCAAAAGTATTCTAATTTAATCCATACTCAAAAGAATACAAAAGATGAGAGTGCAAAGTGCTAAAAAGTGCCCAAAAAAAGAGCAATAGTATTTCATGACATAGTTCATGCACAGTAAAACTAAGTATTTCCAAGCATCAGAGTGGAGAACCACATGAGGCCTCCCCTGAAAGTGAATTTCAAAGTGAGTCCTCCAGCCAGGTGAAATCAGGTTTTCCTTCCCTTTTTTTGGTCCCCCATCCCTCCAAGTGGAGTCCTCCTCTATGAGAAACAAGATTCTCTGGTCTGATGAAACCAAGATTAAACACTTTGGCCTGAATGCCAAGTGCCACGTCTGGAGAAAACCTAACACCATCCCTACGGTGAAGCACGGTGGTGGCAGCATTATGCTGTGGGGATGTTTTTTAGCAGCAGGGACTGGGACACAAGTCCGGATCAAGGGAAAGATGTACGGAGCAAATTACAGAGAGATCCTTGAGACCAGAAAATAGCTGTGCAGCGACGGTCCCCATCCAATCTGACAGAGCTTGAGAGGATCTGCAGAGAAGATTGGGAGAGAAGATTGGCAGAAACTCCTCAAATACAGGTGTGCCAAGCTTATAGGGTCATACTCAAAAAGACTCAAGGGTGTAATTACTGCAAAAGGTGCTTCAACAAAGTACTGAGTAAAGGGTCTGAATATTTATGTAAATGTTTTTTTTTTTTTTTTTTTGCAAAAATGTTTTTTTTTTTAAACGACAAATCGACTAATCTATTGATGAAGTTGATGGGGTAAAAAACACTTTAATCTATTTTAGAAGAAGGTTGTAACGTAACAAAATGTGTAAAATTAAAGGGGTCTGAATACTTTCCGAAGGCACTGTATAGCGCTATATATAGATGTCCTAGCCTACCTCTTTCAGGTATGCAGTATTAGTCTGATATGTAGCTAATTAATGATGGGTAATGCATAATAAGCTTCTAACTTATAGCGTCTAATAGCCGCTTATAGCCGCTGCGCAATACACATGCACTTGTGCTCTTCTGGCCTCTCTCCTGAAAAAAACACTCCTTAGCTCTTGGAGTCCCATGCAGGACTTCAATAGTCCTGTATGCTGGACATACATTTTTTTTTAGCATTTCTTATACCAAATTAAATAAAATCAAATCAAATGTTATTTGTCACATACACATGGTTAGCAGATGATAATGCGAGTGTAGCGAAGTGCTTGTGCTTCTAGTTCCGACCATGCCGTAATCTCTAACAAGTAATCTAACCTAACAATTTCACAACAACTACCTTATACACACAAGTGTAAAGGAATGAATAAGAATATGTACATAAAAATATATGAATGAGTGATGGCTGAACTGCATAGGCAAGATGCAGTAGATGGTATAGAGTACAGTATATACATATAAGATGAGTAATGTAGGGTATGTAAACATTATATAAAGTGGCATTGTTTAAAGTGGCTAGTGATACATTTATTACATCAAGATGGCAAGATGCAGTAGATGGTATAGAGTACAGTATATACATATGAGATGAGTAATGTAGGTTATGTAAACATTATATAAAGTGGCATTGTTTAAAGTTGCTAGTGATACATTTATTACAGAAATGTTTCCATTATTAAAGTGGCTAGAGGTGAGTCAGTATGTTGGCAGCAGCCACTCAATGTTAGTGATTGCTGTTGGCCTTGAGATAGAAGCTGTTTTTCAGGCTCTCGGTCCCCGCTTTGATGCACCTGTACTGACCTCGCCTTCTGGATGACAGCGGGGTGAACAGGCAGTGGCTCGGGTGGTTGTTGTCCTTGATGATGTTTTTGGCCTTCTTGTGACATCGGGTGGTGTAGGTGTCCTGGAGGGCAGGTAGTTTGCCCCCGGTGATGTGTTGTGCAGACCTCACTACCCTCTGGAGAGCCGTACGGTTATGGGCGGAGCAGTTGCCGTACCAGGCGGTGATACAGCCCGACAGGATGCTCTCGATTGTGCATCTGTAAAAGTTTGTGAGTGTTTTTGGTGACAAGATGAATTTCTTCAGCCTCCTGCGGTTGAAGAAGCGCTGCCACACCTTCTTCACCACGCTGTCTGTGTGGTTGGACCATGTCAGTTTGTCCGTGATGTGTACACCGAGGAACTTAAAACTTTTCACCCTCTCCACTACTGTCCCGTCGATGTGCATAGGGGGCTGCTCCCTCTGCTGTTTCCTGAATTCCACCAATAGACTATTGGAAGAGCAAGTTCTTGTCTGCTGAATGTTAAATACAACAGCCAATTGAAAGAAGAGCGAACGTGCGATAGCGGTAGACTATAGCAGTTATTTTTTAGACCCATAACCATTCAATCTTCATGGTGAGAAGTGAAACCATTCTGCATCTAATTCTAGTACTATATTATTCAAGGATCAAATCAAATCAAATGTTATTGGTCACATGCATATATTTAGCAGATGTTATTGCGGGTGTTGCGAAATGCTTGTTTTTCTAGCTCCAACAGTGCTAGGAGAATGATGAAGATAAGGACAACAAAACTTATTTCATTTAACAGTTGAAAGTGAGGAACGAATGAAGCAACAATACAGAGAGAAAGAGGATGTAGGCTAATAACATTAGGGGAAATATTATGAAAGGTAGGGTACATATGTTTCAGCCTACGAATTATAGAAATAGGCCCTATTATATTTCAAAATTACAATCAAATTCACTGGCCTATAATTGTAACATTGTAGGCCGCATGTGCTGCACCAGAATTGCATGTTCTCCCCCTGCTTTATAATGGTTTGAATTAAGTAATTCCAGTCCATATGATACAGTATAATACAATACAGTACAGTAATGCAGTTCACACTCAAAAAGAGGACGTGTCTTAGGATGCCATCTGGGCCGGCTGCCTTGCAAGGGTTAACACGCTTAAAGAATGAGAATGAGAATGAGAATGAGAGCTCAGGATCCTCGTGAGCGGCAGTGGACTGCATCGACCACTCTGTTTTTCACGAAGCTGGCGAATAAGTTGTTTAACTTGTCCGGGACCGAGGGGTCAGTGTCCACCAGTGTCTTTCTTCGTGTCCGCGTGATGGACAGAGAACCCCGCTGGCTAAATGGACGGGGACAGTATATCCGGAAAGAGCCACGATTCCGTAAAACAGAGTATGTTACATTCCCTGATGTCTCTCTGGAAGGAGATCCTCACCCTGAGCTTGTCTACTTTATTGTCCAGGGACTGAACGTTAGCGAGTAATATACTAAGAAGCATTGGATGGTATGCACGGCTCCTGTGTCTGACTAGGAGCTCACTCCTTACTCATCTTCTCCTGTGACAGGGTCTTGGAGCAGCCCCCGGGATGAATGGAATTGCCTTGGAGAGTTTAAAGAAAGGATCCAATTCAGTAAGTCTAATTTCTAAATAATGTAAGAAATAAGACAAAAAATAAATAAATACTGCAAAGCTGACCAGGAGCTAGAAACATGGTGACCATGTACAGTATGTCAGCACTATCTTGTCCGAGGAGCAGATATAGGGAAACACTGCAAGTTTTGAGTGCTAAAATGCATTGAGTACTTATAGATGGCCCATACAGTACTAGTTCCAGTGTCCAAACCAGTCAGTGTGTAATAGCAACTACTGGTTATGTCATGAGAGGCCAGAGAAGCTTGTAAACAAGCCTATCACAACACTTCCTGTTGTTGAGTCGTGCAATGACCTCATGCACAAGAAGTAACACAGGATGTGAGCCGATGGGAATAAATGGTTGCCGATTTCCTAGATAGTACAAAAACTGAAACACATGTTTATTTTATGTGAAAACTTTTGAATGGGGATGAGGCATCTGTTATTCAACTTGAACTATTCTGTTGTGCCAAAATTCAACAGGTTAAAGTGTTTAGTCATGTTCATATCTTCAAACTATAGCAGGGAGATGATTGATTTGGCTCAGAAAACTTCAATAATGCACTATATTTGTTTCTCTCCTGCTAGGATTCAGTGAGGATTTCATTACTCAAGCCAAACATAAAGGCAGAGTGTGAGCAAACAGCATCTCTATGTGAAGACTGAGCTCACTGTTTATGCTCGCCAGGATTAGGGTTTCCAATGGCAAGCAACAAATATGAGTCAAGCCCAGAGTCAAACCTTCTGGCACTTTAATGTTTTTCTCTGTTGTTCTATTTTACATCAGAGGTGTGTGATGGCCAGCCCAAAGATAATTGTTTTAGTCAGATACGTAGAAGTGGAGGAGTTCTGTTTGTACAGTGGACGACGGAAAATCCTTTCGCTCTCCACCACATATTTTGTCAATGGAGCATTTCCCTGGCATAGCTGGCATAACAGTTGTCAACATGTACCCAGACACTCTCATACAGATGCTGCTCAGCTCAGGCAAAACTGCATCCTACGTACAGTAAGAATATGGCCAATATAGTCTTGTTCACCATCTGTGTAAGTTATCATAGAGAGCCTAGCAAGGGAGGATGTCAACGTGACCAACAGTAACTCTGTAGAACTATTGCACCAGTGAAGTTTCGAGCCTACATCATTCTATAATCGTAACTACATTTGTGTTATTACATGTGGAACTACAGCTAACTTGCATCTTGGGTTGCTAGGCTTGACTAAGCCTTTATCTTAATTGACACCGAAAATACATGTCTAATGGAAGCCACATTTTATCCAATGGTATTGAATTACACCATTACACTGTTAAAACTACAACATTCTAGAGATGGGCTGAAGATCTACACTAAAGATGTTAAATTACTGTAAATGAAATGTCACTTATTTTATTTCAGGGTCAAAAATCCTCTACAGACAAATAAAAAGGGAAGTTGGCTTAGCTTATCCCGTGAACTGACATAGTAATTCCTCGTCTTTAGTCTTTACTTGAGTAAAGTCACAGGTTTGCTGATTGCACAATATTTGTGTTGCATCATTGTCTGGCACTGGCAGAATGGATCCTGTGATTTAAAGAATACAATCAAGTGCTGGAATTCCCCTGGGTGCAATAACTGGTCCTAATGAATCAGTTCATCTGAGAGCCATATATGCAGCTTATTCAGGTACATTACCGAAAGTTCAGATAGTCACTCTGTCATGTGGCAATTATGTCAACCCTACACATTTCTAAATGTTCTGCACAATTACAACACCTAAACATCCCCACTTATACAGAGTGTGCTGGTCTGTCTTAAAATAAATAAGAAATCTTCTTCAGCCTATTTACAGCATTGAGGTTATTGTATAATTAATTATTAATAATTAACGTATTGTATATTAATTAATTTACATTCATCATAACAGATTCATGATATATGATATTATATTTAAAATTATAGCCTAAAATTCTAGTCCAAAATATATTTAGCAAAACTTGTTGGATAGAACGAAAAAAGAACGTCCAACGTGTATCAAATATTGTTTAATTTTTCACAGTTACGTCGGCCTACTTCTAAATGTTGGGAGTGACATTGTTTTTGACATTGTTTTTTCCACTCCAAATGAAGTTATGTGATTGGTCTATGGGCAGGGATGACGTCAATGAGTGTGGAGGATTTTCTTCGAAAGAATTATGCCATCGGCGGGACAGTCTCTCAACTGTAAGTGCGTAAAACGGACGCGTCTTCAGAACGTATCGCTTTTATATATACATGGAAACAACTGGATGTTTTACTTAAAATGCTTTATTTAAAAAAATAGTTGTGTTTGAAAGGAAGTTTTAGATTTCTACACGAGGTTGAAGATTGAATGATAGTCGCTGGAATTCCATGATGAACTTCGATCTGACGTTCATGAAATGTTCGGTAAGAAAATAAACATTGTATTATATAGTGTTCTATGTTGTTGTAACATTATGTCCTATCAAGGCCACTTTGTAAATGGGATTCCTTGTAGTTTGAACGATACAAAGTAACTTTTACTCCGGCTGAAATAGTACTGATGGCCCAATGCTATGCAGATTGAGTACCTAAGCTACTTTATGTAACCGTTTACAAACGAAGACAGAAGTTTACCTGAAGTTTACAACTTGCTCTCGGGTGAGGGGCCACGCTCGAGCGGCCGCTCGCCGCAGACCCGAGATACAATAGGCTAGGCTACAGCAATCTCAGCCGTCCGTTCTCTACTCCTTATTCAACTATAACTTTCGGTAGTCTCTCAAGTTGTAGCCCACTGCACTTGAACATCATTGCGTGATTAATGCTGCGTATTATCAGTGGTGTTTGTTTGTTTACTGGGAAACATTGTAACTATTCATGTACAGTATTGAACGTTTATACTGTAGTCTAGTTAACTGTACATGTGTTGTATAATTTTGACCCCTTCCCCCATGACAACAGTCACCATCTGGTGCGGGACATGATCCCACCCTATTAATTCAGCCCCCAGGCATCAGCTCTGACTGTCTGGGACATTGGATCAAACCGTTGGTTGGTCTCTACTCAAACAATTTGAAACACTGGCTAAATGCTTGTCATGATTTCCTGATATGATTGTGTGGCATTTTTCTATTGAATGTATAGGCTAGTTATTACCTTGATGTAAATGGGGGTACGTATACTTGTTAGGTTGTACCTACATTATAATAACACCTCACTACAGTTTAGCCTACTTGTAGTTGAATAACATCATATGTAGAAATGTGGTCTGCAAAATATTCCAGCTTCAATATTACTGAATACAGTACTGTTGAAAAGGAATTTCAACTGTCCTAGATCCCTAGGTCACAGACAGACAGACACACACACACACACACACACACACACACACACACACACACACACACACACACATGCCTATATATTTAATAGAGTCGTAGCTAGTCCTGCCAATGTAAAGTTTATTCCACACAGAAAGGGCCATTCAGTGCTGTGCTGTTGTATTTTCCAGCCGTGCAGTGCCAAAACCTGACACTATAAATATGGCATCAGTAAAACCTGAAACACTTAACCTCGGATAAAAGACTCTTTGGGTTTTCCACGAAATATACTGTTGGAGAAATTCATAGAAATAAATATGTTGGAATTGTTTTTAAATGAGTGACAAACTGAAATAACAACCAATTTGTGAGTAATTTTCATGGAAATACCATTCATTCAGATACATTTATTTCCACATTGGTGGTATTTGATTTATTGTTGTCAATTGGTTAAATTGATTGATTGGGTAGGGTTAGGCTACATAAAAGGCTTTTCCACCACTAAACAGCAAATACTCCAGTGTTAAATCAACACTGACAGTGTTACATTTTAACATTGGTCCAGTGTCTATGTGGGTCCACGCTTTTCATTGTTAAATTATGACATTTGCATATTTTCAAAGAATGCCTTTGGAAATACCAACCATTAGTATATTGGTTAGTGACCAGAGTTTGTGAGCGGAGCAGAGCGTGCCCAATTTGACTGCAGCGTGGAGCAAGATTCCCAAAGGCTGGAGCTTCTACCTTCTCGGCCACTCCAATTTCGCTCCAGTAGCGCTCACTTCATGAGCTCACGCCATACCCGCCCCAGCATGCATTTGCAGTCTACTTGTGTGCTGCTATAGCCCCTTGTTTTAGCTACTGTCACAGATTTAGCTAAATATTTTCATAAAGAAACTGATAAAACGCACAGGTGCTAAATCAAGGTGACTTACAAAGATGAGGAGCAAGAGAGGAAGTGTGGTGATGTCGAGTCCACAACTAAAGAATCATTGTGTAATCTGAAAAGACACGTATCCCAAAAGCATGCTACATGCGCATGCTAAAAGAAAGGAATGAGGTGGGTAGATAACTAAGTGTGTCATTGTAGCAAAGTATTTACAGTGCCTTGCGAAAGTATTCGGCCCCCTTGAACTTTGCGACCTTTTGCCACATTTCAAGCTTCAAACATAAAGATATAAAACTGTATTTTTTTGTGAAGAATCAACAACAAGTGGGACACAATCATGAAGTGGAACGACATTTATTGGATATTTCAAACTTATTTAACAAATCAAAAACTGAAAAATTGGGCGTGCAAAATTATTCAGCCACCTTAAGATAATACTTTGTAGCGCCACCTTTTGCTGCGATTACAGCTGTAAGTCGCTTGGGGTATGTCTCTATCAGTTTTGCACATCGAGAGACTGACATTTTTTCCCATTCCTCCTTGCAAAACAGCTCGAGCTCAGTGAGGTTGGATGGAGAGCATTTGTGAACAGCAGTTTTCAGTTCTTTCCACAGATTCTCGATTGGATTCAGGTCTGGACTTTGACTTGGCCATTCTAACACCTGGATATGTTTATTTTTGAACCATTCCACTGTAGATTTTGCTTTATGTTTTGGATCATTGTCTTGTTGGAAGACAAATCTCCGTCCCAGTCTCAGGTCTTTTGCAGACTCCATCATTCTTCCAGAATGGTCCTGTATTTGGCTCCATCCATCCTCCCATCAATTTTAACCATCTTCCCTGTCCCTGCTGAAGAAAAGCAGGCCCAAACCATGATGCTGCCACCACCATGTTTGACAGTGGGGATGGTGTGTTCAGCTGTGTTGCTTTTACGCCAAACATAACGTTTTGCATTGTTGCCAAAAAGTTCAATTTTGGTTTCATCTGACCAGAGCACCTTTTTCCACATGTTTGGTGTGTCTCCCAGGTGGCTTGTGGCAAACTTTAAACAACACTTTTTATGGATATCTTTAAGAAATGGCTTTCTTCTTGCCACTCTTCCATAAAGGCCAGATTTGTGCAATATACGACTGATTGTTGTCCTATGGACAGAGTCTCCCACCTCAGCTGTAGATCTCTGCAGTTCATCCAGAGTGATCATGGGCCTCTTGGCTGCATCTCTGATCAGTCTTCTCCTTGTATGAGCTGAAAGTTTAGAGGGACGGCCACGTCTTGGTAGATTTGCAGTGGTCTGATACTCCTTCCATTTCAATATTATCGCTTGCACAGTGCTCCTTGGGATGTTTAAAGCTTGGGAAATCTTTTTTTATCCAAATCCGGCTTTAAACTTCTTCACAACAGTATCTCGGACCTGCCTGGTGTGTTCCTTGTTCTTCATGATGCTCTCTGCGCTTTTAACGGACCTCTGAGACTATCACAGTGCAGGTGCATTTATACGGAGACTTGATTACACACAGGTGGATTGTATTTATCATCATTAGTCATTTAGGTCAACATTGGATCATTCAGAGATCCTCACTGAACTTCTGGAGAGATTTTGCTGCACTGAAAGTAAAGGGGCTGAATAATTTTGCACGCCCAATTTTTCAGTTTTTGATTTGTTAAAAAAGTTTGAAATATCCAATAAATGTCGTTCCACTTCATGATTGTGTCCCACTTGTTGTTGATTCTTCACAAAAAAATACAGTTTTATATCTTTATGTTTGAAGCCTGAAATGTGGCAAAAGGTCGCAAAGTTCAAGGGGGCCGAATACTTTCGCAAGGCACTGTATAGACTAAAAATCAGATCTCTTAAACATTTAGTTCATTTTCGTTCTATTATCTATACAATAGGCCATAAATGATTTTGACCCAATAGGCCTGGCATATTCTCACATTCAAGGGGCTTTCTGTTTTTATTGAGTTATTAGGCCTACCTATAGAAAAATAAAAGAAGAACTTTGCATCTCTGCCCGGAGTGGCCAAAATGGTGTTTAGCATCCCCAGTGGCTCTGCAAGTGTGGAGAGGATATTCTCCACTGCTGACCGGCTCTCCAGGCACCATCGCATGAACCTGAAGCCACAGACTGGCCAAACTTGTGTTTCTAAACATTCATTTTAAGAATGAATTTAAAGGCACAATAGTTAATTTTCATTTCATTCTAATTAAGCCACAACCCACCACTGCGACCTGTATGCTCTCGTTGGCTAGCCCTCGCTTCAAATTTGTTGCCAAACCCACTGGCTCCAGGTCATCTATAAGTCTTTGCTAGGTAAAGCCCAGCCTTATCTCAGCTCACTGGTCACCATAGCACACCCACCCGTAGAACGCGCTCCAGCAGGTATATATTTCACTGGTCACCCCTAAAGCCAATTCCTCTTTTGGCCGCCTTTCCTTCCAGTTCTCTGTTGCCAATGACTGGAACGAATTGCAAAAATCATTGAAGCTGGAGACTCATATCTCATTCTCTAACTTTAAGCATCAGCTATCAGAGCAGCTTACAGATCATTGCACCTGTACATAGCCCATCTGTAAATACCCCATCCAAGTTTTTTTACAAGATATGTTTAATGCTAGCTAGAAACCTACCTTGGCCTCTTACTGCATTCGCGTAACAGGCAGGCTCCTCGTGAGGCAGGTGGTTAGAGCGTTAGACTAATTATTAGTAGACTAAACTAGTAAGGTTGCAAGATTGAATCCGTGAGCTGACAAGGTAAAAATCTGTCGTTCTGCCCCTGAACAAGGCAGTTAACCAGTTAGCCGGGTACCGGCCTCAGTCTAAGGAGCAGGTGGAGAGGATGAACCAGGAGCTGGGGAGGTTCCTGAGGAGTCACTGCCAGGACCGGCAGGAGGAGTGGGCCCCATTCCTTCCCTGGGCAGAGAACTCCCAGAATTCTTTACGTCATTGCTCCACCGGGCTGACTCCCTTCTAGTGTGTCATGGGTTATCAGCCAGCCCTGGCTCCGTGGACCCCGAGCCAGACCAAAGCTCCTCCGGTGGACGAGTGGTTCAGGCACGCAGAAGAGATCTGGAACGATGCCAATGTGAGACACCACCGCAGTGAGGCTCCTGTGTTCCATCCTAGTTATCCCATCTGGCTCTCCACCAGGAACCTCCCACTCCGCCTGCCCTGTAAGAAGCTGAGTCCCCGGTTTGTGGGGCAATTGAAGGTCCTCCGGAGGGTCAATGAGGTGATGTATAGATTACAGCTCCCCACTCCCGACGTCATGAGTGTTGGCTCCAGTACCTGTTGGGTATGGTCCAGAGGAGCGTTGTTGGGTTCTGTTGGACAACATTCTAGATCCCAACATCATCTGAGATTTTCACTTCGCTGACCGGCCCGCTCCTCGCCCTCAGGGCCGTCGTCCTGACCGGCATTGTCTACTCCCGCTCCCGCTGTTCGACATCACCGGTTTACTAACCACCGGTCCTGGCAACCCATCAGTACGCACACCTGCACCCCATCATCAGTCACACCTGGACCATTACTACCTTGACTACTTATCATTAATCTAACACTCTGTTCTGTCATTCATCCTATATTCGTTATCATTAAAGTCACACAGCACTTGTTTCTTGACTGCCTGCGTCTACGTTACAGCATGTTACGAATTCTAGCTAGGTGGCTAACGCTAGCTAACACTGACAACCGTCTAACATCTACCACTCCAAATTTGCTCCAGTCATTAAAATCTATTTAACCTTTCTGATCTCCCCATCCCGGATCCGGGTTCGTGAATACAGACTCAAGCTCATTACCATAACGCAACGTTAACTATTCATGAAAATCGCAAATGAAATGAAATAAATATGCTAGCTCTCAAGCTTAGCCTTTTGTTAACAACACTGTCATCTCAGATTTTCAAAATATGCTTCTCAACCATTGCAAAACAAGCATTTGTGTAACAGTATTGATGGCTAATGTAGCATTTAGCATTAGCATTCAGCTGGCAACATTTACACAAAAAAACAGAAAAGCATTCAAAAAAATCATTTACCTTTGAAGAACTTCAGATGTTTTCAATGAGGAGACTCTCAGATAGCAAATGTTCAGTTTTTCCTGAAAGATTATTTGTTTAGGACAAATCGCTCCGTTTTCTGCGTCACGTTTAGCTATGAAAAAAACCCTGTATCCAGGATTGTGTAAATCTATCAGCAAGCTCATTAGCATAACACAACGTTAACTATTTATGAAAATCGCAAATGAAATGAAATAAATATGCCATCTCTCAAGCTTAGCCTTTTGTAAACAACACTGTCATCTCAGATTTTCAAAATATGCTTCTCAACCATAGGAAAACAATAATTTGTGTAAAAGTAGCTAGCTAGAGTTAGCATTTCGCGTTAGCATTTAGCGTTAGCATTAGCGTTAGCATCCAGCACGCAACATTAACAAAAACATAAAAGCCTTCAAATAAAATCATTTACCTTTGAAGAACTTCTGATGTTTTCAATGAGGATACTCTCAGTTAGATAGCAGATGCTCAGTTTTTCCAAAAAGATTCCTTGTGTATTAGAAATAGCTCCGTTTTATACATCACATTTGGCTACCAAAAAAAATCCATAAATTCAGTCCTCAAAACGCAAACTTTTTTCCAAATTAACTCCATAATATCGACTGAAAACATGGCAAACGTTGTTTAGAATCAATCATCAAGGTGTTTTTCACATATCTCTTCATTGATACATCGTTCTTGGACACATGCTTTCTCCCCTGAATCAAATGGTAAAGTAGAAGCAGCTGGCAATTGCGCACCGAATTCGACGCAGGACACCAGGCGGACACTTGGAAAATGTAGTCTCTTATGGTCAATCTTCCAATGATATGCCTACAAATACGTCACAATGCTGCTAAGACCTTGGGCGAACGACAGAAAGTGTAGGCTCATTCGTTGCGCAATCACAGCCATATAAGGAGAGAATGGAAAACAGAGCTTCAGAAATTCTGCTAATTCCTGGGTGATGCATCATCTTGGTTTCGCCTGTAGAATGAGTTCTGGGGCACTTACAGACAAAATCTTTGCAGATTCTGAAACTTCAGAGTGTTTTCTTTCCAAAACTGTCAAGAATATGCATAGTCGAGCATCTTTTCGTGACAAAATATCGCGCTTAAAACGGGAACGTTTTTTATCCAAAAATGAAATAGCGCCCCTAGAGCTCTAACAGGTTAACCAAAACCCATCTATTTTTATGAATAACTGGACCTACCAATTAACTAAACAATATGGATTTGAATGAGAAGTATTTGAATAAATATTGGAATGTAAGAAGCAGACAATTTCAAATAGGCTATATGTCATATTAAACAGCATATAAACACTCTAAATAGGTCAGGAGCCAGACAGGGAGCCTAAGAAGGAATGGAAATGAATTATTTAGGCTCCATTATTTCAAGGATATAGTCTACAATGAAATACACTGTGAAGCATTTGCGAGTGCGACAAAATAGGCTGGTAGGGACATAAAGCCCTCAGCATTTAAACAACATTTTGTTGTATTAAATCATTATAATCTATAAATTGCACGTATTGTATTTTTTATTTTATTTTTTATTTCACTTTTATTTAACCGGGTAGGCCAGTTGAGAAGAAGTTCTCATTTACAACTGCGACCTGGCCAAGATAAAGCAAAGCAGTGTGACACAAACAACAACACAGAGTTACACATAGAATAAACAAACGTACAGTCAATAACACAATAGAAAAGTCTATATACAGTGTGTGAAATGAAGTAAGATTAGGGAGGTAAGGTAATAAATAGGCCGTAGTGGCAAAATAATTACAATTAAGCAAATAAACACTGGAGTGATAGATGTGCAGAAGATGAATGTGCAAGTAGAGATATGGGGTGAAAAGGAGCAAAAAAACAAAAACAATATGGGTATGACAATAAATCATAATCACTAGTTATAACTACACATGGTTGATGATATTACTAGTTTATCTAGCGTGTCCTGCGTTGCATATAATCGATGCGGTGTGCATTCGCGAAAAAGGACTGTCGTTGCTCCAACGTGTACCTAACCATAAACATCAATGCCTTTCTTAAAATCTATACACAGAAGTATATATTTTTAAACCTGCATATTTAGCTAAAATAAATCCAGGTTAGCAATATTAACCAGGTGAAATTGTGTCACTTCTCTTGCGTTCAATGCACACAGAGTCAGGGTATATGCAACAGTTTGGGCCGCCTGGCTCATTGCGAACTAATTTGCCTGAATTTTACGTAATTACGACATAACATTGAAGGTTGTGCAATGTAACAGCAATATTTAGACTTAGGGATGCCATCAGTTAGATAAAATACGTAACGGTTCCGTATTTCACTGAAAGAATCAATGTTTTGTTTTCGAGATAATAGTTTCCAGATTCGACCATATTAATGACCTAAGGCTATTTCTATGTTATAATTAAGTCTATGATTTGAAAGAGCAGTCTGACTGAACGATGGTTGGCACCAGCTCGCTCGTAAGCATTCATTCAAACAGCACTTTCGTGCGTTTTGCCAGCAGCTCTTTGCAATGCTTCAAGCATTGCGCTGTTTATGACTTCAAGCCTATCAACTCCCAAGATTAGGCTGTTGTAACCGATGTGAAATGGCTAGCTAGTTAGCGGGGTGCGCGCTAATAGCGTTTCAAACGTCACTTGCTCTAAGACTTGGAGTAGTTGTTCCCCTTGCTCTGCATGGGTAACGCTGCTTCGAGGGTGGATGTTGTCGATGTGTTCCTGGTTCGAGCCCAGGTAGCGGCGAGGAGAGGGATGGAAGCTATACTGTTACACTGGCAATACTAAAGTGCCTATAAGAACATCCAATAGTCAAAGGTATATGAAATACAAATCGTATTGAGAGAAATAGTCCTATAATTCCTATAATAACAACAACCTAAAACTTCTTACCTGGGAATATTGAAGACTCATGTTAAAAGGAACCACCAGCTTTCATATGTTCTCATGTTCTGAGCAAGGAACTTAAACGTTAGCTTTCTTACATGGCACATATTGCACTTTTACTTTCTTCTCCAACACTTTGTTTTTGCATTATTTAAAACAAATTGAACATGTTTCATTATTTATTTGAGGCTAAATTGATTTTATTGATGTATTATATTAAGTTAAAATAAGTGTTCAGCAGTAACCACTGCTTTTAACCAGGGCAAGGTGACCGCAAGGCAATCAAACAAGCTAAGCAAGCGTCCAAAATGTTTACCGCCCAAATAGGTCCACAGACGATGCAATCTCAACCACACTGCACACTGCCCTAACCCATCTGGACAAGGAATACCTATGTGAGAATGCTGTTCATCGACTACAGCTCAGCATTTAACACCATAGTACCCTCCAAACTCGTCATCAAGCTCGAGACCCTGGGTCTCGACCCCGCCCTGTGCAACTGGGTACTGGACTTCCTGGCGGGCCGCCCCCAGGTGATGAGGGTACCCTGATCTCCACCCTGCTGATCCTCAACACTGGGGCCCCACAAGGGTGCGTTCTGAGCCCTCTCCTGTACTCCCTGTTCACCCACGACTGCGTGGCCATGCACGCCTCCAACTCAATCATCAAGTTTGCGGACGACACTACAGTGGTAGACTTGATTACCAACAACGACGAGACGGCCTACAGGGAGGAGGTGAGGGCCCTCGGAGTGTGGTGTCAGGAAAATAACCTCACACTCAACGTCAACAAAACTAAGGAGATGATTGTGGACCTCAGGAAACAGCAGAGGGAGCACCCCCCTTTCCACATCGATGGGACAGTAGTGGAGAGGGTAGTAAGTTTTAAGTTCCTCGGCGTACACATCACAGACAAACTGAATTGGTCCACCCACATAGACAGCATCGTGAAGAAGGCGCAGCAGCGCCTCTTCAACCTCAGGAGGCTGAAGAAATTTGGCTTGTCACCAAAAGCACTCACAAACTTCTACAGATGCACAATCGAGAGCATCCTGTCGGGCTGTATCACCGCCTGGTACGGCAACTGCTCCGCCCACAACCGTAAGGCCCTCCAGAGGGTAGTGAGGTCTGCACAACGCATCCCCGGGGGCAAACTACCTGCCCTCCAGGACACCTACACCACCCGATGTCACAGGAAGGCCATAAAGATCATCAAGGACAACAACCACCCGAGCCACTGCCTGTTCACCCCGCTATCATCCAGAAGGCGAGGTCAGTACAGGTGCATCAAAGCTGGGACCGAGAGACTGAAAAACAGCTTCTATCTCAAGGCCATCAGACTGTTAAACAGCCACCACTAACATTGAGTGGCTGCTGCCAACACACTGACTCAACTCCAGCCACTTTAATAATGGGAATAGATGGAAATGTATGTAAATATATCACTAGCCACTTAAACAATGCTACTCAATATAATGTTTACATACCCTACATTATTCATCTCATATGCATATGTATATACTGTACCCAATACCATCTACTGCATCTTGCCTATGCCGTTCTGTACCATCACTCATTCATATATCTTTATGTACATACAGTATTCTTTATCCCTTTACACTTGTAGTAGGAAGTAGTTTTGGAATTGTTAGGTTAGATTACTCGTGGGTTATTACTGCATTGAAGGAACTAGAAGCACAAGCGTTTCGCTACACTCGCATTAACATCTGCTAACCATGTGTATGTGACAAATACATTTGATTTGATTTGGATTTGATTTGTATTATTGTAATTGTCATTATAAATCGGCTGATTAATCGGTACCGCCTTTTTTTTGTTCTTCCAATAATCGGTATCGGTATCGGCGTTGAAAAATCATAATCGGTCGACCTCTAGTGGAAATATTTATATATAACACATGGAAATTATGTTGTTGACTGCACTGGGCCTTCAACACTTACATATGTAATTTAACATCTGAATCAACACTAGAAATGTTACACTGGGCCTCCCAAGTGGCGCAGCAGTCTAAGGAACTGCATCGCATCACTACAGACCCGGGTTCGATCCCAGGCCATGACCGGGAGTCCCATAGGGTGGCACACAATTGGCCCAGCGTCATCCAGGTTAGGGGAGCGTTTGGCCGGGGGGGGCTTTACTTGGCTCATCGTGCTCTAGCAACTCCTTGTGGTGGGCTGGGCGTTTGCAGACTAACTTTGATCGTTAGTTGAACAGTGTTTTCTTTGACACATTGGTGCAGCTGGCTTCCCTGTTAAGTGGGCAGGTGTTAAGAAACGCGGTTTGGCGGATCATGTTTTGGAGGATGCATGACTCGACCTTCGCCTCTCCCAAGCCCGTTGGGGAGTTGCAGCGATGAGACAAGATTGCAATTGGATATCACGAAATTGGGGAGAAAAAGGGAGTAAATGTTACACTGAAAACTAGGTAACTAGGTAACACTGGACAATTTACTGTGTACAATCTAGCACTAGAGGTTGTTTTGGACAGAGTAACCTAATCATCACATCCAAGTTTGAAGTCATGCATTTTTCCGCTACTTAGACCAAATTGCTTTTCTCTCTGGGGTGGCGATGTCATTGTTTATCTCTTCTGTAAACAACAGAAACTTCTGAAGTCTTCTCGCCAGTCAATGCTTGTTGCTAGGGGACTGCGAGCAGACTTTCAACCCCCCTGATCGAGCGGACACTCAACCCCCCCCCAATGGTCCTCCCTCGACTCCATTGCAAATGACTGCAGTGTACTTGCCTGTCTCTTCAGTAAACTTCCTGTGTAGAAAATACACAGATTTACAGATTATTAGGGGCATCAATCCAGTCATGCCCAGCCCGCACTCATTTACACTAAATGTTATCTGTGGTTTGGTTTACTTTACTACTGGGTGTGGGTTCACACAGGAAATCGCTCTCTATCTCTATGGGCAATGAAGGAAAAGACAACCATCAGGGAGGCCTACTGCTTCTATATTAGTAGAAGTACAGTGAGGGAAAAAAGTATTTGATCCCCTGCTGATTTTGTACGTTTTCCCACTGACAAAGAAATGATCAGTCTATAATTTTAATGGTAGGTTTATTTGAACAGTGAGAGACAGAATAACAACAAAGAAATCCAGAAAAACGCATGTCAAAAGTGTTATAAATTGATTTTCATTTTAATGAGGGAAATAAGTATTTGACCCCTCTGCAAAACATGACTTAGTACTTTGTGGCAAAACCCTTGTTGGCAATCACAGAGGTCAGACATTTTTTGTAGTTGGCCACCAGGTTTGCACACATCTCAGGAGGGATTTTGTCCCCCTCCTCTTTGCAGATCTTCTCCAAGTCATTAAGGTTTCGAGGCTGACGTTTGGCAACTCGAATCTTCAGCTCCCTCCACAGATTTTCTATGGGATTAAGGTCTGGAGACTGGCTAGGCCACTCCAGGACCTTAATGTGCTTCTTCTTGAGCCACTCCTTTGTTTCCTTGGCCGTGTGTTTTAGGTCATTGTCATGCTGGAATACCCATCCACGACCCATTTTCAATGCCCTGAGGGAATGAGGTTCTCACCCAAGATTCTCACCCAAGATTTGATGGTACATGGCCCCGTCCATCGTCCCTTTGATGCGGTGAAGTTGTCCTGTCCCCTTAGCAGAAAAACACCCCCAAAGCATAATGTTTCCACCTCCATGTTTGATGGTGGGGATGGTGTGCTTGGGGTCATAGGCAGTATTCCTCCTCCTCCAAACACAGCGAGTTGAGATGATGCCAAGGAGCTCCATTTTGGTCTTATCTGACCACAACACTTTCACCCAGTTGTCCTCTGAATCATTCAGATGTTTATTGGCAAACTTCAGAAGGGCATGTATATGTGCTTTCTTGAGCAGTGGAACCTTGCGGGCGCTGCAGGATTTCAGTCCTTCACGGCGTAGTGTGTTACCAATTGTTTTCTTGGTGACTATGGTCCCAGCTGCCTTGAGATCATTGACAAGATCCTCCCGTGCAGTTCTTTGCTGATTGCTCACCGATCTCATATTCATTGCAACTCTCCGAGGTGAGATCTTGCATGGAGCCCCAGGCCGAGGGAGAATGACAGTTATTTTGTGTTTCTTTCATTTGTGAATAAACGATCTTGTCCCTGACATCCTTGGAGAGCTCTTTGGTCTTGGCCATGGTGGAGAGTTTGGAATCTGATTGATTGATTGCTTCTGTGGACAGGTGTCTTTTATACAGGTAACAAACTGAGATTAGGAGCACTCCCTTTAAGAGTGTGCTCCTAATCTCAGCTCGTTACCTGTATAAAAGACACCTGGGAGCCAGAAAGGGGGTCAAATGCTTATTTCCCTCATTAAAATGCAAATCAATTTATAACATTTTTGACATGCGTTTTTCTGGATTTTTTTGTTGTTATTCTGTCTTTCACTGTTCAAATAAACCTACCATTAAAATTATAGACTGATCATTTCTTTGTCAGTGGGCAAACGTACAAAATCAGCAGGGGATCAAATACTTTTTTCCCTCACTGTACAAGTTCAACAGTGTGGCTAAGGATAGGATCCACTATTGGTCACCAAAGCTACTTCATGCTATGTATGGTTCACAATTAAAAGTCACATAGCAAACATATAGGCTAGTCTAAAACTATAGAACTTTAGAATATATCTCTTATATGATACTGTCTTTTATAATACTGTCTCAAAGATACAAACCATGGAACAGTGAAAGGAAAGAGTACCAGGCTGGCACCTCTTACATTCCATTGCAAGCACTGGCGTTGATAGAGTAGAGAAGTCACATGCAGACTACAGCCTACAGTATGATGCAACCCCAGTGCAAGCCTTTTAATCAGAGGGCAGGTTGTCAGTGTGGTGGTTAGACTCACTCACAGGTCTGACTGATCGGTTCTCATTTAGAGTTCATATCAAACCTCAGAACGTAAAAGGAAGGATGTGGTGGGAAGCTGTGATCGTGTTAACATTTTTCACTCTATCATTTTTATCACCAAGGACCAGAACAAACAGAGTGGCGGTTTTTAATATGTATGTCATTGAATAGACATTCAATGTACATCTTTGAATCACACCTGTTACTGTAATCTCCTCAGTGAAAAGGGTTGATAAGGACTAGTGAAGGTGACGTGTTCCTCTATTAACTACACATTCATTCCAGACATGTAGTCAAATATCTGAACCACTTACAGCGTATGACCAAAACTTGTTTACCTGTTTAAAATGTAATAGGACGTCATGTGTTGACCAAGTTAATCTGGAAATACACCTGTTCAACACCTTATGTATAACTCAGTTTTCTGTTTACTGTAGCCACTGTAGACAGACAGACAGAGAGACAGACAGAGTGCAAGAGTGTCACCTGACATAGCTGGCATTTATGACACCCACTTAACCTGAGGAACATGCCAAGACATGTTTGATATAGTTGAAGTTGCTCTAACATTCTCAAATTGGTGCCTTCACTATTATTAACTGTTATTGATGTTAGATTGATTGGTGTTCATTATGATTATTATTGTTTGGATAAATCAATTGACTTTATCCGAGACCTAGACCTATCTGTTTGATGCAGTTGTTATCCAGCAATTCTGTCAGGATTACCTGTTACTCATGGAACACAGATAGTGAACCTTGTACTTTATTTCATGGTACATGAGTTACTAGTTATTTACTAAGAAATTACTTACTGAAATGGTAACTAGATAATAATAACATTAACTACATAGTTGTTTTTTTGAGATTCATTAACCTCCTATAGCTCAGTGATTTACTGTGAAAAAAATGCATTTAATTGACTACTAGTTCAACTAAAGTGCATTCATGAAATTATCACCAGTCTGAACACAGACATCCAGAACACTACCTAGGATGACATGTCCTATCATTGACAGTTGCCACACTTCTGTTTGAAATTTGAGTTCGAACTGCCTCAAAGGTGTCTCACAACCCTGCCAAGTCCTCTATCTATTTTTTACCTCTCAGATCTTATACCAAATAACGCAAAAATGTTCTGAGGATGTTAAACGCGCCCCAACCTTTGTCCATAGGGTGGGATAGTGTTTACAAAGACATAAATCACACGTTGAGATGGTCACTTAGGCCCTGTAGACCTATTGGACCAGACACACAGTCTGAATTTTTATGGATAAGACTATAAACTATCCAGTGGCTTCAAAGAGCTTTTTATTTGGAGACACCCTGTTATGGCACTAATGTGATTGTCTTTGGAACAAGGTAATGGACTCTCTTTAGAGATTTGTGAGTGAGTCACTCTTCTCTTTCTCTCCGTCTTCCCTTCTCTCTATCTCGCTCCACACTCCAACAGCCTACCAATAGCTGTGTCATTCCTTTCTAACTTGGTCAAATTCAATACATGGGTTGAAATGAACTTAACTCTGCTCTAAAAATACGAAATGTTACACTCAAGCTAATAGGTGGCATTAAGTTGGCTATCTACAGTGTTACCGTGAAGTTAGTTTCACAGAAGGTAAAACTAGGGCTGGGCGATACGGCCTAAAAATGATATCTCTATTTTTTTGTTCACAATATATACAGTACCAGTCAAAAGTTTGGACACACCTACTCATTCAAGGGTTTTTCTAATTTTGTACTATTTTCTACATTGGAGAATAATTGTGAAGACATCAACTATTAAATAGCACACATGGAATCATGTAGTAACCAAACAAGTGTTTAAAAAAATCTAACTATATTTTGTATTTTAGATTCTTCAAAGTAGCCAACCTTGCCTTGATGTTGAAATCAAGTGGCCTACCTTATTTCTCAGAATGAGAAGGAGTTGCCAATTCCTTTTTATAATTGTGTTTTATGCTTATTGCACATTTATAAAACACAGACTAGACAGCAAGTATAACAGTATTTGGCTAAAATTCTACTAGTGGTACATGATACCCCAATGCCGTGCAAACTGAGCATTCATTTTCCAGAATCAATGTTCATTGATACTCTCATTTTAGTAGTGTATGCTCTGCACTAAATTTGAGTAGTTGAGACGTAAAAGGGTCTCGTTAGAAAAGTTAACCTCCTCTTACAGTAAAATAATTTCTCTCAATGTGTTTCGGTGTCCATAGGACCGATTTCTGTTGGACCAAACCTCAAATGCAAATAGCGAGTTGAAACCGCTTGTCAGAGAGGAAGATGTGATATTTCAACTTTGTTGGCATAAGAGGCAGGGGGCGGGCTTGGTGTGTGTGTGTAAACCATAGAGGAAGAGGCGAAGGAAGAGGTTTCACTCTCGCTAAAATCTGTCCAAAATAAGTCCATTGCGTTTCTATGGGTTTATTTAGGACCTATGGGCTTATTTTTTCCCGCCTTTAGTACAACGACTCCCATTGTTAGGCCAGAGATGGGCATCTTGTCATTATACAGTTGAAGTCGGAAGTTTACATACATCTTAGCCAAGTATATTTAAACTAAGTGTTTCACCATTCCTGACATTTAATCCTAGTAAAAGGTCCCTGTCGTTATGTCAGTTAGGATCACCACTTTATTTTAAGAATGTGAAATGTCAGAATAATAGTAGAGTTTGATTTATTTAAGCTTTTATTTCTTTCATCGCATTCCCAGTGGGTCAGAAATTTACATACACTCAATTAGTAGTTGGTAGCATTCCCTTGTTTAACTTGGGTCAAACGTTTCGGGTAGCCTTCCACAAGCTTCCCACAATAAGTTGGGTGAATTTTGGCCCATTCCTCCTGACAGAGCTGGTGTAACTGGGTCAGGTTTGTAGGCCTCCTTGCTCGCACGCTTTTTCAGTTCTGCCCACAAATTTTCTATGGGATTGAGGTCAAGGCTTTGTGATGGCCACTCCAATACCTTGACTTTGTTGTCCTTAAGCCATTTTGCCACAACTTTGGAAGTGTGCTTGGGATCATTGTCCATTTGGAAGACCCATTTGCGACCAAGCTTTAACTTCCTGACTGATGTCTTGAGATGTTGCTTCAATATATCCACATCATTTTCCTACCTCATGATGGCATCTATTTTGTGAAGTGCACCTGTCCCTCCTGCAGCAAAGCATCCCCACAAAATGATGCTGCCACCCCCGTGCTTCATGGGTGGGATGGTGTTCTTCGGCTTGCAAGCCTCCCCCTTTTTCCTCCAAACGTACTGATGGTCATTATGGCCAAACAGTTCTATTTTTGTTTCATCAGACCAGAGGACATTTCTCCAAAAAGTACAATCTTTGTCCCCATGTGCTGTTCCAAACCGTACTCTGGCTTTTATATGGCGGTTTTGGAGCAGTGGCTTCTTCCTTGCTGAGCGGCCTTTCAGATTATGTCAATATAGGACTCGTTTTACTGTGGCTATAGATACTTTTGTACCTGTTTCCTCCAGCGTCTTCTCAAGGTCCTTTGCTGTTGTACTGGGTTTGATTTGCACTTTTCGCACCAAAGTACGTTCATCCCAGACCGCGTCTCCTTCCTGAGCGGTATGACGGCTGCGTGGTCCCATGGTGTTTATACTTGCATATTATTGTTTGTACAGATGAACATGGTACCTTCAGGCGTTTGGAAATTGCTCCCAAGGATGAACCAGACTTGTGGAGTTCCACAATTTTCCCATGATGTCAAGCAAAGAGGCACTGAGTTTGAAGGTAGGCCTTGAAATACATCCACAGGTATACCTCCAATTGACTCAAATGATGTCAATTAGCCTATCAGAAGCTTCTAAAGCCATGACATCATTTTCTGGAATTTTCCAAGCTGTTTAAAGGCACAGTCAACTTAGTGTATGTAAACTTCTGACCCACTGGAATTGTGATACAGTGAATTCTAAGTGAAATAATCTGTCTGTAAACAGTTGTTGGAAAAATGACTTGTGTCATGCACAAAGTAGATGTCCTTACTGACTTGCCAAATCTGTAGTTTGTTAACAAGAAATTTGTGGAGTGGTTAAAAACGAGTTTTAATGATTCCAACCTCAGTGTATGTAAACTTCGGACTTCAACTGTATACAGATTTCTGGTGTGAATGTGGAGGTGCACACAGCACAGAGGATCGAAGGAGACTAGATCAAAAATACAATATGAGAACAAACAGACATAAACGCTCATAAAAACGACAAATTACAAAACCTAGATTCTTACGATACAGGCATTTGGAAAATCGTGCAAATACATTCATCATATCACCCAGCCCTAGGTCAAACTCCTACTCAACAAAAGGGTGATTTTGAAAGGACCTTTTCATGTCAATGTTTTTGTGTAAAGCTACGCAACAATAAACCTCACAGAATTCCCCCTTGCCCCCAACTCCCACCACACACATGCATGCACATACTGGTACGCACACTGGATGTGTTCAAACATAAAGAGTAGTTAACTAAAACACACTTGTTTGACTCTACCACAGCTCTTAGATATTTCAGCCCACTTATTTCTCACACTTCATCAAGGCACTAAGTCAGATGTATTGTGGTCACTCAGGGCCTCATTGTCAGTTGTGTTAGCAACCACAACTGTTTGACTTTGAGCAGAAAATTCACAAAGGTTGTTGTCTACCTCTTGTACGAAGGTAAAAGTCAACTAACCTAACCTGTCACACACTGTAACCCAGTGTCACACACACACGTACAGTACACACGCTGTGCAATGGCTCAGTAATCAGTGAACCCTACTCCGATGAGGAAACCGAGTGTGTGTGTCTTGGAGCTGTGGCTTCCTTGAGTTAAAAATAGCTGCCAGAGCGGATACGCTCTTGGCCCGGGCCAGGCTTGGACTAGGAGGACTAGGACTAGCCATTGAGAGAGAGAGAGAGAGAGAGAGAGTGCAGTGTTGAGCTGAACCCGGCATGAAGCCTCGGCATTGTCTGGGCCTTCCTGTACACCCTGGGAGGAGGGGGACGCACCGTTTCACATGCTCCCTACTGATACGCTGTGTCCGTGTGTCTGTATGCGCGTCTGATGGAGGATACTGTATGTGTGGCATTGAATTTTGGTGTCATCGTGTCGTGTATGTGTTTACATAATGTGTGTGTTTGTGCGACTGTGCATGCTTATGTGTTTTGTGGTTATTGGTGTTTTTGAGGGGCTTTATGTACTACACTGTATTTGTTTGTGCAGTATATAACATAAAGCCACACACTCTCACCCCCAACATATATCTTAATGTTATGCGTTAGTGTCTGATAAAGAATGCAGTTGTGGTGGTGAGTGACTTGTTGTTAATGGTACAAGCTGTGATGTACCAGACCCCTACCACAGAAGAGGTACGCATACTGTATACAGTATGTCACTCTGGTTTATTACTGAAAGACATATAACTAGAGCATGTCTTCTCCTCCCAGCTTCAAAAGATAAGCTGGATTTATCTCTCAAGTAGAAGAAGAGTTTACTTTCAGCATCTTGTTCAGGGTTATCTATGTGGGTTTGAATGGTCAAGTATCTAACTTGGGCTTACTCAAGAGTAATGTGAGTCAATTTAACACACTTTCATTTAGGAATTTCCAGATGTAAAGAGGGAGAGAAAGTAAACTAAAAGAGTGGTGTGTCATCAAAACATCAAAGGATGCATTTCAAAATGATACACTACCATGAGGAATGTTGCTAGTATATGGGTGCACACTATCAGTTAGACATGCAATGATATACAGTATTGTACATTTGGCTACAGGGCAGTGTTTTTACTAATGCTATTGAAGGTTACCTATTATTTACATGGTTATACCGGTAGGAAAGAAAAGAGTGCAGGAGTCTGAACATACTAAGAACTAGATAAGTTGTGGTTTGTATCTCGAATAACAGTCAAACTGAAAACAAGTACCTTGTTTTTTGTTGTTGCCTTTCAGTTTTGGGCTTTCAGTAAATCAAGATGCAAACCACAATGTGTCTTGTTCTGAGTCAGGTACTTTGGAATCTCTTAGGGGTGAGTGAGATGAGTAATACGTGAATGTCTCCTCGAGTGAAGACCTCGACCTGTAATATACAGTGCCTTCAGAATGTATTCACATCCCGTGACTTAATCTGCATTTTGTTGTGTTACAGCCTGAATTTAAAATTGATTAAATTGAGATTTTGTGTCAATGATCTACACACAGCAATACCCCGTTATGTCAAAGTGGAATTATGTTTTTTTTAATGTGTACAAATTAATTAAAAATGAAAAGGTGAAATGTCTCGAGTCAATAAGTTTTCAGCCCCTTTGTTATGGCAAGCGTAAATACCCTGAACAATTTTTTTATTTATTTAACTAGGCAAGTCAGTTAAGAACAAATTCTTATTTTCAATGACGGCCTGTTCAGGGGCAGAATGACAGATTTGTACCTTGTCAGCTTGGGGGTTTGACCTTGCAACCTTCTGGTTACGAGTCCAATGCTCTAACCACTAGGCTACTCTGTCACCCTGTCACAAATATAAACGCAACATGTAACAATTTTAAAGATTTGACTGAGTCAGTCAATTTAAATAAATTAAGCCCTAATCTGTGGATTTCACCTGACTGGGAATAAAGATATGAATCTGTTGGTCACAGATACATAAAAAAAGAAGTAGGGGCGTGGATCAGAAAACCAATCAGTATCTGGTGTGACCACCATTTGTCTCATGCAGTGCAACTCCTTTACATAGAGTTGATCAGGCTATTGATTGTGACCTTTGTAATGTCCCACTCCTCTTCAATGGCTGTGTGAAGTTGCTGGATAGTGGCGGGAACTGGAACACGTCGATCCAGAGCATCCCAAACATGCTCAATGGGTGACATGTCTGGTGAGTATGCAGGCCATTTGAAGAACTGGGACATTTTCACCTCCCAGAATGTTCTAATCAAATCTAATTCTATTGGTCGCATACACATATTTAGCAGATGTTGTTTCTGGTGTAGCGAAATGCTTGTGTTCCTGTGCTGGCATGGTTACACATGGTCTACAGTTGTAAGGCCGATTGGACATACTGCCAAATTCTCTAAAACGACGTTGGAGGCGGCCTATAATAGAGAAATTAACATAAAATTCTCTGGTAACCGCTCTGGTGGACATTCATGCAGTCGGCATGCCAATTGCACGCTCCCTCAACTTGAGACATCTGTGGAATTGTGTTGTGTGACAAAACTACACATTTTATAGTGTCCTTTTTATTGCCCCCGGCACAAGGTGCACTTGTGTAATGATCATGTTGTTCAATCAGCTTCTTGATATGCCACACCTGTCAGGTGGATGGATTATCTTGGGAAAGTATAAATGCTCACTAACAGGGATGTAAACAAATTTGTCCACAACATTTGAGAGAAATAAGCTTTTGGTGCATATGGACAATTTCTGGGATCTTTTATTTCAGCTCATGAAACATGGGACTAACACTTTACATGTGTAAGTTCAGGAGTAAAGATTTGCTTAATAAGTGACATAATAAGTTGAATGGACTCACTCTGTGTACAATAATAGTGTTTAACATGGTTTTTGAATGACTACCTCACACATACAATTATCTGTAAGGTCCTCAGTCGAGCAGTGAATGTCAGACACAGATTCAACCACAAAGACCAGGGAGATTTTCCAATATCTCGCAAAGAAGGGCACTTATTGGTAGATGGGTAAAAATAAATAATAAAGCAGAGCATGGTGAAGTTATTAATTACACTTTGGAGGGTGTGTCCACCCAGTCGCTACAAAGAAACAGGCGTTGTTCCTAACTCAGTTGCCGGAGAGGAAGGAAACTGCTCAGGGATTTCACCATGAGGCCAGTGGTGACATTAAAACAGTTACAGAGTTTAATGGCTGTGATTGGAGAAAACTGAGGATGGATCAACAGCATTGTAGTTACTCCACAATACTAACCTAAATGACAGAGTGAAAAGAAGGAAGCCTGTACAGAATAAAGATATCCCACAACATGGATCCTGTTTGCAATAATGCACGGAAGTAAAAGTGCTAAAAATGTGGCAAAGAAATGAACTTTATGTCCTGAATACAAATTGTTATGTTTGGGGCAAATCCAACACAACAAATCACTGAGAACCACTCTTCATATTTTCAAGCATGGTGGTGGATGCATCATGTTATGCGTATGCTTGTCATCAGCAAGGACTAGGAAGTTTTTCAGGATAATTTTTTTTTAAATAGGACTAACACAGACAAAATCCTAGAGGAAAACACAAGGCCAAATATACACTGGATTTGCACCACCAAGACAACATTGAATGTTCTTGAGTGCCCTACTTACAGTTTTCACTTAAATCAGCATGAAAATCAATGGCAAGACTTGATAGCTGTGTCCAAATGATCAACAACCAACTAAACAGAGTTTGAAGAATTTTCAAAAGAATAATGTGCAAATATTTTACAATTCAGGTATGCAAAGCTCTTAGAGACTTACCCAGAAAGTATTGACTCAGGGGGTTGAATACTATGTAATCAATATATATTAGTGTTTTTTTTATGTTTATTTTTACAAATGTTAGAATTCTTCTTCAACTTTGACATTACATAGTATTTTGTGCAGATCGTTGACAAAAATTAGATTTAAACCCATTTTAATCCCACCTTGTAACACAACAAAAAGTGGAAGAAGTCAAGGGGTGTGAATACTTTCTAAAGGCACTGTAGGTCTTCAGGAAGTTGTAAAACTGACCTAATATAGTTAGTATAAGCAATTGACCCACAAGAAACTACTTAACATCTTTTTCAATTTCAAAACATCTGTCAAACTATGATTTTGGCGTGAACTAACCCCTTAAGCATCTCTGCGCTAGAGGTCGACCGATTAATCGGAATGGCCGATTAATTAGGGACGATTTCAAGTTTTCATAACAATCGGAAATCTGTATTTTTGGGCGCCGATTTTGCCGATTTAAAAAACAAATGTACACCTTTATTTAAGCTTTATTTAACTAGGCAAGTCAATTAAGAACACATTCTTATTTTCAATGACGGCCTAGGAACGAGGCAGAATGACAGATTTTTACCTTGTCAGCTCGGGGGACCCAATCTTGCAACCTTACAGTTAACTTGTCCAACGCTCTAACCAATTGCCTCACGAGGATCCTGCATGTTACGCGAATGCAGTAAGCCAAGGTAAGTTGCTAGCTAGCATTAAACTTATCTTTTAAAAAAACAATCAATCATCGACTGTCGTTGCTCCAATGTGTACTTAACCATAAACATCAATGCCTTTCTTAAAATCAATACACAAGTATATATTTTTAAACCTGCATATTTAGCTAAAATAAATCCAGGTTAGCAGGCAATATTAACCAGGTGAAATTGTGTCACTTCTCTTGCGTTCATTGCACGCAGAGTCAGGGTACATGCAACCGTTTGGGCAGCCTGGCTCTTTGAGAACTAATTTGCCAGAATTTTACGTAATTATGACATAACATTGAAGGTTGTGCAATGTAACAGGAATATTTAGACTCATGGATGCCACCCGTTAGATAAAATACAGAACGGAGTAAACGTTTTGTTTTCGAGGTGATAGTTTCCGGATTTGACCTAAGGCTTGTATTTCTGTGTGTTTATTATAGTTAAGTCTATGATTTGATATTTGATACAGCAGTCTGACTGAGGGGTGGTAGGCAGCAGCAGGCTCGTAATAGTCAAAGGTATATCGTTTAGAGAGAAATAGTCAACGCGTTATAATTCCTGTAATAACTTGCGGCTGAACTTGAAAGGGGTTCCTTCGGTATTTTACCGTTCATGTCTTCCATAGAGAATGTCTTGATCTACTTCAAATAAGGTCTGTGTTTCGTTCAGGCTTAAACCGCCTCTGTTCATGTCTTCCATAGAGAATGTCTTGATCTACTTCAACTAAGGTCTGTGTTTGGTGCAGGTTAGGGTTCAGGCTTAAACCGCCTCGGCGTTTTGATACCCGTGTAAATCTCACTAGGATAAGGTAACATTTGTCAACATATTTTCATAAACCACTCTACAAAAAAAAAACACCCATCCAAAAGCCCATAACATGTATTATATTAAGTTAAAATAAAAGTGTTCATTGTTCATTCAGTAGTGTTGCAATTGTCATTATTACAAAAATGTGTGTATATATACAGTATATACATACAGTGCCTTGCGAAAGTATTCGGCCCCCTTGAACTTTGCGACCTTTTGCCACATTTCAGGCTTCAAACATAAAGATATAAAACTGTATTTTTTTGTGAAGAATCAACAACAAGTGGGACACAATCATGAAGTGGAACGACATTTATTGGATATTTCAAACTTTTTTAACAAATCAAAAACGGAAAAATTGGTCGTGCAAAATTATTCAGCCCCCTTAAGTTAATACTTTGTAGCGCCACCTTTTGCTGCGATTACAGCTGTAAGTCGCTTGGGGTATGTCTCTATCAGTTTTGCACATCGAGAGACTGACATTTTTTCCCATTCCTCCTTGCAAAACAGCTCGAGCTCAGTGAGGTTGGATGGAGAGCATTTGTGAACAGCAGTTTTCAGTTCTTTCCACAGATTCTCGATTGGATTTAGGTCTGGACAAACTTTAAACAACACTTTTTATGGATATCTTTAAGAAATGGCTTTCTTCTTGCCACTCTTCCATAAAGGCCAGATTTGTGCAATATACGACTGATTGTTGTCCTATGGACAGAGTCTCCCACCTCAGCTGTAGATCTCTGCAGTTCGTCCAGAGTGATCATGGGCCTCTTGGCTGCATCTCTGATCAGTCTTCTCCTTGTATGAGCTGAAAGTTTAGAGGGACGGCCAGGTCTTGGTAGATTTGCAGGGGTCTGATACTCCTTCCATTTCAATATTATCGCTTGCACAGTGCTCCTTGGGATGTTTAAAGCTTGGGAAATCTTTTTGTATCCAAATCCGGCTTTAAACTTCTTCACAACAGTATCTCGGACCTGCCTGGTGTGTTCCTTGTTCTTCATGATGCTCTCTGCGCTTTTAACGGACCTCTGAGACTATCACAATGCAGGTGCATTTATACGGAGACTTGATTACACACAGGTGGATTGTATTTATCATCATTAGTCATTTAGGTCAACATTGGATCATTCAGAGATCCTCACTGAACTTCTGGAGAGAGTTTGCTGCACTGAAAGTAAAGGGGCTGAATAATTTTGCACGCCCAATTTTTCAGTTTTTGATTTGTTAAAAAAAGTTTGAAATATCCAATAAATGTCGTTCCACTTCATGATTGTGTCCCACTTGTTGTTGATTCTTCACAAAAAAATACAGTTTTATATCTTTATGTTTGAAGCCTGAAATGTGGCAAAAGGTCGCAAAGTTCAAGGGGGCCGAATACTTTCGCAAGGCACTGTATTTTAAAAAATTGTCCGATTAATCGGTATTGGCTTTTTTTGTCCTACAATAATCGGTATCGGCGTTGAAAAATCATAATTGGTCGACCGCTACTCTGCACTCACTGTGTTTCTATCTCAGCCTACCTTCTTCTTAGCAGTACTTTCCTTCACTAATCTGAACCTCCATATCAGGGCCTGTTTCCTTCATCCGCCTGTCCAGTTAATCTGAACGGATGGGTGTACAGTATCCCCACTAACACGTATTTCCCTCCCAGATAATGGATGAGTGACTAATGGGAAAGGCATGATCGGGATACAGACGAGGGTTAGGGTCCCACTCCCCAGGGGTGTAATGAGGTACAGCCTGCTGCTCCTTATCAGATATGGCTCTGATTGAAATCATCTGTTTTGTATCAAATAAAGTACATTCTGACTTGACCCCGCTGCTGTGTGTGTGTGTGTGTGTCCCCCGCTCTCCTGAGATAATGAGGCTCACTGTAGGACCCACAGGAGGGGAATAAAACCCTCTAAATGCCACATTGATAACCTGCTCGGCTGAAAGGGGGTCCTGTCATTCGGTAATAAATACGACTTCAGTGTACACAGTGGCATATGTCGAGTGTTCCAGGGCAATTTGGAAGTACCCCTGGCAATGACAGGAATTAGATGAGAGTAACTGCCGCCGGACTGGGAGACAGTGAGGCTCACAAAGGCTGCAGTCCATTCATTCTCTCTCGCTCTCTCTTTATTTCGCTCTCTGTCTCTTTTTCTCGCTATCTTTCTCTGTTTCTCTCTTTGCCTCACTCTCTCTGCCATGTGCAGGCCTGGATGTCTGCTGTACTGTACTACACTTGAGTATTTAGTATTGGTGGGCTGCCAGAGACCAGGGATTGTGGCTTTAGGACTTGGAGGGATCTTTTTCAGCACTGAGGTTAAGGTGGCCACTCCGGTCCTCTTCCCTATGAAACTCTACCACATTGTGGCTGGTCTAAGAGTGTGTGTGTTTGTCTCTGTGTGTGTGTGTGTGTGTGTGTGTGTGTGTGTGTGTGTGTGTGTGTGTGTGTGTGTGTGTGTGTGTGTTTGGTTTTACTATCCTTGTGGGGACCAGAAGTGCTCTCAAGGATAGTAAAACAAGGAAAATTCGGACAAGTGGGGACATTTCAGCGGTCCCCACAAAGAAAAAGGCTATTTTAGGCTTAGGGTATAGGGTTAGAGTTAGGGTTTTAGGGTTAGGGGTTAGGGAAATTAATTTGGTAATTAATTGTTTGGTCCCCACAAGAATAGTTAACCAAACGTGTGTGTGTGTGTGTCTGTGTGTCTGTGTGTGCGTGTGCGTTGCATGCATGTGCTGCCCAGTTTTTACATAATCAGGTCAATACAATTTTTAAATTATTTCTTTGAAATGTATCAATACATTTTCATATTTGTAGCTACTTTTTAAGTAAATACCTGCAGTCAACTTGTGCAATACATTAGGAGCTAAAGCTGATTGCGATCTTCAATGAACCTGTCACATTATTGTACATTATGAAGCTTACCGTAGTACCCCAGAACAGTTGAGCCAGCCACGTGTTTGTTTGTAAATAACGGAACGGAGAAAGCAGGAGCAGTGGAGTCCAGCTGTGTATTGACAGGGGTCGTGTTTTATATTGAAAGTCAAGTGTTTTTTGCTTCAATAGAGTGATTAGGGTCATGCAACTATAGTTTTCCTTCACAGAAAACATATTAGTGCACATTTGGCAGAAAATAGCTTCATTTTCATCAGATGACAACAGAAGTGCAATGCTATATTTTGTTTTAAAAAACGATGCACGGCCATTATATGTCTAATATTCATCATAGAAAGCCAGCTACATTTCCAAATGTTTTGCTTAAAGTTAATCTTGCATTTTACCTGAGAAAAGTAGGCTACACCGAAAGGTACTGGAGAAAAGTAGCGCTGTCTGCTGATAGAATGCCTCGTTTGTTAATTCTCCTCCGAGTGGAAAAGTGCAACTGAAGCACAGAATTACCATTTTGGTCATATTTATTTTGACCTTTATTTAATAGATGCCCAATGGGCTTTTTTTGTGGGAAATCTTTGGGCACCCCTTGTGTACTAACCAGTAATACTGTAAATCCCAGAATGAGAGAAGGGCGGTATGATGATATGAAAATCTGGTTAATGCCCAACCCTAGTAACTACAAGGAAATAACCAGTGTGACATGAAAGTGCAGGCAGTTACACAAAAGGTGTGTGAAAAGTGGTAAGGCCTGTAGTCAAGTGTACAGGTAGCTGTAATGTTGGTCGATCAGGTTTTGAGGCATAATTAAATTGTCTACATTTAGAACTCAGTACTGAATAATATGTATGTCTACTACTCCGTTTCATACCAAGAGCTTACTGTACAATATGGAAGTCATTTAGCAGAATAGACAGAGTTTTTCCCCAATTCAACACTTGGGCAGCAAACCTCAGTCACACAAAAAACTCTCTTTCTAATGGCCATGGCTCAATGGGAAAATTCCATTGTTAGATATTCCTCCTCCCCATAAAGTGACCTTTTTCCTCTTTGAGGCGCCTGTAAACTGCTGAGACAAGAACAGGTTTGTCTGTGAGGTTGGGATCGCTGCTGCATGGAGGAATCTAGTGATCCACAGGCCCAGGAATGCACTCAGACAGGATGTTATGTCACTGCTCAGCAGCCCTTCGTGTTTGTGTGTGCGTGTGTGTGTGCACGTGCGTGCGCGTGTATATTTTCCAGTAGCCACCTGAGGGGTATATACAACTGAAGTAGGATCAGGGAGTTAGCTATCTAACTTGCCTAAAAATTCTGAAATAACATTTATGGGGGGATAAGCTTGAAATGGGTGTGGTCTAAATGACTCGACAACCAAAAAGTTTAGCTTTCCTACTTAACCAAAAAATCTAGTTATTTAGTTATAAAATCAAGTTATAACTCATTGATCTGGCTTTGTAGTATACCCTTCAGGCTTTTGATTGTGAACATAACCATGGTTACGCTTCTAAGCAAGCCTGATTACTGTTTGTGGGATTCGTCATGGTTTCACTACTTCTCTTGTCTATAGTGTGCTTCCAATGCACGGCTCAATCTCTCCTCACTCTTCCCTGGTTGTGCTTTTCTCTTTTTTCTATCTTTCCCTCTTTCACAAATGCAAAATGCACACATGCATGCTGTCGTTTTCCCCTTCTCCTTCTTTTTCACACGGACTCAGTCCTTTGCTTTCACCCTCTCCCCTCCCACAGTCACACATTCAACTCTTTAACCCCCTCTGTACAATCTCATAAGCTATTAACCCCTCTATCTTTTCCTCTCTCCCCCTTCTCTGTCATTCTCTCTTTCTGCCCTCTCTTTCTCTCACTCCCCCCTCTCTTTGCCTCTTCTCTCTCACTATGTTTGGATAAAGCTAAATGGTGTGATTGTGAGTGCTCTGCTGGTCGTCGGCCCCTCCGCTCTGCCTCCCCGCGTCTGTGGAAAGTCTGACGTGAGCAGAGAGAACGGGGAGAGGGGGTGGGAGGGGGGAGAAGGAGAGAGCCAGCAAAAGGCTCGGCGGGTGCACAGCAGCGCTGCACCGGCCAGGAAACTCTCTGTGAACAACAAGGCATGGCCGGCCGCCTTCCACAGATCCAAGTGAGGAACAACAGGAGCTTAGACTCAGGAGTCAAGTCTGTTTGTCAGGAGTCAACTTCAGTCTGTAAGGAGTCAACTCTACTGTAGTCTTACACAAGTCAACTCCAGTCTATTAGGAGTCAACTCCACTAGTTTCCCAGGAATTCCATGTAGCCCACCATTTGAGTAGACGCTATGTTCATCCACTGTCTTTGTTTACAAACTACTCCCCAAAAATTATAGTACCAGAAATCTGTGATTTCAATACGTTATGTTATTTGACCATGGGAAAAATAAAAGAGCTATTGTGTAAGTATTGTGGGTTAGATTGAACTGAGCGCTGTGTGCCAGTTATGGGGGTGGGAGGGTGGTGGGGCACGGTGGGGTCTACGAGAGAGAGAGAGAGAGACAAAACCTACCAAAACTAGGCCGCTCATTTACACGAGGAGGTGTCAAATTGCTTCCAAGGGGCTTCGAGGTGGTGTCGCATGTCGGCCCAGTCAAAGCGCTGGGGTTTTAAGAATGTGGGTCATTTGATGTAGAGGTACTAAAGTGTGTTGTTTGCCAGTGAATAGGACCTTCTCACAGTGACAAGGTGAAAAGGCGTGTGAACAAACACTGGTGCCTTTGGGCCACACTAAAGTGCTCCGCTGTATTCTACTCTGTCCCCCCAATCCATACAAGCCCTGTTATTATCCAGCACAGGAATGGATTACTGGGATCACATCTGATATGGGCAGCAACATGCTAGCTTTAGCTATAGGATACCCTATCAATCCCCATTGTCTCCTCACTAGAGAGGATTTTGGTTGTCCAAGACAATGGATTTAACCAAAATGACATTTTGGATAGATTGAAATTGTTTGGATACGCTTTGAACTATCTGTTTGAAGTGTCTGTCTGTGTAATTTAAAAAAAAATCTATGCACACTATACATATTTATATTTTTGCTGGTTTAGAATCAGATATTTAGAATGGTATTGCACTCCACCACATTTAAAAAAAAATCTGGTTTGAACTTTTATGTTTTTATCCCTGGGATCTTCTTTGAACCCCAGAACAGTGATGAAACGTGACCTGGCCATTCAACATGCCTTCAACAACTGTATTGAATGGCCTTAATTCAACATTTAACATCAGTATATGGTGTAAACTCTGCATACATACACATGTTATGTTGTTTTCTAACTCCAGCCTGCTCTCCTAATTGGCTGTCCTCTGCAGATGTTCAGATCAGGTGGTTCAAATTAGGCCCCAGATTGCTCACACACAGTTTCTTATGAGAATATAAACTCTCTTCTCTACCCGCTCCCAAGCGGGTGGGCGAGTGAGTGTTTATATAGACTGGTAATGTGAACCTCTCCCTCCTGTATGATATGAATGGGAGCAATCTCTCTCCCACTCTTTCTCTCACTCTCTCTCTTGCTGCACTGCCCTTTCCAGGTGGTCATTGTAAGTAAGAATGTGTTGTTATTTGACTTGCCTGGTTAAAGGAAAGTAAATGAAACTCTCCTACTCTGCCTCCTCTAGGTGGTGGTGTTCTTGCTGTGCGCAGGGCTGGCCTGCTGTGGGGCGGAGCTCAGGGGCGTGTTGGCGGCCCAGTGGTCCGGCGATGACAGGAACCGAACGCAGCGACACAAAACCTGTGTGGAGAACCAGCAGTACCGCCATCAGGACCTCTGCTGCCTCAACTGCCAGGCCGGTAAGGAGAACCCAGGCCCAAAACCTGATCTAGAACCCAAGCGATAACTTTGGTTATATACACTGCCAGGCTATCAGTACAGGCCAGCAGAATCAGAGCTACTAGAACCTGAGCCCGGAACCAGAACTACAATCACACTTTATAAATAAAACATATAACCCAAGCTTGAACCAGTCCTTCTAATACATTATCAACAGGCCTTCCAGAGAGGAGGGAACTCATTACTCTGACTATAACATTATTTCAGTCAGAGTGCCAACTATGTGAGGATAGCAGAGCAGAGTGGAACCTATGCCCAAGCTAGCGGCAGGGAACCCAACCCAGGCTCTGTAACAACACCCAGTAGTAAACATTAAGGGAGGGAGTAGGGTTTCTTTAAAAAGTTGTGTTACTAGCTGAAATAGTCCCATTAAAACCTAACCACTACGCTACTGATGCCAGCGCTGTGGAATGAGCCAAGGATATTATAGCAACACTAGCACCATTGCTATCAGGCTACTGCTAACAAGCTATTGCTATTTCCAATTAGATGACCCGTTTGGACCTTTTTAGGTCAGTCAGATAGGAAAAGGCAGAGACACAGATTGAACTGCCTCTATCTCTAGCTAGTTAGTCAGGAATGGCAGTGAACTTTTCAAGCTTTTCCTCTGTACATTTCTCACATTCTCTCCTTCCCTCTATCGCTCTCTCTCTCTTTTGGGTGTGATAGTATCGGTCTTTTCTCTAAACACATGATAATCAGGTGCCTAAAGCATGTCATGCGTGAACGGGCCGGGAAAAAATGCTAATGTTACATCACAACCAAGAAAGTAGACGCAAAACCACTGCAGTAGTATATAGTTTGCATATGCCATGGCTATGTGTCTCTGTTCCAGTATTAGACATAGGAAAAGCACACACGCATGCACACAGACTACCACCATCACAACAAGCACACCACCCCTTTGTCTTACTCGAAGAAATGCTTCAGGCTAAATATGTATTTTGACCTCAATAAGGTTATTGTTAAGTATTAATCAAACAAATAAACAGCCTATAACAGACTATTTCTGTTTGTAAAAATGTTATTGATTGATGGACAGGTACGTTCGTGGGCGGGGCGTGTGACCGGGACATGGAGCAGGGGAGATGTTTGCCCTGTGATCACGGCCACACCTACACAGAACACTCCAACGGGATGAACCACTGCCTGCCCTGCACGCACTGCCGCAAGGGTAATGAAGTCCTCTGCTGTTTATTTGTAGTCCTGTAAAAGAACAAACAGTTACCTGGCCTCTTTTAGCTGTCCTTAAAGAACTGTCTTACAAGTTTGTGTCGTTAGAAGAAGAGACTCTCCATTTCACATGAAGTTAGCTATTAGCTAACCACAATGTCTCTCTCTCTCTTGTATCTGTTGCCAATTCATAAACTATTAACCAGGGTAGACACCAATTCCGGGAGTCTACTCATGGAGCTTTGGGCATTCACAGTTTAGCTTGTTATACTTTTGTTCCAGAGAGTGCAGAAGAATACATGGTGGCTTTCTCCCTGTCCTCAAAGCTCCATGATAATTTGATACAGTGGTATTACATGGCATACGAGGGTGTGCCTGTCTTAGTTTTTTTCACACAAACTGAATGCAGAGTGTGTGTTACCTGTCTCAGGAAAGTTGTGTGTGTGTGTGTTCGTACATTACCTTGCAAAGCAGTTCGGTGTGTCTTTGTGCCATGTGAAAGGCCTGACCCACTGAAAGGAGATAACTGTTACAGGGGAGGGACATGTTTTGTGTTGTGAAAGAGCTTTATTATGTGAGTGCTTCAGTGCATACATATCTCACAGTAAACATTGGAAAGATTAGTAATAATAACTTAGTAATATTTACCATCTGAAACAGAACTGAAAATAAACTTTTACCTAAACTATTGAATGTATGATACAATATATATACAGTATATACATACAAATATATGTGGACACCGCTTCAAATTAGTGGATTCAGCTATTTCAGCCACACCATTGATAACAGGTGTATAAAATCGAGCACACAGACATGCAATCTCCATAGACAAATACTGGCAGTAGAATGGCCTTACCGAAGAGCTCAGTGACTTTCAATGTGGCACCGTCATAGGATGCCACCTTTCCAACAAGTCAGTTTGTCAAATTTCTGCCCTGCTAGAGCTACCCCGGTCAACTGTCAGAGCTGTTATTGTGAAGTGGAAACGTCTAGGAGCAACAACAGCTCAGCCGCAAAGGGGTAGGCCACACAAGCTCACAGAACAGGAACACCGAGTGCTGAAGCGCGTAGCGCGTAAAAATCATCTGTCCTCAGTTGCAACACTCAGTACCGAGTTCCAAACTGCCTCTGGAAGCAACGTGATCACAAGAGCTGTTTGTCAGGAGCTTCATGAAATGGATTTCCATGGCCGAGCAGCCGCACACAAGCCTAAGATCAACATGCGCAATGCCAATTGTCGGCTGGAGTTGTGTAAAGCTCGCCGCCATTGGAAACACGTTCTCTGGAGTGATGAATCACGGTTCACCGTCTGGCAGTCCGACGGACAAATCTGGGTTTGGTGGATGCCAGGTGAATGCTCCCTGCCCCAATTCATAGTGCCAACTGTTAAGTTTGGTGGAAGAATAATAATGGTTTGGGGCTGTTTTTCGTGGTTCGGGCTAGTTCCAGTGAAGGGAAATCTTAGCACTACAGTATACAGTGACATTCTATACAATTCTGTGCTTCCAACTTTGTGGAAACAGTTTGGGGAAGGCCCTTTCCTATTTCAGCATGACAATGCCCCCGTGCACAAAGCGAGGTCCATACAGAAATGGTATTACGAGATCGGTGTAGAAGAACCTGACTGGCCTGCACGGAGCCCTGACAGCAACCCCATCGAACACCTTTGGGATGATTTGGAACTTCGACTGCGAGCAATGTTCCAACATCTAGTGGAAAGCCTTCCCAGAAGAGTGGAGGCTGTTATAGCAGCAAAGGAGGACCAACTCCATATTAATACCCATGATTTTGGAATGAGATGTTTGACGACCAAGTGTCCACATACCTTTGGTCATGTAGTGTATGGTGGGCTGTTCTTAAGCCCGACGCAACGTGGAGTGCCTGGATACAGCACTTAGCCGTGGTATATTGGCCATATACCACAAACTACTGACATGCCTTATTGCTATTATAAACTGGTTACCAATGTAATTAGAGCAGTAAAAATAAACGTTTTGTCATACCCGTGGTATAAGGTTTGATATACCACGGCTGTCAGCCAATCAGCATTCAGGGCTTGAACCACACAGTTTATAATAGTACTTGTGGGTGGGTCTAATCGGGTGGTTCTAATCCTGAATGCTGATTGGTTAAAACCACATTCCAGCCAGTGTCTATTCCACAAATTGCCAATGGCTAAATCTATGACCTTAAAATGCTTATTTACTCTGTTCCATCTGACTGCGCAATCCATTGTCTCATCAGCCCAGCCAAGCAATTTATCATTTTGATCTCCACTATATAAAGCATCTAGACATTATCTCACATTGCTTTTAGACTAACATTTAGTTTTTATCAGTACCAGAGTACCAGTGAGTGTAAATTTAGAGAACTGTCAAATTGTCAGTTCGTAAATTCAGAGCGCTTCGCTCTTGGAGTGTTTAGAGCACACACTGGACACTCTGGCCGAGGAGTAGGGTTGATCAGAGCGTTCTGGTTAAGCTGTTTTCATGTTATCCAGAGCATTGGTGACTGTAACTGTGCTGCTGGCAAAAACTTAATTACGCTGTTTTGCTGATGTTTACTGACACCGGCCATATTCATCAGGTGTTGAGCGTTCGTAAATTCATCAGTTATTCTGCGCTCTGGTACTAAGACGAGTGCTCTGAAATTGGAGTAGATAGCAAGAGTGAATGTACGAATGTGCCCTTAATTACGCTCGCTCTCACTCTCTCTCTTTTTCTCCCTCTTCAGATCAGAGCAAGACGGTACCTTGTACCAGTACCACAGACACCCAGTGCCAGTGTCGTGCGGGCACCTTCTGTGTGCCAGAGCAGGCCTGTGAGGTCTGCAAGAGATGTGCCAAGTGAGTGCCACCCTAAACATTTAGAACACTACTAAAACCACCAGAATTTAGTCCAGAAATCACCCCTGTAGGCCTACTAAACAGCAGCCTTGTCTCAGATCAGTTTTTACTCTATAGCCAACTTCTATTGTCGTTGCCATGAGTTGGCAAGGAGTTGGCAAGACCGCACAAATTGATCTGAGTTTAGCATTATGTCATTTTTAACCAAGTGTCTACTGCACTAGCCCCTTCAAAAATAAAATGCTAATTCCTTTTTCTTGTCTTCCTAGGTGTAAAGTGGGGGAGGGGGAGGTGAAGAAATGCACCCCCATTTCCAACACTTTGTGTAGGAAACTGGACGTCTCACCTACCCTCCACCTTCCTACCCTCCCCACCCCCACCCCCAGCTCACCAAGGACCATAGGTAGGCCTACATATGTCTTTAGCTATCTGTTTTATAGGCTCTGAATCTTTTTTATTGAGGACAGATTAAATAAACAGAATGAACTGTATATAGTTGATACACTGATATTTTTTCAGCTTAAATAACATGACACTTGCTTGTTAGTGGAGCGCAAATTCCTAATTTACTGAAGTCATAGGTTATGGGGTGTTTAATTGTGAAAAATAAGCATAGTTTCTATCAAGTCTGAGATGTGATTCTGATTGGTTGTGTTTCCTCATTTCTCCTCCCCAAAAGCTACGCCATTGGTAATTCTGCTCCTGCTCTTCCTCCTCTCCATTGGGATTGGTGTGTGGCTTTGGATCAAGAAGCCATGTACATTTCAGCCAGGTGAGTAACAAAAACAAATGTCCCTCGCCACTCGCTGTGTATTGAAATACATATTGACACAACACTGCAGATTGGTTGTCTGATATGGTTGTTGTCTAATTCTCCATGTGTTTTAGTTTGTCTTTCAGGTTCAGACAGTCGCTGTGACTCCAATGAGATCGTGAAGATTCCCATCGTAAGTTTTCCCCTCTCTACTCCTTTAGTTACAGTATGTCTTTGGGGTTATGTTATCTAACAGTGTAGATAAAAAATCTGAATTCATCATGAGGGGACAGTGGCTTTTGTGTCTGTGTACCTACATACATGTAGTCAGATCCGGCCCTATGTGACATTTTGTTGTGTGTCCCCCACCGCTACCTTGTGAGCACAACATTTTAGTGCCCTCCCTTGACAGCAGAGAGTTAATATCATGCGTTGAGAAAATGTTGCAGTTTTAAAGCAAGTTTGCTGCAATTCTACACATTTTGCCATGGGGCGTAGAGAAGATTTCGCAACTCATTTCATACAATTCTACAAATTTTCCCATGGGGCAGAGAGAAATGTTTGCATATCTAAGTGACTAACAAAATCAATGGGGGCCCCTGGTCATTAATTCGACCATGATTACTACAAGTTTAGATAACTGGCTAGACTAAACTTTTTAGCTGACATGGGCTGATTGAGTGACTGCCAATTACTGACATAACAAGAGAAAAACTGCTGATGCACAACCACATTTTGAAATTGTACCTTGTGTATTCTACCATTATAACTCTCAACAGTAAGTTGAGATCCTGACTGAGTTCCTAAAAATGTATCTGCGGGCCTATAAAAGGGGGGCTGGGCCACCAGTTGACCATCCCTGGTGTATATCAGTCTGTTGGCTGTATATAAATCTTTGTGGGGAATTGTTTTCATGCATCTTCTCAGAATGTCTCAGTGTACTTTGATCTGCTAAGTGACACAGTCGAAGGTCATAGTGATGCGTCACTCACTTTTTCTGGTCTTGGCAGAAGATTAGTCACACCGCCCTGAACCATGTCAACTAATTATGATTACATCTATGATATGAATGTGCTCTCTCTCTCTCTATGTAAATCTCTCTATTTTAGGATGAGAGTGGACCCACAGCAGAGGAGAGACAAAACAGCCAGAACGCCGGCCTGGAGGAGGAAGAAGCAGAGGAGGTCCGTCCCGAGTCACGTCCCTTGCTGCAGGAGACCCAGGGTAGGCTGATCAAGGCCTCCCCTCCCCTGAGCCTGGGGGAGGACGAGGACCGTGGCCTGGGTGACAGCCTGCCCAACACCACCAGCTCCTCCCAGACAAGTTTGTCGGCCTTGCCCACCGCCGGGGCAGCCTCGTCGAGCAGCTCTCCCCAACACAGCCCCTCCACCCAGAGACTGCAGCCCACAGCCGGGGTGAGAGAAGGAGGGAGAGGTGGTTGGGGGGCAGTGGAGGGAGGGAGATGTTGAAGAATATGGGGGCAGAGAAGGTTAGAAGAGGGCAGGTACCTTGCAAGAGAGGGGAGCAGGGAGAGCGTGAAATCAGGGAGGATTGGGGGACAGGGACCCTGGGGATAGGTATGGCCTAGGACACAAAACCAAACAGACCCTGCTAGCAGCAGATCATGTGAGCACGGAGACGAGTTGTGCATTCCTGCAGCAGACACATATCCTGAGAAGTGCAATAACAATAGCACATTGCAAGTTTGAGTATTTTCACCAAGGCAGACTTTCATAACACTAATAATATTTTACTTACAGTATTTCTGAACACAAAAGGGATTTTGTCCTCGGTGGTCTGTAGAAGGGCTGTGGTTAACTCGTTTTTTCTCCTGTCGTGTTTCAGGATGATCCTCTACAGAAGAGATTGGTGCCCCTGCTAGGTAAGGGACCCCGCACAGAGCTGGAGTGTGGGCCGGGTTCTAGTAGGGAGGCAGTGGTGTAGTGGAGGGTATACGCAGCCTTATACCCACTTATACACTCTTCTTAATCCCAACTGATACGTATTTAAGTAGTGTGGTGGAAGTATACGCTGTATAAATTAATAAGGCTGATGGAACAGATCAGAATGTTTAGCATAAAATGTTGATTAACTATTATTTATTTGTTCCAAATTGCAATTGCTGGAAAACACCATTCTAAAATGTGCACTGCACATGCAAGCAGTTTCATAGAAATAGATGGAAATATCTGTTAGAAATGTATCATGTGTTGTTAATATGACTAGCATAATGCCTTTGGCTGCTGGACAATGAAACAAAGTTTTTTTTTAACTAAAAAAACAATAGAACAGGAGAACGCATGAGTAGGTCTTTATACAAATAATTGCCTCCATGTTTCTATGGTGGAATTTTTGCAATACGCTACTTTAAAGCAAGGTAAGACATGCCTATGAAGTAAAACTTCCAGGTGTCAAACCATTAAAGAACAGGAAACATATAGCAGTGCTAATGATAGGCCTAACCGTCTTCTGATAGATCGACAGGCTTTCCCAAAAACCTTCTTTATTAAATGTTAATTAGCTACAAAGTAGCCTATGCCTACCTGTCAGAATGATGTCATGATTATTTGCATCAATCCAGTGGACATTTATTTTGCCTACTCCATGTGTGTGCAACAGAAGCACAGCTAACCAAACAACAGTGCTAGGTGCCTGCACACTTGAATTAAAGGGTAACTACACTCAAAACTCAACATTTCTTAGATTTTTTTCCAGGCCTCAAAAGTGGTCTGGTGTGGTTCAATCATTGTTATGGACTTCAAACATACAATTTCGTTGTTTTTCTGTTGAAGAAGTGTGACCTTGAGAGTGAAAACCTAATAAAATAGGGAAGGATCTGAAAACTATGAATTTCTGACTCCGTTGACAGGCTCATTTATTTGTTTCAACTGTACACCTAATCTAAGCCTACTTGCACAGTACAGCTTGGCTTGGCCTGACTGTGAAAGACCAATATGGGATTTATGGTTTTAGGTCATTCAGAGTGTATGTGACTGTTTCTCATAGATTTTTTCACACAGGATGCCTTGGAAAAATTAGAGTATACCCACTTCTCCAGGCACCACTACACCACTGTAGGGAGGGGTTCCACAAACACCATAAACAACACATTCATCATATCCTGACTGCGGTCTGTTCAGAAGAGTGAATTGTTACAGAACAGTCTGATAGAAATGTCTTGTCTATAAGTTACATTTTATATGCAAGGTTTGAGTATTTCGACTTCTTGAATACACTCCATAGAGATGGAATAACGTCGAGTTCATGTCAGCCCACAGCAAGTCAAAACAATAATGAATTTGATGGATTTTATATATGGATTTTATGTCCTTTGTCACTCATTCATCCTATGATGAATAGGGATTTGAATTTAATGAATAGGGACTACAGGAATACGGGATTTACCTAAAGAATAGTTTTTGCTACTGAACTATAGTCAGTATAGCTTGGCTTTGTTTTTATCTCTGCCTGAAGTAAATTGCGTGTGTATAGCACTTATTTACTATTGGCTCCACGGTTTAACCTTGTTAGCTCTGTATTCAGTGGTTAATTGCTTTACGAGTTAATTCCCCGGCATTAAGAGGTTAGAAACAATTTACAATTTGGATGCTAAAAAGGAGCTCTATTGTAAGGCCGAGAAAATGAACAAAATGTGACGGGGAAAGCACACCGCCACAGATTCAGGAACAGATCATAGTTGATGCAGAGCTACTTTAGTTCAGTGCATGACTGTACATGTTTATCTATTGTTTAATATATTATTGTTTTCTGCTTGAGAATTGTAATTCATTTAAGTGAAATCATCAGGAAAAGGAAAAATTACAATAAAGAGTTATGCTTTCTAAAATAAAGGGCAGGAGTTTTTTTCCGGACCATGTGACCAGTTCAGGAAAAAAGTCCAGACCTTACTTATTGTCTATAACTAAAGCACATATTTTCTTGGTGGTCAGGAAAACAGGAAAACTCCCCTATTTTTGATATCAGCAACAATGAATTAGCAAAGATGTAACCAAGGTAACACTTCTTCTCCTTTCTCTCCCCAGGAGATGAGACATCCCTGAAGAAGAGCTTCGACCTCTTCGACGAGTGCCTGGATGTGCGGATCCACAACAAGTTCTTCCGCTACATTGGTGTCAATGACAACCACATCAAGATGGCAGAGAGAGCCCTTCCTGGCGACAAGGTGTACGACCTGTTGAAGAACTGGATGCAGAAGGAGGGTCTGAAAGCAGACATCAATGCACTGCTCCAGGCCCTTCTCAGCCTGGACCAGAGGCGCTCCGCTGAGAGCATCGCCTTAGCTGCCATCAAGAGGGGCTACTACAAACACGCAGACACGCCTTGACACCCCCAGCCCACTGGGGGCGCTGCCTTGGAGACGCGTGTGGATTGCGATTAAATTAAAAACATTGTTGAAAGACAACGTCAACTCTTATTGGCCTAAATGGTCTGATGTATTCGGCCTTCAGGCCAGTGCTTTCTTATAAAATGGAGGAGTTGGAGATGGACATTGTTGTCTTTTGAAGATCAGACAAAATGGTTTGGTGTATTCGGGCCTATAGACCAGTACTCTCTAATGCAGGGTTTAGAGATGGACGTTGTTGTCTTGCAAGAAGACATCAACTGTAATCGGCTAATATGGCCTGGTGTATTCGGTCTTGATAGGCCAACACTTTCTAAAACTAAATGGAGGAGTTGGAGATGGATGTTGAGGTTATTTTAAGAGATGGCCTCAACACAAGTTAGCGGCCATTGTGGTCAGATGTAAGCTGAGGTGATTGGGTGGGTCTGAAGCTCACCTTGGATTTCAATGATTTTATACCCTGCCCCTTCTCTCTGAGACTGACATGGCTTATAGGCCAATACTGACCCCTGGGACAGGGACATACACTGGTTTGTAGGAGTGGCATTAGCTAGCTTTTTGTCACTGATACTGCGTCTTCTTGATGCACTGGCCTCTGGCACATGAAGGGTTTAGAGCAACAGGTAAAAAATGCCCATATTAGGAGGAAGTTTAAACTACAGGTAAAGAGACCATTTAAGCACAACGCTGTAAAAAAAAAAATGACAGTAAAATATGAAACATACTGTATATCATGGTTGACAATGCAGATTGATATGAGTCATAACCGTATTAGAAGTTTTAACGACAGTTATAAATGGTCCATTTGAATATTTACATGTGTGTGTGTAAATATGTCTCATACGGTGGCTTGTTACTGTTTACAAATTCCAGAATTTGTTTATGAATTGAAATGTGCCATAGGCTCATTTAAAGTGAATAAGTGCAGGTAAGGGCAAGGAAGTTGTTTTTTTATAAATGCAGAAGTGACTAAACTGAATGTTTTATAGACTGCATTGTTAGTTGTTTTGTTTTTCAGTGTTAATGCATTCTCACCCCACTGGGCACAGACGTCAATTCAACGTCTATTCCACTTTGGTTCCAAGTGATTTCATTGAAATGACGTGGAAACAATGTTGATTCAACCAGTGTGTCCCGTGGGACACTTGTTGGAAGTTATTTCCATAGCTATTTCTTTTGTTAGTCAAATGTTTCTAAACAGTTCCTACAAACACTCAGAGCCCTCAAGGTTCCATCATTTTTTATTTATTGACATTCATTGACATATTTATTTTAAACGGATGGTGATTATGTGTCATTATTTATGCCATTCCGAACAAAGCAGCCCTGGAAAACTAAAGAGCACAGTAATGTGTTACTACATTATCAAGACTACATTTAGCTACAGGGCATCATGACTGAGATCAAATAGACAGGAGTGGCTGAACTGCATTTGGGGTTAACCCTTTCCTGCTTGATGCCGGAGCACTGATCAAAGACTATGTTCAGTGCACATACGGTCAAAGAAGTTCATAGTTCCATATGCCATTTCTGCACATAGAGTTTCTTATTCAACCAAGGTGGTCATGATAATGTCCGTTTTGTGTTAGGGCTCTTGTAGTGATTGTTAACACAATGTTTTTAATCTATTTGTGGGCTATTATGAGCCTTTCTCTCTGTGGTAGAGGGCAGACTTTTCAAGCCTGAACTAATATGCCTGATTCACACTATAGGGATGACCCAAACTGTACTTTTCACATTGTCCAGTACAGCTCTGCTTGGTTTGGCTCGGTAGTGTGAGAAGGCTACTAATGTATTGATATAAAGTTGGACCCCTTTATACATGTCAACAAACATGTATATACAGGTACGCAAATCACATTGCTTCTCATTGTTTGGCTCTGACAAGAAGAAAGCTTTTCAGGATAGTTAATCCACGTTTATTTCCTGTAGTGTCCTTTGTACAAACATTTGTAAGAGTGTATTTATGTGCTTCACAAAATATATATGTACATACATACAGTTATTAACAAAAAATAAAAACCTAAAAGCAGAAGGAACTGAATGAAGTGTGAAGTAAATTGTGTAGAATAGACTTAGTGAGGCCATAAGTGGTGAATCGACCTAAGTACTAGCATATGATGTTAGACACATTAAACTTGGTTTAGCCCCTTTTTCCCTGTAGTCTAGTGGTTACACTTGTGTAAAGAGGAAATCATTATATTTTATAGCTGAGATATGAAGCTACAGTGCTGGCACTGCCATCTATTGACAGACAATGAAAAACCAGCCTGCATCAATTTCTAGGGACCTTATTTTTTCTTCATAATGCTTTTCTACCACCTTTTTAACACATCCCTTCTGTTACAATATTACCTTTGAGACTGCTTAGGAGTTAGGGTTATGAATTGGTGTTCACATCATGTTTGTGCTCTGGCAATTGATTTGAGAATAGTTGTTTTTTTCTCTTTGTACTTCTTCATATTTTACTACAAGCCTCACACTTTTCTGTTTATTTGTTGCATAGCTTAAAAACATGTTTATACTGCCCATGTAAATGTTTTATGAACAAACAAAAAAACTCTTCAAGTAATTTTCTCCCTTAGACAATTGTTTGCTTGTGTCTGGATTTCAGATACGAATGTAGCAAAGCCATTGTATGTTTAATGTCAATTTTAAATAAATGGTTTGTACAAATATCTTGTATTTGCTTTTTGTATTTTTTTAAAAATGTAACTAGGCAAGTCAGTTAAGTAAAAAAACGACGCTGGGCTAATTGTGTGCAGCCCTATGGAACTCCCAATCACGTCCAGATGTGATACAGCCTGGATTGAGGCCTGGATAATTAATTAACCACTGAGTGCATGCAGTATTAATATATTTATACAACAATGTGTGAAACAATTGCATATTATTAAAGTAACTGTCCAGGGAAAATCGTACTTGTAAAAATCCAAAGTGCACAGTTCCTATGCAATTTTAATGCACTTTTATGACACAAAGAAAAGGCTTAAACTATAAGGTACTTGTTTAGCTCTGCTAGCTGTGGCGTCGAGGAACTAGGGCAAGCACACTTGTAGTTGTTTCTAGCCTAGCCTATATAGCACAACACTGGTGAGAGAGAAGCGCGCATGTATCGCTCACCGAACTGAAGAGATTAACTTTCTATTATCTCTTTCCGCCTCTCTGCCCTGATAGACATGAGCCTGCAACACTCATCTTTCCAGTGTTGCACTTCGTCATTTATTTCCTTATAGAATCATAGCCGCAGGGGGTCCCACAGCACCCCTGATAGATTGAAATACATTTGCCAAAGTTGCGCTTCGTCGCCAAACCCACTGGCCCCAAGTCATCTACACGTCCCTGCTAGGTAAAGCCCCGCCTTATCTCAGCTCACTGGTCACCATAGCATGTGCTCCAGCAGGTATATCTCACTAGTCACCACCAAAGCCAATTCTTCCTTTGGCCGCCTTTCCTTCCAGTTCTCTGCTGCCAATGACTGGAATGAACTGCAAAAATCACTGAAGCTGGAGACTCATATTTCCATCACTAGCTTTAAGCACCAGCTGTCAGAGCAGCTCACAGATCACTGCACCTGTACATGGAAATACCCTATCCAACTACCTCATCCCCATACTGTATTTATTTATTTATCATGCTCCTTTGCACCCCAGTATCCCTACTTGCACATTAATCTTCTGTACGTCTAACACTCCAGTGTTTAATTGCTATATTGTAATTACTTCGCCACCATGGCCTATTTATTGCCTTACCTCACTTATCCTACCTCATTTGCACATGTTGTATATATACTTTTTATACTGTATTATTGACTGTATGTTTGTTTTTACACTGTATGTGTAACTCTGTGTTGTTGTATGTGTCAAACTGCTTTGCTTTATCTTGGCCAGGTCGCAGTTGCAAATGAGAACTTGTTCTCAACTAGCCTACCTGGTTAAATAAAGGTGAAATATATACAGTATATATATATTTTTTTTAAGTTATAGAATTACTGCTGTCTGTACAGAAATAAATGGAATAATTTAGAACACAACACCAAGAGTAAGCCTATAATTTAGCCACAGAGGATGAATAGCGTATTTTATTTTAATAGCCAAGCTGTGGATTGTGTGTTGCCCAATCACAAGGCATGCCTAGTCGCGAACGCGGCAAATCATGCAATATTTCAAATACATCGAGGGAAAACACAGGTTGGAAAGCAAGTGGATCCTACTGAAAATAGAAGACTAATCTGTCTATATGCTACCAATTTATCAACTTACAAATAGGCCTTTTGAGTGAACATCGTTGTTTTACAAAATAAAGATAATTTGGGAGAGATAATAATTTGGGACAAACATCAGCCATTGCTGGTGAGTGAGCTGCACATCATTGGGTGAGTCAGTGAAACTGTAAAGATTTTTTAGGAGTATAATTTCCTCCTCATATTGTACAATATGTGTGTCTCCCAGTGGTGCAAAGTACTTAAGTAAAAATACTTTAAAATAGTACTTAAGTCGTTTTTTGGGGTACTTTTATCTGTACCCTTTTTTTTTTACTACTTTTACTTCACTACATTCCTAAAGAAAATAACTTTTTACTTCATACATACTTCCAAAAGTACTAGTCACATTTTGAATGCTTAGCAGGACAGGAAAATTGTCAAATTCACACACTTATCAAGAGAACATCCCTGGTCATCCCTACTGCCTCTGATCTGATGGAATCACAAAATACAAATGCTTCGTTTGTAAGTGATGTCTGAGTGTTGGAGTGTGCACCTGGCTATCCCTAAATAAAAGAAAAAGAAAATGGTGCCTTCTGGTTTGCTTAATATAAAGAATTTGAAATTATTTTACTTTTGATACTTACGCATATTTTAGCAATTACATTTACTTTTGATATTTAAGTATATTTAAAACCAAATACTTTTAGACTTTCACTCAAGTAGTATTTTACTGGATGACTTTCACTTTTACTTGAGTCATTTTCTATTAAGGTATCTTTACTTTTACTCAAGTATGACAATTGGGTACTTTTTCCACCACTGGTGCCTCCATACACCTAGGCCTAGGCTATTGATGGTTTCAAGACGTTTTTATCAAAGTAGCCTGTCATTTCGATAATTTGAGGTATAAAAAAATATTCTGCTGAAGTCTCCAGTCATCTAAAATTATGTAGAAGTGCATTAAATGCATTTATAAAAGGCAACATTTTCCCCGGACCCTAGGCTAGAAAAAATGTCCCCCATGTGTGCAACTTCTGCAATCGCCTCTACTCTACTTCTCTATGCCAGTAGGCAAAAGCATTGAAAATGCATGCAATGCTTTATTATAAAGGTGATTTGTTTTCAAGCGTTCTGGTACCTCAGAGCCCACCCTGTCACCTCGCTCTGGGGTCCATCATATCTTCGTTTCACAAGTCCATGTACCACGTCGATCACGCCTCTTAGCTTGTCTTTGATGCACGGAGCCACCTTCCCCAGGATATTGATGACCACTTCCCTAATGTCCTCTGCCTCTACATCTCTCACACCTTGGATTTTCAGATTCCACCTGCGAGAGTACTGTTGAAATTCAGCTACATTCTCACACAGCTCATTATTTTGGGATTGCAGTTTCTTCATCTCGTTCTCAAGAAACGTTATATTTTCCTTGTTCTCGCTCACAACTGTGTGACGCTGACACGGTCTCTGAAAAATGATCAATCTTCTTTGATGTTTCTCCGGTAGCCCGCTCTATGATGGAAACTTTGGAGAATGTGGCTTCTTGTTTACTAGTCAGGGTCTGGATTGCAGTGAAAATTTCAGACATGGAAGTGTCCTGTTTCACTTTTTTTCTCCGGTGTTTTTAATTGGAGTCTGGAAGGATCTCGTCTTGGTCAGTCTTATTATTTATATTGCTTGAGCTCGTGGCATTGTGTGTATCCATGCGGTTCTGGCTCTCGTCGTAGCTAGCTAGCATGCCTGCCGTCTTCTTTGAGGTTTGGATATTCCGTCATCTGTTGTCTTTCTGTCATGTTCTTCCCATTCAACTTGACAAAAACTAACTCTAAACTTGCCATATGTAGCTAAAACCAGTTATAGCTACATTGAAAGCCAATATTAGACTGTTAACCACCTAACCCTCAAAGTTGTTTGTACAAGTGAGAAAACCATCCCTCTCACAGCCACGCCATCTACTCCTCCCACTGTTAAAAAACCATCCCTCTCACAGCCACGCCATCTACTCCTCCCACTGTTAAAAAATTGCTTGGTATTTCCTCATAGTGTATGATGTCTTATTCCTGAAGAGGATGAGCTGGCCAATCAGCGGTCTCCTTACATAAATATTTGTAATGATTGATAAACGCCCACACCATTCCAACACAGAAAAACTGCTTTTTAACATACTTAATTACCATTATTTGGAAGGAAAACTATTTCACTCATATTGCAAGTAATTATAGGTCAGATTCATTGAAATCTGGAAACACTGGACAGTTACTTATTTATATTGTGATACAGAATATTGATTAAGTATTTGTTTCTTAATTTCAATGAACAAATTACGTTTACTCTATCAACCTCTGCTGTCACCTCTGCAGTCTTCAACCAGGATCTCACCGATCACTGCCTCATTGCCTGCGTGCGTAATAGGTTCGGGGTCAAAGGACCACCCCTCATCACTGTCGAACACTCCTTTAAAACACTTCAGAGAGCAGAACTTTCTAATCGACCTGGCCCGGGTATCCTGGAAGGATATTGACCTCATCCCGTCAGTAGAGGATGCCTGGATGCTCTTCAAAAGTGCTTTCCTTATCATCTCAAATAAGCGGTCCCCATTCAAAAAATGTAGAACCAAGAACAGATATAGCCCATGGTTCACCTCAGACTTTTTTTATTTATTTTATTTTACCTTTATTTAACCAGGTAGGCAAGTTGAGAACAAGTTCTCATTTACAATTGCGACCTGGCCAAGATAAAGCAAAGCAGTTCGACAGATACAACAACACAGAGTTACACATGGAGTAAAACAAACATACAGTCAATAATAAAGTATAAACAAGTCTATATACAATGTGAGCAAATGAGGTGAGAAGGGAGGTAAAGGCAAAAAAAGGCCTTGGTGGCAAGGTAAATACAATATAGCAAGTAAAACACTGGAATGGTAGTTTTGCAATGGAAGAATGTGCAAAGTAGAAATAAAAATAATGGGGTGCAAAGGAGCAAAATAAATAAATAAATTAAATACAGTTGGGAAAGAGGTAGTTGATAGGGCTAAATTATAGGTGGGCTATGTACAGGTGGCAGGGTAGCCTAGTGGTTAGAGCGTTGGACTAGTAACCGGAAGGTTGCGAGTTCAAACCCCCGAGCTGACAAGGTACAAATCTGTCGTTCTGCCCCTGAACAGGCAGTTAACCCACTGTTCCCAGGCTGTCATTGAAAATAAGAATTTGTTCTTAACTGACTTGCCTGGTTAAATAAAGGTAAAAAAAAAAAAATAAAAAAAAACAGGTGCAGTAATCTGTGAGCTGCTCTGACAGTTGGTGCTTAAAGCTAGTGAGGGAGATAAGTGTTTCCAGTTTCAGAGATTTTTGTAGTTCGTTCCAGTCATTGGCAGCAGAGAACTGGAAAGAGAGACGGCCAAAGAAAGAATTGGTTTTGGGGGTGACTAGAGAGATATACCTGCTGGAGCGTGTGCTACAGGTGGGAGATGCTATGGTGACCAGCGAGCTGAGATAAGGGGGGACTTTACCTAGCAGGGTCTTGTAGATGACATGGAGCCAGTGGGTTTGGCGACGAGTATGAAGCGAGGGCCAGCCAACGAGAGCGTACAGGTCGCAATGGTGGGTAGTATATGGGGCTTTGGTGACAAAACGGATTGCACTGTGATAGACTGCATCCAGTTTGTTGAGTAGGGTATTGGAGGCTATTTTGTAAATTACATCGCCAAAGTCGAGGATTGGTAGGATGGTCAGTTTTACAAGGGTATGTTTGGCAGCATGAGTGAAGGATGCTTTGTTGCGAAATAGGAAGCCAATTCTAGATTTAACTTTGGATTGGAGATGTTTGATATGGGTCTGGAAGGAGAGGTTACAGTCTAACCAGACACCTAAGTATTTGTAGTTGTCCACGTATTCTAAGTCAGAGCCGTCCAGAGTAGTGATGTTGGACAGGCGGGTAGGTGCAGGTAGTGATCGGTTGAAGAGCATGCATTTAGTTTTACTTGTATTTAAGAGCAATTGGAGGCCACGGAAGGAGAGTTGTATGGCATTGAAGCTTGCCTGGAGGGTTGTTAACACAGTGTCCAAAGAAGGGCCGGAAGTATACAGAATGGTGTCGTCTGCGTAGAGGTGGATCAGAGACTCACCAGCAGCAAGAGCGACCTCATTGATGTATACAGAGAAGAGAGTCGGTCCAAGAATTGAACCCTGTGGCACCCCCATAGAGACTGCCAGAGGTCCGGACAACAGACCCTCAGATTTGACACACTGAACTCTATCAGAGAAGTAGTTGGTGAACCAGGCGAGGCAATCATTTGAGAAACCAAGGCTGTTGAGTCTGCCGATGAGGATGTGGTGATTGACAGAGTCGAAAGCCTTGGCCAGATCAATGAATACGGCTGCACAGTAATGTTTCTTATCGATGGCGGTTAAGATATCGTTTAGGACCTTGAGCGTGGCTGAGGTGCACCCATGACCAGCTCTGAAACCAGATTGCATAGCAGAGAAGGTATGGTGAGATTCAAAATGGTCGGTAATCTGTTTGTTGACTTGGCTTTCGAAGACCTTAGAAAGGCATGGTAGGATAGATATAGGTCTGTAGCAGTTTGGGTCAAGAGTGTCCCCCCCTTTGAAGAGGGGGATGACCGCAGCTGCTTTCCAATCTTTGGGAATCTCAGACGACACGAAAGAGAGGTTGAACAGGCTAGTAATAGGGGTGGCAACAATTTCGGCAGATAATTTTAGAAAGAAAGGGTCCAGATTGTCTAGCCCGGCTGATTTGTAGGGGTCCAGATTTTGCAGCTCTTTCAGAACATCAGCTGAATGGATTTGGGAGAAGGAGAAATGGGGAAGGCTTGGGCGAGTTGCTGTTGGGGGTGCAGTGCTGTTGACAGGGGTAGGAGTAGCCAGGTGGAAAGCATGGCCAGCAGTAGAAAAATGCTTGTTGAAATTTTCAATTATGGTGGATTTATCTGTGGTGACAGTGTTTCCTATCTTCAGTGCAGTGGGCAGCTGGGAGGAGGTGTTCTTATTCTCCATGGACTTTACAGTGTCCCAGAACTTTTTTGAGTTAGTGTTGCAATAAGCAAATTTCTGCTTGAAAAAGCTAGCCTTGGCTTTTCTAACTGCCTGTGTATAATGGTTTCTAGCTTCCCTGAACAGCTGCATATCACGGGGGCTGTTCGATGCTAATGCAGAACGCCATAGGACGTTTTTGTGTTGATTAAGGGCAGTCAGGTCTGGGGAGAACCAAGGGCTATATCTGTTCCTGGTTCTAAATTTCTTGAATGGGGCATGTTTATTTAAGATGGTTAGGAAGGCATTTTTAAAAAATATCCAGGCATCCTCTACTGACGGGATGAGGTCAATATCCTTCCAGGATACCCCGGCCAGGTCGATTAGAAAGGCCTGCTCGCTGAAGTGTTTCAGGGAGCGTTTTACAGTGATGAGAGGAGGTCGTTTGACCGCTGACCCATTACGGATGCAGGCAATGAGGCAGTGATCGCTGAGATCTTGGTTGAAGACAGCAGAGGTGTATTTAGAGGGGAAGTTGGTTAGGATGATATCTATGAGGGTGCCCGTGTTTAAGGCTTTGGGGAGGTACCTGGTAGGTTCATTGATAATTTGTGTGAGATTGAGGGCATCAAGTTTAGATTGTAGGATGGCTGGGGTGTTAAGCATGTTCCAGTTTAGGTCGCCTAGCAGCACGAGCTCTGAAGATAGATGGGGGGCAATCAGTTCACATATGGTGTCCAGAGCACAGCTGGGGGCAGAGGGTGGTCTATAGCAGGCGGCAACGGTGAGAGACTTGTTTTTAGAGAGGTGGATTTTTAAAAGTAGAAGTTCAAATTGTTTGGGTACAGACCTGGATAGTAGGACAGAACTCTGCAGGCTATCTTTGCAGTAGATTGCAACACCGCCCCCTTTGGCAGTTCTATCTTGTCTGAAAATGTTGTAGTTTGGAATTAAAATGTCTGAATTTTTGGTGGTCTTCCTAAGCCAGGATTCAGACACAGCTAGAACATCCGGGTTGGCAGAGTGTGCTAAAGCAGTGAATAGAACAAACTTAGGGAGGAGGCTTCTAATGTTAACATGCATGAAACCAAGGCTATTACGGTTACAGAAGTCGTTAAAAGAGACTGCCCTTGACCAGCACAAAAACATCCTGTGGCGTTCTGCATTAGCATCGAATAGCCCCCACGATATGATTTTTTTGCGATAAGAATTTTTCTATGTCTGGCCATGCATTCCACCTGGCTACCCCTACCCTGGCCAATATCTCAGCAACCCCTGCAGCAACTTGTCCAAGCCACCCCCCCGCCACCCCGCTTCTCCTTCACCCAAATCCAGACAGCTGATGTTCTGAAAGAGCTGCAAAATCTGGATCCCTACAAATCAGCTGGGCTAGACAATCTGGACCCTCTCTTTCTAAAATTATCCTCCAAAATGGTTGCAACCCCTATTACTAGCCTCTCTTTCATATTGTCTGAGATTCACAAAGATCGGAAAGCTGCCGCGGTCATCCCCCTCTTCAAAGGGGGAGACACTCTAGACCCAAACTGTTATAGACCTATATCCATCCTGTCCTGCCTTTCTAAAATCTTCGAAAGCCAAGTTAACAAACAGATCACCAACCATTTCAAATCCCACCATACCTTCTCCACTATGCAATCTGGTTTCTGAGCTGGTCATGGGTGCACCTCAGGCACGCTCAAGGTCCTAAACGATATCATAATCGCCATTGATAAAAGACAGTACAGTGCAGCCGTCTTCATCGACCTGGCCAAGGCTTCTCAAATGACTGCCTCGCCTGGTTCACCAACTACTTCTCAGATAGAGTTCAGTGTGTCAAATCGGAGGGCATGTTGTCTGGACCTCTGGCATTCTATATGGGGGCTGCCACAGGGTTCAATTCTCGGGCCGACTCTTTTCTCTGTACATATCATTGATGTCGCTCCTGCTGCTGTTGATTCTCTGATCCACCTCTACGCAGACGACACAATTCTGTATACTTCTGGCCCTTCTTTGGACACTGTGCTAACAAACCTCCAAACATGCTTCAACACCATACAGCACTCCTTCCGTGGCCTCCAACTGCTTTTAAGTGCTAGCAAAACTAAATGCATGCTCTTCAATCGATTGCTACCCGCACACTCCCGTCCACCTAGCATCACCATTCTGGACGGTTTTGACCTAGAATATGTGGACAACTACAAATACCTAGATGTCTGGTTAGACTGTAAACTCTCCTTCCAGACTCACATTAAGCATCTCCAATCCAAAATTAAATCTACAATCGGCTTCCTATTTTGCAACAAAGCCTTCTTCCCTCATGCTGCCAAACATACTCTCGTAAAACTGACTATCCTACCGATCCTTGACTTCGGCGATATTACAAAATATCCCCTAACACTCTACTCAACAAACTGGATGTAGTCTATCACAGTGCCATCCGTTTTGTCACCAAAGCCCCATATACTACCCACCACTACAACCTGTATGCTCTCGTTGGCTGGCCCTCACTGCGTATCCGTCGCCAAACCCACTGGCTCCAGGTCATCTATAAGTCTTTGCCAGGTAAAACTCCACCTTATCTCAGCTTACTGGTCACCATAGCAACACCCACCCGTAGCACGCGCTCCAGCAGGTATATTGCACTGGTGATCCCCAAAGCCAACACCTCTTTTGGCCGCCTTTCCTTCCAGTTCTCTGCTGCCAATGACTGGAACGATTTGCAAAAATCACTGAAGCTGGAGTCATATATCTCCCCTGTAACTTTAAGCATCAGCTGTCAGAGCAGCTTACCAATCACTGTACCTGTGCACAGCCAATCTGAAATTAGTACACCCAACTACCTCATCCCCATATTATTACTTACCCTCTGGCTATTTTGCACCCCAGTCTCTACTTACACATCATAATCTGCACATCTATCACTCCAGTATTAATGCTAAATTGTAATTATTTCACCTCTGTGGCCTATTTATTGCCTACTCTTCTACATTTGCACACACTGTACATTTTTCTATTTTTCTTTTCTATTGTGTTGTTGACTGTTTGTTTGTTTATGTGTAAGTCTGTGTTGTTGTTTTTGTTGCACTGCTTTGCCTTATCTTGGCCAAGTCTCAGTTGTAAATGAGAGCTTGTTCTCAACTGGCCTACCTGGTTAAATAAAGGTGAAATAAAATACAATTTAAAAAAATCTACATTCCATATAAGAATTGGGGTAAATTCAAATTGTCAGTCAATTCAGGAAGTAAACAGAAAAATTATAATTCAATAAAGAGTTAGCTACTTTCAATTACTTCTCAATAAACTGAAAAGGAGAAACTATTTCAAACGTTTTTCAACTTCATAATTTTAAATTCGATTCCCTTTCTGAATTAGAATTGACCCATACCCTGTTCCACATTATGTCATAATGCTGTTCCACTGTGTAGTTAGCTCATTCGTGATGTCATAATGTAATTCTACTGTGCAGTCTGTGATGTCATAATACCATGACATTCCAATCAGCAGTTCTCATTACTTCTTTGTTGTTACTTTTCAACCTGGCTGTGTGTAACACTGAGAAACACAGACACAGTGCAGAGAGAGGGACCTTTCCCCCACTGGCTCTGGTGGTGTTGTGGGTGTGAAGATGGTTAGGAAGAGTGGGGCGTTCGACCTGAACCGCTGCACTGTGCGGCAGCTGGTACAACTGTCTGGCATCCCTCTGGACAACGCCAGGAAGCTGGTACGTTTCAGGGGTCGCCAGCAGAGGAGGGCCCGCCGCATGGAGGAGGAGAGGAGGGCCCGGCTGGAGAGGCGACATAATCTCCGGGCTGAGCTCCAGGAGGAGGAGGGGGAAGTCGTAAGATCACACAGGCACCGAGCTGGAGCAGTGCTAGGACCTGTACCGGGACCAGGTAACAGGAAACGTACAGAGGATGGTGTGTCCATGTTGTCATCACCAGCAGTTCATCCTCCAAAGCGAATGTCTGGCCAGAGGCATATTTCCCTGCTGGAGAACCAGCAGCAGCAGGAACAGGAGGAGGTCCACCAGCCCAGCCCAGAGCCCTCTCACCAAGCTGGGCTAGACCTAGAGCCAGAGACCCTCCCTCTCCGGAGACTCAGTGGGAATGAGAGAAGAATAAGCAGGGGAAGCCAGCAGCACAGCAGACGCAGCAGTAGGATGAAGTCTGGGCAGCGGGACAGTCGTAAAGTTATTGTCGTCGAGATCAGGACACCCAGGGACAGAGTGTACAAGGACCACAGTAATGATCCTATGAGTGAAGATGAGACAGAGTTCCAATATGACTTTCCAGTGAAACGAGAGGACAAGGCGACCCACTACTCTGGCCCCATCTACTCTCCGCTCCTACAACCACAGGATCTGCTGCCACAACAACAGCCCTGCAACTTCTCTCCAGCACAACTAATTCAGCAGGAGACCTCCATGGATTCCTCCAGGCCTCCTGCCCAAGCTTCCCCAGCCCAGGTGCCTCTTGCTGGGCTACCTCAGGTCGAGCCACAGGATCCTTCTGGAGCTTTCCTTCAGGGGCCATCTCCACTCCAGCTCCAACCTCAGCCCCAGGCATATCCAGAGCCCACCCTGCCTGCACCAGGCCCTTGCGAGGCAGCCCAGGAGGCTGGACAGGGCCATTGGTTCCAGGGAGCTCGTTGTAAGATCTGTGGGGCTCTGGAGCGGTGCTGGGCTAAGATACGACCCTCACGGTCACAACCGCATCTGCAACACACCGCCTCTTTAGAGATGAGAAGAACCACGGTCCTCCAGAGGAACCAAAGGATCCTGGAGGAGAGGAGGAGGTGCAAGAGGTGGAGGAGAAGGGATGAGCAGGAGAGGGAGCGGAGGAGGGAGGCGCAGAGGAGGGAGAGAAGGCAGAGGGAGGGAACAGTGCAAGATGGCAGGAGCAAGGCAGAAGATCCCAGACAGCGACAATGCATCATTTCTTGATCTTTATGCATAGTGGCATCGGGCTTACCCATGTCATGAGTAACTGAGAAATAAAATACTCCCAAAATACAGCTAAGGTCATCCTACAGTTTGTGTTCTCCTCTTTGCAAGTGTTATTGAAGACATAGTTCTATTGATGGTATTTACATTGACATTACACCATTCTTCTTGAATAACTCACAAGTCGTGATACTATGTATGAAAGTAAGTAAGAACTTTCCTCAATTAAGCAGCTATCAGCTAAATCAGTGCTATTAAGAAAATACAAGTGCGAGCGTTAGTGCAAGAAAGAAGTACAACAGTAAGGTATTTATTTTGTGTAAGAAAGAAGTACAACAGTAAGGTATTTATTTTGTGCAAGAAAGACAAGTACAACAGTAAGGTATTTATTTTGTGTAAGAAAGAAGTACAACAGTAAGGTATTTATTTTGTGCAAGAAAGACAAGTACAACAGTAAGGTATTTATTTTGTGCAAGAAAGACAAGTACAATAGTAAGGTATTTCTTTTTTGTTGGAGAGGGGGGTTGGACACACCCACACACACACATTAATCTAGGGAGTAGGTTATCTATCCATCATCTCCATGCACGCTGCTGTAGGTCCCTCCTATCGCCACTAGATGCCGCTGTCATATAGTTAATTAACATACTTAACTTAACATAATTCAAACATATATAAAGTAAATACCAATACTTATTTTTTACTTTCACCTATGAAAAAAACATGAATTCCCCTCACCTCAATGTTTTGTCATGCTGACATGAATTGACCAGATGGATGAGTTCTTTCAAAGAAATAACATTTTAATCTTTACATTTTTACCCAGCACTCTCTAGATTGGGAGTAAAAAGCACTGTGACAAACAACCCCCTACAATATGTATATGTCAGCTCAATCTGAAATTATCCTTTAAATATCAATCTCTCTATAGTGCTGAACTTCAATGCGGTTTTGACTCGAGCCCTGAATCTAGCTAGCTATAGGATGCCGCACCCAAGCCACTCTGCCCCACTGGCGCAGCAGCCCCGTTTCTATATCCACAGTAAAACGAATCCTATTTACATAACCTGAAAGGCCACTCAGCAAGGAAGAAGCCACTGCTCCAGAACCGCCATAAAAAAGCCAGACTCCGGTTTGCAACTGCACATGGGGACAAAGATCGTACTTTTTGGAGAAATGTCCTCTGGTCTGATGAAACAAAAATAGAACTGTTTGTCCATGATGACCATCGTTATGTTTGGAGATAAAAAGTGGAGGCTTGCAAGCCGAAGAACACCATCCCAACCGTGAAGCACGGGGGTGGCAGCATCATGTTGTGGGGGTGCTGAATGAACGTTTGCTGCAGGAGGGACAGGTGCACTTCACAAAATAGATGGCTTCATAAGGAGGAAAAATTATGTGGATATATTGAAGCAACATCTCAAGACATCAGTCAGGAAGTTAAAGCTTGGTCGCGAATGGGTCTTCCAGATGGACAATGACCCCAAGCATACTTCCAAAGTTGTGGCAAAATGGCTTAAGGACAACAAAGTCAAGGTATTGGAGTGGCCATCACAGAGCCCTGACCTCAATCCCATAGAACATTTGTGGGCAGAACTGAAAAAGTGTGTGAGAGCAAGGAGGCCTACAAACCTGACTCCGTTACACCAGCTCTGTCAGGAGGAATGGGCCAAAATTCACCCAACTTATTGTGCGAAGCTTTTGGAAAGCTACCCAAAACGTTTGACCCAAGTTAAACAATTTAAAGGCAATGCTACCAAATACTAATTGAGTGTATGTAAACCTCTGACCCACTGGGAATGTGATGAAAGAAAGAAAAGCTGAAATAAATCACATCACCCGGTGAATAAGTGTAGCATTTTGATTGGTTGTGTTTGGAAAAGGAAAGCAAGTCACTTCCTTTTAGATTTTTGTATTTTAGGTAGAGAATAGTGTGTGGTGTTTTGAAAAAAGTGTTTTATGCAATTGACAACTGAGTCAAAGGCTGAGAAATAGCATATGGTTTTGGATATTTGGTGTGTAGTTTTGCATTTTGAGTGAGAGGTTTCAAAAATCGTGTGCCATGAAAAGATTTTGTGTGTAAGCAGTTGGAAAAAACTGTAATTGATTGCATTTTGGGACCTTGACCTATAAGCATGATGTGCCTGAGAGATCTCAACCATTAGATCAATCATTCCAATTCATAATATTGGCAATGAAAAGATGCCCTCCTCCAACAAGGTGTCATCGTTTCTAAGATGTCCTTTATACAGTTGAAGTCGGACGTTTACATATACCATATAGCAAATACATTTAAATTCAGTTTTTCACAATTCCTGACATTTAATCCTAGTAAAAATTCCCTGTCATAGGTCAGTTAGGATCACCACTTTATTTAAGCAAATACTTATTTTCCACCATAATTTGCAAATAAATTCATTCAAAATCCTTCAATGTGATTTTCTGGATTTTATTTCCTCATTTTGTCTGTCGTAGTTGAAGTGTACCTATGATGAAAATTACAGGCCTCTCTCATCTTTTTAAGTGGGAGAACTTGCACAATTGGTGGCTGACTAAATACTTTTTTGCCCCACTGTATATATATATATATATATATATATATATAAAGGCATGTAGGCTAATTAAATCATTATACAGCAGAGCTCAGGCGAAGCCATAACAATTTGAACACAACGCATGGTGCAATACTTGTCTGGGTCATCACACGGTTCCATGGCTAGTGGAGGCAATAGACAAGGGTATAGCCTACAATTATAGACTGTTCTCCCTATTATAATTATATGTACACTAATCTTCCAACATTTCCATGGGTTCAAGAACTGAATATGGTAATTTTCTAAATATGTAAAGATTCTTCAGACCTGTTTTTGATTCAGAAATACTTTCATAAACCTAAATAATCTACAAGAGCAGAGTATTTATAAATCTACCAATTGGTGCTGAAACAGAGATGAATATGCATATATTAAGATGGCTTTCTTTCATTGATCCATAATATTCTGAACCCATTCTCTATATACAGTATATTCTAGTCTGTCTACAAAATAAATTCAAACTAAACGGTACACCATATTTAAAGGGATGGCTTAAGATAAACGTATTGAAAACCCTATTGAACAAAAACTCCATGAGAAAATCTGTTGGCCAGCACGCACAAGGGAATAAGGGATCTTCGCCTGCAAAGGCTGTTATGCACCTGCATAAGGTAAGTTTGAATACCAAATACTGAGAAGTGCGTAGGAAAGGTTTGCGTAGGAAAGGCCTAAATTCCTACGTTGGTATCGGGTCCATTGTTTGTTATGAATATGGATATTCTTTCTATTCAATAGAAACATCTGACAAAATTGTTATCTGAAATACTGTAATGAAAAGATGGCATGGCACAATGGTATTCTGAAAGTGAAATAGTGCTTTGCAGATGGAGACAGGAAGGAACCACATTGAATGAAAAGTTACTCCCTCAGTTTGCTTTTTCTAAAAAGATACTCAAATAAAAAATATATATTTTAAAATAAAAAATATATATTTTAAAATTCAGAATAAATAGCCTCAAAGTATGATTCATTGCAACATGGACATTTGAATTAGAAGACATAACCCCAGGCTTACAGTCTGACAGTTTAATTCCAAATCTATTTTGTCAATTATGTTTTGGCCTAATTCGATGTTCCCAAACGGTGGACCATGGCTGCTGGATGACTAGATGTGATCATAAACAATTGTATTTATTTAGTTGATGCTGAGTCACACCATAAACAGCATAAACAAGTTTGGTAACCACTGACCTAGTTGAATGCCAATGAGTCATCACTGTCTTTTCAATGTGGGCCAACTAACAACATTAATCTTCACATATTGTTTTTTCTATATGAGAGAGAGAGAGAGAGAGAGAGAGAGAGAGAGAGGGAGAGAGGGAGAGAGAGAGAGAGGGAGAGAGATGGACCTCCATTGCCACAGCAGTGTAACGGGGGGGGGGGGTGATCTCGATGGTGCAGCTGTATAGTCGTGGCCAAAAGTTTTGAGAATGACACAAATATACATTTTCATAAAGTCTGCTGCCTCTGTGTCTTTAGATATTTTTGTCAGATGTTACTATGGAATACTGAAGTATAATTACAAGCATTTCATAAGTATCGAAGGCTTTTTACATGACAATTACATGAAGTTGATGCAAAGACTCAATATTTGAAAGTGTTGACCCTTCTTTTTCAAGACCTCTGCAATCCACCCTGGCATGCTGTCAATTAAGTTCTGGGCCACATCCTGACTGATGGCTGCCCATTCTTGCATAATAAATGCGTGGAGTTTGTCAGAATTTGTGGGTTTTTGTTTGTCCACCCACCTCTTGAGGATTGACCACAAGTTCTCCATGGAATTAAGGTCTGGGGAGTTTCCTGGCCATGGACCCAAAATATCGATGTTTTTTTCCCCGAGCACGTGTTTCCTTGCAGCACGTGTTTCCTTGCAGCTAACCATGGTTGACAAAGGAAGAACAATGATTCCAAGCACCACCCTCCTCTTGAAGCTTCCAGTCTGTTATTCGAACTCAATCAGCATGACAGAGGGATCTCCAGCCTTGTCCTCGTCAATGATGTCAGATGGTCCTTTTGTGGCAGGGCTGAAATGCAGTGGAAATGTTTTTGGGGGATTCAGTTCATTTGCATGGCAAAGAGGGACTTTGCAGTTAATTGCAATTCATCTGATCACTCTTCATAACATTCTGGAGTATATGCAAATTGCCATCATACAAACTGAGGCAGCAGACTTTGTAAAACTTTTGGCTACGACTGTAAAACTTGTTGAAAATATGATGACCCATGCCAAATCTTTCAGTCTCCTGAGGGGGAATAGGCTTTGTCATGCCCTCTTCATGACTGTCTTGGTGTGTTTGGACCATGATAGTTTGTTGGTGATGTGGACACCAAGGAACTTGAAGCTCTCAACCTGCTCCAATACAGTCCCGTCGATGAGAATGGGGGCATGCTCAGTCCTCCTTTTCCTGTAGTCCACAATCATCTCCTTCGTCTTGATCATGTTTAGAGAGATGTTGTTATCCGGGCACCACACGACCAGGTCTCTGACCTCCTCCCTATATGTTGTTTCATTGTTGTCGGTGACTGTTGTGTCATCAGCAAACTTAATGTTGGTGTTGTAGTCGTGCTTGTCCATGCAGTCGTGGGTGTACAGGGAGTACAGGAGTGGACTGAGTATGCACCCCTGAGGGGTCCCAGTGTTGAAGATCAGCATGGCAGATGTGTTGTTGCCTACCCTTACCTCCTGGGGGCGGCCTGTCAGGAAGTCCAGGATCCAGTTGCAGAGGGAGGTGTTTAGTCCCAGGGTCCTTAGCTTAGTGATGAGTTTTGTGGGCACTATGGTGTTGAACGCTGAGCTGTAGTCAATTAACAGCATTCTCACATAGGTGTTCCTTTTCTCCAGGTGGGAAAGAGTAGTGTGGAGTGCAATTGAGATTGCGTCATCTGTGGATCTGTTGGGGCGGTATGCGAATTGGACACTTTTACGGACGGTTGTGGCTGCTTTGGGTGATGTATTTTTGTCTCTACCTTCTTGACCTTTGTGCTGTTGTCTGTGTCCAATAATGTTTGTACCATGTTTTGTGCTGCTACCATGTTGTGTTGCTACCATGCTGTGTTGTCATGTGTTGCTGCCTTACTACGTTGTTGTCTTAGGTCTCTCTTTATGTAGTGTTGTCTCTTGTCGTGATGTGTTTTGTCCTATATTTATCAGGAATCAAGGTTAGACCCAGGTGCAGACTGTCAAGGTAACAATGTTTATTGTCGCAACAGGGTCAGGCAAAGACAGGTCAAGGCAGGCAGGGGTCAAAAATCCAGGGTAAGGCAAAGGTACAGGACGGCAGGCAGACTCAGGGTCAGGGACAGGCAGAGAGTTCAGGCGGGCGTGTACAGGGTCAGGACAAGCAGAGGTCAAAAACAAAGGAGGATGAGGAAAGAGAGGCTGGGAAACGATAGGAGCTGACAGAAAAACGCTGGTTAGCTTGAACGAGCAAGACGAACTGGCAACAAACAGACAGAGAACACGTATAAATACACAGGGGATAATTGGGAAGAGGAGCGACACATGGAGGGGAGTAGAGACAAGCCCAAGGATAGGTGAAACTGATCAAGGCTTGACAATATTTATTTATTTTGTATTTCTAATCCCAGCCCCCGTCCCCGCAGGAGGCCTTTAGCTTTTTGTAAATAAAAACGTGTTCTTATCTGACTTGCCTAGTTCAATAAAGGTTAAATAAAACATTTGTAAAAAATGTAAAATCATATTAAACACTATTATTGCATACAGAATGAGTCCATGCAATTTATTATTTGACTTTGCTAAGCACATTTGTACTCCTGAACTTATTTAGGCTTGCCATAACAAAGAGGTTGAGTACTTATTGACTTTTTTATTAAATTGTAAACATTTCTAAAAACATAATCCCACTTTGACATTGTGGAATATTGTGAGTAGGCCAGTGACACAAAATATAAATGTAATCATTTTTTAATTGAGGCTGTAACACAATAAAATGTGGACAAAGTTAAGGGAGGTGGATACTTTCTGAAGGCACTGTACATGTGGTAGTTAACCAGGAGCCATGACTTTTTGTGTGAGCAAATGTTTTAGTAAAGTGTGTGGTCATACGCACATCCTTGAAACTTAGGTGCAGGTCTAATAAAGAATATTTGTAAAGAACAAATGTTTTAGTACCCTGTATGGTCTGATTGGGAGTCGCCTTGGATTGAAAAGATTGGTCTCAGTCAGTGGAATCTATTCATCTTAAATCTACCACTGATGCTTTAATACCCAGACTGCAATACGCCATAGCATAGCCTGGCGTGAATCAATGTGCTGCTGTATGCCCTCTGAGATGGGGCGCTCTGCCATCACTATTATCACCACAAAGGTCAGGGTGATTAGGTCAGAACTGGGATTGTTCATGATGACACTACCATTAAAAATGATTGAAAGTTTACTTATAACATGGTCATCACTTTATCTACTAGTGGTTGGAGTGTATCTGTTAAACCACAAATATATTTCAGAATATGAAGACAGAGGGTCGATGGCAAGGAACATCATCGGGGGGCCTAACTCTCATGTTGAATATAACACATTATGAAAAGCAGATCAGCACATGTGAAGACAGAACATGGAACATGGAGAGCGAGAGATGCACAATCTCTGTTTGTTGGACAGCGTTACCACTAGACCAAACTCCGGTACAATTTGTCTTATGTAATGTTGAGCCACCTGAGTGGGAGTGATAGCAGGACCTCAGAAAAAGGAAAATGTTCCGGGTGGAATCATCATCTCTAAAAATCTAAATTACAAATGGAGTTGTAGTTACCAAGTTGGTATTTTACAGCCTTGTGTTGCCCGATGTGCTGTGGATTGGGAGCAATTCACAATGAATATTGCAGCAATTCTGTGGGAGAGTGTGAGATGCCTTGTAAAGATTTGAACTCGGGTTGCCATGACTCAAATGCATTCACGAAACAAATGCTTCAAGAAAGTTGTCTCCCATGGGGAAGTGGTTAACTCTCTTATCAACGGCAATTTGATAACAATGACTGAACTTCTTTCAAGTCCCTTCCCACTGCTGACAACAATGGAGGCTCCTCAGAAGAGGAAGGGAAGGACCATCCTCCTCAGTCAATTTCATAAAAATAGTGAAACATTAAAAAGGTTATACTTTTCAGATATAATTGTACTAAATATATTCACGTCACCAAATAATTGATTAAAACACATTGTTTTGCAATGAAGGTCTATAGTAGCCTCAACAGCACTCTGTAGGGTAGCACCATGGTGTAGCCGGAGGACAGCTAGGAGGCTCATGGTTTCTCACACCCTTCCATAGATCTGCATAGTAATTATGACACCCTCCGGAGGACGTCCCCCAACCTATCAGAGCTCTTTTGCAGCATTAACTGACATGTTCTCCAACCAGCCAAAGGATCAGAGAATTAATCTAGTACTGAAAGCATATGCTACAGCTAGCTAGCACTGCAGTACACAAACTGTGGTGAGTAGTTGACTAAAAGAGAGATAAATTCAATAGTTGAACAGTATTGAACAAATACATGTCTTTAACATTGAAGGAAAAGAGAGAGAGAGAACTAGCTATATTTAGTGTCATTTTTTTCACTTTCACTTATGTAGCTAATGCAGATAGCTAGTTTAGCCTGTTTAAACAAAGAGTGGTGCTATGTTAGGTAGCTGGCTATGGCTATCCAATACTGGAACTCTTCAAAGTCAAGGTAAGCTTTTGGTTTTATTAATTTATTGCCACCGGCCGTTGTAACTGCTAGACTGCTTGATGACTGTACACTTTACTGCATGATTGTAGCATGGTTTTCTAACGCATTAATTCTAGTAGCTATGTTGACTATGACGTTAGCTAATATGGTGACAACGATGTAGGTTGTATGTAGCGGTTAGCGGTTATGATATGAAGGTTTGGCTTGGAAAGGTTTTTTTGTCTGGTCACAGACAGCTAATGTGTTGTGAAGTAAACATGTATGTCCAAAAAAGAAGAATCTAGCATCCTATCGTTTGCAATGGAACAGGTCGATAAAGTTCACTTCAATCTGAGAATCAATATTGTATGAAAAATACATTTCGGTAGAAAAACAGTGACAGACATGGCATTGGTCACATGGGATAAAGCAATGATCTCATCTAGAATGTCCTTCAGGACCAAGGCTTTGTACCTAACTGTAGTTAGATATAATAGACCTTTCATGACCAGGGCCGGAGTAACAAATGATAGGCACCGGGGCTTTGGATTGTTTCTGGCCACACAGGGTAGTAGGATACACAAGGTGCAATTTCGAAATGTTCTTGTGCATCAGCAGTTTCTCTTGTTATGACAGTCACTCAATTAGCCATGTCAGCAAAAGTGTTTTTATTGGTAAGTTCGTCTAGCCAGCTATCTACACTTGTAGTAATTCAACGTGCCCTGACTGTAATGGCCGTCATCGGTGGAAGAAGGTGAGGACCAAGGTGCAGCGTGGTAAGTGTTCATGATTTTTAATATAATCAATACTGAACACGAAACAAAATAACAACTAGGAAGAACGAACAAACGAAACAGTCCTGTCTAGTGAATGACACACAAAACAGAAAATAAACACCCACGAAACACAGGTGGAAAAAGGATACCTAAGTATGATTCTCAATCAGAGACAACTAACGACACCTGCCTCTGATTGAGAACCATACCAGGCCAAACTCAAAAACCAACCTAGAAAAACAAACAGACTGCCCACCCCAACTCACGCCCTGACCATACTAAAACAAAGACAAAACCAAGGAACTAAGGTCAGAATGTGACACTGACCTCCAGGGGGCTCCCATTGATTGTTTTTTGTCACAAATATCAAATGTGTTGAATTGCAGGTAATTAGATTTAAAACTGCAACATTTTCTCTACGCCCCATTGCAAAATGTGTAGAATTGCAGGAAATGTACTTTCTCTTCCCTGTCAGGAGGGCGACTAAAGTGTTTTGCCCCGAAACCAATTTCACTTAGGGCCAGCCCTGAATCAGTTACCCAACCAAGGCACTTACCCACATGGGCCCCTACCTCCTCTCCTCCCCCGATCTGATGATTAGCAGAGCAGAAGCAGCAGGCAGCAGGCTTTCTATACTCATTGAGAGCAGGCTTGTGAGTCTTCATGTTGTTGGCGGATGAAGTTTAAAAAGAAAACATATACTACAAATCTAAAAGACAGTAAGTATACTGTATATACAGTACCAGTCAAAAGTTTGGACACACCTACTCAATATTTGTACTATTTTCTAATAGTGAAGACATAAAAACTATGAAATAACACATATGGACTCATTTAGTAACCAAAAAATAGTTAAACATTCAGATTCAAAATGTCTCCATTTAAATGACTATACAACATTTTTGCAACCAATAGAATGTTATATATATATGGGGGATACAATCTTCCCAGCTCTGCAGATTCTGCTATGAGGAGGCAGAGTCATTAGATCATTTATTTTGGTATTGTCCATATGTAGCTCGTTTTTGGTCACAGGTCCAGGAATGGCTGAAAAATTGCAACATTTGCATAGAACTAACGCTGCAGATAGCAGTACTGGGTGATTTGAAAAGCCATAGTCAATCAATAATATTATTATTATTTTAGCAAAAATGTTTATTTTTAATTTACAATCTGTAGCAGCTATGAGAATAGAAAGATTCAGTACTTTTGTCAAGCATCACAGTACAGTTGAAAAATATATGGCAAATAGAAATCCAAAATGGATGGTGTTGAGCGATAGATGGGAGCAGTTGAATGGAGCTGAAGGGAGGGACTAATAACAAGATAACCAATGTAAAACATATGGGATCTGTAAAATGTATATAGGTTCAGAAGTTTTGTGAAATAGCACAGTTACAAATACAAATCAAACTGGATGGACTTCAGAAATAGAGGAAGGACTAAAAACAAACAAAATATAACTATTGTAAAATAGATTGTATCTGTAAAACGTGTATAAGATGTATACACTGAAGGTAGAAGCCTAAGTGTTATTGTTTATTAGTTTACTCCAATTGGGGGAAGGGTGGTAGCGTTTGCGGGGAATAATAAATGTATATTCTAAAAAAGTATGTATGTATGTCTATATAGGTATGTGTATGTACAGTGGGGCAAAAAAGTATTTAGTCAGCCACCAATTGTGCAAGTTCTCCCACTTAAAAAGATGAGAGAGGCCTGTCATTTTCATCATAGGCACACTTCAACTATGACAGACAAAATGAGATTTTTTTTCTCCAGAAAATCACATTGTAGGATTTTTAATGAATTTATTTGCAAATTATGGTGGAAAATAAGTATTTGGTCAATAACAAAAGTTTATCTCAATACTTTGTTATATACCCTTTGTTGGCAATGACAGAGGTCAAACGTTTTCTGTAAGTCTTCACAAGGTTTTCACACACTGTTGCTGGTATTTTGGCCCATTTCTCCATGCAGATCTCCTCTAGAGCAGTGATGTTTTGGGGCTGTTGCTGGGCAACACGGACTTTCAACCCCCTCCAAATATTATCAATGGGGTTGAGATCTGGAGACTGGCTAGGCCACTCCAGGACCTTGAAATGCTTCTTACGAAGCCACTCCTTCGTTGCCCGGCGGTGTGTTTGGGATCATTGTCATGCTGAAAGACCCAGCCACGTTTCATCTTCAATGCCCTTGCTGATGAAAGGAGGTTTTCACTCAATCTCACGATACATGGCCCCATTCATTCTTTTCTTTACACGGATCAGTCGTCCTGGTCCCTTTGCAGAAAAACAGCCCCAAAGCATGATGTTTCCACCCCCATGCTTCACAGAGGGTATGGTGTTCTTTGGATGCAACTCAGCATTCTTTGTCATTCACTAGGTCCCCCCGTGTGGTTCTAGGATTTTTGCTCACCGTTCTTGTGATCATTTTGACACCACGGGGTGAGATCTTGCGTGGAGCACCAGATCGAGGGAGATTATCAGTGGTCTTGTATGTCTTCCATTTCCTAATAATTGCTCCCACAGTTGATTTCTTCAAACCAAGCTGCTTACCTATTGCAGATTCAGTCTTCCCAGCCTGGTGCAATTTTGTTTCTGGTGTCCTTTGACAGCTCTTTGGTCTTGGCCATAGTGGAGTTTGGACTGTGACTGTTTGAGGTTGTGTATTTTATACTGATAACAAGTTCAATCAGGTGCCATTAATACAGGTAACAAGTGGAGGACAGAGGAGCCTCTTAAATAAGACGTTACAGGTCTGTGAGAGCCAGAAATCTTGCTTGTTTGTAGGTGACCAAATACTTATTTTCCACCATAATTTGCAAATAAATTCATTAAAAATCCTACAATGTGATTTTCTGGAGAAAAAAATCAAATTTTGTCTGTCATAGTTAAAGTGTACCTATGATGAAAATGACAGGCCTCTCTCATCTTTTTAAGTGGGAGAACTTGCACAATTGGTGGCTGACTTAATACTTTTTTTACCCCACTGTATATATGTGTATATGGATATGGATATATATATTTTTTGTTGTTGTTTTGTTGTTGTTTTAAATATTTTTTATTTTACCCCTTTTTCTCCCCAATTTCGTGGTATCCAATTGTTAGTAGCTACTATCTTGTCTCATCGCTACAACTCCCGTACTGGCTCGGGAGAGACGAAGGTTGAAAGTCTTGCGTCCTCCGATACACAACCCAACCAAGCCGCACTGCTTCTTCACACAGCGCGCATCCCACCCGGAAGCCAACCGCACCAATGTGTCGGAGGAAACGCCGTGCACCTGGCAACCTTGGTTAGCGTGCACTGCGCCCGGCCCGCCACAGGAGCCGCTGGTGCGCGATGAGACATGAGACATTGATGGAAGCAACAATCTTTCCACAGTATTAAGCAGATCCACCCCTTAAAAAAATATATATATTTTATATTTGAGTTTCTTCAAAGTACCCACCCTTTGCCTTGGTGACAGCTTTGCACACTCTTGGCATTCTCTCAACCAGCTTCATGAGGTAGTACCTGGAATGAATTTCAATGAACAGGAGTGCCAAGTGGAATTTCTTTCCTTCTTAATGCATTTGAGACAATCAGTTGTGTTGTGACAAGGTAGGGGTGGAATACAGAAGACAACCCTATTAGGTAAAATGTTGAGAATAGTAAATATAAAGAAAAATCCTGGAATGAGTAGGTGTGTCCAAACTTTTGACTGGTACTGTATAATATCATTACTTATTGTTTTGCCTCTTTGGCCCCCTTTTGGGCCTGTTAAATAAGTACAAGGGAACAACAGGAGGACAATGTGACATTGAAATTTATAAAAACAGGAATAGTGTGAGAAATGTGGGAACAAAAAATTATAATAATAAAACAAAAAACAAAGAAAAAAATCCTTGTCGAAAAACAAGAAAACAAACTGTTACCACTCTTAAGATCTGAAAGCATACAATCAAATCAAATCAACGTTAATTGGTTGTGAAAACAGTTAAGCAGATGTTATAGAAGCAGCGAAATGCTTGTGTTATTAGTATTCTTTCAGTGCAGTAAAATGTCAAACAAGTACACAAATAATCTAAAACTATGAACAGAAATCAAGAATGTCGGAACATATCCAAATAAGACTACATCTGCTCGCCGAACATCTCATTCCAAAATCATGGGCATTAATATGTAGTTGGTCCCCCCCCCTTTGCTGCTATAACAGCCTCCACTCTTCTTTGAAGGCTTTGCACTAGATGTTGGAACATTGCTGCAGGGACTTGCTTCCATTCAGCCACAAGAGGTCGGCACTGATGTTGGGCGATTAGGCCTGGCTCGCAGTCAGCGTTCCAATTCATCCCAAAAGTGTTCAATGGAGTTGAGGTCAGGGCACTATGCAGGCCAGTCAAGTTCTTCCACACCGATCCCGATAAACAATTTCTCTAAGGACTGCTCTTTGTGCACAAGGGCATTTTCATGCTAAAACAAGAAACTGTTTCCACAAAGTTGGAAGCACAGAATCGTCTAGAATGTCATTGTATGCTGTCGAGTTAAGATTTCCCTTCACTAGAACTAAAGGGGCCAAGCCCGAAACATGAAAACAGCCCCAGACATTTTTTCCTCCTCCACCAATCTTTACAGTTGGAACTCTGCATTCTCATGGCATCGCATTCTCATGGCATCGCCAAACCCAGATTCGTCCATCAGACTGCCAGATGGTGAAGCGTGATTCATAACTCCAGAGAATACGTTTCCACTGCTTCAGAGTTCAATGACGGCGAGCTTTACACCACTCCAAACAACGTTTGACATTGCGCATGGTGATCTTAGGATTGTGTGCGGCTGCTCGGCCATGGAAACCCACTTCATGAAGCTCCCAACGAACAGTTCTTGCGCTGACGTTGCTTCCAGAGGCAGTTTGGAACTCGGTAGTAAGTGTTGCAACTGAGGACACTTGGCAGTCCCGTTCTGTGAGCTTGTGTGGCCTACCACTTCGCGGCTGCTCCTAGACGTTTCCACTTCACAATAACAGCACTTACAGTTGACCTGGGCAGCTCTAACTGGGCAGGAATTTGACGAACTGACTAGTTGGAAAGGTGGCACACTATGACGGTGCCACATTGAAATTCACTGAGCTCTTCAGTAAGTCCATTCTACTGCCAATGTTCATCTATGGAAATTGCATGGCTGCGTGCTTGATTTCATACACCTGTTAGCAACAGGTGTGACTGAAATAGCCTAATCCACCAATTTGAAGTAGTGTCCACATACTTTTGTATATATAGTGAAGAGGGCATGACAAAACATATTCCCCCTCAGGAGACTGAAAAGATTTGGCATGGGTCCTCAGATCCTCAAAACGTTTTACAGCTGCACCATCGAGAGCATCCTGTCGGGTTGCATCACTGCCTGGTATGGCAACTGCTCTGCCGCCGACCGCAAGGCACTACAGAGGGTAGTGCATACGGCCCAGTACATCACTGGGGCCAAGCTTCTTGCCATCCAGGACCTCTATACCAGGCGGTGTCAGAGGAAGACTCCAGCCACCCTAGTCATAGACTGTTCTCTCTGCTACCGCATTGCAAGCAGTACCAGAGTGCCAAGTCTAGGTCCAAGGGGCTTCTAAACAGCTTTTACCCCCAAGCCATAAGACTCCTGAACAGCTATTCAAATGGCTTCCCATTCTACGCTGCTGTTACACTCTATTATTATTTGTTATTATCTATACATAGTCACTTTAATAACTCTACCTACATGTACATATTACCTCAATTACCTCAACACAGGTGCCCCCGCACATTGACTCTGTACTGGTACCCCCTGAATATAACCCTGCTATTGTTATTTACTGCTGCTCTTCAATTACAGAGTAGCCTAGTGGTAAGAGCATTGGACTAGTAACTGGAAGGTTGCAAGTTCAAACCCCTGAGCTGACAAGGTACAAATCTGTCATTCTGCCCCTGAACAGGCAGTTAACCCACTGTTCCTAGGCCGTCATTGAAAATAAGAATTTGTTCTTAACTGACTTGCCTAGTAAAATAAATACATTCTTATCTCTTACTTTTTTCCCGTATTTTCTTAAAACTGCATTGTTGGTTAAGGGCTTGTAAGTAAGCATTTCACTGTAATGCTTGACAGTACCCCCCCCCCCCCCCCCCCCCCCCCCCCCCCTCTAGGTGCACCATCCGGCGTCCCACCTGGGCGAGCCTGACAAGCCGGGATCCCAACGAGCTGGCCGAGGCGTGGGAGCCCTATGAGCCGGCTGAGGCGTGGGAGCCCAACGAGCTGGCTGAGGCATGGAAGAATGATGAGCCAGCTGAGGCACCCCCGGTTCCTTCGGCAGCGGCACCCGGACCCGGTCACCAACAAAAAACTCCCTGATGCTTCCAATATAGTGGTTAAGCATCCTGTGAGGACAGACACTGGGCGACGAGAAGCAAGTACTGCAGCCCTCATCCTCCACATACAACACTCGTTCTGATAGTCACATTCTGTTAAAGGTTCCCAAAGCACACACATCCCTGGGTCGCTCGTCTTTTCAGGTCACTGCAGCTAGCAACTGGAACGAGCTGCAGCAAACACTCAAACTGGACAGTTTTATCTACATTTTCTTAATTCAAAGACTCAATCATGGACACTCTTACTGACAGTTGTGGCTGCTTTGCGTGATATATTGTTGTCTCTCCCTTGCACTTTGTGCTGTTGTCTGTACCCAACGATGTTTGTACCCTGTTTTATGCTGCTAACACGTTGTGCTGTTGCCATGTTGTGTTCCTACCATGTTGTTGTCAGGTTGTGTTGCTACCATGCTGTGTTGTCATGTGTTGCTGCCATGCTATGTTGTCGTCTTAGGTCCCTCTTTATGTAGTGTTTTGTTGTCTCTCTTGTCCTGATGTGTGTTTTGTCCTATATTTTTATTTCATTTATTTTTATTTTGAAATTTTGAAATTTTGGTAGGCCATCATTGTAAATAAGAATTTGTTCTTAACTGACTTGCCTAGTTAAATAAAGGTTAAATAAATAAAAAATAAATAAAAAGTACAGGGAGTGAATAATTCATAAATAACCAGCATGAAACAAAACAAGGACAGCGTCTGGACAAGGGGAACACAACAATATTGGCGCTGAGACGTGGATGAAACTGAGGAATAGACAGATATAGGGGAGGATATCAATAAGTGAAGGAGTCTAGGTGAGTCCAAGGAAGCACTGATGTGCGTAACGATGGTGACAGGTGTGCGTAATGATGAGCCACCTGGCGCCCTCGAGCGCCAGAGAGGGGGAGAGGGGGAGCGGGAGCAGGCGTGACACTATGTGAAGAATACAGTATATGAATACACAGTGTGAAAAACAGTATAAAAGAAATGAGAAGTGTCCAGTGTTTAATGTCTCTATATTCATGGTACAGCCGTGTTGGCTATGTGAATGTGTTTGTGAGTGTATATGTGAGTACAGGAGTGTGTGTGTGTGTGTGTGTGTGTGTGTGTGTGTGTGTGTGTGTGTGTGTGTGTGTGTGTGTGTGTGCGTGCGCTTGCGCGTGCGTGTAGATGACCAAGTTATCATCACTCAGTGTCCTCACCTTCCCTGAAAGCTGAAGTACTGACGCCACCGTTTACGACCAATGCATTCTATTGTTGAATGACTTTTGCTACTTCATGCACCCATGCTCCCTACCTGCCAGCCAGTTGGTGATGAAGTGCTGCAGCAGGGTGGCAGGTACACAGACGATGGCGATAAGGAGGTCACTGAAGGCCAGGGAGCAAATGAAGAAGGTGCTTGGCGACTGCAGGGCCTTCCTCATACACAGCAGTACCAGGACGGTCATGTTTCCCACCACAGCCAGGCGGAAGATCACCAGGTAGAGCAACCTGAACAGGGGCTGCAGCGGGGTGGACAGCCTAGGCACAGACACCAGAGGAGGGATGGAGAACTGCTGGATGAACTGCCTCCAGGACAGGCAGGTTGGATGCCTCCAGCCACAGGTCCAAGAGATGGGCAGTCAGGTTCAAATTATGAATCAGCTGTGGTTAGTCTTTATTTATACAGGCGATCCTCATTGGGATGAAAGTATTTTTTAGGAGAACTGGTTGTCCCATGATGGCAGTAATATTGGTTGGGGCAAGCAGGGTGGGATTATGGGGTCGATGGGGGGGGGGAGAGACAGGTACAGGGGAAGAATTATGCTTTGTTCTAAGTCCTTAGACCATCAGGCTGTCTCTCCCTATCAGGCAAAAGCACCGAGACTGGCTACTGAGTGGGAAAGGTTGATTAATAAAGCCCAGATTCAATCACAGCTGTGTTAGTAATTTGTATGGAGTGTTTACAAACTACTCCCCGAGCCCCCACCTGTCTTATTCTGAAAACTGGCATCATCTTATTGAGGGAAGTCAACTCTTTATAGTACCCAAAACCATTCTCCCTTTCTTTTATTCTTAATTAAAATTGGTCTAGCTGAGATTAAATATATTGCAAGCGAGACCTGGTTTGACCACAGAAAAAAAGATCTGTAACATAACATATGTGACAAGGTGCAAATACTGCAATGTGGGTTTGATTGAATAGCCCTTCATCCGAGAGAGTTGGGTAACAGATAGGTGATAATGGTACCCTGTGGATAAGCCGCATCAACCTATGTCCTCTCCTCCTATGGCTCCTCTTCTTTTCCTGTTCCTACCCAACGCTGATCTCTCAGGCCTCTCAGGACTTTCAGTTAGTTTCTTCACCAAGTGTGTCACCGCTATTGGAGTGGTTCAGGGATTATGCAGTACAACTGAGGGCCAGAACAGGGTGCTTGGTGAGTCTATCAGAGTCCCAAAAGTGGCAAAGTTACAGGGTGTGGTTCTACCTGTGTCCATACAACTCAGCCTCCCACTGCAGGACTTAGTTTGAAAAAGAATTCCAATGATCAAAACCTTCCAATGATCACTGTTCAGATGCAACTATTGCAGAAGTGTTGATGAAGTGTCTGTGGGAACATTCAGAACATTCAGGTGTTGCGTGACGTTCACAACCACCGTCTGTCTTGATGCTCTGAGGCAATGTGTTGTTGACTAGGCTAGGTCTCGTTAATATTCCTTCCCGTTGATCCACATTTGCATTCTGAAAGATCACAAAAGACAATGGTGAGCCATGTTTCCAACTACACTGCTCTTCCCTACCTGGAGATCATTATCATGTTAATTATAGCAATTATTAACATTCCCTTTTCACAGTGTACTAACTGCACTATATTTCAGAGCCATATGCAGAGATCTCTATAAATGACCACAGTATATGAATCGAAATGTAAATGCAGGTCAATTAATTATGGGCTTATTGTGGCGGTCTTTGCTTCAACAAATTATGATATGCTGGTTTAACAGAAGCATTCAAGTGGATAGGCTCTAGCTCAGAGATGGGAAACTGGCGGGGTCTCAACTTACTGTTGAGAGTTAGAATAGTAGAATACACAAGGTGCAATTTTGAAATTTGGTTGTGCATCAGCAGTTTTTCTCTTGTTATGTTTTAAATTGGTAAATTAGTCTAGCCAGCTATCTAAACTTGTAGCAATCATGTCCAGGTACGGCAATTGCTCGGTCTCTGACCGCAAGGCACTACAGAGGGTAGTGATTACGGCCCAGTACATCACTGGGGCTAAGCTACCTGCCATCCAGGACCTCTACACCAGGCGGTGTCAGAGGAAGGCCCTAAAAATTGTCAAAGACCCCAGCCACCCAGGTCATAGACTGTTCTCTCTACTACCGCATGGCAAGCGGTACCGGAGTGCCAAATCTAGGACAAAAAGTCTTCTCAACAGTTTTTACCCCCAAGCCATAAGACTCCTGAAAAGGTAATCAAATGGCTACCCGGACTATTTGCATTGTGTCCCACCCACCACCCGCCAACCCCTCTTTTTACGCTGCTGCTACTCTCGGTTTATCATATATACATAGCCACTTCAACTATACATTCATGTACATACTACTTCAATTGGGCCGACCAACCAGTGTTCCTGCACATTGGCTAACCAGGCTATCTGCATTGTGTCCCACCCACCACCCGCCAACCCCTCTTTTACGCTACTGCTACTCTCTGTTCATCATATATGCATAGTCACATAGTCACTAACCATATCTACATGTACATTCTACCTCAATCAGCCTGACTAACCAGTGTCTGTATATAGCCTTGCTACTTTTATAGCCTAGCTACTGTATATAGTCTGTATTTTTACTGTTGTTTTATTTCTTTACCTACCTATTGTTCACCTAATCCCTTTTTTGCACTATTGGTTAGTAAGCATTTCACTGTATTCAGCGCAAGTGACAAATAAAAGTACAGTATACAATTTTTCCATTGGGTAGAACATGTTCTATTCCACTGTGACCATAGTCTTATCCAAATCACAATATACACAACATACATCGCCAAGCCCGATGCAATGTTAACTTTTAGAGTGATACGTTTGTCTTTAAATTAGAGAACTCACCCGGACCAACACTGTTGTCTCATGTAGCGCTTTGCATCATCCATCGGTAACTGAGTTTCACCGCGAGCTATTGTGGAGCGTCATAGTCCACAGTCCACCTGGTGTCAGCTGCGATAACAAAATTACACGAGTCTATTCCATCCTTTACTGTGGCCACCTCCAGCGAAATTATACTTGAAATACAATAGCAAGAAGTAGGCTAGACTCAGTGGTGGAAAAAGTACTAAATTCTCACACTTGAGTAAAAGTAAAAATACCTTAATAGGAAATGACTCAAGTAAGTGAGTCACCCAGTAAAATACTACTTGAGTAAAAGTCTAAAAGTACCGGGTTTTAAATATACTGAAGCATCAAAAGTAAATGTAGTTGCTAAAATATACTTGGGTATCAAAAGTAAAAGTAAAAGTATGAAAAATAAAACATTTCTTAAATTAAGCAAACCAGACGGCACAATTTTTATTTAATTTTTTATTTATGGATAGCCAGGGTCACACTCCAACACTCAGACATAATTTACAAACAAAGCATTGGTGTTTAGTAAGTCCGCCAGATCAGAGGCAGTAGGGATGACCAGGGATGTTCTCTTGACAAGTGTGTGAATTGGACAATTTTCTGTCCTAATAAGCACTCAAAAAGTAACGAGTAATTTTGGGTATCACGGAAAATATATGAATGTAGTGAAGTAAAAGTAAATGTTGTCAAAAAATTAAAATAGTAAATTAAAGTACAGATATCCACAGCTTCAGCATTCAACTTATCTTTCAGACTACACCCCTGTCTGAATGTAAGCAAAATTGTGCTGTGCACTTGAGTTTATTTTGTTCTCCAACATACCATATAATACTGTGATACCATCACAATAATAGTCAAAAGTCACAGTACATATTATTCACCACTGTGTTTCAGTACATATTATTCAATTACAAACATAAGTGCTTTTTAGGGAAAATAAAATGTATTTTTCTATTATTTAGCCTTAAACCTAGTCAATCAATCTTTATTTTATTGTTTTGGTAACATGCACATTATCAATGCATTGATTACTTTTAATGTTTCATTATGAATGTGTAGTTATGGATTTTATTGAACAGTGTCACAATTCTTATCTTCTTTTGGTGAAGACAGAATAACATTTTATATCTATTCCATGAGTTACTCTGTGATGAGTCAAATCAATTACTCAACTATTAATTTGTACAGATAGAACAACATAGTTTACATAAAGATGTTAAACATTGCAATAATACTGTAAATGTATTGTGTCTATCCTCATGAACTTCCTCTAACCTTTGCATACAATTGCTGCCTCATGGTCTCTGAGACAGAATGATTTAAGGGATAGTTGAGTTGTGCATAGCATGTGCACATACACTGTACAGTATATACAAAAGAATGTGGACACCCGCTCAAATTAGTGGATTCGGCTATTCCCGTTGCTGACAGGTGTACAAAATTGAGCACAAAGCCATGCAATCTCCATAGACAAACATTGGCAGTAGAATGGACTTACTGAAGAGTTCAGTGACTTTCAACGTGGCACCATCATAGGATGCCACCTTTCCAACAAGTCAGTTCTTCAAATGTCTGCCCCACTAGAGCTGCCCCGGTCAACTGTAAGTACTGTTATTGTGAAGTGAAAACATCTAGAAGCAGCAAAAGCTCAGCCGCAAAGTGATAGGCCAAACAAGCTCACAGAACGGGACTGGCGTGTGCTGAAACGCTTAGCGTGTAAAAGTAATCTTTCTTTGGTTGCACACTCACTACCGAGTTCCAAACTGCCTCTGGAAGCAACATCAGCACAAGAACTGTTTATCGGGAGCATCATGAAGAGGGTTTTCATGGCCGAGCAGCCACACACAAGCCTAACATCACCATGCACAATGCCAAGCGTCAGCTGGCCTCTGGAGTATTGGGAACATTCTCTGAAGTGATGAATCACGGATTTGGCGGATGCCAGGACAACGCTGTTTGCTCCAATGCATAGTGCCAACTATAAAGTTTGGTGGAGGAGGAATAATGGTCTGGGGGCTGTTTTTCATGATTCAGGCTCCTACAGCCTACAATGATATTCTAGCCAATTCTATGCTTCCAACATTGTGGCAACAGTTTGGGGAAGGTCTTTTCCTGTTTCAGCATGACAATGCCCCCGTGGACAAAGCCAGGTCCATACGGAAATGGTTTGTTGAGATCGGTGTGGAAGAGCTTGACTGGCCTGCACAGAGCCCTGACCTCAACCCCATCGAACACCTTTGGGATGAATTGTAACACTGAATGCGAGCCAGGCCTAATTGCCCCAACATCAGTGCCCGACCTCGCTAATGCTCTTGTGGCTGAATGGAAGTCCCTGCAGCAATGATCCAACATCTAGTGGAAAGCCTTCCCAGAAGAGTAAAGGCTGTTATAGCAGCAAAGGGGGGATCAACCCCATACTAATGCCCATGATTTTGGAATGAGATGTTCGACGAGCAGGTGTCCACATACTTTTGGTATTCATTTAAATCTTTACATCCTTACGCTTTTCTTCAGTTTGACCAGATGAGTGGACTTCTCCAGGGCTTCCATTAAACTTTTCACATTGTTGTAATAACTTGAGGGAGCTAATTGTTTAAATGTATCTTCTGTTTCATTCTAACAACACATCTCTTCAGGGACATGGCTTCTCGACTCACAAGACCCCTGCAAATAAGAAAGCCATCCATGAGTAAAGAATGGCTACGGAGGATTGTCAGGACTTTCCCTCCGCCCCTGAGTTCATCTGCTGTTTTAACTATCAATGCCCCTGAGGTGTCACCTGCCAAACCTGGCTCTTCAGAGGTGTTAATAGCTGTGACATCTGTCTGGTCTGGTTGAGAGGGAATGGGGGTCACGGTGACATGATTATTACTCTCCTTAGGTTTCCAGGTGTGAGGTTTATTGTCTCCTGAGTCCTGTTGGCCCTGGGTGGCCGGAGTCTCATTGTAGATATGCTTTCTCCGGGCCTTGTAACGGTAGTTCCTCCATAAACAGTATGTCACAGATCCCCCACGGTGAATTAGGCCTTGGCAGAGGGTTGTCTTTAGCGTCTGTCCATTGGGCTCTGAGCCATCATGTGACTTCAACAAAGTCTGCTGTCCAGTTGGTTGGGTTATGGGCAACTTTTTGTCCAATTGAGAGGCATTGTGGCCCTGAGTTATGACCAGAGCCAGATTCACTGACTGTTTGTCATGGGTTGTGTTTACTTGTATCTCAGAGGATAGCTCTCTTCTCTCTTCATGTGTGTTGATCTCTCTGTCTGATTCGGATGCTGTGGTTGGCTCTAGTATCTCCAACTTGGTTTGACTCTCTGTTCTCTCTGTGTGGACATTCTGAGACATCCCATCAGCATTCATCAGCCTCATTTTGACACTACCTGATGGGCCAGAATGGTAATGATGACCATTGGAAGTATTGCGTTTATGTCTCCTGAGACTTTCCCCAGATGTTAAGTCTCTTTTCTCCTGTGAGATCAAAGAATCAGATATACTTTTGACATTCATTTCCCATTCAGCAATTTTGGAGCTACGGCTGTGGTGTGTATTTAACATATCGTTCACCTTAGGATAGAAGTTATTTCTGACTTTCTTCTGCTTTCCATTAAAGTAGTAAAAATGTTCATCATTGCCATCGCTGGACGGGTTGTTAATGAATGTAATTGACTCATGCTCCTTGTGATGCTCTTCTCCATCTGTTTGGCTGATTTCACTAGGACCTCCATCCTCTGTCTCGTCCACAGATATGGTTATTGATTCTGGGCCTGTTGTTTCTGGGGCCTCAGTGACTTCTCCTGGTGCAGTGTCTGTAGCGGACTCTTTAGGATTTACGTTATTTTGGATTCTCTTCAGCTTTCCATTAGAGTAGTAGAAATGTTGATCTTTGCTGGATGGATGGGACAGGTTGCTGTTGTCTGTACTAGGATCTCCGTCCTCTGTCTCATCCTCACATATGGTCAGTGATTCTGAGCTTGGATCTGTTGTCTCTGGGGTGATTGTGATGTAGAGTAGTTCTTGTGATACATTGTCTGAGGCACTTGTCTCATTTGATTTCTTCCCTGGATTCAAACGCATTCTTTCCCTACAGTGACTTATCACTGCATCAGTTCGATGGACCAATCCTTTGCAAACCGGCAAAACTGGAAAGTCCGTTTCATATTCTGTCTTCAAGCTTTCTGGTATGGGTAAAGATACGTGAACACTTTCCGTTGGTTGATTGTCTGTTTCTTGGGTAGTTTTTGTGGGTGGATTTTCAGTCTCTGGGCTAGATGTAGTAGGTATGTGCTTGTCATGTGTTGTACTTTCTTCTACGGTAGGTGATGGTTCTTCTACATTTTCTGTTGTTGGATTGTCAGTTTCTGCAATGGTAGTTGATGGTTCTTCTACATTTTCTGTTGTTGGATTGTCAGTTTCTGCAATGGTAGTTGATGGTTCTTCTACATTTTCTGTTGTTGGATTGTCAGTTTCTGCAATGGTAGTTGATGGTTCTTCTACATTTTCTGTTGTTGGATTGTCAGTTTCTGCAATGGTAGTTGATGGTTCTTCTACATTTTCTGTTGTTGGATTGTCAGTTTCTGCAATGGTAGTTGATGGTTCTTCTACATTTTCTGTTGTTGGATTGTCAGTTTCTGCAATGGTAGTTGATGGTTCTTCTACATTTTCTGTTGTTGGATTGTCAGTTTCTGCAATGGTAGTTGATGGTTCTTCTACATTTTCTGTTGTTGGATTGTCAGTTTCTTCAATGGGAGTTGATGGCTCTTCTATATTTTCTGTTCGATTTTCTGTAATCTCAGTTTCTGGACATCCATCTGTAGGAGGCAGTTCATCTATACTTTCTGTTGGTGGATATTCAGTTTCATCTGTGCACTCTGTCTGCAAGCTGTCTGTGGTAGCTGAAGGTTCATCTATACTTTCTGTTGGTTCTGTCATGAGTGTAAGTTCTTGATCGTTTATGGTTTCACCTACTGTTTGTGAGATTTTTGTAGATATTAAAGATTCTGAAGTGGACTCCAGTTCCTCAGGGTCGTTCTCCCCATTTGTATTGACTGTCTCTGTTTCATCCATTAACTTGTTTTGTTGGCTTTCAGTTGTAGGTGTGGGGAGTGTAGTAGGGAATTCTTGTTCATCTACCATTTCTGTCATTGCCCTCTCAGTTTCATCTATGCACTCTGTCTGCAAGCTATCTGTGGTTACTGAAAGTTCATCAATACTTTCTGTTGGTTCTGTCATGAGTGTAGGTTCTTGATCGTTTATGGTTGCACCTACTGTTTGTGAGATTATTGTAGATATTAAAGATTCTGATGTGGACTCCAGTTCCTCAGGGTCGTTCTCCCCATTTGTATTGACTGTCTCTGTTTCATCCATTAACTTGGTTTGTTGGCTTTCAGTTGTAGGTGTGGGGAGTGTAGTAGGGAATTCTTGTTCATCTACCATTTCTGTCATTGCACTCTCAGTTTCCTCTGTGCGCTCTGTTTTTGGAGGTAATGTGAATATTGGTGTGACTGTTGTAGGTTCTCTTTCTGGTTCCTTCTCTCCACTGTCTTCTACTTCCTCTGTTACATCTGCATACTCTGTTTGAGGTGCATCTGTTGATGGTGTTACATCAGCGTCTTCATCTTTGCTATTGCTGTCACCCTCAGTTGTTTCTGTCGGTGGATAGTCTGTCAAAGCGGCATCCTCTTCCTCATCTCCTGAAGGTTCTTTGGGGTGTTCTTTTTGTCCTTCATTGTCCACCCGTTCTCCATTTTTATCTTGACTTCGTCTCACCAGAGCGGGTTGTACCTCACGTTGCGGCTTACTCAGGAAATCTCTATTTTTCCTGAGTAACCCTATGAATCCATTGGTCAGTTTATATTTGGTGTCATCTCCATCAGACACAGCTTTCAACCACAACATCCTTTCTATACTGCTAAGTGAGGAAGTTGTCAGTGTTGTGAGGGGGGCTGTTGCCCTAGGCCTCTCTGGTGTTGGAACTTCCTGTGACACGTCAGTGATCTCTGCAATGACCGCTAGCTCAACATCTGGCCTTCCCTTTGATGAGCCCTCAGTGTGAATTATGTCTATTTGGAAAACATCTTGCTGTTTGATTAGCCTCTCATCTAATGAGTAAGGTACATCAAACTCCATCTGGATAGAGGCATCAATCTTTACACCCAACTTCTTTTTAGGACTGAACTGTGACTCCAGACTCAGTTGTTTTACTTCTTTGTGAGTCTGCCTGTGTATCCCAGTTTTTCCTTGCTGTCCGAGAGTGATCACACTTGGTTTGAATCTTTGTGGTTCAGGGCGGCTGGGGAATATCCTCACAGGCTCAGCTGTTGAGTATCTCTCAGCCAGCATCTCCTGCAGTTGGACCAAGGTGTGCTGGACCCAGTCCCTGGCCCCTTGGGCTTTCTGAACCATCGCTCCATGGAAGGTCTGTCCTGTGGTGGTAGTATGGTGGTAAGCGATCCAAGCAACGCTAGGTCTGACACCCATGGTATTCCAGGTTAGCTCATGCTCAACTGGGGCCACTCCACTCACGATATGTGTGACAGGATGGGAAAAGCCTAAGTCGACCCCTCTATGCATGATGGCAGTCATTTCCTTCAGAAGCAGGGAATCCCCATCCTGTGGTGAAAGGAGATGAAGAAGGATTAGATGTACAGTATAAAGACACATGAAGAAAATAGAACTGGACAGTATAGTGCTCATTGACCTATTCATTAACCTAACCCTTTTTTGTGTTCCAGCCTGAATTCAAAATGGATTAAATATATGTTTTTTCTCACCCATTTACAGACAATACCTCATAATGACAATATGAAAGCATGAAAAATGTATTGAAAATGAAATATCTCATTTACGTAAGTATTCACACCCCTGAGTCAATATGTTAGAATCAACTTCGGCAGTGGTTACAGCTGTGAGTCTTTCTGAGTAAGTCACCAGGGCTATGTACACCTGGACTGTACAATATTTGCACATTATTCTTTTTAAAATTCTTCAAGCTCTGTGAAGTTGGTTGTTGATCATCAGTAGACAGCCATTTTCAGGTCTTGCCGTAGATTTTCAAGCCGATTGAACCTTTTACTGCAGTGGGCTAAATCAGGGTCATACTGTACAGAGTGTTTCTTAATAGTCTTAACCTCTCTAGGGTAGGGGGCAGCATTCGGGATTTTGGATGAAAAGCATGCCCAAATTAAACGGCCTGCTACTCGGGCCCAGGAGATATGATATGCATGTAACTGGTAGATTTGGATAGAAAACACTCTAAAGTTTCCAAAACTGTTAAAATAGTGTCTGTGAGTATAACAGAACTGATTTGGTAGGCGAAAGCCTGAGAACAATCCATTCAGGAAGTTTTTTATTTTTTATTTTTCTATTCAATTCCATTACAGTATCCATTGACTTAGGACTCAATTTGCAGTTCCTATAACTTCCACTAGATGTCAACAGTCTTTAGAAATTGTTTCAGGCTTGTATTCTTATAAATGAGGCAGTCAGACCAGTCTGAATGAGTGGACCCTGACGTGTCACAGAGCTTTTTCATGCGCAATCCCGAGAGAGTGCATTTCTTGTTTACCTTTTATATTGACGACGTTATTGTCCGGTTGAAATATTATAGATCATTTAGGCTAAAAACAACCTGAGGATTGAATATAATTTGTCAACTGGGCTATGTTCTCAAATAATCGTAAGGTATGCTTTCGCCGTAAAGCATTTTTTAAATCTGACACCGTGGTTGGATTCACAAGAAGTTCATCTTTAACCCTATGTAAAATATGTTTTGTTGTCTGAATTTTTATAATTAGTATTTCTGTATTTGAATTTGGCACTCTGCAATCTCATTGGATGTTGGCCAGATGGGACGCTAGCGTCCCACATACCCTAGAGAGGGTCTTAAGCAAATCTACTTTGAGACAAAAGTATACACCTCACACACATGGTTATGGGCTTTAAAAAAATAAGACACCTGTACCATGTCAGATATAGAGTTGAAATGTATTACATTTTGAGTTTGCATCCAAATATTACACTTTATGTACATCATAGAAGACTGAAATTGTACAGAGGGTTAAATAATGAACAGGTAATTGGGGGATTGAAACCAGGTGTGTAAGACAAAGACAAAACAAATGGAAAATGAAAAGTGGACCGGCAATGGCTAGAAAGACGGTGATGTCGACCGCCGAGCGCTGCCCGAACAAGGAGAGGGACAGACTTCGGCGGAAGTCGTGACAGAAATTTAACTAAACTGTGTGACATAGAAACACCAGATTTCCCGTCAGAAAAAAATATGTAAAAAATGCTTATAAATATGAAAGTTATGAAAGATATTACAAGATATAACAATCCACCCATGAGTTCACTATGTTATTTGACTGCATGAAAAGGCTACGTCAAAACTGTAACTAGGCCACTCAGTTGTCTTGGTAAGCAACTCCAATGCATATTTTGCCTTGTGTTTAAGGTAAGTGTCCTGCTGAAAGGTGAATTTCTCTCCCAGTGTCTTCTGGAAAGCTGACTGAACCAGGTTTTCCTCTAGATTATGCCTGTGCTTAAGTCTATTCTGTTTCTTTTTATGGTAATAAACTCCCTAGTCCTTGCCGATGACAGGCATACCCATAACATGATGCAGTTGGACTTCGTGCAAACTGGAAACCACATATCCTGAGGCCGCATTTATTGCAGCTGGGGACTTTAATAAAGAACATCTGGGGGAAAAGCTACTGAAGTTTTATCAACAAATCGCCTGCGCCACTTGCGCCTTCAAAAACTCTCGACCATTGCTACTCCCTCTTCTGAGACAGCTACAAGGCCCTCCTCCCACCCTCCCTTCAGGTCATGCCTCCATCCTGCTCCTCCCTTCCTGTAGAAACTCAAACAGGTAGTACTCGTGGTAAGAACTTTTCAACGTTGGTCTGACCAAACGGAATCCATGCTTCAAGGTTGTTTTGATCATGTGGACTAGGATATGTTCCGGGATGCCTCTGATAATAACATTGTGGTATACACTGACACAGTGACTGAGCTCATCGGGAAGTGTATAGGGGTTGATGTTCCCACTGTGACGATTAAAACCTATCCAAATAAAAAAAACGTGGATAGATGGCAGCATTCGATCAAAACTGAAAGCGCGACCACCACATTTAACCACGGCAAGGTTACTGGGAATATGGTTCACTACAAACAGTCCAGTTATGCCCTCCGTAAGGCAGTCAAACAGGCTAAATGTAATTACAGAGATAAAGTGGAGACACGAGACCTTTGTGTCAGGGACTTTAGATAATCACGGATTATAAAGGGAAAACCAGCCACGGTGCGGACACCAACGTCTTGCTCCCGGACAAGCTAAACACCTTCTTTGACCTCTTCTAGGGAAACACAGTGCCGCTGGTGCAGGCCTCGACCGCTCCCATAGACTGTGAACTCTCCTTCTCCGTGGCTGAAATGAGTAAGACACAGCATATCTAGCCGCGTCCTCAGAGCATTAGCAGACAAGCTGGCTGGAGTGTATAAAGGCACAAGGCAAGACCCAAATGCAGACACAAAAGGCAGATGGTAGAGCTCCAATATTTATTATAACAAAGGGAGTAGGCAAAGGCAGGTCGAGGACAAGCGAGAGTTCATAAACCAGGTCAGAGTCCAAATAGTACCAGATGATAGGCAGTCTCGAGGTCAGGCCAGACAGAGGTCAGAAACCAGGAGGACTAGAAACAAACAGAGACTGGGAAAAATAGGAGCAAGGAAAAACGCTGGTTGACTTGGCAAACAAGACGAACTGGCACAGAGAGACAGGAAACACAGGGATATATACACGTTGTTCCTATACCCAATAAAGCGAAGGTAACTGAACTATATGACTATCGCCACGTAGCACTAACTTCTGTCATCATGAAGTGCTTTCAGAGGGTAGAATCGTATCACCTCTACCTTACCCGACACCCTAGACCCACTGCAATTTACCTAGCTCCCAAATAGATCCACGGATGACGCAATCGCCATCGCACTGCACACTGCCCTATGCCATCTGGACAAGAGGAAAACCTATGGAAGAATGCTGTTCATTGACTACAGCTCAGACTTCAACACTATTAGTACCCTCCAAGCCCATCAGTAAGCTCTGGGCCCTGGGTCTGAACCCTGCCCTTCATGACAGGCTTCCCCCAGTTGGTGAAGGTAGTCAACAACATCTCCATTAAGCTTATCCTCAACACAGGGGCCCCACAAGGGTGCGTACTCAACCCCCTCTGGTACTCCCTGTTCACTCATGACTGTGTGGCCACACAAATCATCAAGTTTGCAGAAGACACAACAGTGGTAGGCCTGATTACCAACAATGACGATACAGCCTACAGGGAGGAGGTGAGAGCCCTGGCGGAGAGGTGCCAGGAAAATAACCTCTCCCTCAACATCAACAAAATTAAGTAGCTCATGGACTTCAGGTCACACCATAGGGAGAACGCCCCTATCCACATCCGGTCGCAGTGGAGAATGTGAAAAGATTCAAGTTCCTCGGCGTACACATGACTGAAAATCTGAAATGGTCCATCCACACAGACTGTGTGGTGAAGAAGGTGCAACAGCGCCTCTTCAATCTCAGGAGGCTGAAGAAATCCGGCTTTGCCCATAAAACCCTCTCAAACTTTTACAGATTTACTATTGAGAGCCTCATGTCGGGCTGTATCACTGGCAACTGCACAGTCCGCAACCGCAGGGATCTCCAGAGGGTAATGTGGTCTGCCCAACGCATCACCTTGGGGCACACTGCCTGCCTTCCAGGACATCCACAGTACCCGGTGTCACAGAAGATCATCAAGGACCTCAGCCACCTGATCCATGACCTGTCAACCCGTTACCATCCAGAAGGCTAGGTCAGTACAGGTGCATTAAAGTTGGGACCGAGAGACTGAAAAACAGCTTATATCTCTCTTCCTAATACTGTATTTCTATATTTCTTAATTCCATTATTTTACTTGTTAGATTTGTGTGTGTTGTTGTGTATTGTTAGATATTAATGTGCTGTTGGAGCTAGGAACACAAGCATTTCGCTACACCCATAATAACATATGCTAAACATACAGTGCATTTGGAAAGTATTCAGACCCCTTCCCTTTTTCCACATTTTGTTACAACCTTATTCTAAAATGGATTTTTTTAAAGTTCTCTCATCAATCTACACACAATACCCCACAATGGCAAAGTGAAAACAGGTTTTTAGATTGTTTTGCAAATGTATAAAAATCTAAAACAGAAATATATTTTTTACATAAGTAATTGAGCTCAGATGAATCCTGTTTCCCTTGATCATCCTTGAGATGTTTCTACAACTTGATTGGAGTCCACCTGTGGTAAATTCAATTGATTTGACATGATTTGGAAAGACACACACCTGTTTTTCCTGAACCACCAAGACTCTTCCTCTAGCTGGCCGCCCAGCCAAACTGAGCAATGGAGGAGGTGACCAAGAACCCAACGGTCACTCTGACAGAGCGCCAGAGTCCCTCTGTAGAGATGGGAGAACCTTCCAGAAGGACAACCATCTCAGAAGCACTCCACAAATATGGCCTTTGTGGTAGAGTGGCCAGACAGAAGACACTCCTCAGTAAAAGGCACATGACAGCCAGCTTAGAGTTTGCCAAAAGCCACCTAAAGGACTCTCAGACATTGAGAAAAAGATTGGTCTGATGAAACCAAGATTGAACTCTTTGGCCTGAATGCCGGGTGTCATGTCTGGAGGAAACCTGGCACCATCCATACAGTGAAGTATGGTGTGGCATCTTCATGTTGTGGGGATGTTTCTTCAGCACCAGGAACTGGGAGACTAGTCAGGATCAAGGGAAAGATGAACAGAGCAAAGTACAGCGAGATCCTTGATGACAACCTGCTCCAGAGCACTAAGGACCTTAGACTGAGGTGAAGGTTCACCTTCCAACAGAACAACGAACCTAAGCACACAGCCAAGACAACGCATGAGTGGCTTCTGTCTCTGAAGATCCATGAGTGGTCCAGTCAGAGCCTGGACTTGAACCCGAATGAACATGAACAATGCTACCTTATATAATGTTACTTACCCTACATTATTCATCTCATATGCATACGTATATACTGTACTCTATACCATCGACTGTAACCTTATGTAATACATGTATCACTAGCCACTTTAACTATGCCACTTTGTTTACATACTCATCTCATATGTATATACTGTACTCGATACCATCTACTGTATCTTGCCTATGCTGCTCTGTACCATCACTCATTCATATATCCTTATGTGCTGTACATATTCTTTATCCCCTTACACTGTGTACAAGACAGTAGTTTTGGAATTGTTAGTTAGATTACTTGTTGGTTATTACTGCATTGTCGGAACTAGAAGCACAAGCATTTCGCTACACTCGCATTAACATCTGCTAACCATGTGTATGTGACAAATAAAATTTGATTTGATTTTACATCTCTGGAGAGACCTGAAAATAGCTGTGCAGCGATGCTCCCCATCCAACCTGACAGAGCTTGAGAAGATCTGCAGAGAAGAATGAGAGAAACTCCCCAAATACAGGTGTGCAAAGCTTGTAGCGTCATACTCTAGGCTGTAATCGCTGCCAAAGGTGCTTCAACAAAGTACTGAGTAAAGGGTTGGAATACTTATGTAAATGTGATATTTAGTTATTTATTTTTTGTTTAAGTGTTGAAAAACCTGTTTTTGCTTTGTCATTATGGGGTATTGTGTGTAGATTGATGAGGAAATGTTTTTTTATTCATTTTAGAATAAGGCTGTAACGTAACAAAATGTGGAAAAAGTTAAGGGTTCTGAATACTTTCCGAATGCACTGTATGTATGCGACCAATAACATGTTATTTTATTTTATTTGAGCCACCACCATGCTTGAAAATATGAAGAGTGTTCCTCAGTGATGTGTTGTGTTAGATTTGCCCCAAACATAAGACTTTGATTTCAGTAGATAAAGTACATTTCTTTGCCAAATTTTGTGCAGTTTTACTTTAGAGCCTTATTGCAAACTGGATGCATGTTTTATTCTGTGCAAGCTTCCTTCTTTTCACTCTGTCATTTAGGTTAGTATTGTGGAGTAACTTTGTTGTTGTAATGTTGTTGTTCCCTCCTCAGTTTTCTCTTATCGCAGCCATTAAACTCTGTCACCATTGGTCTCATGATAAAATCCCTGAGCAGTTTCCTTCCTCTCCAGCAACTGAGTTAAGAAGGACACTTGTATCTTTGTAGTGACTGGGTGTACTGATACACCATCCAATGTGTAATTAATAACTTCACCACGCTCAAAGGGATATTCAATTTTATTTTTACCCATCTACCAATAGATACCCTTCTTTGCGATGCATTGGAAAACCTTCCTGGTCTTTGTGGTTGAATCTATGTTTGAAATTGACTGCTTGAATGAGGGACAGATAATTGTCTGTGTGGTGTGTGGGGTACAGAGATGAGGTAGTCATTCAAAAATCCTGTTAAACACTATTTTTGCAATCAGAATGAGTCCATGCAATTTATTATGTGACTTGTTAAGTACATTTTTACTCCTGAACTTATTTAGGCTTGCCATAACTAACATCTCTGAAAACATCATTCCACTTTGCCTTTATTAGGTGTTGTGTGTAGGCCAGTGACACAAAATCTCAATTTAATCCATAATCATCTCAGGCTGTAACACAACAACATTTGGAAAAATCAAGGGGCGTGAATACTTTCTGAAGGGACTGTATGGTATGTTAGAACATTAGAATGAAACTCAAGCTGTGAACTCCATTCTTCTCACAACCGTGCTCAAATTTCAAAGTATCTTTAAAAAATGAATTTGGATTGTATAATTCACATTGGGTCCTGCCCTTGCAGAAATGTCCCTGTGCAGAAAAGTTTCCTCCTTTTGAAAAATAGATAGGATTATTTTATTTATAATGTGACCATTCCATGCTCACTCACACACTCAACAGAATTCAACAAATATAGGACTGAATAAGTACCTAGAGCGGAGCCGACGCAGCCTTTGAAGTCTGTTTTATGTTGCATGTTAACATGCTAATACAAATCAAACATGGGCTCATCATAAAGCCAGGCCATTGCAATTCTAGTGCTCATTGCCTGACTGTGTTTCACTTGATCTGTATGGCATTTCAATGTCCTTATTATGAAGCACATGATGACTAAAGCCACTGAGGGCAGCCAATGACAAGCCTATATGAAACCTCTCACAGCAACCTAAAACTAAATAATTTGAAAATAATAAAATCTGTGTATTATTCCACCCAAAGGACAAAGGATAATTAACAATTAAAGGGAAACGCGAGCATACCAATGATGGGATGTACAAGCTACTGATCCTATCCAGTAGATCCGGTTGTGAGAAATTGTGCCCGTGGTCATCCAGGATTCTGTAAGCCCAGTAGAGAGGAGTGTGTCTTTGCCTGTGCAGAAAAGCCACATACACACATCTCCTACTGTAGCACTTGCAGACGTGGTCTGTTCTGCTTTTCATCAGCTTCAAACCATCCGGGGCCTGTCCGTTGAGAAGAAGGCTCCTACAAGAACCTAAACTGGTGTTGCCTGTTGGCCTGCCCCCCTGGCCAGACGGGTATAGGGCAAAGACAACCAAAGACACTGGTATCCACCACAGCCTCATTGTGCCAAATGGAAGTGTTCCAAGGCATCCAAAAGCTCCAGAGAAGGGTATCAAGAGCTTATCTTTGTTGAATGTTATACCTTTCACTTTGAATATGCACACAATGGGTGTGTCTCAAAATGCATACTACCGTGCTCCGAGCATGCAAATTGAAGCATGGAAGGGTCGGAGTACGAGGCCAAATAAAAGTATGCGAAACAGAGCATGGAGCATGGAAGGTTTTTCTCGAATGCATAGTCCGTTTGTACATATTTTGAAGGTAAGTATGAAAATAAATATGAAGCAACCACATTTTCTTGAAATCAACGGCGGCCATTACTTGAGCTGAAGCGAGAGAAAATACACTCCTTCGGGAATGAAATGTTGCTTATTCACATCTCATATGTTGCCTGACTACAATATTTTATCTTGATACATTAATAAATACATTCTGTGTTAATTTTGGCATTGTTACCTGCCTACAATACCCACTGTAGTGTGCGTAGGTAACAAGCCCATAGTAAGTCATTAGAGCTAACTGGCTAGCTACTACTGTTAGCTAGCCAGATAGCCATGAAGAATTATTAGCTAGCTACCAATGAAGGCCATTTTAGGCCATTTTTGCCTGTTCAATTAGCTAGCTGTCTATTACAACGATTCACAAATATCTAGTTGATAATTATTAAGTAAAACATTTGCTTTGTGTATATCTTCTTTCGTCTCTATTGTTGCCATTGTCCTGGCTGGAAGAAGGTTCAGTGAATGGGGAGATGCAGCGTGAGGTACTACAGTAGGAGTAGTGCAAGTGCTTCTCAGGTGTAATGTTTAATGCGTTCTCCAAAGTCTCGTCCTCACAAGAAGGTACTCAAGAGAAAGTCCTCTGAGACGGCACTTGGAGCATGAGAGTGTGAGCACGGTAAAATGCATATTGAGAAACCCCCTATGTAACAAAGCTATAGAGTATGATAGACTTTCAGTGAAACTATAGAGTATGGATAGACTTTCAGTGAAACTATAGAGTATGGATAGACTTTCAGTGAAACTATAGAGTATGGATAGACTTTCAGTGAAACTATAGAGTATGGATAGACTTTCAGTGAAACTATAGAGTATGGATAGACTTTTAGTGAAACTATAGAGTATGGATAGACTTTCAGTGAAACTATAGAGTATGGATAGACTTTCAGTGAAACTATAGAGTATGGATAGACTTTCAGTGAAACTATAGAGTATGGATAGACTTTCAGTGAAACTATAGAGTATGGATAGACTTTCAGTGAAACTATAGAGTATGGATAGACTTTCAGTGAAACTATAGAGTATGGATAGACTTTCAGTGAAACTATAGAGTATGGATAGACTTTCAGTGAAACTATAGAGTATGGATAGACTTTCAGTGAAACTATAGAGTATGGATTTCTTTACACTAAGTATATTTTTACTCATTTAATTTTAGATTCTTCAAAGTAGCCACCCTTTGCCTTGATGAAAGCTTTGCGCACTCTTTGCAATCTCTCAAACATCTTCATGAGGAATGCTTTTCCAACAGTCTTGAAGGAGTTCCCACATACGCTGAGCACTTGTTGACCTGCTTTTCCTTGCGGTCCCACTCATCCCAAACCATCTCAGTTGGGTTGAGGTCGGGTGATTGTGGAGGCCAGGTCATCTGATACAGCACTCCATCACTCTCCTTGGTCAAATAGCCCTTACACAGCCTGGAGGTGTGTTTTTGGTCATTGTCCTGTTGAAAAACAAATGATAGTCCCACTAAGCGCAAAACAGATGGGATGGCAAATCGCTGCAGAATGCTGTGGTAGCCATGCTGGTTAAGAATGCTTTGAATTCTAAATAAATCACAGACAGTGTCACCAACACTTTTTTGCTTACTATATGATTCCATATGTGTTATTTCATAGCTTTGATGTCTTCACTATTATTTTATTATTCTAGAAAATAGAAATAAAATAAGAAAAACCCTTGAATGAGTAAGTGTGTCCAAACTTTGACTGGTACTGAATATATATATATATCTTGTCCCCTATCTATAACCACATCACTATTATTATCATTATTATTATTTATTCATTTATTATTATTATTACTGTTATTGTTGATGTCAGTATCTCACTTCACTTTAACAACAGTAGCTTTTTCATTAATGCTTACAATGCTTATCTGAATCTGAATTTGTAAAGGCCTGGATGTTTCGAGCTCGTAGTAGAGGTAGAGGATCTCTAATGAATCCTTAGAAAAAGCAACCTTCACTTTTAGCTGCCAATAGACAATGGAAAGCCTTTTATGCCTTATTGTGAAGCTCCTGTTCCGAAAGCCTTTTGGTTGAGGAATGATGCTGAAGTTCTCTTGGGAAGTTATCAAAATGTATCAATCTACAGTAAGCAGGACACACTTTTGTGCATCAGAAGTTACGTGCATCTCTACCCTTTAAGTGAGGCATAATTCCTTCAACCACCCAAAATGAAAGACGTCTAGATAGAATGAATGTTTGAGACAATGACAGTCTCAATGAGTGCCTGCGATGGGCCTGAGCTCCCAATGAAGCTACAGCACTTCAATGGGATAAGATAAGCTGTGACGAGGCTCTGCACAGGGTAGAATAAAATGCAAATATTATTTTGCGTTGATGGTGAGAGAAGGCCATGCATTATCACATCTACCAGTATATCACTCTGCCCAAGCTTCATTACACCTTAACAAAGTCCAACTTTGAAAAGATACAGTTAGAAAGAGTATTTCCAAGACTCATTAGGATCTTTAGGAATACATTGAAAATGTCATTCTCATGAAAGGAACATTTCCCCCCAAAATGATATTTTGGCATTTGTTTCATCAGTCCATTGTTGATATAGTCCAAAAATGTTTTGCATGTCATGAAGTTTTCAAGATATGTTACTTTCAAAATATAGAAATACAGCTGGTATAATGCATTTTGCGTAATAACCTTACAAAACACAGCATCATACCGGCTGTATTTCAGTTAGTTTTTAAAGTTATATACAGTATCTTGACAACTTGTTTTTCTCTAAGTGAATATCTGAGCTGAGCTATGGTAGGATAGGAGGTATGATGGAGTGGAAGGAGAGGAGAGTGAAAGGTAAGTGGAGTGAGTGTGTCAGCAGCAGAAAGAGATGGCTGTGAAACCGTGCATGAATAGTCCACACTCCACATGTCCGACTGCAATTGACACAACCCTTTCAGAGAAACACTAAGGGGACAATCAAGTGGTCTGAAGGGTTTCTGCCTGTCCTGGAACAGTGTTCAAACACACACCGGCTCCACGTCATTTCACCGCTCAAGAGTGGATCTGCCATCGAGGGACAATATGAGGGCAGTCTGGGTAGATGATGACAGAACCTTTACGTTTATTTATTTTATGGCTGACATTTATTTACATAGACTGACAAGGAATTGAGAGTGGTCCAGAATGCATGTGTTTTTTGTCTATTGACTTTTATTACGCTTTTATGGATTTGGCATTTCTGTAAAAAATAGTTTATTTTTCTAAGTAAAAGTTGTTGGGTTTTGAGTTGATTTTTTACTGGGCCCAGTACATGTTAAGGAAATTGTTAACAGCCAGCACTTGACCATATCAGGTGTGCATTTTTCTTACTTACATAAGTGTTCTTCAGCGTTTCAACAACTCAGCAACTCTCACACTTCAAACTACTACAGATCAAGGTAAGTGTGATATCCCTGAAATAACACAGAAAAGATGTTAGCATGGTAAGAAGTTACAACAGCTTAAATCATTGATAAATATGGTAAATATGGTGAAGGTATCTTAGCATAAATTAAGTGAATGTATATATTCTTTTTTTTAAACGTTCAAAGAAGGTGACCTGAGGTTTGCAAAGATTGATGAAAACAATCAAAATAAAAAGATGGCACAGATTAGATGACAGATATCCTGTTCCAGATGATTGAAGGACATGATGACGTCAAAATAACTGTCACGTCCTGACCTTAGTTCCTTTGTTATGTTTCTTGTTTAGGTTGGTCAGGGCGTGAGTTGGGGTGGGCATTCTATGTGTTGTTCTAGTTTTGGTTTTCTATGTGTTTGGCCTGGTATGGTTCTCAATCAGAGGCAGCTGTCAATCGTTGTCTCTGATTGAGATCCATATTTAGGTAGCCTGTTTTTCCCCACTTGATTTGTGAGTAGTTGTTTTCTGTTTAGTGTATGTCACCTTACACAACTGTTTTGTTTCAGTCGCCGTTGTTATCTTGTTTAGTGTTCTCTGTTTAATAAATATGAACATGGACACGTACCACGCTGCATATTGGTCCGATCTCTCCTACTCCTCCTCAGACGAGGACGACGAACGTTACAATAACATTCTTTAATAAGACCTCAACAAAAGAGCGTCTTACATTTTCTATTTTGACATTTCCTGTCAACATCAAATGTCATCATGCTCCCATTGTGTCCTTTCAAAGGTGAGAAGAGGACAGAGCAACGAATTGTAGAAATCTAAGGATAATGACAAGTAAGGAAAGGAGAGGTGAGGAGTGACTCAGTGGGAGACTTTTAACTCTCAGATGGAGGACAGGCCTCCCTTTGTCTCGGCCGGGAGGGAGGGAATCCTCCCTCTGGAGAAGAGGAGAGGAAGAGGAGAGGAAGAAATGACTTTCAATTCATCTCACTGTTCCTCTCATCAGACACAGGGAAAGTGTGACCCATGGTTGAATCTTTCCTGTGCTAGTCAGTGAATTATTGTCCAACGGTCCACATCAAGTCAGCCACTTTTGAGGATTCAACTATCGTTAAGTAAACAGGCCATTTCAGTGGGTGTAACGACAGCATCTGTTGACATTTAACATGTCATGAGGATATAAAGTTGTCATATTATACGAGAGCTCTTCGCCAGAGAGAGAGAAATGAAAAATATATAATTGTATTACAGACTGTAGCCGACAACAGGGGCCTGTTAAATTGAGTGCAACGTTACAACACGTCCAGATAGAAATGTATGGTGCAGAACAATTTTAATTGTCCATCATGTAGAATAGGGATTTGTGTCAGTTCTGTTCATTCCATTTCTATCTGGAACGCTCCAAACGTATCACATTAATGAGCACACCCCTGGCCTACTCTAACTGCTCCTATCACTCCTCTCTACAGCTGACCAACAGTCGCAGAATGGGGAACACCCACACTGCCAGCCACCTCACAACCAGAGCAAGATGAACATCCGTGCTTTCCTGTCCAATGCCAAGCTAGAGATCGATGCCTTCATTGTCTCCACAGAACAAACCACAAAACACCTCACGAATGTTGACTCATCTTTCAGAGAAATGTAACTGAAACTATGTCACTTCTTTAGGGACTTTGGTATCATTGACAGCTTCTGAAAAACCTGTATTCTTCTGTATCCTGTTATGTGACTTTATGCTCTTGGTGGAATTCTTCAGTGTATGAGCACTGTGCTCTTCATTATTGGGTAGTGAAAGAATGTTTTGCATGTCTCTATTTTGTCTCCCAGTTAAAGTGTGTCCTGTTACCCCTGTGTGATAGGCCTTATGTTCCTTCTATGGTCATCTGTTCCAGCTCAAATCAGAGAGTTACGCGCTCCTCTGTCTAACCTTCTCCATGGTCCAGCTCTGTGGCAATTCAGATGACATGGTTTAACTCATTCACACAGACGCCTTTGTGATGCTGCCCCTTCGATCTACAATGACTTGGCAGAAAACATATTATGAAAAATGTTTTTCAATGACATCCAACATTTGTTTTCCTTGACCCACAAATAGCTTTTTAGGAAAGAGGAAGCACTTACAAAATGATGATCTCCAGGAGTTTAGGGGAGGGAAAAGACCGTCTAACTCAATCTTAATTAGTAAGGATCTCAGACACAGATTTTAGGGGAATGTTCCTGCACTGGATGACAAACGAGCAGGGAGCTTTAATTTGTGTTTCTCTGTAACACTGGGGACTGGCTGATAAAACATTTGTGAGAACAGAGAAGGAGGGAAAAGAACAAAAACAAGGGCAAAGAACAATTTCATCAAAGTAGGTAAGTGATGATACTTTCCCTCAATAGTACTACCAAATAAAATGTATATAATGTCATTAACCTTTAACCATGTTTTATGCTGTTTAAGCTGTTATGTCATGCTTACTTATTATGTACTTATACATCATCTTTGCTTTTTCAAGATAAAGTTAATGGTAATCGTTATCCATCCATCCCTCTCTCTTTCTCTCTCTCTCTCTGTCTCTCTGTCTCTCCGTCGCTCTCACTCTCATTCACTCTCTGTCTCACTCGCTCGCTCTCACACTCTCATTCTCTCTCTCTCTCTCTCTCTCTCTCTCTCTCTCTCTCTCTCACTGACTCTCTTACACACACACACAACCCCACCACAAACACAAACAAAAACACAAAAACACACATAGACAGACATGATCTCCTCCACAGTGTTGTTCTATGGGAACTACGTGCTGTGCCTGTGTCTGGGACTGCTGTGTGTGGTGTTTGTCAGTTACTGGAACATCGAGTGGCGTGGTGGCTTTGCCTGGGATGCGTCCTTTCTGCAGTTCAACTGGCATCCCGTGCTCATGGTGACTGGCCTGGTAGTCCTGTATGGGAACGGTGGGTCACAATAATGATTATGATAATGACCATAATACATTTAATTCAATCACCAGTATTTCATATTTTCATTTAATGGAACATCTCAGATTGCTTCATACTGTGTGGACAAAAGCAAGAAATTATGGAAATTATAGCAGGGCAGATTGTAAATTAGAAAACTGTGAGGACAGACACTGGGAGATGAGAAGTAAGTACAGGGAGTGAATATTTAATAAATACCAGACATGAAACAAAACACGGACAGCGTCTGGAGGGGGGGAACATAACGACATTAATGCTGACACTGGGATCAAACGGAGTAATAGACAGATATAGAGGGGCCATCAATAAAGTGATGGAGTCCAATGAAGCGCTGATGCGCATAACGATGTTGACAGGTGTGTGATGATGGGCCGCCTGGCGCCCTCGAGCGCCAGAGAGGGGGAGCGGGAGCAGGCGTGACAAAAACAAACCTCCGTTTGGAAAAGTTATAAATTGTTTTCTCCTTTGAGGGTTCTCTCTAAAAACTTGTTTGAATTTGGTTTCTTTCAATTTCTTACGTGTGTACTTGATTCCACTGTTTCGATTGTGTCAAGCTAAATCAAACGCGTCTAAAGTATTTGAAAGAAAATAAATAGACCTGGCCTTCTATTTGGATCCAGGTCAGGTATCATCTCCACAAGGTCTATCACAAAGCCAAGATAATAAAGGCTTTTAAAACTACACCAAAAAACTAAATACTTCCAACAGAAGCGCTTTGACCAACCTGTCAATCTGGTCTCAGAGCATTTCGTATTATTCTGTATATAATTCCAACACTCCATTTAGTATGCTCGCTGGCTAACGTTAACTAGGCTAGGGGTTAGGGTTAAGGTTAAGAGTTAGGTTAAAGGGTTAAGGTCAGGGTTAGGGGAAGGGTTAAGGTTAAGGTTAGGGGAAGGGTTAGCTAAAAGGGTCAAAGTTAGGGTTAGGGAAAGGGTTAGCTAACATACTAAGTAGTTTCAAAGTAGCTAAAAAAGTAGTAACTAGTTGAAAAGTTGCTAAATAGCTAAATTGCTACCGTTGTCCGTGATGAGATTTAAACTCACAATCGCTGGATTGATTGATGTTCGCGTCATACTCATCCATCCTACTACCTAATTAGGCTTGCCACATCAAATGGGGTTGAGTACTCATTGACTCAAGACATTTCAGCTTTTCGTTTTGTATTAATTTCCAAACATTTCTAGAAACTTAATTTCACTTTGACAGTATGGGTTATTGTGTGTAGGTCAGTGACACAAAATCAAAATGTAATAAATTTTGAATTCATGTTGTAACACAGTTTTTTGTGGAATAAGTCAAGGGGTGTGAATACTTTCTGAAGGCACCATTTGTGCCATGGCAATCTTCCAATCTTCAGTCTCCCTACATCCCCATGTCACGTAGTATACATGAAACAATTAATACACTATACTCTTCCCAAGTCCCCCCACTCCCAATCAGTCTTTCTGTATTTACTTTATTAGTGACCTTCAACTGACCTTGCACTGTAGCGTTCCTCAATGATGTGACTGTGTACCAGTACATTATTGTAAGTATCCATATAGGTCTTGGAGTGGTTATAAATACTAAGTGGTTATAAACTGCATGGAATAACATGTGGGAGGGGTCATGTTACATGTGGTAGGACAGGGTAGTGCACCCAGAAGAGACAAACACAGAGCGGAGGTAATACATCCCACCATCTGGGAAAGGCTGATCTAAAAGTATTCCCTCTTTCTGTGTGTGTGTGTGTGTGTGTGTGTGTGTGTGTGTGTGTGTGTGTGTGTGTGTGTCTGTGTCTGTGTCTGTGTCTGTGTATGTGTGTTGTCTGTAGCGGCTATCCTATACCGCATCCCCTTTACCTGGAGTCAGAGGAAGCAGCACTGGAAGCTGGTGCACGCTGCTCTGCTGCTGTCCTCCCTGATCCTGTCCATCCTTGGGCTGTGTGCTGTGTTTGACTTCCACACAGGCTACCACATCCCCAACCTGTATTCCCTCCACAGCTGGGTGGGCATCTTCACCGTAGTCCTGTTCACTGCCCAGGTAGGAGGGGGAGACGTTGGGCAGGGACCAGGTTTTTTTCCCTGACCCACGTGAACTGACCAGGGAAAACTCTGGGCTCTTAGTAACTTTTTCATGTTCAGACCCTAATAAAAAAGACATTCATGTACCTGTGCTCAAGGTTCAAATTGCACATTGGGCAGCTTTTCTACCTCAAGCTCATTTGACGCAATCCATCTTGCTCAACCCTTTTCCTTCCCTTCTCATTGGTCAGTGGCTCCTTGGCCTGGTTGGTTTCCTGTCTCCCTGCTCTCCCCTCGGGTTCCGTAAGCTCCTGAAACCAGTTCACGCCTGGATGGGCATGGCCATCTTTATCCTCAGCCTGGCCTCCTGTCTCTCTGGCATCAACGAAAAACTGCTCCTTGCTCTGTGAGTGACTAGAAACGCTGATCCTCCACCAATAACAACTAACTACATTGGTCCAACAATCTACACAATTATTTTCTGTATAAAGGCCTATGTGACATTGAAAAGCTTTAGGCTACATGAAATATTCACAGTTATGGATAAATTAAATAACTTTATATTTTACAGAACAAAATTAGGTTTGACAACTTATAAGAGCATAAAAGCAATTTCATTGTAGTATTTCCTTAGCCTTGGTGCCCCAAAACTCTTGACATTGACGAAAGAGTTGGCCACAGAAACAGATTGGTTCCCAGATTAGCCTTTCCCTTTAACTTCAGTGACTCCATGAAAGGAGATGTCATTAATTTGAGGGTTTATCTCTCTATTCAGCAATGGCAACAGCAACAGCACCGCAGCCTATTCCTCACATCCTGCAGAGGCCTTGTTTGCTAACTTCCTGGGTGTCCTAATCGTGGCCTTTGGGTTGGTGGTCCTTGGAATCCTGTCCAACCAGAGGTGGAAGAGGCCGGAGCCAGGGGAGGAGAGCTCTAGAGTGAGTATTTTGCTGTCTGCAGTAATATCCTAGACTGAGTGACAGCCTGTTTCTGGGATAGCCAGGTTATCGGGTGTGTTTCAGATACATATTTTCTAAGCAGGTCTGTGCAGATTATCATACCTTTACAATACCTGGACAAGTATTTATTATCTATAGGAACCACATCAACATGATATAATGACTGATTCTATAATCTCTACAGACCTGCACAGAAAATGTGAATCTGAAATGCACCTATTGTGACAATGACAAAGGATTTGTGCAGTTCATGGCAAAATTCAGTCATTTTCCAAAGGACACAAACAGACCTAGCTGGCTTTTGTAATTGAGACTGAGCTTAGTAGACCCTTGGCTTTGCCTTTGAGACTGAGCTAAATGCTTGCCAATGTTGGCCCCCCTATCCATGTAATCTTATTCATTATGTTCACCGATCCTAGATCATCACTCCTACTCTGAGATGCTTTATGAATACCGGCCCTGATGCTTTTTTATTGGCTGTAGCCTACTGTGCTTGGAATTATAGTTGTCATTTTTATGCTTTTACTCCAGTCATTGCTTCCGGAGGACAACTGAAGAAGTAGAAGACCTTGGTGTTCTCTTCTTCTCCCTGCCCTTTTCTATTTTTGGATAATGGATCAATTGGAGACGAAGAACACTCTGATGTTCCCTCCTGTGTCTCAGAACACCAGCTGTGGTAGTAGTTACACGTGACATGATGACTGACATGCAATGTTTTTACTCTATACCGTCTATAGTATATGGGAGACTATGTGCATTAAAGCCTTATTGTGTGGTATAAGCCCTATAGAAAAGTTTGTGGTCATACACACATCCTTAAAAACATAGGTGTTGGGCTAATAAAGAATACTAGTATAGAACAATAATTCACCACTTTATTGACAACCTTTTGAACCAAAACTAATTTTTGTCAGGTAAAAAATAAAAAACTGAGTGCTCACATCCCAAAATATACACATTTCACCTCATATGACCATTGCTGACATGACGCATGGTGGGTGCAAAAGCAATTTGTGTGTCTCTAATAGGGTAATAACTATCACATGTCAGGTAAGACCCAGATGCAGACAACGTCGAAGTAACAACAGTTTATTAATCGAACAGGGGCAGGCAAAAGGCAGGCAGAGGTCGGTTATCCAGATAGGTGGGGCAAAGGCACAGGACGGTAGGCAGGCTCAGGGCAGGCAGAATAGTCAACACCGGTACAAATACACAGGGGATAATGGGGAAGATGGGCGACACCAGGAGGGGGGTGGAGACAATCACAAAGACAGGTGAAACATCAGGGTGTGACAAATAACAATGAGATGGGTACATGTAGTCGTTCCAGAAAATAATATATATTTCCAAAATGACTAATTAGGTGACCTGGAAGGCAAGACTAATCAAAGTGACATATTCATGTAGGAAATGATCTATAGGCCCTATACCATACAATTATTAGGCTGTACAACTGCATAGTCCATTCTTAAAAGCTCTTTTAGGGCTCGGATGCCGCTAGCAGGATCAAAATCGACAACATCCGGTGAAGCTGGAGCGCGCCAAATTCAAATGACAAAATTGTAATATTAAACATTCATGAACGTACAAGTGTCTTACATCATTTAAAAGCTTAACTTCTCTAGGGTAGGGGGCAGCATTTGGAATTTTGGATGCCAGAGGAATGTCCAAATTAAACTGCCTTCAACTCAGGCCCAGAAGATAGGATATGCATATAATTGGTAGAAAACACTCTAAAGTTTCCAAAATGGTTAAAATAGTGTCTGTGAGTATAACAGAACTTATTTGGCAGACGAAAACCTGAGAAAAATCCATTCAGGAAGTAGTTTTTTTTGTTTGTTTGTAGTTTTCTATTCAATGCCATTACAGTATCCATTGACTTAGGACTCAAATTGCAGTTCCTATGCCTTCCACTAGATGTCAACAGTCTTTAGAAATGGTTTCAGGCTTGTATTCTGAAAAATTAGGGAGTAAGAGCAGTCTGAATGAGTGGACCCTGCCGTGTCACAGAGCTTTTTCATGCGCGCGACCGAGAGAGTGCCTTTCTTGTTTACCTTTAATATTGACTACGTTATTGTCCGGTTGAAATATTATCGATTATTTAGGCTAAAAACAACATGAGGATGGATTATGAACATTGTTTGAAATGTTTCTACAAACTTTACGGATACTATTTGGATTTTTTTCTGCCTGTTGTGACTGCGTTTGAGCCTGTGGATTACTGAAGAAAACATGCAAACAAAACTGAGGTTTTTGGATATAAAGAGACTTTATCGAACATTTATTGAATAAATGAATGTCTTCTGAGTGCAACCATATGAAGATCATCAAAGGTAAGTGATTAATTTTATCTCTATTTCTGACTTGTGTATCTCTTCTACCCGGCTGGTTGCGGTTTGTAAAGATTTGTCTGCTGGGCTATGTTCTCAAATAATTGTAAGGTATGCTTTCGCCGTAAAGCATTTTTGAAATCTGACACCATGGTTGGATTCACAAGAAGTTAATCTCTTAAACCAATGTAAAATAGTTGTATCTTTTCTGAATTATTATAATGAGTATTTCTGTATTTGAATTTGGCGCTCTGCAATCTCACTGGATGTTGGCCAGGTGGGACGCTAGCCCACATACCCTAGAGAGGTTAACATCTTGTTAATCCAACCAAGTTGTCAGATTTCAAAAAGGCTTTACGGCGAAAGCATACCATGCGATTATCTGAGGACAGTGCCCCACATCAAGATACTTTTTCAACCAGCACCGGCATGACAAAAATCTCAAATAGCGATAAAATATATCACTTACCTTTGAAGATCTTCCTCTGTTTGCAATCCCAAGGGTCCCAGCTACACAATGAATGTTCGTTTTGTTCAATATATCCAAAAAGTCAGTTTAGTTGGTGCCATTGATTTCAGTAATCCACTCCTTCAACATACATACAAAGGAATCCAAAAAGCTACCGGTAAACTTCGTCCAAACAAGTCAAACAACATTTCTAATCAATCCTCAGGTACCCTAATATGTAAATAAATTATAATATTTCAGACAGAAAGAGCGGTGTTCAATAGAAAAGGAAAATAACGAAGAGCGCGCCCTCATTCACGTGCGCCAAAAGTCTACCTGTCCTGATGAGAAACACCTTGGATAAACTACAACTACTTGTTTGTTTTTTAAGAAACAAGCCTGAAAGCTGTCTAAAGACTGTTGACATCTAGTGGAATCTATAGGAACTGCAATCTGGGAGGTATTTTTTGTATATCCCATAGGCCTGCATTGAAAAGGCCTGTGACTTAAAAATAAAAATAAATCCCAATGGATTTTCCTCTGGTTTTTGCCTGCCTTATCAGTTCTGTTATACTCACAGACATCATTTTAACCATTTTGGAAACGTCAGAGTGTTTTCTATCCAATGCTACCAATGCTACCTGCCTAGCTTCTGGGCCTGAGTAACAGGCAGTTTACTTTGGGCACGTCAGTCATCCGGATATTCAGGATACTGCCCTAAGAGGCTGATTTGATCATGCCTGATCCTGCTCTCTCTGTTAAAACTGTATCATAATAATGTACTACTCTCTTTGCAATGAAAATTGGTTGTGTTTTGTGAAATGTTTATTAAAGTTGCCATATCCTCCTGAAACCCAGCAAATCATTTTTTGTCCACTTCAATGGACATAGTTTTTCATTCATATCTTTGAGGCCATTATACATGCCACTGTGTTAAGTCCTGTTGTACCTTTGAGAGGATAATCAAGAAGGGTGCAATTGCGGCCTGCAATTTGAGGCGTTCCTGCATATGGGCAATCCGTCATCTGCAGAACCCCTCTTTAGAATGATGTTCATCGACTACAGCTCAGCATTTAACACCATAGTACCCTACAAACTCGTCATCAAGCTCGAGACCCTGGGTCTCGACCCCGCCCTGTGCAACTGGGTACTGGACTTCCTGACGGGCCGCCCCCAGGTGGTGAGGGTAGGTAACAACATCTCCACCATGCTGATCCTCAACACTGGGGCCCCACAAGGATGCGTTCTGAGCCCACTCCTGTACTCCCTGTTCACCCACAACTGCGTGGCCATGCACGCCTCCAACTCAATCATCAAGTTTGCGGACGACACTAGAGTGTTAGGCTTGATTACCAACAATGACAAGACGGCCTACAGGGAGGAGGTGAGGGCCCTCGGAGTGTGGTGTCAGGAAAATAACATCACACTCAACGTCAACAAAACAAAGGAGATGATCGTGGACTTCAGGAAACAGCAGAGGGAGCACCCCCCTATCCACATCGACAGGACAGTAGTGGAGAGGGTAGTAAGTTTTAAAGTTTTAAGTTCCTTGGTGTACACATCACGGACAAACTGAATTGGTCCACCCACACAGACAGCGTTGTGAAGAAGGCGCAGCAGCGCCTCTTCAACCTCAGAAGGCTGAAGAAATTTGGCTTGTCACCAAAAGCACTCACAAACTTCTACAGATGCACAATCGAGAGCATCCTGTCAGGCTGTATCACCGCCTGGTACGGCAACTGCTCCGCCCATAACCGAAAGGCTCTCCAGAGGGTAGTGAGTTCTGCACAACGCATCACCGGGGGCAAACTACCTGCCCTCCATGACACCTACACCACCCGATGTCACAGGAAGGCCAGAAAGATCATCAAGGACAACAACCACCCGCGCCACTGCCTGTTCACCCCGCTATCATCCAGAAGGCGAGGTCAGTACAGGTGCATCAAAGCAGGGACCGAGACTGTTAAACAGCCAACACTAACATTGAGTGACTGCTGCCAACATACTGACTCACTAGCCACTTTTAACAATGCCACTTAATATAATGTTTACATACCCTACATTACTCATCTCATATGTATATGTATATACTGTACTCTATATCATCTACTACATCTTGCCATCTTTATATAATACATGTATCACTAGCCACTTTAAACTATGCCACTTTTATGTTTACATACCCTACATTACTCATCTCATATGTATATACTGTACTCGATACCATCTACTGCATCTTGCCTATGCCATTCTGTACCATCCCTCATTCATATATCTTTATGTACATATTCTTTATCCCTTTACACTTGTGTGTATAAGGTAGTAGTTGTGGAATTGTTAGGTTAGATTACTCGTTGGTTATTACTGCATTGTCGGAACTAGAAGCACAAGCATTTCGCTACACTCGCATTAACATCTGCTAACCATGTGTATGTGACAAATAAAATTTGATTTGATGATTTGATTTATACTTCTATTGGTACATTTTTCAGCTAGAACTCCAGTACACAGGCGGGAGGCGGGCGCTCCAGTACTGTAAGTGATGGGAATGCACCATAACGTTGGATGCCAATTGCCGTTAAACCCCACATAGGAAGAATAAGAGGTGGTGGCAACAACAGTAGCTAACTAGTTAGGACAACGGTAGACAGTGTCCTTCGCCCCCCGCCTGTCGGGCACTGCTTTTCCGCAGTTCTGTTAATGACAGCGAGGGCAGGTGTTAGGCAGGTGTTAGCCCAATAATGGACTAAAGGAGCCTACCATTATTCCTTATAGTCCAAGGACCTTAAATGTTCTGTTTAAAGGCGAATTGGCTCTGGAAGCCAAAACAGCCAAATATTCCATCTAAACCTGAATCGATTCTCAATTGCGGTACGGTTCTAGAAACATAAATCCCTCTACTTTCATATCACATCAAAATAATTTTACACTTATTTCACAAAATACACACTAACTGTATACTGTTTTAACCGGTTTTAACACAGTTGCAGCCAACAGTATTTTTCAGTGACAACAAGTTTGAGGTGTCCATCTTCCATTTACACACAGGTGTTTGGAGACAGCAATAGCTAATTAGCACAGGTAGTCCACTCTGTCTTCCGTCTGTTTTCTGTAAACAAGCACTGTAACATGGAAGTATGGGCGTCAGTTTTTTAAATGATTTCTCCTGATATACGTTCTTTGTGTTCCCAAATCTGCGCCGCAAGTGATGCTTGTTAATGTTCAGACCAAGAATCGGGGATCTTAATAATGCAGTGGGCTAAATCAGGGTCACACAGTGTGTTTCTTGGAAGTCTTAAACAAATCTAAGTATACACCTCACATACATGGTTATGTGCTTACAATAAATCTGTACCATGTCAGAAATAGAGTTAAAATGTATTCAATTTGGAGTTTGCATCCCACTATTACACTTTACCGTTTGACATAGAAACACTGGATCTTCGGCGTTTAAGAAATTATAAAATAATGAAAAATATTAATATTGCACCCATGAGGCCACTAGGTAATTTGACTGCAGGACAGGGCTAACACAAGTCCAAATCCCTATCTCCATCTATGTCTAATTTAGGAAGGGGCCAATTTTAGCTAGCTAGCTAGCCACCGGAGGACAACAACACAACGAGAGGCAGCAATTCAAGTTTTTCTGTCAGTAAGGTATGCTCTCAATGGGATTTGATAGGAGACAACAGACAGCATCAGATAGATGGCCTACATTTAGAGAGACAGAGGGGCGCTGATTCGCTCACATGGATGCTTTCTCCTGTGAGATTTATTCAGCCTCTTGCGAATGTAAGGAACATTATGAAACACAGAGAGACGAAAGATGAATTATTATTTTTTATTTTTTTTATTGGTCCATTTTTGGGGAAGCCTGGCTTCCCTTGGATCCATGAATACACGTCACTGATTAAATAAGATCTAAATAAGAGCTCTTCTAAATGTCTTCTGTAGTGGACATCAGGATGTTACATTTGTCATATTTACTTTCAACCGATTCCTTATGTCAACTACATTGCACATACAATCCAAAAATTTCTGTGTTTTCATCAATCTCAATGGTCACAATCGAACACAAGTCTGAGTTTAAATAAGCAGTGCGTGCTGCTTACGTATTTTGTTTGACCAATAACACTGAGCTAAACTAAACTACGGGTGAAATCCATAGAGATTTGGTTATTCAAAATTGTGAAAACAACTGTGGAGATGCCGGGGATTGAACCCGGGGCCTCATACATGCAAAGCATGCGCTCTACCACTGAGCTACATCCCCTTCCGTACATATCAAGAAAAAATACGGTTTTCTAAACAAAGCGATGGAAATGTAATTGAATATATCAATGAAATAACGTTTTTGCAGTTGCCATTTCTCAAAAAAAGTAAACTCCGTTATCGCAGAGAATATACTGTAGTTAAATTGCCTACGGAGGACACCGGAAAGATTGTTCTTCACCTTTACCACAAGATGGCAGTATATCCATACTACATACTGTATAAACCATGACAGACCTCAACGTTTGATTTCACCAGAGATTTGATATCACCAAAGAAAGGCTATATTTGGATATGATCTTTGGCAATCAAAGATGGTGGTAAATAAACATTAATCAACACATTGAGTCTCCTTAATGTACATGTTGTTATCATGAATTTGACTTGTGCTTTCAACTTGAATGTCTTATTGTGTATGCATTGTAATATCCATGTATTTCAGTATCTTGGACTCTAATACATCCAGTGGCGACTCGTCATTCAGGGCAGGGCCAGTTTAGCATTTTATTTTGGTATTAATACATGTCACCTATCAGTTTGCAAACAATGTTAAAAAAAAATATATATAATATTGAGTTAATAAAGACGCATACAAACATGGGCTCTTTTTTCTTGCCTGAGTAAGGCAGCACCAAAATGCAGCTGTTTCCGCCTAGCTCAGTGCTTTCAGTGCAGCCAGCGGAAAATACAGAACATAGGGTGTCACGCCCTGATCTGTTTCACCTGTTCCTGTGATTGTCTCCACCCCCTCCAGGTGTTGCTTATTTCCCCCAGTGTATTTATTCCTGTGTTTCCTGTCTCTCTGTGCCAGTTCATCTTGTATGTTTAGTCAAGTCAACCAGCGTGCTATTTTCCTTTTTGTAGTCCTCCCGGTTTTGACCCTTGCCTGTGTAACAGTATATATTTTGTCCGTCCCCTCGACCCGGGCTCAAACCAGGAACCCTCTGCACACATCAACAACAACCACCCTCAGAAGCATTGTTACCCATCGCTCCACAAAAGCCAAAACCCTTGCAGAGGAAGGGGAACAACTACTTCAGGTCTCAGAGCGAGTGACGTCACCAATTGAAACGCTATTAGAGTGCAACACCGCTAACTAGCTAGCCATTTCACATCGGTTACACTCACCCCCCTTTTGACCTTCTCCTTTTCCACAGCAACCAATGATCCGGGTCAACAGCATCAATGAAACAGTATATATTTTGTCCGTCCCCTCGCACGAACCAGGGACCCTCTGCACACACCAACAACTGACACCCACGAAGCATCGTTACCCATCGCGCCACAAAAGCCACTGCCCTTGCAGAGCAAGGGGAACAACTACTTCAGAGCGAGTGATTGTCACCGATTGAAATGCTATTAGCGCGCACCAGCTAGCTAGCTAGCCATTTCACATCGGTTACACCTGTTTCTGGACTCTGTGCCCGCATGCCTGACCATTCTACCTGCCTTGACCACGACCATTCTCTTGCCTACCCCTTTAGATTTTTAAACATTGTAAGACTCCAACCATCTCGTCTTGATATAGTAGGGGTTGGTAATGTTCTGTAGTTGTGCCATGATTGGCTCAGTGTTCTGTCACTCATAGGGACACTAGTCACTGCAAATTCTAAGGGTAGAGCTAAAGAATTCAAGCCCCTCGGGTGCTGCCATAGACTTACATTAGAAGTGTCCATCCAAGAACGCTCAAGCTCATTGGCCACAGATAAAATGACATCAAATCACATATCTACAGTAGCTTTGATTGGACTGATCTTAGCTAGCAAGCTAGCAGTCATCACCATGAATCAAGTCAACAATCTTATGGCAAATCCTTTTCAATCCTTGTCATATGAAGAGAAATTATAAATAACACATATTGGTGCTCATCAGCCATTGGACATAAACATTACACAACAAGTTGGAAATCGCAAATTCAACAATGAGTGGTTTTGAAGGAATCAGTGGCTAATTGCACTGGATGTGTGGTCCCAAGTTTGAGTTTAAGGATATTTTTCAAAGCTTAAAAGGGTAAACATTCAACATTGGCCATGCTGTCAATCCAGCATATCTTCTGCCACGCTCAAACAACTGGAAACTCGGAACTGAGACATCTCAGACTTCAGTGAGTTCAAGATAACTGGAAACTCTGAAAAATACCAGCTCCGACTGGAAAAATTGGTTTTGAAACAGTCATCCAACTCGGAATTGCAAGTCAGGAACTCAGGCCTCTTTCTAGAGTTCCGACCTGAAGATCACTGACGTCATCATGATTCTACCATGTTTTTTCAGAATTCCCAGTTGTCTTGAAAGCACCATAAATCCAGAGAATGCCAGACTTTGATGACTAAGTTTAATGACAAATGTTGACCACGAAGGACTGCCGAGCCACCACCCTGTTCAAGTGAGCACAGCACAGCAAGGTGAGTCCAAAAATGTATTGTATGCTGCTGCATAAATGATGTAATATGGGGGGGGGGGGGGGGGCGCCAACCCAGACAGGATGACCACATCAGTGAATCAACCCACTCAGGTGACGCACCCCCTCCAGGGACGGCATGAGAGAGCCCCAGTAAGCCAGTGACTCTGTCCCTGTAATAGGGTTAGAGGCAGAGAATCCCAGTGGAAAGAGGGGAACCGGCCAGGCGGAGACAGCAAGGGCGGGTTCGTTGCTCCAGAGCCTTTCCGTTCACCCTCCCACTCCTGGGCCAGACTACACTCAATCATATGACCCACTGAAGAGATGAGTCTTCAGTAGAGACTTAAAGGTTGAGACCGAGTTTGCGTCTCTGACATGGGTAGGCAGACCGTCCCGTTCCCTTAGGTTGTGCCGTGGCGGAGGTCTTAGTGGGCTATACTCAGCCTTGTCTCAGGATGGTAAGTTGGTGGTTGAAGATATTCCTCTAGTGGTGTGGGGGCTGTGCTTTGGCAAAGTGGGTGGGTGTATCCTTTCTGTTTGGCCCTGTCCGGGGGTGTTCTCGGATGGGGCCACAGTGTCTCCTGACCCCTCCTGTCTCAGCCTCCAGTTTTTATGCTGCAGTAGTTTATGTGTCGGGGGGCTAGGATCAGTTTGTTATATCTGGAGTACTTCTCCTGTCCTATTCGGTGTCCTGTGTGAATCTAAGTGTGCGTTCTCTAATTCTCTCCTTCTCTCTTTCTCTCTCTCGGAGGACCTGAGCCCTAGGACCATGCCCCAGGACTACCTGACATGATGACTCCTTGCTGTCCCCAGTCCACCTGGCCGTGCTGCTGCTCCAGTTTCAACTGTTCTGCCTTATTATTATTCGACCATGCTGGTCATTTATGAACATTTGAACATCTTGGTCATGTTCTGTTATAATCTCCACCCGGCACAGCCAGAAGAGGACTGGCCACCCCACATAGCCTGGTTCCTCTCTAGGTTTCTTCCTAGGTTTTGGCCTTTCTAGGGAGTTTTTCCTAGCCACCGTGCTTCTACACCTGCATTGCTTGCTGTTTGGGGTTTTAGGCTGGGTTTCTGTACAGCACTTTGAGATATCAGCTGATGTACGAAGGGCTATATAAATAAATGTGATTTGATTTGATCTTAGGCTTGTGTGCGGTTGTTCGGTAATGGAAACCCAACTCCCAACGAATAGTTGTTGTGCTGACGTTGCTTCCAGAGGCTGTTTTGAACTCGGTAGTGAGTGTTGCAACCGAGGACATCACTCGGCGGCCCCGAGTGTATATTGTATATATTGTCCCCTATCTCTAATAACATTACTATTATTATCATTATTATTATTTATTCATGTATTATTATTATTACTGTTATTGTTGATGTCAGTATCTCACTTCACTTTAACAACAGTAGCTTTTTCATTAATGCTTACAATGCTTATCTGAATCTGAATTTGTAAAGGCCTGGATGTTTCGAGCTCGTAGTAGAGGTAGAGGATCTCTAATGAATCCTTAGAAAAAGCAACCTTCACTTTTAGCTGCCAATAGACAATGGAAAGCCTTTTATGCCTTATTGTGAAGCTCCTGTTCCGAAAGCCTTTTGGTTGAGGAATGATGCTGAAGTTCTCTTGGGAAGTTATCAAATGTATCAATCTACAGTAAGCAGGACACACTTTTGTGCATCAGAAGTTACGTGCATCTCTACCCTTTAAGTGAGGCATAATTCCTTCAACCACCCAAAATGAAAGACGTCTAGATAGAATGAATGTTTGAGACAATGACAGTCTCAATGAGTGCCTGCGATGGGCCTGAGATCCCAATGAAGCTACAGCACTTCAATGGGATAAGATAAGCTGTGACGAGGCTCTGCACAGGGTAGAATAAAATGCAAATATTATTTTGCGTTGATGGTGAGAGAAGGCCATGCATTATCACATCTACCAGTATATCACTCTGCCCAAGCTTCATTACACCTTAACAAAGTCCAACTTTGAAAAGATACAGTTAGAAAGAGTATTTCCAAGACTCATTAGGATCTTTAGGAATACATTGAAAATGTCATTCTCATGAAAGGAAAATTTCCCCCCAAATGATATTTTGGTATTTGTTTCATCAGTCCATTGTTGATATAGTCCAAAAATGTTTTGCATGTCATGAAGTTTTCAAGATATATATCTTTCAAAATACAGAAATACAGCTGGTATAATGCATTTTGCGTAATAACCTTACAAAACACAGCATCATACCGGCTGTATTTCAGTTAGTTTTTAAAGTTATATACAGTATCTTGACAACTTGTTTTTCTCTAAGTGAATATCTGAGCTGAGCTATGGTAGGATAGGAGGTATGATGGAGTGGAAGGAGAAGAGAGTGAAAGGTAAGTGGAGTGAGTGTGTCAGCAGCAGAAAGAGATGGCTGTGAAACAATGCATGAATAGTCCACACTCCACATGTCCGACTGCAATTGACACAACCCTTTCAGAGAAACACTAAGGGGACAATCAAGTGGTCTGAAGGGTTTCTGTCTGTCCTGGAACAGTGTTCAAACACACACCGGCTCCACGTCATTTCACCGCTCAAGAGTGGATCTGCCATCGAGGGACAATATGAGGGCAGTCTGGGTAGATGATGACAGAACCTTTACGTTTATTTATTTTATGGCTGACATTTATTTACATAGACTGACAAGGAATTGAGAGTGGTCCAGAATGCATGTGTTTTTTGTCTATTGACTATTATTACGCTATTATGCATTTTTGTAAAAAATAGTTTATTTTTCTAAGTAAAAGTTGTTGGGTTTTGAGTTGATTTTTTACTGGGCCCAGTACATGTTAAGGAAATTGTTAACAGCCAGCACTTGACCATATCAGGTGTGCATTTTTCTTACTTGAGTTAATAAGTGTTGTGTCATTGGTGTGATGATATTTGCATACCAACAGAGGACTTTGGACCAAGTCAGAATGATAGCCTCAGTGTCTGACCAGCATCATCCATACATAAGTGTTCTTCAGCGTTTCAACAACTCAGCAACTCTCACACTTCAAACTACTACAGATCAAGGTAAGTGTGATATCCCTGAAATAACACAGAAAAGATGTTAGCATGGTAAGAAGATACAACAGCTTAAATCATTGGTAAATATGGTGAAGGTATCTTAGCATAAATTGAGGGAAGATGTATTTATATATTTTTTAAACGTTCAAAGAAGGTGACCTGAGGTTTCCAAAGATTGATGAAAACAATTGAAATAAACAGATGGCACAGATTAGATGACAGATATCAGATATTGTCCTGTTCCAGATGATTGAAGGACATGATGACGTCAACAGATCATTCTCTAATAAGACCTCAACAAAAGAGCATCTTACATTCTCTTTTTTGACATTTCCTGTCAACATCAAATGTCATCATGCTCCCATTGTGTCCTTTCAAAGGTGAGAAGAGGACAGAGCAACGAATTGTAGAAATCTAAGGATAATGACAAGTAAGGAAAGGAGAGGTGAGGAGTGACTCAGTGGGAGACCATTTAACTCTCAGATGGAGGACAGGCCTCCCTTTGTCTCGACCGGGAGGGAGGGAGTCCTTCCCCTGGAGAAGAGGAGAGGAAGAAATTACTTTCAATTCATCTCACTGTTCCTCTTATCAGACACAGGGAAAGTGTGACCCATGGTTGAATCTTTCCTGTGCTAGTCAGTGAATTATTGTCCAACGGTCCACATCAAGTCAGTCACTTTTGAGGATTCCACTACCGTTAAGTAAACAGGCCATTTGAGTGGGTGTAACGACAGCATCTGTTGACATTTAACATGTCATGAGGATATAAAGTTGTCATATTATACGAGAGCTCTTCGCCAGAGAGAAAAATGAAAAATATATCATTGTATTACAGACTGTAGCCGACAACAGGGGCCTGTTAAATTGAGTGCAACGTTACAACACGTCCAGATAGAAATGTATGGTGCAGAACAATTATAATTGTCCATCATGTAGAACAGGGATTTGTGTCAGTTCTGTTCATTACATTTCTATCTGGAACGCTCCAAACGTATCACATTAATGAGCACACCCCTGGCCTACTCTAACTGCTCCTATCACTCCTCTCTACAGCTGACCAACAGTCGCAGAATGGGGAACACCAACACTGCCAGCCACCTCAACAACCAGAGCAAGATGAACATCCGTGCTTTCCTGTCCAATGCCAAGCTAGAGATCGATGCCTTCATTGTCTCCAATGCTGCCACTGGCAGCAGTGACACATTGACCAAGCTGCAGCAGCAGCCCGGTGGCAAGAAGTTCAACTTCAGGAAAGACGTGCAGTGTGTCCGTGTGCTGGCCTTGCAGAGTCAAGAGCTGCCTTGGGTGGAGAACAAATTTATCTCCGTCTTTGTGGAGGACGAGAACGATGAAAACATATGTTCCAGACAGATTGTTCCGTGCATGGCTTTGTCCTCTCCTGTGTCTTTCATCTTATATGATGTATAGCTATAGCAATGATTGATCCCATTGAAACTGTATTCTTTGGTTAATATCATTAGAAGGTGCTCTGACCAGTTCCGACATTGGCCATTGTCAGGCATTCATTAAGGTTGTTTCCCTGATTTTGAATCTGTTCACTTGAACAAACATGCCATTGAAAAAGAAGGGTTTTCAAATGTCTTTTTTTTTACACTTCTCACGCATCTTAACCAAGCTGTCATACCAACACAGAACACATAGCAAAACACCTCACAAACATGAAAATGCACATTTGTACCTGAACATCTGAATGCTGACTAAAACTATGTCACTTCTTTAGGGACTTTGGTATCATTGACAGCTTCTGAAAAACCTGTATTCTTCTGTATCCTGTTATGTGACTTTATTCTCTTGGGGAATTCTTCAGTGTATGAGCACTGTGCTCTTCATTATTGGGTAGTGAAAGAATGTTTTGCATGTCTCTATTTTGTCTCCCAGTTAAAGTGTGTCATGTTACCCCTGTGTGATAGGCCTTATGTTCCTTCTATGGTCATCTGTTCCAGCTCAAATCAGAGAGTTACGCGCTCCTCTGTCTAACCTTCTCCATGGTCCAGCTCTGTGGCAATTCAGATGACATGGTTTAACTCATTCACACAGACGCCTTTGTGATGCTGCCCCTTCGATCTACAATGACTTGGCAGAAAACATATTATGAAAAATGTTTTTCAATGACATCCAACATTTGTTTTCCTTGACCCACAAATAGTTTTTTAGGAAAGAGGAAGCACTTACAAAATGATGATCTCCAGGAGTTTAGGGGAGGGAAAAGACCGTCTAACTCAATCTTAATTAGTAAGGATCTCAGACACAGATTTTAGGGGAATGTTCCTGCACTGGATGACAAAAGAGCAGGGAGCTTTAATTTGTGTTTCTCTGTAACACTGGGGACTGGCTGATAAAACATTTGTGAGAACAGAGAAGGAGGGAAAAGAACAAAAACAAGGGCAAAGAACAACTTTTTAAAATGTTTATTATTTTTATTGAATATTCGAAACATACAATAAACTTGCAGTGAAGCCGCTCAATAACTACTTCATACCAGTCATCCAACAGATTCCCATTCAGTGCAACACACAGAAGCATCGAGGGTCAATGCCCTGCTCAAGGACATGTTGACCGATCTACCACCAGGCCAAAAAACGTGAACCCGAACCCTCCAAGATCCCCCCACAGTTGCTCAATAGCTGTCCCTCAACTATTCGAGACCCCTCCCACAGTCCCCCCCAGGAAGATAAAAAGATAAGATTAAATGAAATAAAAAATACAATTAATTCCATTTCCCATCCACAAGAACCCCCCAATGCACCAACAACCAAGAGAATGATCTAAAGAGAAAAAAGGAAAATAAGAAAACAGCAAACAACAATGCATTTCTTTTTTAATAATACATTTAAAACAAAGGACATCAAGGACAACTAAAATCATGACAGCAATAGCAACTGTATATGTTTGTGTGCATGTCTGGCACTATTACGTGTATGTGTGTGTTCTTGTATGTGCTTATTTGAAGGAGAGTGTGTGTATACGCATGTGTACAAACACCTGCACAGCATCAGCCTCAGGCAAACCGGTATTAGTTGTAAAAACAGTGCCTCCATTCCTCCAATGCCATCTTCACCGCGAGAAGCTCCCGATTCCCCACATCATATTTCCTCTCCATGGCAGTGGGAGTGGGAGAAGAAGGCGCAGGGATGCAGCTGCAGGGCCCGCAACGAGGGTGCCAAGTCCGGGGCCCGCAGCGAGGTTGCCCTGTCCGGGGCCCGCAGCGAGGGTTCCCAGTCTGGGGCCCGCAACAAGGGTGCCCAGTCCGGGGCCCGCAACGGGAGTGCCCAGTCCGGGGCCCGCAAATAGGGTACCCAATCCGGGGCCCGCAACGATGGTCCCCAGTCCGAGGCCCGCAGTGAGGGTTCCCAATCCGGGGCCCGCAGAGAGGGTCCCCAGTCCAGGGTCGGTAACGAGGTTCCCCACACCAGAGGCGCCACCAAAGTTTTTTATTTTTTATTTTTTTATTTCACCTTTATTTAACCAGGTAGGCTAGTTGAGAACAAGTTCTCATTTGCAACTGCGACCTGGCCAAGATAAGACATAGCAGTGTGAACAGACAACACAGAGTTACACATGGAGTAAACAATTAACAAGTCAATAACACAGTAGAAAAAAGGGGAGTCTATATACATTGTGTGCAAAAGGCATGAGAAGGTAGGCGAATAATTACAATTATGCAGATTAACACTGGAGTGATAAATGATCAGATTGTTATGTACAGGTAGAGATATTGGTGTGCAAAAGAGCAGAAAAATAAATAAATAAAAACAGTATGGGGATGAGGTAGGTGAAAATGGGTGGGCTACAGTGCCTTGCGAAAGTATTCGGCCCCCTTGAACTTTGCGACCTTTTGCCACATTTCAGGCTTCAAACATAAAGATATAAAACTGTATTTTTTTGTGAAGAATCAACAACAAGTGGGACACAATCATGAAGTGGAACGACATTTATTGGATATTTCAAACTTTTTTAACAAATCAAAAACTGAAAAATTGGGCGTGCAAAATTATTCAGCCCCCTTAAGTTAATACTTTGTAGCGCCACCTTTTGCTGCGATTACAGCTGTAAGTCGCTTGGGGTATGTCTCTATAAGTTTTGCACATCAAGAGACTGCCATTTTTTCCCATTCCTCCTTGCAAAACAGCTCGAGCTCAGTGAGGTTGGATGGAGAGCATTTGTGAACAGCAGTTTTCAGTTCTTTCCACAGATTCTCGATTGGATTCAGGTCTGGGCTTTGACTTGGCCATTCTAACACCTGGATATGTTTATTTTTGAACCATTCCATTGTAGATTTTGCTTTATGTTTTGGATCATTGTCTTGTTGGAAGACAAATCTCCGTCCCAGTCTCAGGTCTTTAGCAGACTCCATCAGGTTTTCTTCCAGAATGGTCCTGTATTTGGCTCCATCCATCTTCCCATCAATTTTAACCATCTTCCCTGTCCCTGCTGAAGAAAAGCAGGCCCAAACCATGATGCTGCCACCACCATGTTTGACAGTGGGTATGGTGTGTTCAGGGTGATGAGCTGTGTTGCTTTTACGCCAAACATAACGTTTTGCATTGTTGCCAATTTTGGTTTCATCTGACCAGAGCACCTTCTTCCACATGTTTGGTGTGTCTCCCAGGTGGCTTGTGGCAAACTTTAAACGACACTTTTTATGGATATCTTTAAGAAATGGCTTTCTTCTTGCCACTCTTCCATAAAGGCCAGATTTGTGCAATATACGACTGATTGTTGTCCTATGGACAGAGTCTCCCACCTCAGCTGTAGATCTCTGCAGTTCATCCAGAGTGATCATGGGCCTCTTGGCTGCATCTCTGATCAGTCTTCTCCTTGTATGAGCTGAAAGTTTAGAGGGACGGCCAGGTCTTGGTAGATTTGCAGTGGTCTGATACTCCTTCCATTTCAATATTATTGCTTGCACAGTGCTCCTTGGGATGTTTAAAGCTTGGGAAATATTTTTGTATCCAAATCCGGCTTTAAACTTCTTCACAACAGTATCTCGGACCTGCCTGGTGTGTTCCTTGTTCTTCATGATGCTCTCTGCGCTTTTGACGGACCTCTGAGACTATCACAGTGCAGGTGCATTTATACGGAGACTTGATTACACACAGGTGGATTGTATTTATCATCATTAGCCATTTAGGTCAACATTGGATCATTCAGAGATCCTCACTGAACTTCTGGAGAGAGTTTGCTGCACTGAAAGTAAAGGGGCTGAATAATTTTGCACGCCCAATTTTTCAGTTTTTGATTTGTTAAAAAAGTTTGAAATATCCAATAAATGTCGTTCCACTTCATGATTGTGTCCCACTTGTTGTTGATTCTTCACAAAAAAATACAGTTTTATATCTTTATGTTTGAAGCCTGAGATGTGGCAAAAGGTCACAAAGTTCAAGGGGGCCGAATACTTTCGCAAGGCACTGTATTTATCAATAGACTATGTACAGCTGCAGCGATCGGTTAGCTGCTCAGATAGCAGATGTTTGAAGTTGGTGAGGGAGATAAAAGTCTCCAACTTCAGCGATTTTTGCAATTCGTTCCAGTCACAGGCAGCAGAGAACTGGAACGAAAGGCGGCCAAATGAGGTGTTGGCTTTAGGGATGATCAGTGAGATACACCTGCTGGAGCGCGTGCTACGGATGGGTGTTGCCATCGTAACCAGTGAACTGAGATAAGGCGGAGCTTTACCTAGCATGGACTTGTAGATGACCTGGAGCCAGTGGGTCTGGCGACGAATATGTAGCGAGGGCCAGCCGACTAGAGCATACAAGTCGCAGTGGTGGGTGGTATAAGGTGCTTTAGTGACAAAACGGATGGCACTGTGATAAACTGCATCCAGTTTGCTGAGTAGAGTGTTGGAAGCAATTTTGTAGATGACATCGCCGAAGTCGAGGATCGGTAGGATAGTCAGTTTTACTAGGGTAAGTTTGGCGGCGTGAGTGAAGGAGGCTTTGTTGCGGAATAGAAAGCCGACTCTTGATTTGATTTTCTATTGGAGATGTTTGATATGGGTCTGGAAGGAGAGTTTAGAGTCTAGCCAGACACCTAGGTACTTATAGATGTCCACATATTCAAGGTCGGAACCATCCAGGGTGGTGATGCTGGTCAGGCGTGCGGGTGCAGGCAGCGAACGGTTGAAAAGCATGCATTTGGTTTTACTAGCGTTTAAGAGCAGTTGGAGGCCACGGAAGGAGTGCTGTATGGCATTGAAGCTCGTTTGGAGGTTAGATAGCACAGTGTCCAAGGACGGGCCGGAAGTATACAGAATGGTGTCGTCTGCGTAGAGGTGGATCAGGGAATCGCCCGCAGCATGAGAAACATCATTGATATATACAGAGAAAAGAGTCGGCCCAAGAATTGAACCCTGTGGCACCCCCATAGAGACTGCCAGAGGACCGGACAGCATGCCCTCCGATTTGACACACTGAACCAAGTAATTGGTGAACCAGGCAAGGCAGTCATCCGAAAAACCGAGGCTACTGAGTCTGCCGATAAGAATACAGTGATTGACAGAGTCGAAAGCCTTGGCAAGGTCTATGAAGACAGCTGCACAGTACTGTCTTTTATCGATGGCGGTTATGATATCGTTTAGTACCTTGAGCGTGGCTGAGGTACACCCGTGACCGGCTCGGAAACCAGATTGCACAGCGGAGAAGGTACGGTGGGATTCGAGATGGTCAGTGACCTGTTTGTTGACTTGGCTTTCGAAGACCTTAGATAGGCAGGGCAGGATGGATATAGGTCTGTAACAGTTTGGGTCCAGGGTGTCGCCCCCTTTGAAGAGGGGGATGACTGCGGCAGCTTTCCAATCCAAGATCCTTGGGGATCTCAGACGATATGAAAGAGAGGTTGAACAGGCTGGTAATAGGGGTTGCGACAATGGCGGCGGATAGTTTCAGGAATAGAGGGTCCAGATTGTCAAGCCCAGCTGATTTGTACGGGTCCAGGTTTTGCAGCTCTTTCAGAACATCTGCTATCTGGATTTGGGTAAAAGAGAACCTGGAGAGGCTTGGGCGAGTAGCTGCGGGGGGGGGGGGAGCTGTTGGCCGAGGTTGGAGTAGCCAGGCGGAAGGCATGGCCAGCCGTTGAGAAATGCTTGTTGAAGTTTTCGATAATCATGGATTTATCGGTGGTGACCGTGTTACCTAGCCTCAGTGCAGTGGGCAGCTGGGAGGAGGTGCTCTTGTTCTCCATGGACTTCACAGTGTCCCAGAACTTTTTGGAGTTGGAGCTACAGGATGCAAACTTCTGCCTGAAGAAGTTGGCTTTAGCTTTCCTGACTAACTGTGTGTATTGGTTCCTGACTTCCCTGAACAGTTGCATATCGCGGGGACTATTCGATGTTATTGCAGTCCGCCACAGGATGTTTTTGTGCTGGTCGAGGGCAGTCAGGTCTGGAGTGAACCAGGGGCTATATCTGTTCTTAGTTCTGCATTTTTTGAACGGAGCATGCTTATCTAAAATGGTGAGGTAGTTACTTTTAAAGAAAGACCAGGCATCCTCAACTGACGGGATGAGGTCAATGTCCTTCCAGGATACCCGGGCCAGGTCGATTAGAAAGGCCTGCTCACAGAAGTGTTTTAGGGAGCGTTTGACAGTGATGAGGGGTGGTCGTTTGACTGCGGCTCCGTAGCGGATGCAGGCAATGAGGCAGTGATCGCTGAGATCCTGGTTGAAGACAGCGGAGGTGTATTTGGAGGGCCAGTTGGTCAGGATGACGTCTATGAGGGTGCCCTTGTTTACAGAGTTAGGGTTGTACCTGGTGGGTTCCTTGATGATTTGAGTGAGATTGAGGGCATCTAGCTTAGATTGTAGGACTGCCGGGGTGTTAAGCATATCCCAGTTTAGGTCACCTAACAGAACAAACTCTGAAGCTAGATGGGGGGCGATCAATTCACAAATGGTGTCCAGGGCACAGCTGGGAGCTGAGGGGGGTCGGTAGCAGGCGGCAACAGTGAGAGACTTATTTCTGGAGAGAGTCATTTTCAAAATTAGTAGTTCGAACTGTTTGGGTATGGACCTGGAAAGTATGACATTACTTTGCAGGCTATCTTTGCAGTAGACTGCAACTCCTCCCCCTTTGGCAGTTCTATCTTGACGGAAGATGTTATAGTTGGGTATGGAAATCTCAGAATTTTTGGTGGCCTTCCTGAGCCAGGATTCAGAAAGTGGGGTGAGCCAGAGGTGGAGCGGGGTCTATGTCCCGCACCAGAGCCGCCACCACGGATAGATGCCTACCCGGACCCTCCCCTATAGGTCCAGGTTTTGCGGCCTTTTAGTTTTTGTTGCACTACTCTACCTGGCTAAAATGCTTGCTCAGTAGCCTAACTTCCATTCATGGGCAACGTTAGCTAGTTAACATTCGCCTTCTACATCTAGCTACATATTGAACTTCCATCCACTCAGGCCAGGGGCACAACAATGTATGAATTTATGGTTGGATCAGAATCGCCAATTGGCTAGCAGTGAGAATTATGTAAAATCACAAGTCCAAATCCCTATCTCCATCCATGTCTAATTTAGGAAGGGGACAATTTTAGCTAGCTAGCCACCGGAGGACAACAACACAACGAGATGCAGCAATTCAAGTTTTTCTGTCAGTAAGGTGCTCTCAATGGGATTTGATAGGAGACAACAGACAGCATCAGATAGATGGCCTACATTTAGAGAGACAGAGGGGCGCTGATTCGCTCACACGGATGCTTTCTCCTGTGAGATTTATTCAGCCTCTTGCGAATTTAAGGAACATTATGAAACACAGAGAGATGAAAGATGAATTATTATTATTTTTTTTTTTATTGGTCCATTTTTGGGGAAGCCTGGCTTCCCTTGGATCCATGAATAGACACCACTGATTAAATACGATCTAAATAAGAGCTTGTTCATAAATGTCTTCTGTAGTGGACATCAGGATGTCCTCTGTGTTTTCATCAATCTCAATGGTCTGTAGTCATGCAGAGAGGAAGCCTTGAGTGGTCACATTCGAACACAAGTCTGAGTTTAAATAAGCAGTGCGTGCTGCTTACGTATTTTGTTTGACCAATAACACTGAGCTAAACTAAACTACGGGTGAAATCCATAGAGATTTGGTTATTCAAAATTGTGAAAACAACTGTGGAGATGCCGGGGATTGAACCCGGGGCCTCATACATGCAAAGCATGCGCTCTACCACTGAGCTACATCCCCTTCCGTACATGTAGAGAAAAAGTACGCTTTTCTAAACAAAGCATTGGGAATGTAATTGAATATATAATTGAAATAAAGTTTTTGCAGTTGCCGTTTCCTCAAAAATGTATACTCCCGTTATCGCAGAAATATATAGTTAAATTGTCTACGGAGGACACCGGGAAGGTTGTTCTTCACCTTTACCACAAGATGGCAGTATCTCCGTACTACATACTGTCACATACTGTGACCTCAACGTTTTATTTCACCAGAGATTTGATATCACAGAAGAAAGGCTATATTTGAATATGATCTTTGGCCATCAAAGATGGTGGTAAATAAACATTAATCAACACATTGAGTCTCCTTAATGTACATGTTGTTATCATGAATTTTACTTGTGCGTTCAACTTGAATGTCTTATTGTATATGCATTGTAATATCCATGTATTTCAGTATCGTGGACGCCATCCAGTGGCGACCTGTTGCCTGTTTTTTTTGTTTTTTTCTCTCTCTTCAGGTTTCCTGTTTTGCATGTTATTTTGGCATTAATACATTTAACATATCAGTTTGCAAACAATGTTAAAAAATAATAATATTAAGTTAATAAAGACGCATACAAACATGGGCTCTTTTTACTTTCTTGAGTAAGGCAGCACCAAAATGCAGATGTTTCCGCCTAGCTCAGTGCTTTCAGTGCAGCCAGCGGAAAATACAGAGCATAGGGTGACACGCCCTGATCTGTTTCACCTGTTCCTGTGATTGTCTCCACCCCCCCAAATTAACTGTTTCACAGCCAGACAAGGCTCCGCTGATAGCCCGGTGTAGCAGTGGTAAGTTGTTGGGACTGCTGTTGGGACTCTGCTGTTGGGACAGCTTTATGTAGGCCCTAACAGTTTGTGGGCACCGTTTGTCACCGTTATAGTGCAATTTGTGTATTGTCTTGTGTTGTGTAGTGGCTTTGCTGACAAGCATCTTTTAAAAAATACATGTACACCAAGATTTTCATACTAACATCACCACTGCATACATCAGTCAAATCGCCTCATCCTCGCTGATGATATCAAAGAAGGTGGGAAAGTTTCTTAATGATAGCTATCACTTTTAAGGAATGTAGAAGCTTCATGTTGTTACCTAGGAGACAATTGTTACATCACATCAGTCCGGCATCAAATTATTTACTGAGTTCTAGAATGTGCTTTGGTGTCATTGAAGGTAAGGAGAAGCAGTTGGGTGCAAGACGTATTCAAATATGAACATGGTTTTACTGCTCTAAACAGGTGAAATACAGTACTCTAAATATAAAATATTATACATGAGATATCATGTTTTGTGGAATTCTCATGGTTACGTGTTTCATTGCTTGGTTTGCTAAACACCAGACCAGGCCGTGTTTAGGTCAAACCATACTGTCAGCAGAGTGTTAAAAAATGGACCTCGCAGAAGAGCTGGGGCAGTTGGACCTGCTGACCACCGATGGACCATTCACCATGAAGGAGATAACACAGGTGCAGACACAGCGGTCACATGCTTCGAAAACAACAGGTGTAGACTGACAGTGAAACGCTTATTTATGGGCCCTTCTCAACAATGCAGAGAGGAAGAAAATAGAGAAATAACAGAAAAGTAAAGAGTTGATGATAACCTGGCTATATACACAGGGTACCAGTACAGAGTCGATGATAACCTGGCTATATACACAGAGTACCAGTACAGAGTCGATGATAACCTGGCTATATACACAGGGTACCAGTACAGAGTCGATGATAACCTGGCTATATACACAGGGTACCAGTACAGAGTCGATGATAACCTGGCTATATACACAGGGTACCAGTACAGAGTCGATGATAACCTGGCTATATACACAGGGTACCAGTACAGAGTCGATGATAACCTGGCTATATACACAGGGTACCAGTACAGAGTCGATGATAACCTGGCTATATACACAGGGTACCAGTACAGAGTCGATGATAACCTGGCTATATACACAGGGTACCAGTACAGAGTCGATGATAACCTGGCTATATACACAGGGTACCAGTACAGAGTCGATGATAACCTGGCTATATACACAGGGTACCAGTACAGAGTCGATGATAACCTGGCTATATACACAGGGTACCAGTACAGAGTCGATGATAACCTGGCTATATACACAGGGTACCAGTACAGAGTCGATGATAACCTGGCTATATACACAGGGTACCAGTACAGAGTCGATGATAACTTGGCTATATACACAGGGTACCAGTACAGAGTCGATGATAACCTGGCTATATACACAGGGTACCAGTACAGAGTCGATGATAACCTGGCTACATACACAGAGTACCAGTACAGAGTTGATGTGCAGGGGTACGAGGTAATTGAGGTAGATACACTACATGACCAAAAGTATGTGGACACCTGCTCGTTGAACATTTAATTCCATATTCATGGGCATTAATATGGTGGTCCCCCAGTTGCTGATATAACAGCCTCCACTCTTCTGGGAAGGCTTTCCACTAGATGCTGGAACATTGCTGCGGGGACTTGCTTCCATTCAGCCACAAGAGCATTAGTGAGGTCAGGCACTGATGCTGGGTTGATTAGGCCTGGCTCCCAGTCGTGGGTGAACAGGGAGTACAGAAGTGGACTAAGCACGACCCCTGTGTTGAGGGTCAGTGTGGCAGATGTGTTGGTGCCTAACCTCACCACCTAGGGGCGGACCGTCGACCTACACTAGCTTACATGACGGCTAGTCTGTTTGTATAATCGTCTTCATAAGCACGACTAGATAAATGCTTCACAAATGATTTATAAGCAAAGTACTAAGGATGGATGATATAACAAGTGATCTGGTGCTTTGCCAATAGTGGCAACCTTTTAACCAACATTTATAGCATGACAGTTGCTTATTTCTGACTTCTAAAACATTTGCATATCGGTCATATAAAGGGTTTATGAAGGCTTCAATATATTTAGTCATTTAAAATGGGGCCATGAATTCAAAAGATTTCTTACTACTCATTAAAAAATGCTGCTCTAAATAGGCCTCACCAGAGCCATAGATAGGCAGTACATGTAACTCTGGTCCAACTCTGCTATTCTGTTGTTCTCAGATCATCTCTGACCTAAAGAAGGACAACTTCAACCTCAAACTCCGCATCTTCTTCTACGAGGAGCGGCTGCAGCAGAGGTGTGATGACTCTGTTGAGGAAATGTACAAAACAGTGAGTGATCAGAGACGGATCTCAACAAAGCCATGAACAGCAGTCATGTAACTACATTGAAGGAATACTGTACAGGTTGGCCTACTGTATAACTAACTACATGTGATTTTGTCTCAACACAGAACATTGACCTGAAGGTAGAGGTTGAAACACTGAAAGAGGAAATGAAGGAGCTGCAGAGGGTCTCTGCCCTTGCACTGTAAGTTTAGCTGAGAACCTTTCATTTTGACTGACTAGAAATCATATTTGTTGGTATTGTATCTAATCTATCTGTGTTTTGTATGATCTAGTCAAGATTACCCAGAGCAGATGGAGCAGCTCAGAGAGTACTGCAACACCAAGATCCAGCAGCTAGGGAAGGTATCTGAACAACACATTTAGGCCGAAGATGTATTCCATAACCAAGTGTTCTCCAATGTCTTCCAAGATTTGCTGAATATCATTCCCATTTATTTCCAGGATCTGGATTCATCCAGAGTGGAGGTGGGGAAGCTGACAACCATGTTGGATCATGAGAGGACGCATTGCCTGGAGCTGGAGAAGGAGCTTCAGGGGGAGGGTCACTCCCAATCTGACGTACCCACACAGACTGACCATTCCCAGTTGGACACCCCCACCCAGCCTGAACACTCCCAGTCCGATGCACCCACACAGACTGACCCCCTATCCAAGGAACAGGAACCAGACCAGAACCCGGAGAAGTTCCAGGACCTACTCAGTCTGCTGGAAGAGAGAGACTGGTAGGAGAGACTGGAGACCTCCTTAGGTTTATCTGTTCCCTCCATGGAATCACAATGAATCAAGTTTGTCCTTACCTGTTACAGGATTGTACTCTCGCTCTCCCTCTAATTATCTTCCTCTTCTTCTTTCATTATCTCTCTCTCTATGTCCCTCACTTTCTCCCAGGCTGATAGAGCAGCTGCAGGCATCTGTGAAGTCCCAGGAGGCTCTAATAGACCAGCTGAGATACAGTGGTGCTGGCCAGGGTAGTGGAGACCAGCCATCAGCTGACCCTGACCGCCAGCTGTCATCTCTCATTGCTCAGAGAGAGATGGACCTGCAGGTCAGTGTGTGTGTGTGTGTGTCTGTGTGTGTTTCTGCATGTGTGTGTGTCAGTCACTAACCTTTATAACCTTTTTTTCTCAGGCTCTGGAACAGGATCATGGCAGAGAGAAGAGGAAATATGACAGACACCTGAAGGTGGAATGAGACACAAGATCCTAAATTCATGATCAAATCAAGAATCAAATTACATATTGGCCCAATGTGAGGTCGGGCACGGATGTTGGGCGATTAGGCTTGGTATGCAGACGGCATTCCAATTAATCCCAAAGTTGTTTGATGGGCGTGAGGTCAGGGCTCTGTGCAGGCCAGTCAAGTTCTTCCACACCGTTCCTGACAAACCATTTCCGTATGGACCTGGCTTTGTCCACGGGGGCATTGTCTGAAACAGGAAAGGGCCTTTCCCAAATTGTTGCCACAAAGTTGGAAGCACAGAATCGTTTACCATGTCATTGCATGATGTAGCATTAAGATTTCACTCCATTGGAACTAAGGGGTATAGCCCGAACCATGAAAAACAGCCCCAGACCACTATTCCTCCTCAACCAAACTTAGGTAGCATTCTACTGGCATCCTTCAACCCAGATTCGTCTGTCGTACTGCCAGATGGTGGAGCGTGATTAATGACTCCAGAGAACTGGTTTCCACTGCTCCAGAGTCCAATGGCGGCGAGCTTTACACCACTCCAGCCAACGCTTGGCATTGCACATGATGATCTTAGGCTTGTGTGCGGTTGTTCGGCCATGGAAACCCATTTCATGAGGCTCCCAACGAATAGTTATTGTGCTGACGTTGCTTCCAAAGGCTGTTTTGAACTCGGTAGTGAGTGTTGCAACCGAGGACATTACTCGGCGGTCCCGTTCTGTGAGCTTGTGTGGCCTGGAGGCGACGCTTGTGGGGCCTACCATTTTACGGCTGAGTCGTTGTTGCTCCTAGGCGTTTCCACTTCACAATAACAGCACTTAGGTTGACCGGGGTAGCTCTAGCAGGGCAGATATTTGACGAACTGACTTGCTGGAAAGGTGGCATCCTATGACGGTTCCACGTTGAAAGTCACTGAGCTCTTCAGTAAGGCCATTCTACTGCCAATGTTTGTGTATGGAGAATCTTTCATTTTGGCTGTGTGCTTGATTTTATACACTTTTCAGCAATGGGTGTGGCTGAAATAGCCAAATGCACTCATTTGAAGGTGTGTCCACATACTTTTGGATATATGGTGTAGTACAGTGTGTTAGTTGCAGGAACAGAGAATGACTAGATAGGTCCCAAATCTATAATAATTATGTCATAATGATGATAATAATGGTGCTGATAACTCACTGTTCAGGAGATGCAGGATATGATGGCAGAGAAGGATTTCCAGCTGGCTGAGTATGAGTTTAAAGTCAAGGAGCAGGAAGCCGCCATCCTGAAATTCAACCGCAAAATACATGAGAAAGATAGTGAGAAGAAAAAAGCTGTTCAGGTATGAATATCATCCATTCATAGAGGGGGATGTTGCTCAGTGTAGAGTGCATGTTTTGCATGTATGAGTTTCTGGGTTCAATCCCTGGCATCAACATAACTGTTTTGTGGTTGACTTTACTTACCTTGGTTGAATGTGCTGACTGCCATTTTGGAGTCTTTCTGGATAAGAGCGTCTGCAAAATTAACAAAATGTAAATGAAATGAAATGCTGGAGTAATGGAGTAAGTTAGGTTACATAATGTCAAGTTGACCCATCTTTAACCTCTGTCCCTTTTCACGTTTAGTCAAGCGATGGAGTGACAGACACGATAGGCCAGCTTCAGACATGTCTGGGGGAGAAGGAGAAAGAACTGCTGACTCTCAACAATCTGCTGTTTAGCCATGAGGATACAATCCATGTAAGAACTCACAGATGTTCATACGCTGACCAAAACTATTGTTTTGTAGATCCATCCATCTATTGTGTAGCTCTTATTTATCCATCCCTGAGAATGTTGTTGTTGGTTTTTCCCCAGACTCTTGAGAATGAACTGGCCAATGAGAAGATCAAATATGACTCAAAGACCAAGGTAACGCACAGGCCTTTTCTCTACAGGTCCTCTGTACTCCAATTCTGGTGTTAAATTATCCACTTCTCCTGTGACATGTTTGTGTAATTTTTCACATATTTTTCAGATACATGAAATTCAGGAACTGATAAGCTAATCAGCTTAATCAGCATAGATAAGCAGATCACTATTCTATCTGTTCAAGTACTGTTCCTTTGTCTGTCAGGAGCTCCAGGATGCTTTGGAACAGTCCAATGAAGAGATGGCAGAGAAAGACTTCCTCCTAACAGAGAATGAGATTAATCTGAAGGAGCTGGAAGCTGCCGTAAAGACATTCAACTGCACACTGCAGGAAAAAGATAAATTGCTACAGGTATTAGGTCTAGGCAAGCACTGTGTGAAAAAGCATACCGTATTGGTATCATATCGTTTCCATTGACTGTCAATGTGTTCACTGGATAATATACACAGGTGTGTGAAAGGGAACCAATTTTGACATTCTCTTTCTCAGGAGGGCCATGTGTGCACATGCCCTGACATTACCACTGGTCACCATCAGGAATCAGTGTTACAGCAGCAGATTGAAGAGGTGAAAGAGAATTCTGAGGTGAGATTCACAGTCACACATATCATATTCTTTGGGGCTTTTGCTCATTGTACATTTCCATACCTTTGTATTTTTTTTAGAAATAGAGTAGATTGAAAGACTCAACTAGCTATATGTTTTCTGGTGCAGAGAGCCAGGGAAGAGCTGCTGTCTGTGGTAGAGCAGAACAGGGAGATTGAGGCTCTGCTGGACATCCAAACACACCCGCCTGCCCAAGAAGATCTCCTGTCTCACATCCAAGATGCTATAAATGTACTTTACCACATTGCATACTATTACATTGTGGTGATTCCAGTACTTAACCACATATTGAATGTGGTTTGTTAATTGATAAGAGAATCCCTATATTTTCCTAGCAAGCCAAGGATGAGATCCTCACTGCCATTGAAGGGAAAGGAAACGCCAGTTCTTCAAACCTGTCTTTACTGATGCAGAAGCTAACCGATCTGCAAGATAGGAACAATCAGCTGTCTTGCTGTCAAGATCTGATAAATGTATGTTTACCTCACTTGCCTACCCCTCTGGTGAAACTATCTCCCCTGTGATATATCACTTTGTTGTGTTCATGTCAGTCTTCTTAATTGTTTATGTTGTATGTTATTAATGTTAATAATACAATGTATTGTGCTGAGCAGAGTGTGGATGCTCTGATGCTACAGCGAGACATGGAGATGGCTCAGACCAGGGATGTGTTTAACCGTCTGCAGGGAGCCAAGCAGGAGCTGGAGGAGAGCCTGTGCCAAACACTACAAGTCAATGACAGGTCCTTTGCACACCTACAGGTCGCTCTGGACAGGAAGAACAAGGACATGGAGGTATAGGAGGACAAAATTATGCTTTTGAATGCTATATTCCCCAAAAATGCTACCCAGAAGATTCTGGACGTTGCTAAATAAACAGATTTAAAAAGCAGATTTAAAAATGGTTTGTAGGAAACAACTACACCCTAGCGAAGTTGAACATGAGCAAAAAAAGTCTTATTCAAATTAATCTCATTCAGAGTTTCTGTCATATTGCCGGTAATATCTCTTCAGGTCATGGCTGGTCAGTTCCACAGCCAGATGGAGGAAAGAAACAGGGAGCTAGAACGACTGGAGCAGAGACTGAGAGAGACAACGGACATGTTGGCTCAAACCAATGCAGATAAGCAGAGCCAGCTGACTGACCACCAACTCACAATGGAAGAGATCCAGTCTGCCACCAGCATCAATGCTCAAGTGCTAAAGGTAACAGACACCTCATTGTTCTGCATTTTAGTACAAATCTACAAGGAATGTATGTCCTTATACAAGAGTCACTTAGACTAGGGGTCTCAAACCTAGGAAGCTGTTATTTTGTAACTCTGTCTATATGAACCTTCAGTGCATAACTCTCAAGTGACTGCAGTGTAGTGGAGACTCGTGTTCTACACATATATGTGACTCATTGAGTTGATAATATAGGTACTCAACCTACTGCAATTAATCTGGTGTTAAGTGATAAACATCAGATATCATTTCAGGATTCTTATTCCTGTCTCTCTCCTGTAGTCATTAGAGTCAGTGATGAAGGGCTTGGACCAGGAGCTCCAGGAGAAAGACGCTATCATATCCCAGCTACAGGAGGTTGTCAATGGGAACTCAGAGGATCTAGAGGTAGAGTGACAATTCTAAGTAATTATTTGGTCATTCTTATATAATTACCATTTCACAGTGTAATTTCTAGTTATGGAATGAAAATTGGGAATGTATTGTACCTATTTCTGGACTATTTGTCTCATCTCATTCCCCAGATCATGGTTGGCCGGTTGCATAGTCAGGCTGAGGGTAGCAACAAAGAGCTGGGGCAACTGGAACAGAGGCTAAAAGAGACAGAAGCCATTTTGTTTCAGACAACCCAGGAAAAGGAGACACAGATGACAGACCATCAACTTGAAATTGAGAAACTGCAGGGTGAAGCTGAAGACAGCAACAGGAATGCGGAGCAGCTGGAGGAGAAACTCAGGGAAATGGAGGACATTTTGTCTTATACTACTGGCAAATATCTGCAGGACAATCAACTTACAGACAGGAAACTGCAGCGTCAAGCGGAGGACAGAGACAGGAAGTTGGAGCAGCTGGAACAGAGACTCAAGGAGAATGTGGACATTTTGGCACAGATCACTGATGATAAGGACAAACTGTTGCTAGAAAATCAACTGGCAGAACAGAAACTACAGAGACAGACTGAGGACAGTGGTATGAAGCTGGAGCAACTGGATCAGATGTTGAAAAAGAAGGACATGCTGTTAATGGAGAGCACAGCAGACAAGGAGATACAGCTAACGAACTACAAACTCACAGTAGAGAAGCTAATGTCTTACATCACCATCAATGAACAGATGTTCAAGGTAACGAAAATAGTTTCTACCAGAACTATATATAGGTGTGCATAATACACTACCTTTGGCTAAAAGGTTCTGTCTCCTCTCTTTCCTTTAATCACAGACGTTGAGACAACGCAGCCAGAAACTAATTTATATTTTCTCTTTGAAGGAGTTGAGAGAACATCACAGCCAGATTCTGGCCAAGCATACGCTGGAGCTTGAGGACTATGGGAAGTGGCAGGAGCAGCTATCCACAGCACAGATTCAGATCTCTGCCTCCCTGCAAGAGAAGTGCTCAGAGGTCTCTGAACTGTAGACCATCAGAACTGGGGTCAATTATATTGTAATTCAATCAATTATCTACAGTTCCCATTTCTAATTTTCTACTCTTCTCAATCTTACTGTGTGTTTTTGATTAGTGCCTGGAGCATTTTGCAGTCCAAAGGGAGGGGGGGAGAACTAATCCCTGTCAGAGAGAGACTCTGGACCCTGACAACCACACCATCCCAGAGAACAGTGAAGGTGAGTGTAAGTGGTCTGTCTGTGGTCTGTGGCTGAAGTGTCATTATAAAAGACTCATAAAGACTCTTACTCTCTCATTCACCTTTTCCTTTCTTCCTCCCTCTCTTTTATTTTCCATTTCACTCTCTCCTCCGCCCTCTTCCCAGTTCCTGCAACTGAGGCTGGCCCGACCAAGTGTGAGAGGTGTCTCCAACTTTTGCAGAGGGAGAATGGCAGTCTGCTGGACAGACTGAGGGCTAGCAAGCACCTCAACAAGACCCTGCGCAGCCAGCTGGACCTGTGCAGATCCATTATGGCTCAGAGAGAGGGGGGTGATGGACGATGTTTCTCCCCCTCCAACTCACTCACAGTGGAAGAAGAAATGAAGGAGCAGCTGCAGGAGATCTTGAGGCTGAGACAGAGTCTGAAGGAGAGCATTCAGGCAAACGGGAGGCTCCAGGAGCATCTGAAGAACCATAAGGCCCAGCAGGCAGGGACAGAGATGGGACAGAACCACCCAGGTCAGTCAGACACAGGGATCATTATTTATTTATTTAGGGACAAATCATAACTTGAGATGCACACTTATATTGGACGTAAATCATGCATTAATGTAAATTAAAGGTTTACACAAAAACTGGAGTTAGACTAAAGTTAATTAGCCAACAAATTATTTTACAATAACTACCTAGTTATTCAAGTGGTGAACACACTTACCTTCACACTTAACTGCGTGACTGTTCAGAGGGAATAGTCAGGGGTGAACTGTTACTGTACATGCTTTTGTTCTGATGTCCAGGCGTGCATGCTGAGTCAGAGAGACTGAAGGCGTCTCTGGTTGAGACAGCTTGTGAGCTCACACAGCTCCAGAGAGAGAGTGATATGCTGAGGGAGGAGAGAGAGAGGCTGACAGAGAGGCTCGCACGCTCTGAGGACAACAACAGGAGCCTGGAAGGCTCACTTAGCTCCACACAGGAAGAGATAGACAGGTTGGAGGAAGTAATAATAAGTATAGAAAATAGTAGGAGTCCAATCTCCAGACTCCTTCATCCCAGCCTTGACTGTTAATATTCCATTGAATTATAGCCTGGGGCAGAGTTTCTTTGGTTTGACAACGGTACTGCAGAACAGATGGCTAAAACAGAACTGTCTCTCAGGCTGATCGAGTTAGATGTTGACAGACAAATAGTAGACTTGATGTGAGTTTATTTCAATGTCTAAGGTTGAAGGGAGAACTCGATGCCTATCAAAAACAGCTCACCAACAGCAATGAGCTCCTCAAGTCATTTTGTGAGGAGATGCAGGGGTCCAAGCAGATGAGGACAGCTGCAGTCAACCCCACTGGTAATGTATACAAGAAGGTCCCTCACTTCTTCTCTCCATCTACAGTTATTCTTGCTAGATGTGATGTTGATTCTGTTGAGTTGCTACACTTTCATCCAACATCAGAGTTTGGAGGCGGTCTCCCGGACAACCCCAAGCTAAATCAACTCCTCTCTGAGATCCAGCGAATCAGAGCACAGCATGCCGATAAGGACACAATACGGACTAAAGCTACAGAGGAGAAACACCCTGAGCATTCTGGTTGGCCCGAGTGCCCTCCAATGATCATCAACATCAACTATGTGGAGTGTGGAGCATCCAGGCATTCAAACAGGAGCAGTCCTTCAGGTACAAGTAAGAACTGTGAAATGTCTCAGTGATCATTATGTATTGTGATGGTGTAAAAATAAATGGAAGCATATTTTCAATCGAAGCTTCATTGAAATGGCTTTATGTCCCTCGTATCACCATCAAGACTACATACAGTAAATGTAACACTAGTAATCAAATTAGCTTTCAAATATAGGTTTCTGCTTAGGAAAATCAACACATTGGTTGACTTGAATGGCAAATTCAACTAAATTCAGTGACTTTATCACAACTGTTTTTATTATTCAGGGAGAAGAGATCATGCCAAGAAGGACAATGACAACCTCTCACAAAGCAGCCTTACTTCCAGCATAGATGACTCGGTCCCGTCCTTATTGAACAGTAGCCTATCCCCACTGTGGGCAAATGACAAGAGCCCTAATGTCACTGGCCAGGAAGATGATTGCATCAACATGCAGAGACTGATATCAGAAGGGAAGACAATGACCAATAAGATGAGTAGGCTACTACAGGGGTGCCACAACAACAATTCCAATCCCACGTCACAGTCAGCAGTGAGTCCTTCGGAATTTGAGTGTTTCAATAGTACGATTATTCACATTTTCCCCAAACCACATTTGAGAAGTTATGCTCACGTGATTAAAGCAGTGCTCCGTTTTCCTTTCATCATTTTATCTCACTGGTGCTGTTTGATGCCTCTCCGGTTCAGGTGGATCAGAAGTACATCAAGCATCTCTCATCTACCATCGGTGCCTGTCATCTTCTGAGGCTCCAAGAAAGGCGTTCTCAGAGTGACTCTGTGAATTTCTCCCAGAGCCAAGAGGTAGAGATCCTCCCCATGTATCACCAGTCAGGGTTTAAATGTGAACACTGCAGCTCACCTCACATGCATTTTGTCTGAGCAACATTGTCAGTGAAAAATATAGATTTTATAACAGCAATGCATATTCTTAACTTGTATTCTCTACATGTTGGTTTTCCCCTCAGAATTTCTACTTGGAAAATCTGAAACTGAAGAATAAAATTGAGATAATGAAGAGGGAGCAATCTCAAAACAAGAAGATGCTTTCTGAGGCTGTCAAACGACTGAGAAGAGTGAACCTGGGGAAAGTAGGGAGAGTGATTGAATAGCAGCAAATGATCATCATTCCACTAAGCCAATCTTTGTTTCATGGATTCAAATAGAAAGAATTGGAGCTTCCCTCATCAGTCTTAATAAAAGTTTGCCATTGCAATGCTGTTGTTTCTCTCAATTCTGTGTTGTATTTTTGGACAGATGAATCAATGTAGAAATGTGCCATATAAATTTGACGCACATGATAAGCTTATGCACTGATTCCGCATTCACGTGCTAGTCAGAACTAGGAAACTCTTAGTGAACAGCACATGAACGCGGCATGTAGCGATTGAACTGCTGCTCATTAAAAATATATATTTCAGTCTTGGGGGTGTGGTACGATGTGGGTGTGTTACAATTATATGTATTAACCGTAGATGACTTTGATGATGATTTTGAAAGCTATAGAAGAAATGCATTTAATTCATTAATGTCTACATTCATTTTTAACAAGTATATTCTATTACAGACACCTAAATGCATAGTTTTAAATGATATTTTATGAACTGAACATTTAAAAAAAAATATATATATATAAAAACATATTTCTCAAATAATTATTTTTAAGATAAAACTAATGTTACTGTCCACACTACAACAAATAAATACTTAAAAACATTCAATTTAGCCTAGATAATTGTTTGTACAGTATGTCGACTTTGGTGTCTATTTCAGATCTTATGGCATTTTCAAGGATGAACATAAGAGCATTGAAAGGGGAGAAGACCACTATAAGTCTTGCCATGTGGAGAAGTGCAGCTATAGTGAGGGCCAACTTACCGGTTTGGTCAGGGCCAGCATGAGGGATAAAGCTTATCCTGTGTCGGTGAGTGTAGCTATTAAGTTAGGTTTGAGCATCTTAGCAATACAATGTGTTATATACAGCTGTCAACATTCTACAAAGAAAGAGCCACTTAATCAATTATCCTGAACAAAAATATAAACGCAACATGCAACAATTTCATTGACTTTACTGAGTTACAGTTCATATGAGGAAATCCGTCAATTGGAATACATTAATTAGGCCCTAATCTATGGATTTCACATGACTGGGAATACAGATATGCATTTGTTGGTCACAGATGCCTAATATAAAAAAATAAAAAAATATTTAAAAAATAAGAAATGGGCCTCACAATGGGCCTCAGGATCTCGTTACGGTATTTTTGTGCATTAAAACGCAATTGTGTTCGTTGTCCGTAACTTTTGCCTGCCCATAACCCCACCACCACCATGGAGCACTCTGTTCACAACGTTGACATCAGCAAACCGCTCGCCCACACTACGCCATACACGTGGTCTGCGGTTGTGAGGCCGGTTGGGCGTACTGACAAATTCTCAAAAACGATGTAGGAGGAGGATTATGGTGGAAAAATGAACATTCAATTCTCTGGCAACAGCTCTGGTGGACATTCTTGCAGTCAGCATACCAATTGCACGCTCCCTCAACTTGAGATATCTGTGGCATTGTGTTAAGTGACAAAACTGCATATTTTAGAGTGGTCTTTTATTGTCCCCAGCACAAGGTGCAACTCTGTTTAATCAGATTATTCATATTCCACACCTGTCAGGTGGACAGATTATCTTGGTTGGCAAAAGAGAAATGTTCACTAACAGGGTTTTAGACAAATTTGTGCACAGCACTTGTGAGAAATAAGATTTTTGTGAGTATGGAAAACTTCTGGGATCTTTTATTTCAGTTCATGAAACATGGGACCAACACTTTACATGTTGCATTTATATTTTTGTTCAGAGGTTTATTATCATTAACCAGATTACCATGGATGCCAGACTTGGATAAGTGATAACTCAGTTCTAGAATGTTGTCGTTACCCCAGATACCAGCCTGTATTATAGTTTTATGACCAGAGACAAATCTTCAAAGGCACTGAATATATTTATTCAGAGTGGTACATGCATTCACATAGTCTTGATTTATAGGATCCTTCCCACTATATGATTGATATGTCAAGTGATAAAATCCAAAGTTAGGAATTATGAGTTTATGGGAAAACTGCACTTGTCCTCGTGTAAATTACAGTTTATTAAATATTCTACAGCTGTCATCAATCAAATCAAACTTAGTTTATATAGCAAATTTCTTAACAAAGCACTTAATATCCTTCCTCTTGGCAGGTCTCTACCAAGTAGGTGACAAGGGGATACTCTGTACCATATCCTCCTTGGAGCCCAACCAGGTGCAGTCAGTTGAGGACCTGTACACGGCCGAAGACTACAAGCCTCTGTCCCGAGAGCCCACAGAGGAGGATCTTCAGTGATTAAGGAACCGTCTCCAGGGCAGGTTCAGTGGAGGAGAATGGCTCCTTGAACCTGAGCCAGAACAACCGTTAGCCTCCCTGTCATCCCTGTCTGTACCGGACATTGTTAAAAAAAACAATGGCACCTGGGGCATGCAGGGATCCTAGCTGGCATGGTGCTGTCGGTGGAGCAGCAGGAAGCTATACGGCAGGCAACAGTTGGACAGCGCACCAACACCAACTGGCACATCATGAGGAGAGGGAGATTGACGGCCAGCAGTTATGGAGCAGTAGTTAGAGCCATGCACGTTACTCCATCGCTGCTAAAATTGGTCCTCAGATCCCAGTCGTTGGATGGGGTGTTCTCTGTAAAGTGAAGCACAGATAACGAAGAGGAGGGCATCAAGGCATTCAAAATGGTTACGGAATGGCTGTTCAGGAGTTAGGGCATAGGGCCACGGGGTCTGGGATCCTGGCTGCTTCACCGGATGGTCTGGTGGGCACCACAGCAGTGGAGGTCAAGGTGTCCCAATGGTGTAAGAGGCAGTCGAAGGATTTCTATTTCAAGGAGGGAGGGTCTTACCGCCTTCGTGAAGACCATCCTTACTGGCACCAGGTCCAAGGTCAGCTCCACATCACTGGAAGGGACATCTGCTTCTTCATTGTGTGGGCCACCAAAGCCTCCATCACCATCCAGCGTGACGGCCTCTGACAGACTCGTATTGCTCTTCCTGTCAGTACCTGTTTTCAGGGAAGCCAATGGTCCAAAAATATTCCACATAGTTCATACACACACACTAGGCTCCCAGAATAGGTTATATTACATATTAGTGTTGCTCAAAGCAGCCAACTAAAGTAATGTATTTAACTTTATCATGGGCACAGTGGGAATTTATATCTGCGATGTTCAAATGATTTCTTACTGGCTGAAGGCCCCAGCCTGTACCTGACATTGTTGAAAAACAAGTGAACAATGAATAAGGATCATGTACAAACAATAGGCTCCTAGAATAGGTTATATTACATTAAAGTTTTGCTCAAAGCCACCAACTAAAGTCATGTAGTTAAGGTAAGTTAATTAAATCACTAAGGCTGGTCTGTGTGCATCTTCTCACAGTTTCATTCAGTAGTACAGCACAATTCACATTGCATCTTATCATGGGCACAGTGGGAATTTATAAATGTGATGTTTAAATTATGTTTTACCTTGCATGTCACGCCTCATGTCTAAAACATAGGGAAAAGGGGACATTGATGCATCTACAAATTCAATGTTTTACACAATATTGTATCATATTTGATGAGTTACTGACCTGTCCGTCCATAGGCTCGGTGTACTGAACTCTCCACAACTGGACGCTTGCGCTCGGATGACACTCCGCACAGGATGTCCATGCACAGGATGTCCATGCACCGGATGGTCTGAGGGATGCAGGGTTGCCATGTCTGTGACTTTCCAATTAAAATTGGACTACTTGGAAAACGATGTGGCAGGTGAAAATGTATTGGTCACGGGTTGAGGGAATTTTGGGCTACTTCTAAATTGCAACACAATTAAAAATAGATATTTCATTCTGACCTGCTGCTGCTGACTATCAGGTAGAGATGCAGAATTGTGCACAGGTCAGCTGTTTGTTCACCTGCACCTGCCAGCAAATGCTAATAACTCACCCGCAACCGCCCGACTATGGTCTGCATCCAACCCTAGCCCGCAAATATTTTTAAAATGTGCTATAGGCTACAGTCAAAGACTGCAGATTTTTTTTTGGACAGTGGGTGCACAACTTTTTTTGACTGATTTAGATATGTTTCTGCTTATAATTTCCAACATTTTGGGAGGCTATTTGTTAGTCAACTTAATAATTAGATACATGTAACTTCTCTTTTGTCTTCATATGTTGCCCTATAAGACTAAATAAACCCTTGCTCAACAGAATAATGTAATAGATCGATAGAATTAATGGTTCAATCTAGTTGACATCGGTGAAGTTCTCTGTCATCGCACGAGACTAATATTATCAGAGGACTTTAGAGTTTTCCAAAAAAACAGTAGGTTATTCTGGTTAGTCAATATCCAGATTTCAGTTTCCATTTAACCCATCTAAACAGTAGGCTACAGTTCCCTTAACATTTCCTAAATGATATCATAACCGCCATCGATAAAAGACAGTACTATGCAGCAGTATTCATCGACCTGGCCAAGGCTTGACTCTGTCAATCACAGAATTCTTATCGGCAGACTCAATAGCCTTGGCTTCTCAAATTACTGCCTCGCCTGGTTCACCAACTACTTCTCAAATAGAGTTCAGTGTGTCAAATCGGAGGGCCTGTTGTCCAGACCTCTGGCAGTGTCTATGGGGCTGCCACAGGGTTCAATTCTCAGGCCAACTCTTTTCTATGTATACACCAATGGTGTCGCTCTTGGTGCTGGTGATTCTCTGATCCACCTCTACGCAGATTATTCATCTGGCCCTTCTTTGGACACTGTGTTAACAAACCTCCAAACGAACTTCGACGCCATACAACACTCCTTCCATGGCCTCCAACTGCTTTTAAATGATAGTAAAACTAAGCTCATGCTTTTCAACCGATTTCTGCCCGCACCCTCCCGCCCAACTAGCATCACTACTCTAGTCAGTTCTGACCTAGAATACGTGGACAACCACAAATACTTAGGTGTCTGGTTAGACTGTAAACTCTCCTTCCAGACTCACATTAAGCATCTCCAATCCTAAATTAAATCTAGAATCGGCTTCCTATTTCACAACTAAACCTCCTTCACTCATGCTGCCAAACATACCTTCGTAAAACTGACTATCCTATCAATCCTTGACTTCTGCGATGTCATCTACAAAATAGCCTCCAACACTCCACTCAGGAAACTGGATGTAGTCTATCACAGTGCTATCCGTTTTGTCACCAAAGCCCCCATATACTACCCATCACTGCGACCTGTATGCTCTCGTTGGCTGGCCCTCAATACATATTCATCGGCAAACCCACTGGCTCCAGGTCATCTATAAGTCTTTGCTAGGTAAAGCCCCGCCTTATCTCAGCTCACTGGTCACCATAGCAACACCCACCCATGGGACGCGCTCCAGCAGGTATATTTCACTGGTCATCCCCAAAGCCAACACCTCTTTTGGCCGCCTTTCCTTCCAGTTCTCTGCTGCCATTGACTGGAACGAATTGCAAAAATCACTGAAGCTGGAGTCTTATATCTCTCTCTCTAACTTTAAGCATCAGCTGTCAGAGCAGCTTACCTGTACACAGCCAATCTGTAAATAGCACACCCAACTACCTCATCCCCATATTATTACTTACCCTCTTGCTCTTTTGCACCCCAGTATCTCTACTTGCACATCATCATCTGCACATCTATCACTCCAGTGTTAATGCTAAATTGTAATTATTTTGCATCTATGGCCTATTTATAGCCTACATCCCTACTGTTCTACATTTGCACACACTGTACATAGATTATTCTATTGTGTTATTTGACTGTATATTTGTTTATGTGTAACTGTGTTGTTGTTTTTGTCGCACTGCTTTGCTTAATCTTGGCCAGGTCGCAGTTGTAAATGAGAACGTGTTCTCAACTGGCCTACCAGGTTAAATAAAAGGTTAAATAAAATGTTTTTAAAAAACTGTTGAATTTGTATAGAGCCTCACAATCATCACACATAACATAGCACTTCACCAGATCTTTTCTGACCCCTCCTTCTCATTATTTTCAGCTCTCTTATAGCAGCTTTTCTTTTTTAATTAAACTTCAACAATGTGCTTTTTGCCTCCGTGGTTTGATGTTAATTTTTCTGTCCTTCCCAAAAACAGTATTTGGTGATTGGCTGTTGAGCTTGAGCTTTTAGCCCTAAAGTTAAGGTTTGGCCGGGGTAGGCCGTCATTGTAAATAAGATTTTGTTCTTAACTGACGTGCCTAGTTAAATAAAGGTTAATTAAATAAAATATGCAGTATTAACAGATAGCATAAAATAATTAAATAAAAACCTCAACGTAGCCTATATACTGTAAATTGCACAGTAATTATACATTTATGGATTTTTAAAGGAATTGTTTGTCTTTATTCAACCTGCCCGCCGAATGTGGAGAGTGATACATCTGTTGGCCATTGTAACTACCCATCCCGGATCCGGGAGAATTGTCATCAACTGACACTAAGTAGCTTAACGCAACGGACAAAAAATCTTACTAGAAAATATTCATATTCATGAAATCACAAGTGAAATATATTCAAACACAGCTTAGCCTTTTGTTAATCACCCTGTCATCTCAGATTTTGAAAATATGCTTTACAGCCAAAGCAAGACAAGCATTTGTGTAAGTTTATCGATAGCCTAGCATAGCATTATGCCTAGCTAGCAGCAGGCAATCTGGTCACGCAAATCAGAAAAGCAATCAAATTAAATAGTTTACCTTTGATGAGCTTCGGATGTTTTCACTCACGAGACTCCCAGTTAGATAGCAAAAGTTCATTTTTTCCAGAAAAATTATTTCTTGTAGCCAAAAATAACTCCGTTAGTTCTTCACGTTTGGCTGAGAAAACGACCGGAACCTGCGGTTACGACAACGCCAAAAAATATTCCAAATTAGCTCCATAATATCGACAGAAACATGCCAAAAGTTGTTTATAATCAATCCTCAAATATCTATTCGATAACATATCAACCGGGACAGAGCTTTTTTCAGTAAAACCGGTGGAAAAATGGCTACCTCTGTCTTTTGCGCGAGAAATACACAGAGCCATCAGGTGGACACTGACGCAATGTTGTCGCTCAGGCTCATTTTTCAAAATAAAAGCCTGAAACTATGTCTTGTGATAATAGACACATTAAGGAAGCCATTGATATCTCGTTGATATCCCATTCACTGCTCAATAGGGAAGCATAGGAAGGGACTCTTATTTAGAAACCGCTGCGTTTCTGATTGGATTTTTCTCATTCTTTTGCCTGCAATATCAGTTATGTTATACTCAGACAATATCTTTACAGTTTTGGAAACTTTAGAGTGTTTTCTATCGTAAACTGTCAATTATATGCATATTCTATTTTCTGGTCCTGAAAAATAGCCCGTTTACTTTGGGAACCTTATTTTTCTAAAAAATAAAAAAAATGACCCCTAGATTCAACAGGTTTTAAGTAGCCCATTAATTTATATGCAGGCTACTGTAGCCTACCATTTGATACAATAAATATGCTGAAATGGTGATATCACTGGAGTCATTGCAAATCAATTTGTGCCTGGAGCTGGCAAACGGATTAAATAAATAGCCCATAACTTCAGTTTATTGTTGTTGTAGCCTTGCGTTATTATACAGTTATTAATGACCATGTTTAGTTAATTGAATTGGAAGTTATCAATTGTGATCATGGTCACGGTTCTATCGCAAATGGTGATCAGCTGTTGCTAGAATGCATTAGATTGAAGGTAACAGTCTGGCAGATTAGGCTACAGGTAAAAAAGTACTGGCTGTTGTTGACAAGCATATGCCTATTAAGTTCATATCCATATAATTAATATATTATTCAGTGATTTAAATCCTCAGTAGCATCTTCTAGCAGGCTATTGAGTAACAGAAGCACTTCTTACCTCAAAATCGCCTTGCTATTAATGTTAAATAAATGAGTCAGTCAATTTGAACTAAGCACGCTACTAAATCGTTCATTTCACATAGCCTAGGCTACTGTAGGCTATCAGGGACAATAGGCTACCTACATTTAGCTAACCAAACCATGGCAAAGTTGAATTACAATCATAAACGCAGATTTTAGTAGGCCTAGCCTATGCCTTTTGAAATGACAAGTAAATCTCGCGAATAGGCCATTTAAATGCATGTTCTGTCCAGATTAAGATGGTGATACTGCATTGAAAAAGACCCACCACTGACCAAATGAGTGCATCCCTCAGGCCATCAGGTGCATGGACATCCTGTGCCAGTGTGATCCATGAGTGAGAATCCAGTTGTAGAGACTACAGCAGATTGAGCCTGTGGACAGACAGGTCAGTAACTCATCAAATATGATACAATATCGTGTACAATAATTAATTTGTAGGTTTTGACTTTTGTCTACCCATTTCCCATGTTTTAGACCTGAGGTGTGACATGCAGAACATCTTCAGGCTCCCCCACAAGAAGCAGTGCATGATTTTCAACGCCACCCTTAGCAGATGGCTCTCCAATCCTTAGATACACTCTCTCTCTCTAGTTATTAACGGGATGACAACAGCCAACAGCAGTGTGCCAAACAGAAATCTCATAATGAACATTCCTCAAACATACATGTATCTTATACCGTTTTAAAGGTAATCTTGTTGTTAATCCCACCACAGTGTCCGATTTCAAATAGGCTTTACAGCGAAAGCACCACAAACTATTATGTTAGGTCACCAGCAAGCCACAGAAAAACACAGCCATTTTTCCAGCCAAAGAGAGTCACAAAAAGCACAAATAGAGATAAAATTAATCACTAACCTTTATGATCTTCATCAAATGACACTCATAGGACTTCATGTTACACAATACATGTATGTTTTGTTTGATAAAGTTCATATTTACATAAAAAAATCGGAGTTTACATTGCAGCGTTACGTTCACTAGCTCCAAAAACATCCAGTGATTTTGCATAGCCACATCGATTCAACAGAAATACTCATCATAAATGTAGATGATAAGACAAGTTATACACATGGAATTATAGATATACCTCTCCTTAATGCAACCGCTGTGTCAGATTTCAAAAAAACTTTACGGAAAAAGCAAACCATGCAATAATCTGAGAAGGCACTCAGAAAATAAATACAATTTTCCGCCATGTTGGAGTCAACAGAAACCAGAAATCACATTTTAAATATTCCCTTACCTTTGATGATCTTCATCAGAATGCACTCCCAGAAATCCTAGTTCTACAATAAATGCTTGATTTGTTAGATAATGTCCATTATTTATGTCCAAGTAGCTACTTTTGTTAGGGCGTTAGGTACACATATCCAAACGCTCGTGCAGGTCCAGCCGAACGTCGGACAAAAACTTCAAAAAGTTATATTACCGGTCGAAGAAACTTGTCAAACTAAGTTTAAAATCAATCTTTAGGGTGTTGTTATCATAAATATTCAAAGTAAAGTTCCAACCGGAGAATTCCTTCGTGTCTACAGAAGCAATGGAACGCAGGTCGATATCATGTGGAATGCGCATGACCAGGAAATGGCTCTCTGCCAGTAACCTGACTCATTCAGCTCTTATTCAGGCCCACAACACAGTAGAAGCCTCATTCAAGTTTCTAAAGACGGTTGACATCTAGTGGAAGCCCTTGGAAGTGCAACTTCATTCATATCCCACTGTGAATTCAGTAGGGCTTGGGTTGAAAATCGACCAACCTCAGATTTCTCACTTCTTGTTTGGATTTCTTCTCAGGTTTTTGCCTGCCATATGATTTCTGTTATACTCACAGACATCATTCAAACAGTTTTAGAAACTTCAGAGTATTTTCTATCCAATACTAATAATATGCATATATTAGCAACTGAGACTGAGGAGCAGGCCGTTTACTCTGGGCACCTCTGGGCACCTTTCATCCAAGCTACTCAATACTGCCCCTGCATCCATAACGCAGATGTCTCATCTAGACACCTGGAAATGCAAATGCGCTACGCTAAATGCTAAATGTACTCGTTAAAACTCAAACGTTCATTAAAACACACATGCAGGGTATTGAATTAAGGCTACACTCGTTGTGAATCTAGCCAAGTCAGATTTTTAAAATGCTTTCCGGCGAAAGCATGAGAAGCTATTATCTGATAGCATGCAACACCCCAATATACCTGAAGGGGACGTAAACAAAATAATTAGCGTAGCCGGCGCTACACAAAACGCAGAAATAAAATATAAAACATTCATTACCTTTGATGATATTCTTTGTTGGCACTCCTATATGTTCCATAAACATCCCAATTGGGTCTTTTTCCCGATTAAATCCGTCCATGTATGCCCAAAATATCCATTTGTATAGCCTGTCTGGTTCAGGAAAAAAGCTCCCTTCCAACACGCAATGTCATTTTAAAAAATTATATAAGTTGCCTATATTCTTTGACAAAACACTTCAACCTACTTTTGTAACCCAACTTTAGGTATTTGTAAACGTTAATAAGCGATCAAATTGATTACTGGGCGATCTGTATTCAATAGCAGCTACTCAAGAAAACGATGTCCTTTGTCTCTCTTCCAAAATCGATTGCTGTATGCTGGACGAAATGAAGGATCTATTTGTCATTGTTAAAGTTGTTAAAAGAGTTGTTAAAAAAGTTTGAAATATCCAATAAATGTCGTTCCACTTCATGATTGTGTCCCACTTGTTGTTGATTCTTCACAAAAAAATACAGTTTTATATCTTTATGTTTGAAGCCTGAAATGTGGCAAAAGGTCGCAAAGTTCAAGGGGGCCGAATACTTTCGCAAGGCACTGTATCCACATCAGTTAAAGCTTGGTCGCAAATGGGTCTTCCAAATGGACAATGACCCCAAGCATACTTCCAAAGTTGTGGCAAAATGGCTTAAGAACAACAAAGTCAAGGTATTGGAGTGGCTATCACAAAGCCCTGACCTCAATCCCATAGAAAAATATGTAGGCAGAACTGAAAAAGCTTGTGCGAGCAAGGAGGTCTACAAACCTGACTCAGTTACACCAGCTCTGTCAGGAGGAATGGGCCAAAATTCACCCAACTTATTGTGGGAAGCTTGTGGAAAGCCCCCTGCAGCGTTTGACACAAGTTAAACAATTTAAAGGCAATGCTACCAAATACTTATTGAGTGTATGTAAACTTCTGATCCACTGGGAATGTGATGAAAGAAATTAAAGCTGAAATAAATCCTTCTCTCTGCTATTATTTTGACATTTCACATTCTTAAAATTAAGCGGTGATCCTGTGTCGGACAACATTGGCTATATAAAAACAACATTGAAACAACAACCATACACATATACAAGATAATGGGATCAGTACTTTTCTATACTTTTTATATGAGGACTAGTGCAGTTTTTCCATAAACTTTTAATTGATACCTTGGGATTTTAGCACTGGGAAGGATCATGCAAATTAAGAATGCATATAGCTTTAAGACAGTGGTTCACAGCCAGGTACATGTACAGGACCCCTGAGGGTACTTGGCCTATCCACAGGGGGTACTGGTGAAACATGCACATGAGGTAATACTTCAGGGGTGCTCCAGGCAGAGCACAATTCAATTGGTGTTACAGTAACAGAAAAAATGTTGGGAACTACTGCTTTATAACAGACCACTCCTAAAAAAGTAAATACTGTGATATTGAAAATGTGTCTCTGGATGTCTTAACAATACATGTAAAAACTCTGAATGTGAATATGTCAGTAGATTTTTAGATTCATTCTCATCAATGACAACCTTCTAGAACTGTTATCACTTATCTAAGTCTGATATCCAGGGTAATCTGGTTAATGATTATATCATTGATTATTCCTTGTAGAATGTTGACACCTGTACAGAACACATTGTATTGCTAAAATGCTCAAACTTTACTTAATAGCTACAATCACAGACACAGGATACATTTTATTTATAATGCTGGCCCTAACCAAACCGGTAAGTTGCCCCTCACTATATACCTGTCGCAAGACCCACTAGTTGATGCTTATCTATATTTGAAGTGCTTCTAAAATCTGCAATAGGAAAAATTCACGGTGAAAAAACGATTGGAACCATTTCCGTGACCGCTAGGTTTTATGGGCATTATGACGGAACCTCTGTGGGGTTCTATGGTGAAAATGAATGGTGTTTTGAAGTGATTTTGGATAAACGCAGAAAATAAGGTATGTGGCAAAAACAGGCTTGCAAGACCTAAAACGTTTTGTTTTACGAGATAATCTGCATCAGCTAACGTCAGTTTTTGTGAATTCTGAAGAATTTATGTAAATAAAAAAAGCACATAGGCTTTATAATTCATAAAGGTTATGTTAACTGACTGCTATTATCTTATAGAACAACACGTATAAGGTCTCCTAAGCCTGTGTTAACCTCAGACCTTAGCGTTTATTCGAAAACACTATTCTTTGCCCATTAATTTTCTCCATAGGGATAGCTGAACGAACCAGAGGTATCTCATTTCCGGGGTTTAGGACTACAAACTGGAACGCTCTATACAAAGATGGTTTAGTATAAAGACGTATAGAAACTGCTTCTCCAATAGAAATCCCCCATCACGCTTGTAGGCCACCTTGGCTAGCTAAACTAATGCGCAGAAACACGTAATCGGGTCTAACGGTCGTCTCGCGTCGAATTGCGCATGTGCAAGCCGTCAAATCAAATCACAAAAATGTAAACGTGTCAGTTTGTAATTTTCACAAGGCTGGAGTAATGGCATGTTCAGCTACTTATTACATTGGATCGAATCTAGGTAGTGCCTTTAGATTTCAAGAAAATGTACAACTAAGGAATCATTTTTGACTTATCTCATTGTCTTCTCAAACCCCTAACCCAGGCCTGCTTGGTCTGTTTCGCAAGTGATCTCGCAAGTCTCGCTATGTTGCGCCTCTGGGTTTAGAAACTCTCCATGCTCTTTGTTTATTGTATAAAAAAACGACCGAAAAAAAACTACGCCACGCTCTGTCAACGTAAGCACTTACACCGTCGCCGCCATTGCAAGCAAAACGAGTGCACAGATGACGAACAACACACAACACTTCACAACATGCGATTTGGCTCGCTTGTTTGAACCAAAATTAACCGATAACTTTACCTGAATGTGTTTCAAAAAAAGTTCCAGCTTCAGCAGATAAAATGTCGGCTTTTATTGTAAGTATGTCGATTGATCAGTCACATTTCTAAAGCGTCTCAAGTCTAGTCTTGAAGGCCACATTATGGATGGACAGTCTTTATCTAGCTAAAACGTTAGCTAGCTAGCTGGAACTGCTACACGCATCCAAACTAGCGCCTGTAAAAGCTATTTAAAGTGTCAACAAGCAGTAGAAACAAAAACAAAGCCGGGACCCCGCCCCAGTTTCGATAACAAAAACTGGGGGATAGATCTAGATAAATGTAACCACTCTCAAATGCATAGACAGCTATGAATGCAAGGACTGACGATCCATGATGAAATCAAAATGATCGTTTTGGCATTGTTTTGAGACTATATAGTGATTGTTTACATTTACTTTGTTTACAAACATTGTAGTAAAAAGGCTTATTTTGAGTTATGATGGGGAACGAAAGTTAGAAATGCCTCATGAGCTTAGTTTAAGTTATGTTCTGCAGGAATCAATGGGTACATATCATTAATTTATGTCGAAAGATGGATGTAACAACTGCTGATTGCTCCGTTTTAATGTCCAAACAAATGCCCTTAAGTAGTCTGCACTGTAGCTAGATAGATAATTATGTAATGTTCAAATGGCTAAGATAAAATGGTGTGGAAACTTGACGTGAGGCCTGAGGGGATATGCTCAGTAGTTTATTTCATGCATGGGTCGACCTTCAGTCTAAGGCACCTATTTACCACTAGTTGAAAGCAAATAATCTTCTAGCAGAAATGTATAAACAACTAAAGCACCTAATGGAACATTATTGTTGTCATTCAGCTCAGTATGTATCTAGTGATTCAAATAATATAGCTACTAACTACAGTAAATATGTTGTTAAAATGAAAATTGTATGAGGATTAACTTGCAACAGTTATCCTCAGTCTACCTGAATCTCATTGCCTTGCTGTTTCAGGCCCACCCTTCGGTGCGGATCAGGGGCACAGAGCACACCTACAACCCAGTGTTGTGTCAGGACGACAACTGCTCAGGCAAGGACAAGGGCACTCATATGCACTGTCCTCTCTGCACTGTGGTCGAGGCCTATCATGACCCTCTTATCCTACGGGCTCATTACCGCATTAAACATGTTGACAAGGGCATCGACTTTGCTGGTGAGAGGCTTTTCAACACGTATACATAAAAGTACACATCAGATGCTAGATTCAGTTGTAGTGTGACTTTTCCAAAAGGTTTCAGTGAGAGATATTTCACTCAAATCAATTAAATGTTTAAAGAAATAATCATCTAGAAGAAAAAGAAACGCACACCTATTAAGACGAGGTGCTGGCTAGCGGAGTAGAAAACTTGAAAATAAAAGAGCCGCACACTCTAGGAGCTCAGATGCAAAAATGTAATTACCAACGTTTCGACAGCCAAGCTGTCTTCATCAGGCAGGCTCTTTTATTGATTAAATAAATAATCAGGCCTACAACTTTACAGCAAGCTTTTTGTCTTCCCTTCAGGCCTAAAAGTGCTTCGATGCTGCAACCACTGTGAGATCGTGGGCACCATCAAAGGGGAGAAGAGGTTCAAGGGGGCACACTGGCACTGCTACCGCTGCCGAAATGGCTTCAACCGCCGAGACGAGGCCATCAAACACTATAAAACCCACTTCCGGAACCCCCACACCACCTTCCAGATACAGGTCACACAGGTACTACCACCAAACTACTGTAATTGAACATACATTCACCATTGAACACTGTGAGAATAAAGAGTAAACAGACAGGGCACTTATTCTCCATATATACAAAAATAGAGTAGGAGTGCTGATCTAGGATGAATTTTAGCCTTTTAAATCATAGTCAATAAGAGTCCTGAATTCTAATACTTGATTAGCTCGCCCACTCTGAGAATCTTTGTGAATGCGGACCAAGACAGATCTCTCACAATCCCCCTCCTTGTGCATTCAGGAGGTGAACAGCCGACAGTATTATGACCAGAGTCCGGAGGCCCACCCTAAAGCCTATGGAGGGCTGGAAGTGTGTACGGGCTCTGGGGTGGAGGGCGGAGACATGGGGACTATCATGGCGCAGCCAATCCTCAACACAGCCAACACGGAGACTCTGCTCACTGTGGAACCCAAGGTTTCATATATGTCTCATGATTTGTGGTGGGTAAATGTGGATAGTAGGGATGTAACAATTCACCGTTACGCATCTGTCCCAGGTTCAAATGTCAAGCAGATCAAGCTCATGTGCGCCATCAGTAGCAGATTTGAATTTAGAAATGAAAATTAATGTTTTTGCAACAAATATCAAATATAACAAATATCAGTGTCGAATTTTATCGCATCAAACCGAATCATTTCAAACTAAAACGTATCGTTCCTGTATCAGCATCTATCTATAAAATTGTCTTGAAAGGGATAGATGCACATCCCAAGTAGAGAGCGTTGTGGTGGGTTGATATTGTGAAGTGTATGTGGAAAAGTGTATATGTCATGTTGTATTGTGTGATCTGTAAAACATGCTCTGTTGCTTGTGCTATCAAAGTTTATATCGGTGTCGCTGAATCTTCTATAGCGGTAGTGTCACCAGTGTTAAAAAGGTTCATCTCAAGCCCAGCACAGGAGGTGTATATGTCAAGTAACTTGTGTCTGGTCATTGTATGGTGATTGGTGCCTGCTCTGGTTGAAGGACAGCAGCGTGAACAACGGGATCCTAGTGGCGGCCGAAGAGGAGGTGGGGCCTTCCCAGCATACCCTGGACCAGACCCAGACACTGGTTCTCATGGACCCAGATGGACAGGGAGGCAACCTGATTTACGAGGAGGCGGCCAGTATTATCTCTGAACAGGTGTCTCCATTGAGTTATCTTGCTAATACTGTGCTTTAGTAAGTTCTCACATCCAATGTTTTTCTTACCAATATTAATTACAACCCTCATCAATCTACATACTTTTATGCAAGCAGCCTGCATGCCCTAATGCTAACCTCTGTTACCCCTCTATCCCCCTTCATGTCATGATACTAACCTTGGTGTACCTGTGGTTGTCTATTGCAGGGCGGGGAGAGTCTGGAGCAGGCCCTACATATAGAGAAGCATCTGCTGGAGCTCCACCAGCAAAATGTGACCTTGCGGCAGGAGAAGGATGCCATGGAGAAGAGGCTAAGGGCAGAGATCCACAGACTTAACGAACAGGTACACTAACAGCAGACTTGTCAGCTGAGATACAGACTCTAAGACCAAGTACACTGACCAGCACACAGTATGTAACCTCAAAGAAAGGTTATCAAAACAAGATAGCTTTTTTGTGTAGGCTAAGATGCTTTGTATGGTGAACTTTGTGTGAAGGATAGATATTAGATCATTTTTAACATGTTTAGTGGCAGCAGGGGAGGCAAGGCGAGGAGACTGAGGGCAGACATACAGCATCTCAAAGACCACCAGGTACAAAAATGGGTAACCTAACGTGATGTCTTTTTGTGAAAGATAAACTTATTTGTATGATGAACTTGTCATAATTTGTGTCTGTGTGAAGAATAGATGTGTTAATTTTTAACATGTTTAGCGGCAGGAGAGGCCGATTGGAGAGGTGGATGGAGGTAGAGATGCCGAGATTCTTTGACCTCGTTCAGGAACAGGTATTTTTGGCACCCAGAAGCAAACCATACGTGTGCGTGCACTGGCTGGCCAGAGACTTGAGGGTAGACACTGACAGAAGGCTGAAGGCAGAGTTGCTTACAATTATAGACTCCAGGCACACAATGTTAGTAAATGGCAAAACACCCATGGTTTTCAACACTCCCCCTTTCCTGGCTTTGCACTAATGTTTATGAGTGTTTAACTGGGGCAAAAAGTGTGGAAATTTAAGAGTTGTGGGAGTCACTCAATAAATGCAGCAAAACACTCATGTGAAAGATGGATTTCAAAATCGTATAGGCCATAATCATTCAGCAATTGACCGGGGAAAGGATACGCAATCTCGATCAGCAGGCACACTGACCACGGTATGGAGCAGCAGACATGGTTAACTTATCAGGAGAACTTTATTTTTTGGCGGAGGAAACTGATTTGTATGTGGATCTTCTAAAAATGTCTATTTGTGTGAAGGGTAGATGGGAGTTAAAGCGCTTACCTTATGTCTCTTCTAGTAAGTCCTCCACCTTTTCTGTATTTGACATTCTTGGCGGAATGGAAAACAGACCATTCTGACATGGCCATGTTGTCTCCCCTGTGCTGAGGTGCCCCCAGGTGGCCAGTGTGGTGCAGGCCAACATCAAGATGTTTGAGGAGCTAAAGCTATACCGCTCTGCAGAGAACAGCCAGCAGAGAATCGATCAGCTGGTGAGTGGACGCCTGTAACTGCTACTGTAGTGATGATCCTAAGTGACTGTTAAATGGGGGTTAGAACTGAAATTATTTTCCAATTGTTTCGTTCTGAACAGAACCCCCCCCAAAAAATTGTTCCGTTCCACTGTTCCGACCAGCAAAATAAACCAAAAAAGTACAGTTTTATTTCATTCCCTTTTCAACCTATGAAATCAAGTTTTTTTTTATATTTAGCTCATTAAATTACATCACCAATCAGTGCGGCTAGAGCAGGCAAGCTAGTTGTTTACATGCATGATGGACAGACTAGTGTAGCCTATGGCACACGATGCAACTGAAATGTTGCGGTTGGGGAGAGATCGAGAGTGGGTTAAGGAAGAGGCTTGAAGTGCTGGGCATCTTATCACATGCATTTTCTGACTTAGGTCCACATAATTATAATAACGGAAGAGTGGCTTCTATGACGGAACTTTAATGTCCTTTGAGCTAGCTAGCAAGCTAACAAGCTTGTGTGTGCAGAGCGGTACCAGAATTAAAGACATGTCTTACCTTTTTGTTGTTAAATACAACGTGATAGGCCTATGGTATCCTTATCTAGCATTGGAAAAGTTCATCCATTCTTTTGCTAATATCTTCTGAATCACGATTGTAACGTCAGTACAGTAGCCTGTAGGGGCAGGTAGCCTAAACACATACACACTGGCAAAGATTTTCAGTTTGCAGGCAAACACTGGAAAAGTTTCTGAGTGACAGAGTGAGGGTTTGCATAGGTTTTTTGTTGTGTTTTTTGTGGGACTAGAAAAAATGACTGGAATGTAAAATAATGTTAATAACCAGTTCCCATGCTTTTAAAATAACAGTTCTGTTCCTGAACAGTATGGATCACTTTTGTTTCTGTTCCTTTAAAATGTTCAATATTTTCTGGTTTTCGGTTCTGTTTCTAGTAGGGCTGACCCCATTTAGTCAACTGGTTGATTGGTTGGTCGATAGGCTGTTGGTTGACCGAGATTTCTTTAGTCGAGCAGTAGCAAAAAAATATATAGATCTATCATGGTGTACAAGACACCTGTCTAATTCATGCTGAGTGGACTGATTCATTGTGGGTATGCACAGTCCATCAGTCTAAGACACGTGCTACTGAAATTGTATATGGTTATATTACATAAGAGCAATGGTGCAACACTAATAAAAATAATATTATTTAAAAACAAATGCGCTTTCTCCCTCGTTGGATAGCGGTCGCTGTCCCTGCTTCTGAAACACATTAGTGTGCTGTTGAATTGGCACCTTTTCCTAGACCATGTTGCTATGTGGATAATAGCACCGTTATCCACCATATTGGTGTTGAGAACAATTTATTTTTTTATTTCACCTTTATTTAACCAGGTAGGCTAGTTGAGAACAAGTTCTCATTTACAATTGCGACCTGGCCAAGATAAAGCAAAGCAGTTCGACACATACAACAACAGAGTTACACATGGAGTAAAACAAACATAGTCAATAATACAGTATAAACAAGTCTATATACGATGTGAGCAAATGAGGTGAGATAAGGGAGGTAAAGGCAAAAAAAAAAGGCCATGGTGGCAAAGTAAATATAATATAGCAAGTAAAACACTGGAATGGTAGATTTGCAGTGGAAGAATGTGCAAAGTAGAAATAAAAATAATGGGATGCAAAGGAGCAAAAATAAATAAATAAAATAAATACAGTAGGGAAAGAGGTAGTTGTTGGGGCTAAATTGTAGGTGGGCTATGTACAGGTGCAGTAATCTGTGAGCTGCTCTGACAGTTGGTGCAATGCCGTGGAGGCATCAGCAGAATGAGGAGATGAGAACAGCCCTTGCCTTGTTATCTAAGAAAAGTGTGGAGAGGGGAAGCCCAAACTTAATTAGGTATATAATCAATAGCCTAACTGTTAAATGTGCCTGGCTTTATAAAACCGCAATATATCTACAGAAATAAGACCGCGTTTATTTAATAGCCTACTGATGTCGCCTCAAGCAATGACATGTCAAGTAAGCAATTTCACAATTGGGCTGTTTTTAATCTTTGCTTTACTGTAATAAAGGCTTTACACTTTTTGTCGTTGGAACAGCCTCTGGTATTATTTCAAATGTATGTTTACACTGTTCCAAATTGCCTGAAAAATAATATTTATTATTATAATAATAATAATAATGCTCCTTTTTCTTGATCATCTTCTTATTAGAATAATAAATGTCATTAGTAGGCTTAGTATAGCAGCCTTGTATGACCACCATTGAGCTGTAGGCCTCAGAGCACATCCTGTTTAGTCTTAATACTGTAACTTAGGCCTGTATGTCAATATATAGGCTACTGTATCAATCAACCATTCATTTGTTCATGTCATCACACAGCATATGAGTCATTCATGATTTGAAATGCAATCAAGCATTTTAGTTTTAAAATAAAGCGATCCCTGAATAATTAGCTTAAGCAATAAATAAACTGTTCCATTTCAGAAATTGCATTCACAAATTAGTGTGAATGTTTTTAGTCTTTGCTGTAATAAAGACTTAACAAAAAATGTTACAACAGGCTCTGGTACTCTTATACATTATTTAGTGTTAACATTGTTCCAAACGGTCAGAAAAATTATATTGCAATCTATACAGCACCTGTTTGGCACACATAATATGCACTCAGCACTTTCTTCTTACCTTATTTTTCTTGATCTGTAGTATTTTCCACAACTAGTCACATTCATTCCACACATCTGACATTCCCTTTAACTCCTGAGCAATCTGTAAATATTCTCCCGTTTTGAGGTTTATTTGTCACATCCTCTGCATCCATTTTGCTGTCGCATGTGTTACGGTTTTGAGATTAAAAAATATATACTTTTTTATTTTTTGGAGGGGGGGGTAGATCAGCTTTAATATTGTAGCTTCCATCAATGTAATTGTCTGCATCACTTCAAATCCTATATATATATATATATATATATATATATATATATATTATATACAGTACCAGTCAAAAGTTTGGACACCTACTCATTCTAGTTTTTATTTTATTTTTTACTAATAACACATGGAATCATGTAGTAACCAAATAAAGTGTTAAACAAATCAAAATATATTTGCGATTCTTCAAAGTAGCCACCCTTTGCCTTGACAGCTTTGCACACTATTGGCATTCTCTCAACCAACTATGGCCAGGAAACACAAGCAATCTACATTAGACTGGTGGAAATCTGTCCTTCGGTATGATGAGTCCAAATGTGAGATTTTTTTTGTTCCAACTGCCGTGTCTTTGTGAGACACAGGGTAGGTGAACGGATGACCTCCACATGTGTGGTTCCCACCGTGAAGCATGGAGGAGGTGTGTTTGTGTGTGGGGGGGCTTTGCTGGTGACACTGTCAGTGATTTATTTCTGAGGCTGGTAACTCTGAAATAGTAAAAATAAAGAAAAACTGGAATTAATAGGTGTCTAAACTTTTGACTATGTGTATATTCCTTTAACTTTCTAACCCTACCTCCCCTAATTGGGGTGAACTAGTGAACAACAATGCTTAGACCTCTACTTACAGCTTATACATTTTATGGACAGTCTATTTTACAGTAGATCTATTTCCTTTGTTTTTACTCCTGTCCTTCCTCAACCTGTCCCATCTATTTATGATGTCCATCCGGTTTGATTTCTATTTGCCATATCTTTCAAACTGTGCTCTTTCACAGAAGTTTCACAAAAATCTATATATGTTTTTTGGACACCATATGTTTTACATTAGTTATCTTGTTATTAGTCCCAACCTTCAGCTCCATTCTACCCATCTATCTCTTAACACCATCCATATTGGATTTCTATTTGACCTATCCTTTTCAACTGCTGTGATGTTTCAGAAAAGTTCTGAACCTTTCTATTCTCATTGTTTCTACATATTGAAAATAAACATTTTTGCAAAGTATTATTATTATTAGGGTTGCACATTTTGGGTAATATTCAGAGGTGGAAACTTTCTGTGGGAGTATATGGGAATTACTGGAAATATATGCAAATAAATAATGTTTAAATGTAGATGTTTTTTTGCATTGGATATATTTACCATATCATATGGAGACAAACAAACCTTTTTACCTTATCATAAGTAGACATAACTGCAAGTGATTAAATCGTTCAGATAGAAATTAAAAAACAATTTAGTCACCAAAGTGAACTTTAATTAAATGAGTTGACTCTTCACATGGGATTATTTCACTGAAAAACAAAAGGGAATATCAAATTATCCATCGCATCTCCCAAAAACATTTTCAACATACATCTGTAAAATTGATAGTCTAGAAACTAAAGCATTGGTTGTCTTCCTCTCAGGCTTCCATGTCTTCTCCCTGGACCTCCTCAATGTCCACCTCTTGAACATCAGACTCTGGGGCCTATTCTTCACTGTCACTTTCCAACCTTGTTGAGGATGGCTCGTTGTCAGGCTCAAATTTGCCCGGATGGACACCAATTTTTCAACCCGTGTATTGGTCAGCCTGTTGCGTGCTTTGGTCTGTGTGTGTTCCCAAACAAGGACCAATTGCACTCTGAGGCGGCTGATGTTGATGGGATTTGGAGGATGATGGAGGCAACAGGGGAAAGAGCCTCAGATCCACAAAGTCCCTTCCACCAGGTGGCTGATGAGATATGTTGGCACAACTGCCATATTGCATCTCCATCCTAAAGCCCTTGCTTGGAACTGTACTTCGCCAGACCTTGGCCTCATCCAGGCCAAGGTGGCGAGACCCGTAGTGATGACACCATAGGCCCTGTTGATCTCTGCACCAGACAGGATGCTCTTGCCAGCATACTTGGGGTCCTACATGTACGCTGTGGTGTGCATGGGCTTCAGGCAGATGTCTTCACCCTTTTTTATGTATTTCAGAACTGCAGTTTCCTCTGCTTGGAGCAACAGTGAAGTGAGCAGGGCAGTACAGATTTTTTCTCTTACATCTGCAAGCAGAGTCTGAACATCACACAGGATGGCATTGTCTCCCTCAAGCCATGCAATGGCTACCATAGGCCCTGTTGGTTTCAGGCTGCTTACCACTCTCCCACAATACATAATCCAGGAGGATCCTCTTGATGGGGCTGTCCATATTGGCAGACTGTGATATGGCCATTTCTTGGAGAGCCTCCTTCCCCTCAAGGAGACTGTCAAACATGATGAGAACACCACCCCAAAAGGTGTTGCTGGGCAGCTTCAATGTGGTTCTCTTATTTTTCTCACTTTGCTTGGTGAGGTAGATTGCTGCTATAACTTGATGACCCTTCACATACCTAACCATTTCCTTGACTCTCTTGTAGAGTGTATTGTTTTCAGTGGCATGATGTCCTTGAGGAGCAGATTCGATGCATGTGCAGCACAGCCAATGGGTGTGATGTGAGGGTAGGATTCTTCCACTTTAGACCAAGCAGCCTTAATGTTCACCGCATTGTATGTCACCAGTGCAAATACCTTCTGTGGTCAAAGGTCATTGACTCACTTCAGCTCATCTGCAATGTAGAGACCGGTGAGTCTGTCCCTTGTCTGTGCTCTTGTAGAATACTGGTTGATGGGTGGAGATGATGTAGTTAATTATTCCTTGCCCACGAACATTCGACCACCCATCAGAGATGATTACAATAGTCTGCTTTCTCTATGATTCGCTTGACCTTCACTTTAACTCTGTTGAACTCTGCATCCAGCAAATTAGTAGATAAAGCTAGTTGGAGAGGTGTATGCTGGGCGAAGAACATTCAGAAATCTCTTCCAATACACATTGGCTGTGAGCATCAGATTCTGATGATTCTGCATCTTTGTTGCCCACTTCACAAGATTTGGCACAGTATTTGCAAATGTACACAGCTTTTCCTTCTACATTAGCTGCAGTGAAATGTCTCCACACATCAGATAGTGCCCGTGGAATTTTCCTGTAGAGATTAAGGGAAAAAATGCGTTAAAAAAACCCAAAATACAATTCCATGTATAGATAAATAGGTTAAGCAGTTTGATTAAACAACTCCTTTGTAAGATAAATGTTTTAAAATGAAACATGTATGGAAATAGGTGAATTAACACTCCTTAGTTAGCAGGCTCAAGCAAGCTAAAACAAACCAGCAGAAATTGTTAACAAGTTAGAAATGATTTAAACACACTTTGCTGTAGGCTACTATTTACTAGTTAACAAAAAATATTGTATGTCATATAAAATATATTCACCCCACCCAATATTGTAATCAAAACTTACCAGAAAGCATGTAGTAGTCCTTGGCTCAGACAGTGTAGTAGTGTGGGCTCAATAGTATCTCATTAGCGCGCAAGATCTTGAGAATCAGCTGTGCATGCAGACGGTTGCAATTCCATTGAATTGGGGCTAGTCTAACCAAAATATGTCACAAGACCTAGAATGGCCTTGTGTATCCAACAAAAAAAGGTGCACTGTTAACTTTTTAAAATAAATTTAAGCAAAATTCCAGGGCTTAACTTCCCATGAAGAAAAATTCTGGAAATTTACAGTCATGTTTCCGATCCTTTGCAACCTTAATTATTTTATTATTGCTCGATCGACTATTACTTTTCAGATCACCCAGTAGTGCTATCTACTGTTTTCAGAGTTTGTTTTAACCAATTTATTGATGTGATTATGTAATGTTATAGGTCAGGCCCTATTGTGCAGTATTCGGACAGGAATAGTTTTACTGGGGGAGGTGGGGTTATGTAATTATGTGCACAAGCACAAAACACCACATCTGTCATTTTAGTCCCATCCAAATTGACATCCCTGTGTTGAGAGAAATCTCTGAGTTTGACATGTGTTGCTCGCAGTTTGATAAAGCAACAACTGATCTGATAAATTGAACTAAGTGCTGCGCATAGCCTTTATATGAAGGGCCTACATGTATCAACTTGCACAGTGAATGTTTTGTGTATGAATTGAATATTGCCAATTGCATCATTCAAAAATATTGTGCATCCTTGCTGTTAATAGATCGCAAAGCAGCAGCACAGAACTGACCTAAACATTTGGAAATGATGAGTTAACTTTTTCATCCATAGCCTTAAAATGCATCTCAAGTGCAATTGCACGGTTTAGCTCACATCTGAAGGCTGGAGGGCATTTAGGACGTACTGCGGAACCCTAAAATATTCTAATGATTATAATCACACTTCCTTAATTTAAATATTATGGCAACACTATAGGAAAGATGGTTTAGAAACTTGGGAACCAAGCTTGAGTTATCAGTGTGGCCCTAGGACCTGGACATGTTGAAATGCTTTATCTTGTCAATTTATTGAAGTAAAAAGAATAAAGAATTACAGGTTGCAGTTTGGATAAAATGAATCCCGTGGAATAACGGACGTTCTGGAGTAATAATTACATAACCAACGTTCTCTAGTATTTAGGGATCAAATTCAACAACATCCGTTGAAATCGGAGCGCGCCAAGTTCAAAATACAAAACCATAATATTAAACATTCATGAAAATACAAGTGTCATGCATGATTCTTTAGCTTAGAATCTTGGTAATCTAACTGCATTGTCAGATTTCAAAAAGGCTTTGCGGTGAAAGCATAGCATTTGATTGTCGGAGGACAGCGCCCCATGTCAACATATCTTTCAAACCATCACTGGCGACACAATCATAAATGGCGATAAAATAAATCACTTACTTTTGAAGATCTTCCTCTGTTTGCAATCCCAAGGATCCCAGATACACAATGAATGGTCATTTTGTTCGATAAAGTCCTTCTTTATATCCCAAAAACACAGTTTAGTTGGCGCCATTGAATTCAATAATCCAGTCCTTCAACATGCATATAAAGGATTCCAAAAAGTTACCAGCAAAGTTCATCCAAATGAGTCAAACAATGATTTTTTATTAATACTCAGGTTGTCTAATATGTAAATAAACTATAATATGCCTTCCCGGTGGCACAGTGGTCTAAGGCACTGCATCGCTGTGCCACCGGAGACTCTGGGTTCGAGCCTAGGCTCTGCGACCGGGAGTTCCATGGGGCGACGCACAATTGGCCTAGCGTCGTCCGGGTTAAGGAGGGTTTGGCCGGTAGGGATATCCTTGTCTCATCACGCACTAGCGACTCCTGTGGCAGGCCGGGCGCAGTGCACGCTGACTAGGTCACTAGGTGTACGGTGTTTCCTCCGACACATTGGTGCGGCTGGCTTCCAGGTTGGATGAGCTCTGTGTTAAGAAGCAGTGCGGCTTGGTTGGGTTGTGTTTCGGAGGACGCGTGGCTCTCAACCTTCATCTCTCCCGAGCCCATACGGGAGTTGTAGCGATGAGACAAGACATTTAACCACTAAACATTTGATACCACGAAATTGGGGAGAAAGGGGGGTAAAAATAAATAAATAAATTTAAAAAATAAACAATAATATTTCAGACCGAGATTACTATGTTCAATAGCAAAGGAAAAGAACAAAGAGCGCGCCCACGTTCACGTGCGCAAAAAGACTACTTTTGCCCTGGCGCTCAACTTGGAATGACTACAAATACAATTTTTTTTAAAACGAGCCTAAAACCTTGTATAAAGACTTGACATCTAGTGGAAGCCATAGGAACTGCAATCTGGGAGGTGGAAATTAGATCTTTCAATAGCATTGCATTGGAAGTCATTCCAAGCTCAAAAAAATAATAATTCCGGATCGATTTTCCTCCCGTTTTCACCTGCTATATCAGTTCTGTCATACTCAGACATGATTTTAACAGTTTTAGAAACTTCAGTGTTTTCTATCCAATTCTACCAATTATATGTATATCCAACCTTCTGGGCCTGAGTAACAGGGGCACGTCACAGGCGGAAATTCAGGATACTGCACCGACCCTAGAAAGGTTAATGCTTACATTTTTTTAATGCCATGAATTGACGCCATTAACGCATTTTCTTAGTTTTACTCCCTGAACCATCCATAGTTCAAATTCAAGCCCTGGCAGCCGATGCGCTAGTTTGACAAACACTTTACTTGCTAGCTACTTGTATGACTGAATAATGGATAATGCTAGTAAGGGGCTTTTAAATGGCCAATTCAATTTCAAATCACTCCCAGGTGATAAAACCAAAGTAATTTGCATCTACTGCAGGGCTGAATTTGTTTATCACCAAAATACGAGTCATCGTTTTCATTTACAAGCAAAACCTACTGTTGACGCCGGCAATACAAGTAAAGTTACTAGTAGCAATGGAGAACATCTTCGGCAGGCTAAGCTAGAAGGGTGTGCGCGCCGGAGGCCTGTCGACAAGCAGCAAGCTAACACAAGAAATAGCCAAGTGGATAGCTACAGCTTGCAGGCAAGTCCACAATGTGGAGGACGAAGGCTTGAGGGATAGCATCGAACGACAACGTATGAGTTACCCTCGAAAGCCACCGTTGTTACAAAAATACACAAGCTGTATGAAAGGGAGAGGGCTATGAAAGCGGAGGAGTTGAAACTCACGGGAGACCACTGGAACTCGGTCAGTAACCACAACTACCTGGGATACTGCTCACCACATCAATGGAAACTGCATTCACATGCTCTGGCTGTAGTGAAGACAAGAGGCACTATGCTGAAATGTGCGCCGGGCATTTAGTGGCTCTAGCAAAGCAGTGGAACATTGAAAACAAAGTTACCACAGTTTGCATAGACCGTGCACGGAACATGATTGCAGCTGCCAGACATATGCCTTTTTGAACACCTGCCCTGCATCGCGCACAGTCTCATCAGTGTCCCTACAGAAGAGGGTTTGACAATGCCATAGCTAAATGGCAAATTTTTTTTAGCCATTTCAAACACAGCCCACCAAATGCTGCAGAGCTAGGACATCAGCAAATGGACTGAAGGAATCACACAACAAGATGGAATTCCACTCTGGAATTGGTAACTCGTGTCCACAGAAACCAACAACCACAGAGATCACCAACAACCAACCGAAAACCATGCCAACCACAGCTGAACTGGAGAAACTGCAGAAGCTGGAGGCACTACTGGAGCCCTGCAGGTACTATTCTTTGTATCACTATTAGTGTTATAATAAGGTGTGTGTGTGTGTAAAGTGTGCGAGAGAGTCTGGGCATAAGTCTTTCACAATTGACAAGTGATTTTGAGTGCTCTTTCACTGCAGATACTTGACTGAACTTCTGGGAGGAGAGATGTGCATTTCCTGCTCAGTAGTGTTGCCTGCTTTGTCATCTGACTGAACTTTTCAGTCAGAGATGGCTGTAATTAAGTTGCAGCTTCAGAAACACGGACAGCGCGATAAACACTTTTGATGTTCTGTGGTGGTCGCTGCAGCAGGGAGGAGAGCGAGACAATGGGTGCTAGTCACTGTCACTCCCTGTTTTTATTTTGTTCTTACACAGCACAGCAAGACTGAACCCGGCCCGTCACAATCCAATAAATTGCTGGTTGGACTCCCTCTAGTCATTTGTGTGTTTTGATTATTTAATCAAACCATGCATCAGACAAGCTCAGTGAATATAGTTGATTTGATTCAAATACATAGGATGTGTCAATATGAAAAAAGACAAAATGTAGACCAATCGATTGGTCGATAGAACAGAAACTCTTGGTCGACCACTTATTCTTTTGGTTCGGGACAGCCCTAGTTTCCTGGACCGGTTCCAACCCCTGTTATTCAATATTCTCAAGATCACATGCCAGATTAAAAACAACACGTAAAGCCTCTTAGAAGAGCCTTTTGAAAATCTACAGAGCTATGCATATTCTGTATTGTTAGTAAAAATTACTGGGCTTCAATAGTATTCACGAGCTGGAATGTCAAAGGGCCTTATTGCCCACTGAAGCAAAGTGGTTTCTCGTTTAAAATGCTTGTATACCAATATACATGTAGCTTCCCTGGAGCCATCCTTTTATAAATCTACTGAACATCACTGACAGGCCATTCAGTCGTTAGATGGCATAAAGCCCTATTCGGACGGGATTAGTTTTACTGGGGGAGGTTGGGTAATATAATTAAGTGCACGAGCACAATACACCACATCTGTCATTTTAGTCTCTTCCCGAATCTGTCAGTAATTTTACATGGCAGAAGAGTAAATATTTCAGATAGAATAACTTGTTTTTTGGCAAACTCCAAAGTCCTCTGACAATATTAGTGCAAATTGACATCCCTGTGTTTTGAGAAATATTTCTGAGTTTGACAGGTGTTGCTCGCGGTTTGAGCAAGTAAACCATAACTGATTCTATAAATTGAACGAAGTGCTGTGGATAGCCTTTATATGAAGGACCTACATGTATCAACTTTCACAGTGAATGTTTTTGTTTGTTTTTATGCGAAGGAATTGAACATTGCCAAGTGCATCATAAAAAAACTACATTAAAAGCAACATTGCTGTTAACAGATCGCAAAGCAGCATAAAACTGAGCTAAATGTTTGGAAATTACAAGTTCACTTTCTATTCATAGCCTAACAACACATATCAAGTGCAAGTGTGCTGTTTGGCTCACATCTGAAGGCTTGGGGGCATTTAGGATGTATTCTACTGCGGATTGCTAAAATATCATAATGAAAATATGATCACACTTCCTCAATTCAAATATTATGGTGACACTATAAAAATGGGAACCAAGCTTGAGTTATCAGTGTAGCCATGTTATCATGTGGACTTGTTGCAATATCTTCACTCCTAGAAGAAAAAAAAATCCAGGCTTCTGTCATAACTTTTTTTTGAAAAAAAATATAATTACAGGGGGCAGTTTGGAAAATGAATTCCGTCTGAATCGTCCTCTTGAATAACAGACATTAGGGTAATAATTACATAATCAACGTTCTCTAGCAATACTAGTTCCGTGCAAATAGGGCTTATGAGACTCTTTGACCACTGATGATGCCTGTCTTTCTGTTTGGCAGGTGAAGAGTCTGGAGATGCAACACCGCACTCTCATCCACACCCAGCTCGCCTCCCTGAGGACAGAGCTTCTACGGCAGGCTGAGAGAACAACGCCCGTCAACGGCCACACAGAGCTCACAGTCAGCCTGGTTGGTGAGATAGCCACTCACCCTGGGGAGATGACCCTCTTTGAGGAGGAACAGACTGAAACGAGGATAGAGAGGGAGGAAGAAGCATTGACCATGGTGGTGGTTCAGATGGGCCCTGACCCAGGGGACTTGGTACCAATATCAGGTGATTCATGTTTGGTGGCTGGGAAGAATGAGGAATCATCGGTCCCTGAGCTGGACAGTGTTGACTCTGGGGCAGAGCCCTTCAAGAATGCTACAGAATCCCTTGAAGACAAAGAGGGGGAGGAGAAATCATCAAGGAAGCGCAGCCCCAAAGAGGAACCTAGGGGGGAGAGTGAAGCCAAACTGCAACGCATCTGTTGAGATAATGGAGACAGTGGTCTTTATTACTCTCATCTGTTTTCCCTTTGTCTCTCTTTCCAGTCTTTTCCTGGCAGTACTTGTGAGTTTCTTTAAGGGGGGTAACTTTCCCACAAGGGGTTCTAATAGGCTGCTGCAGACTGAGCCAGGCACAGTACAGCAGTGTGGGAAAACCTCAACTGAGAAACCAGTCCCTAATATGGCTGTGAAAGTCAATGCATCCTCTACTCCCTGCAGTTTGTAAGCTGTACATAATGCTACTCCACTAAACCTACTGACTTACTGTTTACCAGTCTGCTCTGTACATTAGCTCTGTTTTAGAAGCTTCATGAGGGATGACGGTCTGCAGTGAATTAGACCTATTCATGGCAAATAACCAATTCATGTTATTTTGTTCTGACGGAAGTTTTTGCAATGTGTTCCAATTTTTTCATAAAGCTTGTTTGTTCAACAGTTGGTTCCATTGTTCTACTAAACATTATTTTTTACAGACTGGAAGTAACTAACCATCTGTCTTGACGAGACAGCCACTTGTCACACTATGCAATTCTAGTTTGTTATACAATGTGTTGCTCATTAACTTGCATAAGATGTATACAGTACATAGCCTACAAATCATATCGGATACAACAGTACATCTCAAGCCTATGAATTTGCTTTATTTGAGAAAATGACTAAACAAAGCTACTATGTAGTTTATTGCTTACCGGTATTCAGGCATTGTTTTTCCACCCCAAAGTTGTAGACAAATGAAAAGCAATCCCTTGACATGAATTTGTAGTTACTGAATAAAGAAAACAACAATGTGAAGAAATCTTTGTCATCCTGTCAGGGATCTGAATGCATTCAAACCTATACACCACTTGAACATACATTTAATTGGCTGTATTTGTTTTATACGATGTCTATGCATTTATGAATTTATTGGGGAAGAGGTGGAACTACAATTTGACGTGACACCTGTGTACTACAATACTACCACGAGGGATCTCCCAAAATTGTCCCTCTGCGTTTCCTATAGTCAGCTGATATTGCCAGGTGAAAGTTCAACCGAACTGTTAAGACAAAATGGAAGTAAATCAGGCAAAACAAGAGCATCTACTTGCTTTAAAAGGTATTTTACTGAGTTAAATAAATGGCTTAAGCAATATACTCACTAGGGTTGCGTTAAACATTTAGCTAATGTGGATATCTGAAAAGAGGTTGTTTACATCTGACACTGACAGTTAGCTGATAATGGCTACTGGCTTACAAGCTAGCTGCTAAGCTAACGTCAAATAAGCTTGCTAACTGAACGATGATGAACGAGCTAGCTCGCTGACTACCTAGTATCGAGTGGTGTTGACCATGTCTTTTTTCTGTTCATTTTCAATAGCTAACATTCTTAGCTAACTAGCCAACAATATTCTGTCAAATCATTTGCCATGTCATTCATTAAACATTTGGGTACTATATCCATAACTATCAACTATACCCTTATACTATAACCTATGTATTCTTTATGTAGTTAATGGTGGACTGTTGTCCTAACTGTATAGCTACATATTTAGCCAGCCTCTGCCATCTTGCTAACGTTAGCTAGGTAGCTCAAATGACCGAATTGTAGTTGATCTGATGACTATTCACTCAAAAAGTTAGTTTCTTTTAGACCTCAACGTAGCTACAGTGTGCTGAATACACAAGTCTCAGACATCTTGATAGACCCATTCAAATAGCTTACCTGGTATGTGTTACGGTATTATGACTGGTTACGTTAATATTATCACAGATGAAAGAGGAAGTTATCTTTTGGTGTTGTAATAAGCAGCAGCATACTAGAGGATTGGGTGTAGCTAGAACTTTTCCCAAATTATTAATCAGAGAACACCTGACAAAGAAAGACTGCTGTGGCAAGGAGGAAATCTAACATTTATTTGGATAGTAACCTTCAGATGGTTTATAGATCCTCAACTAATCTATCAAATAACTTAAACTAACCACTGATTTGAATCATCTAATCGGGAAAACACTAACCCTAGACCCCTTATTTGAACCTAAACCTAATCTTAGTTATAGCCTAACATGCAGTCTATTTACATGCAACATCTTGCATGCAAGTGAGTTACAGTTGTTCGTTTGTTGATAGTTTGACCATCCGAAGGCCATCTAGGCCTATAGGGGACTATCCAAATAAAGTATGGTCTGGAAACAACGCTAAAGGAGGCTGTTCTTATTTGGCAGGCATTAGGATATCTAGGCTGTTTGAGAGAGGTCTAGATTACCCATGGAATTTCCATCTAAAATTGCAAGCAAGTAAACTAGCCTAAGCCTAACGGACCAATATTTGCTTCCTTGGCTTTCACAGTGATGCGGTTAACAAAACCCACTCTCTTCACTAACATGCCAGTAACATGTGAAGATAGAGACCTCCCAGGTAAGCCTTGATTTATTTTACCCCCAACATGTAGTAGAGTTGTAGAATCCTTATTAGGCCTATCCAATTTGCTTTGCTGCAGTGATTCTAAATACATTACATAGGCTATGCCTATAGATATAAATATAGAACATAGAACTAATAGGCTAGTTCCTATGATTCTGTGTGGCTCCTGTGTTGCTTAGTTGGTAGAGCATGGCATTTGCAATGCCAAGGATCGTGGGCTCGATTCCCTCTGGGGCCACCCATATATTTTTTTAATACATTCATGACTGGAAGTCGCTTTGAATAAAAGTGTCTGCTAAATGGCATATATTATATTTCAAGTCCACAGTAGGCTTACGGTAAAAGCATTGATAGAACTGACTACTTCCATGTAGTGCTGTAAATCCCTGGTCCATAACAACACATTCACATGTCATATTTCTCTTTGAAATCAGTATTTCTCAGAGAGAAAAACAGATGCACGATTCTACATTTCACTACCCATGGGAACATTATTTATTACAACACTGCATGCAATCCTATATTTATTGGACCGATATGTATGAGAATATGTAAATCAGCTAAGCTTTCCTTTACTGGGGTTAAGCCTCCAATTAACATTATAGGCATGATGACAGTGAAATTAATTGAGCCAATACATTAATTAACCTGGGGAAATTATGTGACGTCGGCGATCAGTAATAAAGCCAGGCAGCCACACCTGTCTGCCTACTCCACTGAATCACTAAGGGATCCAGGAATGGCTATGTCTAACCAGCCCCCAAATTTAGTCGTGCAGTCCTAAAGAGAATTTACAGTGTTTATTTTTCCTTCTGCCGGAGACCTACCTACTGCAATGTGAGCGCTGTGCTGGTAACCCAACTCCACTGAACCCATAAATCACAGTGACACTTCTGGGTGGGGATGCTATTTATACAGGGGGGAGAATAAAGGCATATCTGGCCATAAATCGAAATGAACGACTAGAACACGATATAGGAGAAATAAAAATAATTTGTGAACGTTTTTATGCCACCCAGCTCTCATATCTCCCACGCTGCTCCTCTAAAGGCTGCCTTTCACTCAAATATTTAGAACGTTGTGTCGTAGCAGAATCAGAATTCGTTTGGTAACATTTCTAAATATATATTTTATTGCATGCTTATGTGAGATATTTGTTGTTGACATTGATCATCAATATTAAAGCTACAAAACTTACAGGGCCCATATGAGGAGACTGACTGACTATTAGACCTGGTAGTTACAGTATCCATAGAGCTATAAAATAAATAATATCTGGAAAAAAATGTATAGATATAGTCAAACATTTCTGGCATTGTGTTAAGTTCTTTATGTGCCTCAACAACACTTGGCTAGATGCAGTGCCTTCAGAAAGTATTGTCCAAAATGTGTGTTACAGCCTTAATTGAACATTTATTAAATTGAGATTTTGTGTCACTGATCTACACAGTACCCCATAATGTCAAAGTGGAATTATGTTTTTAGAAATGTTTACAAATTCATTAAAGATTCAAATAATAAATGTCTTGAGGCAATATGTATTCAACCCTTTTGTTATGTGAAGCCTAAATAAGTCACAATAAGTTGCATTGACACGGGGCCTCCCGGGTGGCGCAGTGGTTAAGGGCACTGTGCCACCAGAGACTCTGGGTTCGTGCCCAGGCTCTGTCGTAACCGGCCGCGACCGGGAGGTCCGTGGGGCGACGCACAATTGGCCTAGCGTCGTCCGGGTTAGGGACGCGCACCAGACTTGAAAATGGATGTTTAGCAATGATCAACAACCAACTTGATACGGTGCATTCAGAGTATTCAGGTCCCTTGATTTTCCCCCACATTTTGTTACGTTACAGCCTTATTCTACAATGGATAAAAAAAATTAAAAACATTCTCATGCCCCGTGTCAATGCAACTTATTGTGACTTATTTAGGCTTCACATAACAAAAGGGTTGAATACGTATTGCCTCAAGACATTTATTCTTTTAATCTTTAATGAATTTGTAAACATTTCTAAAAACATAATTCCACTTTGACATTATGGGGTACTGTGTAGATCAGTGACACAAAATCTCAATTTAATAAATGTTCAATTAAGGCTGTAACACACATTTTGGAGAATACTTTCTGAAGGCACTGCATCTAGCCAAGTGTTGTTGAGGCACATAAAGAACTTAACACAATGCCAGAAATGTTTGACTATATCTATACATTTTTTCCAGATATTATTTATTTTATTGTGTGTAGATTGATGAGAATGTTTTTAATTTTCTTTATCCATTGTAGAATAAGGTTGTAACGTAACAAAATGTGGGGAAAAATCAAGGGGCCTGAATACTCTGAATGCACCGTATCAAGTTGGTTGTTGATCATTACTAAACATCCATTTTACCCCATAATGACAATGCGAAAACAGGTTTGTAGACATTTCTGTAAATGTATTAAAAATCAAAAACAGAAATACCTTATTTAACATAAGTATTCAGACCCTTTGTTATGAGACTCGAAATTGAGCTCAGGTGCATCTGGTTACCATTGATCATCCTTAAGATGTTTCTACAACTTAAATTCAATTGATTGGGCATGATTTGGAAAGGTACACACCTGTCTATATAAGGTTCCAGAGTGGACAGTGCATGTCAGAGCAAAAACCAAGCCATGAGGTCGAAGGAATTGTCCGTAGTGCTCAGAGACAGGATTGTGTCGAAGCATAGATCTGGGGAAGGGTACCAAAAAATGTCTGCAGCATTGAAGGTCCCCAAGGACACAGTGGCCTCCGTCATTCTTCAATGGAAGAAGTTTGGAACCACCAAGACTCTTCCTAGACCTGGCCGCCCGGCCAAACTGAGCAATTGGGGGAAGGGCCTTGGTCAGGGAGGTGACCAAGAACCTGATGGTCACTCTGTCAGAGCTCCAGAGTTCCTCTGTGGAGATGGGAGAACCTCCCAGAAGGACAACCATCTCTGCAGCACTCCACCAATCAGGCCTTTATGGTAGAGTGGCCAGACGAAAGCCACTCCTCAATAGAAGGCACATGACAGCCCGCTTGAAGGTTGTAAAAGGAACCTGAAGTACTCTCAGACCATGAGAAACAAGAATCTCTGGTGTGATGAAACCAAGATTGAACTATTTGGCCTGAATGCCAAGCGTCACGTCTGGAGGAAACCTGGCACCATCCCTATGTTGATGCATGGTGTTGACAGCATCATGGGTTGTTTTTCTCCGGCAGCGACTGGTAGACTAGTCAGGATCGAGGGAAATATGAACAGAGCAAAGTACAGAGAGATCCTTGATGAAAACCTGCTCCAGAGCGCTCAGACTTGGAAAAGGTTCACCTTCCAACAGGACAACGACCCTAAGCACACAGCCAAGACAACACAGGAGTGGCTTCGGGACAATTCTCTGAATGTCCTTGAGTGAGCCTGGACTTGAACCAGATCGAACATCTCTGGAGAGACCTGAAAATAGCTGTGGAGCAACACTCCCCATCCAACCTGACAGAGCTTGAGAGGATCTGCAGAGAAGAATGGGAGAAACTCCCTAAATACAGGTGTGCCGAGCTTGTAATGTCATACCCAAGAAGACTCGATCGCTGCCAAAGGTGCTTAAACAAAGTCTTGAGTAAAGTGTCTGAATACTTATTTAAATTTAATATTCAGTTTTTTCCCCAAAACAATCTAAAAAACTGTTTTTGCATTGTCATTATGAGGTATTCTGTGTAGATTGATGAGGGGGGGGGGGGCAATTAATCAATTTTAGAATAAGGCTGTAGCATAACAACATTTGGAAAAGGTGAAGGGTTCTGAATACTATCCAAATGCGCTGTATATTGTATTGGACTTACCCAGAAAGACTCACAGCTGTAATCGCTGCCAAAGTTGATTTTACCGTGTTGACTCAGGGGGTTGAATGCTTATCTAGTCAAGATATATTAGTTGTTGTTTTTTTCACATTGACAATGTATTTATGTATATTGCTGAGCAAAAATTACAATTATGTACATTTTAATCCCACTTTGTACCACAACAAAATGTGGAACAAGTCAATTGGTGTGAATACTTTCTGAAGGCATTGTATGAGAGTAATTTGTATGTGTGTGTGCATACCTGCGTGCACGTGTGTGTACATGTGCGTGCATTCTACAGGGGATTTGTTTGGTCGGCTAATGAAAGAGGACCCATCCACTATTAAAGGAGCAGAGGCGTTAATGCTGGGAGAGATGCTCACACTACCTCAGAACTTTGGGTAAATAACACTACAGCAACAACCGTTTCAACTCTTTGACATATAGAGCAGGATGAAACATGTAGAGGCCCACACACCTAGCATTTAACAATCAGACTGGCAGTTTATATCTTTCATTCCCCCTGGCCGATCATTTCTGTTTCAGTATAGAATCATCACATTTCTTGCAAGACAACCTTTCACAGGAATACTTAGTCTTGATTTTGACCACCGAAAAGCATTGTCTCGTTTCAGTTCTTCAGTGAGCATGTGAGTCCATTATCTTTGTGTGTGACACTTGCGTAACAATTGTCCTCTGCACAGAAATATTTTCCTTGGCGAGACCTTCTCAAGTTACATTAGTGTGCACAATGACAGCACCCAGGAGGTCAAGGACATACTAGTAAAGGTACAGTACAGATATACATTAATCCAATGGAAACATGTTTAACCAATCTCTTTCTCATTGATGAATCCACTTGTCCTATTCACACAATTTTAAGTGAAATCCCCATTTTTGTCATGTCTTACAGGCAGACCTTCAGACCAGCTCTCAGAGGCTAAACCTATCAGCGTCCAACAACACAGTCACTGAGCTGAAGCCTGAGTCCTGCATCGATGATGTCATTCACCATGAAGTCAAAGAGATTGGAACTCACATGTATGCTTTCCTTTCTGACGTGGGCTAAATCGGAAATAACATACTTTTGACCATTGCTCTATGTAATACTGGGAAAGGGGTGTCACTCGAGACAACAATGGGGAAGATTTACAGCAACACATCTGCAAAGATGGTTAGGAGTTCATTTGAATGCTAATATTCAAGGAATTTTGGTTTCTCTATTCTAGCTTGGTTTGTGCAGTCAGTTATACCACACAGGCGGGAGAGAAGCTATACTTCAGGAAGTTCTTTAAATTTCAGGTGAGTTTCAAAGCGTCCTTTATATGACCTCCCCATGCTCCCTCACAGAGTTATATTAGAAACCAGACCTCAACCCTGAGTAATGTCACAGGTCCATGACAGAGAAAAGGCAATTAGCAGTAGCACACAAGCTTTGGCTTTTGACTACCAAACTATCTCACTACCTACTTACTGTCCTCAGTCTCAGAAAGAATCTGCTCTAAGTCACACAAAGAAACTAAATCCAACTTCTCTTACAGTAACAATACGTTTTGTATAAGCTATACTGACCGTTTTTAAATCAAATTTCTTGGCTCATGGATTTGAGCTTTTTCAGAGATAAATGGTATCATTTTCTAATGTTGTGAAGGGAGATTTATTGTCGCTGTTGAATGGAGGAATCTTTTGAGAAATCGGCGTCATTTAGCTTGCAATCTATTCTCAATCAGGTTCTGAAGCCGCTCGACGTCAAAACCAAGTTCTACAATGCAGAGGTATGTTTTTTTCCTCTGTCTCTCAGCTACACTTACCTCACTCTTTTATTACCTGTACCAAAACAATGACAAATACAGTCAACCTACCGACTTATTCAACTTTCCACCTTTGTCAACATGCTAGCTATCTTCACTCATACATAGTCAGATCTTTTTCCATACATTTCCACTATCAATTCAGCCTCTGGTTTTTAGATGACATCACAAACATAGAGTTTGCTGTATATCATGTTTCATTCCATGGTCAGGCATTTTCCATTGGTGACACATAGTCAAATTAGCTTTTTATTCTCTCTAATTTGCATATTAGTAGCATTTAATTTGTTAGCGTATGAAACAAGATGTATTGTCACTTTCATTTGGCATGTAACCTTCATTTGTTTATGGTCTCTTGTGTTTTTATTTTCTCCATTAGAGTGACCTCAGTTCCGTGGTAATCGTTTTTCTGTTTTCATTGCTCTAACTCTCGCTTTCTTAATCCTTTTTGTTGCAGCAACGTCTGTCTGTCTTTCTCTGGAGCCAATGAGCGTGAGCAATGGCAAAATAAGGGAAAAGCATGCAGGGGAAAAAATATGAAGAATAAAACCCCATATAGTAAGACTTTACTTCTCACAAAGGAAACAGATGTGTGATGCTGCTTTAGTAAAGGGTGATCAAATGCTTTTCCCACTATTTTGCCGTTACTCTGTTTTTTTTCTCTTCGCTGCTTGAGCCCTCTCGCTAACTCATCTCTCACAGGACTTGTGCAATTGGGTAGTAGGTGGGTGTGATGCCAGAGAGATTCACAGGGAAATAGAATGGAAGCGCATTGATCAAACAATCCATCCTCATAGGGTGAAATCAACATCATGGGTCTAGGCTAGGGCGGGGTTCTAAATTGCACCCTATTGCCTATATATGTACTGCTTTTGACCAGGGCCCGTAAGGCTCAAAAGTAGTGAACTATATAATGAATAGGGTGCCATTTCAGACAGAGCCTAGGTCTGTATGATTGTATTGGGGTTTCCATTTCTACAGGTCTTTTGAATGATTGAATTCAAGTGTAGATTTGAATGATGGTTTTCAATCAAAATCCAGTACCAATCTCTGATGGGAAGGGATGTTCATTTTAATGATGATTTTAGTGTTGGTGATTATTCATCTGATTTTATGAATTTATATGTTCACTCTTTATCTAAAATAAACTCTTTCAAGAATCTGAATAAATCAGATCAAGTAAAACATTATTCAAATAAGGCTCTGGACAAAAGTTATTTGAGATGTGTCTGATCAGTTTTTTGTGTTGGGTTTGATGACAGGTCTGTTTCGGCATGGGAGATGTGGAGTGGTGCTCTGCTCTGTAACAATAACCCCAGTCTGTCCGTCCGTCTGGCAGAATGTTTCTGTCCGTGGTCCCTACTTAATCACTAGCCTTTGAATTTCAGGCATGAACTAATCTCTGAGCACTCCTCTGTTCAGTTGAGTACTAATCCACTCCTCAAAGGTAAACTGAGCAGACTTTGCTACTCCATTTTGGCCCTGCTAGTTGATTTTGATAGGACTGACCAAGGTATGAAAACCATGTCTTACCGGGGTGCTAATGATGTCTGAATATTTCGGACAAGTTCATACATGCCAAAATCTAGTGTAAGTTATACAGGTACTTCATGGTGATTTCTAGAATCTAACTGTATAAATCACATGCTTTCAGATAAATCTGACACACACTAGGCCTAAATTAAATCTACAGTTTCCCCTTGAGGGGCCAATACGTTGTAAAGTACATTGAAAGGAATTGAAGTCAAAGTGCTGCCCAGTTAAGTCCCTTTGAGGAGGTGTTCCTCTAGTTAGCGCTAGCGGCTAATGTTAGCGCTGACCCCTTACCCCCACCCCCAGACAGACGAGGTGTTTCTCGAGGCCCAGATCCAGAACATCACCACGTCGCCCATGTTCATGGAGAAAGTGTCCCTGGAGCCCTCCATGATGTACAATGTCACCGAGCTCAACACCGTGGAGACTGGTGACGAAGGGTAAGGGACACACACACACACATTTTAGTGTTGTGTTTGGATTGTACAGTAAAAAGGCAGTAATATAAGAAAGATACATGTGAAGAGGAGAAAGCGAATTCGAGAAGAGTTTATCTGTATAGATTATGCTAGCATGATATATTGTGTTTTTCTAGTGTACATTTTTTGTGTTATTTTACTGCTTTTTTTGTTGAGACATTTTGACTGTGAAAGCTGTATGACTATTGTGATTGAAGTCTATGCTGCGTACAAGATACAGCATTCACTCGGCCAGGTCTTCTCACTGTAGGTCAAGGCGCCCTTACTATGTCAAAGGTAATAGGTTTTCAGTGTCAGCTCAGACTTCTCCACCCTGACTGTGTTCCAGAACTTCTACATTTGGGAAGATGTCTTACCTGCAGCCCATGGACACGCGCCAGTACCTCTACTGCCTGAAGCCCAAATCGGAGTTTGCAGAGAAGGCGGGCGTCATCAAGGGCGTGACGGTCATCGGTAAACTGGACATCGTGTGGAAGACCAACTTAGGAGAGAAAGGAAGGCTGCAGACAAGCCAGCTACAGAGAATGGTACCAGAGCATTCTCAGTTACATGATATGGTTCTTAGTTAAAGTATATGGTTGTTGCATAACAGGACATTCTCAGTCTCAATGCTGTGGTTGTCTTTGTTGAGTGGTGTTGATGGTCTTGTCAGTCATACCTGGGCTGTGGACAATTACAATGACATAGCTCAAAATGAAGATTATATTCTCAATTGGATAATATAGTCATTCTACAGTTTCCAAATTTGTCAAAATTATGCAAAATATGATGTCATGAAGCCTGTTGCCCAGGGTTTACCAACCAGACAACCACCAAAAAATACAAAACAGTGCAATCATGGTCCTAGACGATGCGCCTGTGAGCCTAAAATAAAGGAAACCGGTCCAAAATGTATCTGCTATTGCCTGGATCGGACAGTGTAATAATTGCATTTGTGTTGACCCAGTATGAATTGGTTTTCCTCGTCTCCTTATTAAAAAATGTAAAAACTCCAGCATACCGGTAATCTGGATGCTTCCAACAATATAATGGATCTTATTTATCAATGTTTTGGTCTCAGTCGACCTTCAACAGGGTATTGCTTTTCCACCTGTCTCTGACAGGCTCCAGGTTATGGAGACGTCAGACTATCACTGGAGATGATCCCAGACACCGTCAACCTAGAGGAACCCTTCGACATCACCTGTAAAATCACCAACTGCAGGTATAATCATATGGCTGGATGGACCTACAGTACCTGTCAAAAGTTTGGACTCACCTACTCACAAAAGTGAAGACAAAACTATGAAATAACACACATGGAATCGTGTAGTAACCAAAAATGTGTTAAACAAATCAAGAGATATGTTATGTTTGAGATTGTTCAAAGTAGCCACCCTTTGCCTTGATGACGGCTTTGCACACTCTTGCCTTTCTCTCAACCAACTTCATGAGGTAGTCACCTGGAATTCATTTCACTTAACAGGTGTGCCTTGTTAAAAGTTAATTTGTGGAATTTCTTTCCTTCTTAATGTGTTTTAGCCAATCAGTTGTGTTTTGACAAGGTAGGGGTGGTATACAGAAGATAGCCCTATTTCGTAAAAGACCATGTCCATATTATGGCAAGAACAGCTCAAATAAGCAAAGAGAAACGACCATCGTCCATTGTTACTTTAGGACATGAAGGTCAATCAATCTGGAACATTTCAAGGACTTTAAAAGTTATTTCAAGTGCAGTTGCAAAAACCATCGAGCGCTATGATGAAACTGGCTCTCATGAGGACCTCCACAGGAAAGGAAGACCCAGAGTTACCTCTGCTGCAGAGGATAAGTTCATTAGAGTTACCAGCCTCAGAAATTGCTGCCCAAATAAATGCTTCAGAGTTCAAGTAACAGGCACATCTCAACATCAACTGTTCAGAGGACACTGCGTGAATCAGGCCTTCATGGTCGAATTACTGCAAAGAAACCGCTACTAAAGGACCAGTAAGAAGAAGAGACTTGCTTGGGCAAAGAAACACGAGCAATGGACATTAGAGTGGTGGAAATCTGTCCTTTGGTCTGATGAGTCCAAATTTGAACTTTTTGGTTCTAATTACCGTGTCTTTGTGAGACGCAGAGTAGGCAAACAATCGGAATGGGGATTCATCAGAGAAAATGACTTTAACCCAGTCCTCAGCAGTCCAATCCTTGTACCTTTTGCAGAATATCAGTCTGTCCCTGATGTTTTAGGTGATCTCTGCATGTGTGGTTCCCACCGTGAAGCATGGAGGAGGAGGTGTGATGTCTGGGGGTGCTTTGCTGGTGACACTGTCAGTGATTTGTTTAGAATTCAAGGCACACTTAACCTGCACGGCTACCACAGCATTCTGCAGCGATACATTAAACATCTGGTGTGCGCTTAGTGGAACTGTCATTTGATTTTCAACAGGACAATGACCCAACACACCTCCAGGCTGTATAAGGGTTATTTGACCAAGAAGGAGAGTGATGGAGTGCTGCATCAGATGACCTGGTCTCCACAATCACCCGACCTCAACCCAATTGAGATGGTTTGGGATGAGTTGGACCGCAGAGTGAAGGAATAGCAGCCAACAAGTGCTCAACATATGTGGGAACTCCTTCTAGACTGTTGGAAAAACATTCCAGGTGAAGCTGGTTGAGAGAATACCAAGAGTGTGCAAAGCTGTCATCAAGGCAAAGGGTGGCTACTTTGAACAATCTAAAATCTATTTTGATTTGTTTCACACTTTTTTGGTTACTACATGATTCCATATATGTTATTTTGTAGTTGTGATGTCTTCACTATTATTCTACAATGTTGAAAATAGTAACAATAAAGAAATAACCTTGAAAGAGTAGGTGTGTCCAAACTTTTGACTGGTAGTGTATGTATAATTCAATTAAATGTTTTATTTTACCAGGCATGTCAATTAATAACAAATTCTTATTTACATTGACAGTCTGGCAAGAGGCAAAAGGCCACGTGGGGAAGGGGTGGGGATTAAAAGAAAGTGTTAAGAGAAGATTGACAACATGGACAGAACAGACTTGGCAAAGTACATATACATCAGCAGACAGACAGTGGAAACAAAGCACAACAAGACAAGAGACACAATCACGCTACACAAAGGGAGACCTATGGCAACAACACAATGTGGTACAAGCATTGATAAGAGCAGAGAACAGCACAACATGGTACAAGCATTAACAAGGGCAGACAAAGGCATGAGAGGGACAAAGTAGGCAGAGATGAAGCACATCACGACAAGAAGGGATTTCACAAAACATGGCAGACCACAATACAAGCAGCATAGCACAAATAATAGCTGTGCAAACATACAGTCGTGGCCAAAAGTTTTGAGAATGACACAAATATTAATTTCCACAAAGTTTGCTGCTTCACTGTCTTTAGATATTTTTTGTCAGATGTTACTATGGAATACTGAAGTATAATTACAAGCATTTCATAAGTGTCAAAGGCTTTTATTGACATGAAGTTGATGCAAAGAGTCAATATTTGCAGTGTTGACCCTTCTTTTTCAAGACCTCTGCAATCCGCCCTGGCATGCTGTCAATTAACTTCTGGGCCACATCCTGACTGATGGCAGCCCATTCTTGCATAATCAATGCTTGGAGTTTGTCAGAGTTTGTGGGTTTTTGTCTGTCCACCCGCTTCTTGAAGATTGACCACAAGTTCTCAATCGGATTAAGGTCTGGGGAGTTTCCTGGCCATGGACCCAAAATATCGATGTTCTGTTCCCCGAGGAACTTAGTTATCACTTTGCCTTATAGCAAAGTTCATCACCAAACTGTTCCTGGATGGTTGTAGAAGTTGCTCTCGGAGGATGTGTTGGTACCATTCTTTATTCATGGCTGTGTTCTTAGGTAAAATTGTGAGTGAGCCCACTCCCTTGGCTGAGAAGCAACCAACACACATGAATGGTCTCAGGATGCTTTACTGTTGGCATGACACTGGACTGATGGTAGCGCTCACCTTGTCTTCTCCTGACAAGCTTTTTTCCGGATGCCGCAAACAATCGGAATTGGAATTCATCGGAGAAAATGACTTTAACCCAGTCCTCAGCAGTCCAATCCCTGTACCTGTAGAATATCAGTCTGTCCCTGATGTTTTTCCTGGAGAGAAGTGGCTTCTTTGCTGCCCTTCTTGACACCAGGTCATCCTCCAAAAGGTCATCAAGTCATCCTCCTTCGCCTCACTTTGTGTGCAGATGAACTCCACCTGCCTGCTGCCATTCCTGAGCAAGCTCTTCACTGGTGGTGCCCCAATCTCGCAGCTGAATCAACTTTAGGAGACCGTTCTGGCGCTTGCTGGACTTTTTGGGTGCCCTGAAGCCTTTTTCACAACATTTGAACCACTCTCCTTGAAGTTTCTTGATGATCCGATAAATGGTTGATTTAGGTGCAATCTTACTGGCAGCAATATCCTTGCCTGTAAAGCCCTTTTTTGTGCAAAGCACTGATGATGGCACGTGTTTCCTTGCAGTTAACCATGGTTGACAGAGGAAGAACACTGATTCCGGCCTCCCGGGTGGCGCTCTGATGCAGCGCCAGCTGTGCATCAGAGCGCCATCAGAGTCCCTGGGTTCGCGCCCAGGCTCTGTCGTAACCGGCCGCGACCGGGAGGTCCGTGGGGCGACGCACAATTGGCCTAGCGTCGTCCGGGTTAGGGAGGGATTGGTCGGTAGGGATCTCCTTGTCTCATCGCGCACCAGCGACTCCTGTGGCGGGCCGGGCGCAGTGCGCACTAGCCAAGGTTGCCAGGTGTACGGTGTAGCCTCCGACACATTGGTGCGGCTGGCTTCCGGGTTGGATGCGCGCTGTGTTAAGAAGCAGTACGGCTGGTTGGGTTGTGTATCGGAGGACACATGACATTCAGCCTTCATCTCTCCCGAGCCCGTACGGGAGTTGTAGCAATGAGACAAGATAGTAGCTACTACAACAATTGGATACCACGAAATTGGGGAGAAAAAAGGGGTAAAAATATATATATTTTTTTTAAAGAACACTGATTCCAAGCACCACCCTCCTTTTGAAGCCAGTCTGTTATTCAAACTCAATCAGCATGACAGAGTGATCTCCAGCCTTGTCCTCTTCAACACTCACACCTGTGTTAACGAGAGAATCACTGACATGATGTCAGATGGTCCTTTTGTGGCAGGGCTGAAATGCAGTGGAAATGTTTTGGGGGGATTCAGTTCATTTGCATGGCATAGAGGGACTTTGCAATTAATTGCAATTCATCTGATCACTCTTCATAACATTCTGGAGTATATGCAAATTGCCATCATACAAACTGAGGCAGCAGACTTTGAATTAATATTTGTGTCATTCTCAAAACCTTTGGCCTCGACTGTACAGTAAACAGACACCACAATCAGCAGCCTACATTATTTGTTTGTGTAACAACTACAGCTGTCAGTGAAAATGTCCATGACTGAGTCCTTCAAAGCTGAGACAGAGACATAATCCAGCTTAAATGTTTTTTATAAATTGTTCCAGTCGCTAGCTGCAGCTAACTGAAAAGAGGAGTGACCCAATGATGTGTTTGCTTTGGGGACTGTGAATAGCAGATCAGAGGCTGTAATTAGAAGATGAGGGTTGCAATGGGTTTCTCAGCACACCATCTTAAGTCGTGCAGTAGAGTTTAGTCGGCTAGGGGGAGTGAGGCCTAAGAGGGTTTTGTAGATGAGCATCAACCAGTGGATTTTGTGTCTTGTGTAAAGAGATGGCCAGTTTACAGAGGAATACAAAGTACCGTGATGTGTTCTTTAAGGAGCATTGGTGGCAAATCTGATGGCTGAGTTGTGTGTGTTGTTGCAGTGAGAGGACCATGGACCTGGTGCTGGAGATGTGTAACACCCGCTCCATCCACTGGTGTGGTGTATCAGGGAGACAGCTGGGCAAAGTCAGCCCCAGTGCCTCGCTCTCTCTGCCCCTCAAACTCCTCTCCTCTGTCCAGGGCCTGCAAGTAGGTGCCCACTTAGAATACATTGTAACACTAAGCATAGCTAAGGCCTATTACAGAATGTTATGCTATTACTGTTAACATTTGCAGTCAACAATCGGTTGATGATTGTAGCTAATCACTATTTGCTTGTGTTTCAGAGTATATCTGGCCTGAGACTGACCGACACATTTCTGAAGAGGACTTATGAATACGATGACATTGCACAGGTGTGTGTGGTCTGTCCATACATGAGCCGTGAGAGCTAAGACTCTTCTAGAACTGAGCACTATACATCTCAATGGACCAACTACCACATTTGCACCTATATCATCAGTACACACCACAAGCTGATCATGTTTTAACAGATGTTTTTAATGTTTTCTTTGCAAAAAAATTATGATTTTAAATGAATGTGCATGTAAATGTGAATAAAAATGTTAACTTAATCCCTAGTTTGTTGTGCTTCGCTAAAATCTTTATCATTATTCTGCACTATAAGTACAAATCTGTCTCCAAAGTGATTTAATTATATGGTTTCACTACAAGACTCAGAACTCAACAATTATCAATTTTAAGACATTTTATTTAGACGTATATTTGTTGACCAAACATTATGCTGCTCTGTTTTACACAATATTCATTAGCTTCAATTAAGTGTCTGACAATAAATATCAGATGGAACCGCATGCAAAATCAATAAGGCGGAATAAGTCCCATACTATCAACATTGTTTTAGTGATGTCAAATGAAATAGAATCCAAAGAGAAATGGCATTGACATATTTGTGTGTTTGCTATGGTTCCAATCATTAGTAAATACAGCGTGAGGGTAGGGGGTGCAGACATGGTCACTATACATACTTTCAAGGACATACTTTCTTTTATCTTCAAATTAGCAGCCTGATAATTGCTATTCAAAGCAATGATAGAGATCCACATGATCAAGGCTTAGGGTCTTTGTTTCATCCAACAGTAACTATAACAAATCATTTGGTACAAAAATAACTGTCTGAACATGATAGGATAGAAACAATGTAACCCTGCTGTCGTGTGTAACTCATGTAGTCATGAGAAAAAGGAATGTGCTCCCAATTCAAATATTTCACAGATGCATCCTTTATCCCTTTCACTCCTTCCTGAACAACCCCTTCCTCCATTTCTCTCCTTCCTTAATTCATTCCTCCCTTTCACTCCTTCCTTAACTCCCTTTCTGTCCGTCATTAGTCCCTCCCTCTCTTTCTCTCCTTCCTTAATTCCTTCCTTAATTCCTTCCTCCCTTTCACTCAATACAATTACTGAAAGCAATTTTAAGTCAAATCCTGGGGTCAGTTCTGAAAGGAGCAATGTTACAGAACGTGAAGATGGATCTGTTATACACAATACAGTTCTAATTGCCTGTCATGTACAGTGCCTGTCCAAAGTTTGGACACACCTACTCATTCCAGGATTTTTCTTTATTTTTACTATGTTCTATTATTGTAGAATAATAATGAAGACATCAAAACTATAAAATAACACATATGGAATCATGTAGTAACCAACCAAAATATATTTTATATTTGAGATTCTTCAAATTAGCAACCCTTTGCCTTGATGACAGCTTTGCACACTCTTTGCGTTTTCTCAACCAGCTTCATGGGGTAGTCACCTGGAATGTTGTTAAAAGTTAATTTGTGGAATTTCTTTCCTTAATCTGTTTTAGCCAATCAGTTGTGTTGTGACAAGGTAGGGGTGACATACAGAAGATAGCCCTATTTGGTAAAAGACCAAGTCCATATTATGCCAAGAACAGCTCAAATAAGCAAAGAGAAATGACAGTCCATCATTATTTCAAGATATGAAGGTCAGTCAATCTGGAAAATTTCAAGAACATTGAACATTTCTTCAAGTAAGTGCAGTCTCAAAACCCATCAACCTCTATGATGAAACTGACTCTCATGAGGACCGCCACAGGAAAGAAAGACCCAGAGTAATTTAGAATTCAAGGCACACTTAACCAGCACGGCTACCACAGCATTCTGCAGTGATATGCCATCCCATCTGGTTTGGGCTTAGTTGGACTATCATTTGTTTTTCAACAGGATAATGACCCAACTCACCTCCAGGCTGTGTAACGGCTATCTGACCAAGAACGAGAGTGATGGAGTGCTGCATCAGATGACCTGGCCACCACAATCACCTGACCTCAACCCAATTGAGATGGTTTGGGATGAGTTGGACCGCAGAGTGAAGGAATAGCAGCCAACAAGTGCTCAACATATGTGGGAACTCCTTCTAGACTTTTGGAAAAGCATTCCAGGTGAAGTTGGTTGAGAGAATGGCAAGAGTGTGCAAAGCTGTCATCAAGGCAAAGGGTGGCTACTTTGAAGAATGTAAAATAGATTTGTATTTGTTTAACAATGTTTTGGTTACTACTACACTATATGTGTTATTTCATAGTTTTGATGTCTTCACTACTTTTCTACAAGGTAGAAAATAGTAAAAATAAAGAAAAACCCTTGAATAAGTAGGTGTTTCCAAACTTTTGACTGGTACTGTAGAATAGGGAATCCTATCAGCTATATTAATTTATATCTAAATGTTTCACCTCACTGTATACACCCCTGCATTCTCCTACGTACAATTCTGTTGGATCAGTGAAATCAGTGCGGACCAAAGGATCAACAAAATATACCAAAGTATAGGAACACGGAAATGGTTTACACATTGCTACTACAACACACTATAGAAAAACACAGAAATCCATTTGGAATGGAACATTATTGAGGAAAGATTAAATATTTGCTGTGCACTGGGTTGGATATTTAGAATAATTAGTTGAGACTGTCTCCTGATTGGGTCTCGAACTGAATATTCTTTCTCCTGATTGGTGGGAATGTTTTTGAAACTAATTGGGTGTCTAGAATGTGGTTGATACTCTATTTCCTGTTTGAGTATCTACATAGAATGTGTTGGATACTCTCTCTTCTTATTAGGTATGTAGAAGGTGTAGACTGTTTCTCATCTCTCCCCTCCTCTCTGAAGATACAGTCCCAGTAAAGTGCCATCGTCCCCATCTCCGTCTGTCTCTTCATTCCAGCTCTGCCGGTGATGTGAGTTTAAGGAATGGGTGTAGAGATTGTAATCACGACATATGGTTGCCCTTCCTCTATTGAAATGTACGCTGAAGGGAAGAAATATGCATGTTATTCAAACATCCTTTTCACCTTGTGCAACAACATTGTAATAACAGTTTGTCATTCATAACCAGATCCTGATCCATCTATTGCTGGTAAAACAAAAGCACACGTAGAATCAAATGTTAGGTCTCTGCTATTGATATAACTGGACAGGTAAAAACAAATCCACCGCAATCTCCATGTTGCTTTTCACCATTCCATTAGAGCACATGAAGGGGAGGAAGCCTCTTTAGACTATGGAGATGCACCCTGTAAGAGTGAGCCCTAACCTCTGTGTTCTAGTACACAGACCTGTGTGGATCACGAGTGCTCCTCAGCGCTGCCACTGAAGGAGCGGCTGCGGATGTGGTTCCTCAGCTGTTCGATCAGTTCTGGGTTCTGCTGCTGGATCTGCTGGGCAAACTGCTGACCACTGCAAACAGAGGCCAGCCGAGCTGGCATTTAGGGTTTCTCTGCTTTACATATTAGGTTAATGTAGTCCTTGTGTCAAGTAGATTATCATACAGATAGATGAAGAATGCTACTTTGAGTCCCTCACAATTCTGAGCAAAAGAAATGTTGGACCAAAATGTAGCCTTTATTTTTAGGTAATCCTTGATCTGTCTGTTGCTTTTTTAAATGTGTAATTTGAGCCCTAAGGTCAGGAGCAGAGAGTCCCTGTGTATGTTACAGTCATGACCCTGTGGTGCTGACGTACGCTTCAATCAGGCTGGAGATGTCAGACAGTCCTCCAACTCCTGCTGCTGGACCCCCGACCGCATTGGACATCATCCCTGACATACTGCCCACAGAGAGAGCGAGGACGAGAGAGAACCCAAGAGTTATAAACGTGTCACACGCCATTTTAACAAAAACATCTGAGCATAATTAAACAGTAATTCCTCAATTCTGACTTAAAGCAATGATTACAGCATTATGAATTAGGGGGATGGAGGGTATTTTTGTAAACTAAAACATCTTGATGGGCTGTGTCTCAATAGTTTCAGTGGGGTGTCTTTCATATATTTAATAATAACACTTTTGTGGGCACTTACATTTGTCCTATTTTCACACAAGTGTGTATTATGCATGTGTGAGCACATGTGCATGTGTGAATTGGAAATGTTTTGTTTTGTTGCTACTACCTCTGAGACACCCTCAGAGAGTGGGGGTTGTTTATCATAATCAGTGCAGATTAAGGAAAAGTTGAGGATGTAGCTTTACACTATTGAGCCACACAGCCCTGGGTATGCTGCTTAAACATGCAGAACACTCACAGCTGTTGCACTTGTTGGTTCTGCATCACACTGGCGGCCTGTGAACGTGCACAAAGCCAGCAGAAAATCACCATGATGCCCATTTAAATGTGTGAAAAAGACAGTTAACAGTGTTAAAGAGGAACGAGATGCATTCTCTAGTAGCATGGCTACTTAGCAGCACAACAATGTCATAGGTGTCTAGTAAAACTATTCAGGATTCAGCCCAGCTGCTTCCATTAAGTATTGGTATGCTTATAAAGACATGCACTCTGCCTGGCAGGCATTCCTACTGCCAACTGTTCTATCACCCAGTCATGATCAGCCCCTTAAAAGTCCCCAGGCCCCTTGACAATGGCATTGGTGAAAAACCAGGCCAACTGTGTCAGGCATGGGGTCAATTTTAGGAAGCATTCTTCACTAGTAACAGTATCACAAACACTCATTAAATAAGTATGAGGAACCAATGTCAAGGATTTGTCTAGACAAGGGATGGCCTTGGCCATGGAGAGACTGCAATGTGCATCAAGCCTGGGTCAACTATAGTATTAGTTGTCTTTCAAATACTGCAGGTAAGCTTGATTTAGCTGGCCCACTGTGATGGAACCAATGGAATAGTCCTAAAGTGCATGTGTAACAGTATACCTTTCATCCGTCCCTCGCCCCTACCCGGGCTCGAACCAGGGACCCTCTGCACACAGACAACAGTCACCCGCGAAGCATCGTTACCCATTGGGGAACCACTACTTCCCCTTCAGGTCTCAGAGCAAGTGACTTCACCCGATTGAAACGCTATTAGCGCGCACCACTGCTAACTAGCTAGCCATTTCACATCGTTTACACATGCCCCCGCCTACCGTAAACTAAATCTATTTCCACCCAGGTATGCTGTGTGCAGTTGTTTATTCTAGGCCATCACTAATCTCAGTCGTACCATGCTGATGAAGGCAGGGTTGTTGATAAGGCTGGCCATGTCAAATCCCAGTCCCGTAGCCATCTGTAACAAGAAAACATTCAAAGGCTTCGTTAAGTTAAATCTGACAAGATAAATCTGTCCATATATATAATATAATTTTGTACCACTGCTCAAAGCAGGAATATTAAACGTGTCTGATATAGCTGTTGACAGTGTTGGGGAAGCTACTCTGAAAATATAGTTTAACAAGCTACTAATTACTTCACACTGGAAGAAGTTAAGCTACACTAAAGCTACCTAAATATAGTTTACTGAACTAAAGTTACTTTTAAACAGTAGTTCACTACATCCATACTACTAAATCTGAAATGTTATAGACTACAAATTGCAAGAACAATTCACTCTGGAGTCAGATGTCAACAGAATGTGCAATTTAGCTTATGAAACACCATTTTTTTTGTTTCAAGTAATAATTAGGCATGTCTGATGCCAAAAAGAGAAGGAAATTCTTGCCTACTTCACTCAACAACAAAAAAAAATCAAGAAAAAAGTAATGTGTAGTTCCAGTGGTTTGCTTACACTGCTCCATGGAAAAAAAATAAATGAACTACTAAAAAACACTACCTAGAGTTAAATTTAGTTCAACTACCACCAAACTAATGCAAAATGTAATTAAATGCCTAGTTGAACTACGTGTAGTTCACTACTCCCCAACACTGGCTGTTGACACAACTGGGACATCTTGATACACTTGAATACCTGTGGGATATAACATAAGTGTAACACATGAAGAATCCTTCTTAAAGTTTAGTTCAAATGTAAATAAAGTGTATATTCTTGGAGGTGTAGTGACCGTATTTGTAGGGGAGTAATGACACATTATTACATGCAGTGTTAATGCTAACAATGTGAAATTGAGTAAAAAACTTCAGCAGCACTACTTACAGGACTGGATGCCTCTTTTTGTTTCTGCTCAGCGATCTTCAGGTTGGATTTGTAGGTGTCATTCCCTGGATCTAAAACCAGGGCTTTCTTAAAGTAGGAGATGGCCTCTGGGTACTTATTCATAGCAGTCAATGCCAATCTATAGAAAAGATGAAATAAGAGACATTGGAGCAGTGCAGTGAGTTTAACTCCTGAGCAAAATAATGACTATTTTCAAGCCATATTCTTGCTCTATCATCTCATACAAACCATACCAGTCAACAGATGCTATTGCACCTTAAACAGTCCCAAAAAGCAATGTCATATTCCTCACAAGATACATGACCACAATGGAAATAAGTCCCAGACTTTGTGTCTTATCTTGGTGATTTTACTCATGTACATGTATGCCTTTTTCAAGTTTTATGTATGCTTGTTTTTAAAATTGTCAAAATAATAAACTAAATTAAGACCAGACATTTCCACTCCTCTCCCATGTCTAACTCACCCCATTCTCCCATAGGCTTTACTGTAGCTAGGGTCGATCCCTATGGCCCTTTCACAGTCTCCCGTTGCCTCTGTGTAGTTCCCCAGTTTACTGTGTGCTGCAGCCCTGCGTTGATGATAACAGCAACAGCCAGCCACACAACCAGACGCACTGGTTAATTTATTAGGACTCAGATCAATACGGCATGCAAAGGCTGCAGCAGCTTGGTGTTCCTATAGCCAATAGTCTAGTTACTGTATGTCTGACAAGAGGCATGCGAGGCTGTTGTGTGCCATGTCTTTCAGCTCAAACATACAGCAATCATGAGTGCATTGTGTATGCATGAAACAAGTCTATTGTAAGAGTTATACTCCAACTGTTCACAATAGTGACTCAGACATACTTACACTACTGTTCAAAAGTTTGAGGTCACTTAGAAATGTCCTTGTTTTTGAAAGAAAAGCAAAAAATGTTGTGCATGAATATAGCATCAAATTCATCACAAATACAGTATAGACATTGTTAATGTTGTAAATTAAAATTGTAGCTGGAAACGGTTGTTTTTTTATGGAATATCTACATAGGCGTACAGAGGCCCATTATCAGCAACCATCACTACTGTGTTCCAATGGCACGTTGTGTTAGCTAATCCTAAATTTATAATTTTAAAAGGCAAATTGACCATTAGAAAACCCTTTTGCAATTATGTTAGCACAACTGAAAAATGTTGTAATGATTAAAGAAGCAATAAAACTGGCCTTCTTTAGACTAGTTGGGTATTTGGAGCATCAGCATTTGTGGGTTCGATTACAGGCTCAAAATGGCCAGAAACAAATAACTTTCTTTTGAAACTCGTCAGACTATTCTTGTTCTGAGAAATGAAGGCTATCCCAAGCAAGAAATTGCCAAGGAACTGAATATCTCGTAAAACGCTGTGTACTACTCCCTTCACAGAACAGAGCAAACTGTCTCTAACCAGAATAGAAAGAGGAGTGGGAGGCCCCGGTGCACAACTGGAATAGCCTTAATTTCTCAAAACAAGAATAGACTGACAAGTTTCAGAAGAAAGTAATTTGTTTCTGGCCATTTTGAGCCTGTAATTGAACCCATAAATGCTGATGCTCCAGATACTCAACTAGTCTAAAGAAGAACAGTTTTATTGCTTCTTTAATCAGACAACAGTTTTTAGCTGTGCTAACATAATTGCAAAAGGGTTTCCTAATGATCAACTAGCCTTTTAAAATTATAAACTTGGATTAGGTAACACAACGTGCCATTGGAACACAGGAGTGATGGTTGCTGATAATGGGCCTCTGTACACCTATGTAGATATTCCATAAAAAAATCTGCTGTTTCCAGCTACAATTGTAATTTACAACATTAACAATGTCTAAACTGTATTTCTGATCAATTTGATGTTATGTTAATGAACAAAAAAAGTGATTTTCTTTAAAAAACAAGGATATTTCTAAGTGACCCCTAACCTTTGAACGGTAGTGTATATAATATAGGTGTTACACGTGTTCTGCATTTCTCATTTGAGTACAGTGTTAAATCTTGAACCATTTCAGAAGTGCTTGTGTGTACCTGTTACAGAAGTAGACAGCATTTCGGAGGTCTAAATCGATGGCTTTTGTGTAACACTCCACCGCAAAGCTGTAGTTCTCCTCTTTCATATGATTGTTCCCTGCGTATGAAATAGAGGTATCGCTCTTTGAGATAATGCCAGTCTGATGACCAGATCACGTCTACTGACAAATGTTACTACAAAATTACCAAACAATGTCACTATGGGAACAAACTGTAGTACACTTGAACTTATCCAATGTGTATTTATCAGAAGTCTACAATACCTTTTCAAAGTGTCATATTCAAAGTGTCATATTCAAAGTACCTTCATTCTTCAACTGTTCTGCCCTTTCTGTGTCTTCTGGTGATGGGGATGTCTCTGGTAGCACCAAGTTATTCTGGTCATTCTAATGAAATGCAGTCACATTTGTCAATCAAGCATTATACACACCTTTCCATTTGTAGTTTACTGCATTTGCGAGGTTACAACTGATTTGAGCATGATTGATTAACTGCACACAGACAGATGAATGTTGTAGATTGGGAAAAAAGAGTTTGAAACAAGGTAGGGAATCAGAGAGTAACCTTCCCACCTTGAGGAGAGAGTTGAGGAATATTTCAGTGAGAGGTTGTGGTGCTGCGAGATGACAGTCACTGGAGTTGATCTTGAAGGTTGTCTCCAAACATTGTATGGCGACTCCAATGGCAAAAACAGTGTTGCAATAGCATAATAGTAAACACTGAGTAGCTTCGATTCAATGGAACTGTTTATATTATGGTTATAGGTCCATTAGATAACATAGTGCATATGTTATTATAGTCCAAATGTGTTTACAAATCCTTGAATTGGAGAGAGCTGAATGCAGTATTTTATAAGCAGTTTTAGCAAAAACTTTGTGAACAGAGAGTGATCCCACACTGACCTACCTTCAAGGCTTTCCTGCTCATCGGAATTCAAAGCACCACAGTGTGTTTGATCTCGCAGGAACTGCACAATAGAGAATGCCAAGCGCTTCTCCACTGCCATTTTCACTTCAAACAACTGGGCATGAGAGGTTTAGAGATAAAGAGGAATAGAATATAACATTTAGTTTGGGGACACATAGAATATAATAGAATAGTATAGGAAATGTAAGGGATACATACAATATAATAGAATATAATACCACACAGTAAGAGGCTGCAGAGTTCATTCAAACTAAAGAAGTGTCATGAATGATTGTTTTATGACAGTTGAACAGTTCTATGGTTACTGGACTCCCTTTCTTATGGTATCTCAAGTCACTGTAATGTGGTATGTTGGACCCAAGTTGTTAATACATGGCACCAAATATAGTATGTTACTGCCAGCAGAAAGATGCAAGTCTGTTTCCAAGACAACTCAAGGGAAAATTGTGTGTGTATAAGCCATTCTGTATAAGCAAAACACAGTTCAGTAATCATGAAACCCTCGGTATCATACACACATCATACACTCATACATTTGATAACTCTTCACTTCACTGTAGATTTCCCAAAATAAGTTACTACTGTTACTTGCTGCTCGACATTCAACAGAATTAAGGTTTTGATGTGAAACACATTCCACGTATAAGTATTTGAATATCTATTTGTCTACTAATTCAATTTTTTGATTGTGAGATATTGTATAATAATAGAATTACTGCACTGCATAAACTTTCCAGGGGCAACATGTGCCATTATAAATTACACATAACCTACACAACAAGGGGCACATAGGAGAGACGGACCCCATGCTTTCCCATATTATAAGATAGACATGGCTGTGAAATAAAATATGACAGTATACAATCAATGTATGGCAAAAAAACAACAACTTTGATTTCAATTCATTTTCTCTTGTGTGATCAATAGTTTTGCAACCATGCATAATAACCTCACAATGTTGACATTTGAAAAGTCTAAAATTCATAATCATGCTTGTTTGACATTTCAAGAACAGGCAACCTCTGTTCTGTTGACATAGTCCCTTCTAATAACAAAATATGTAGTGTTGACATGGGGTGATGCCGTGTAGCTATGTGATGTAATGCCGACTAGGGACTTGAGATTTCATAATGTCAACCTAATGCATCATCATCTAAAGTAAATAGCAGTCGTTGATGACAGACATATATTGATTATTTACATAGCGTGTCCAAATACATCATCATCCATGATGATCACCGACAGTGCGCCTCTCTACCCATAGTCTGCAGCCTATAATAATGACTGAGCATCGCTATAATGAAGCAGCCATTCACCGGAGAAAATAAAGGCAGGCTGATATCTCTTTTCTATCCTAAATACAGTACTGTAACATTGTAAATAACAACATTGCATTGATTCAAGGGATGTCATTCGACGCCCCCGCCCACCTACCTGAGATATTTTCCAGCAGTCCCCGCTATGGCGTCATGAGAACTTCTGTCAGATTGATCGCATCTCCGGCGCCTGCGCATTTCACAACGGAAGTGAACCGATTCATAATAGCACGACTGAAGCTCATTATAGTTCAATGCTGGAGCTGTCAAGTACAGCAGAGGTTGGAGGAGAGAGGGTTTGCGAATTGCACGCAAAAAACTGCATGAACTAGCTGCTGGCATGTTTTTGATAAGAATTGTAGTGTGGCGAACTCCTTGCAGGTAGGCTACTGTCAAAGTCGTGCTCGTGTTTGTTAATTCCACATTAATTATTGTTGTTGCTGTGTTACTAGTTGCCATAGCTAAGGGAGGTACTATAATTAACCAAAGGCATGAATCATGTGTGGCTTTTATAGGCATACCGTGCAAGCTATGAAACAAGATAACTATGAGCTCTCCAGGTCTTATAAAGATTTAATGTATGGAGAGTATAACATCCTTTCGTTGTTGTTAAAGCTAAAGCCGTAAAACTACACCTTACAAGTCCAGTTACCATTTTTTTTAAAAGGTTGGACATTGAGTATGTAATTTATGTACGCCAGTCCATTTTAAATTTTATGAGCGCATATCAAGTTTCCGTCTCATTGCTGTTGAGGTCATGCCAAATAATTCGGCTGGTTGGCTGGATGGACATCGTTAGCCAGGAAAAAAATGCACAGCATTTGTCTGTATTGGAGTTGTTGGGTGGTTCAAGTTCCGTGGCTTTGCCTATGACCTTTTAATAATGTATTGTTTGTTTACTTAATCGGTTTCGCAATGACTCAAGGGTATATAGAAGCTGTAGGCGCTTACACTTGATAGGATACATGTGCTTGATATTACAAAAACGGTGTTAGAACTACTGTATAGTACATTGGCAATGTTACATTCTCTTAAACCCACAGAACAGCCCAGAGACAATCTAACAGTAAGTTCTCACACTGCACTGCAACGTTATAGAGTTACAGCGTAGCTAAAACAGTTAATAACAGTGTTTCATCATACATAGCTTTTATAACCTTGTGTCATTTGAGGTAAAAAGGAGAGACACCTTTTCTGTGTACTGTAACATTGGCTATGTCACATTGTTGCAGTGTGTGATCATTCCAAGAATAGACAATCTATTGCTATCCCTTTCTGTCTGAAATGACTGCTACAGTAACCTATGGCAACTTAAGCTACATTTAATTCAGTTATGCTTTTATATATTTGTATTTTATTTTAACAGCCAATACAAAAGCACAACAAAGCCTTTTTATGACATAGCCTACAATAATCTCAAGGTTATCTAGGCCTGTAACCATTTTCACTAATATCTGTTGTGGGATCAGTTGTCAGTCATCTGGGTAAATGTATCCAAGTGGTAGTGACGATCGTGCGAAAGTCTTAAAGGCCATTAAATAAAAGCAAATAGCACCTGACATTAAGTATTTACAGACTATCGTCTAACCCAGTGGTCACTTTCTCAGTCAAAAAGCAAGCCAAGATCTACCGCTCAGATTAAAAAAAACAAACAAACATGATTTAAACAATGTAACATTAACCTAATAAAAACAGTTCTGTAGGAATGAGGTTTGTTTAGTAGGCCTAATACATTATCCCAGCATATTGGCTATATGCCTAGCCTGGCAATTATTCTTTGTTCTTCTCAGACCAAAAATATATATCAAAACTCAAGCTTTGATATTAAAATAGATCAGTTGGTGTAGCACTTGCAAGGTACAGCTGAGGGGGACGGGGGATGAGGTCAAATCACGACGTCAGTGATCTCAGCTCGGAAAGTCGGAGCTCGATAAAAAATTGAAGTCGGAAGTAGAGGATTTCCGAATTCCCAGTGGTTTTGAACATGGCATTAGTCTCAGCGGAGGGACAGAAAGAGCAGCAGAGGGTCCGCCTCTCACGGTCCCTATTCTATCCTTCCTTTCCTCCGGTGAGACTGACCAGAGAGCGAACACCGTCTTCAACCAGATGGCGAAACTCGAGTCGCACATCATCTGCCTCATGCACAACTTCATGTTATTCCTAAAACCAGAGAAAGTGAAATATTCCTCGATATTAAAATATACATGACGAGCTGCTAATAATAATAAAAACGCAGGGTTATCGATACACTTGTCTGCTCATTGATTGCAGCTGCAGCGCGAGTGGACGTAGGAAGACGCGCATTTTATGTTTTGTTGCCAAAAACATTAATGGCCTCTAATGTTGAATAAAAACAGTTTTGACAGTGCTGAATAAAAATATGTACTGACTCATAAAAACAGCAACTCTTTTCTTTATTCTTTGACAGTCTCTCTCTGGTCATGGTTTTACAAGTCATGAAATCTCAGGTAGGCTAGTATCAAACTTTGGTATCAAACTTTGGTATCAAACTTTGACTCGATTTAGCCACAGATCTCCCGGTCCACCCGGTGGCCTGATTTTGTGTTTTCAGACAAATTAAATATTTCCAAATGGGAACACTTTCTCACCGGTGTACAGGGCTTCTGAATCAAGTGCATCTACGACCAACATCGCAACACGAGAAAAAGGAGCGCAAGCCTTTGTCGTTGGCTTTTCTACAGAAATATTTGGTGATTGACTATGAATGCCAGTCGCGATCGATCGGTTGGTGACTACTGTTTTAACCTAACGCAATCGTTGCTTAATATAGACTGGTGCCATTTAGTCTTAAGTATGGGTGTGTGTGAAGATTAGAGTTTAAGATAAATCTTTCCTTGTATTTCTTAGCATTGCAGTATGTTTCCTAGAATGTACAGTATTTCAAGTGAATTAAATCACCCTGAGGTTATATGAAATGTACAAAAAGTTGCGAATGTCATGCACATGATTTTGTCGTTTTTTTGTCATGATTTTATTTTCTCCAGAGTGTTTGGTTCTAAACCCAGTGTGAGAATGACCCTGCAGAATGGGCTGGTGTTACCTGCTGCCAAAAACTGTTCCCATGCAGTCGCAGTAGCTAGCACAGCAGACTACAACAACAGGAACACCCTGAGATGGGACCTGACCCCAGACCAGATCAAGAACATGACAGAGAGCCTGGTCCAGAGGATCAAACAGGTCTACGATGACATCGGATCTCTGGATGTAGAACAAGTGTCCATTAAAAACACCTTAAAAGCCCTGGCCAATGCCAAATTAGAATATGCAGGTAAGTTATTGTCTGATCTGGGCCACACTGATCTTAGTTGATTAAAAGGTCACAAATGTGTTTTTAATGTTGAAACAGTTGAAACAAAAATGTTTTATATGGAGATGTCTCTCGCTTCACATTTTTTTATGCAGTAATTACACATTTTTAGACAACACCTCTGCTCCAGTTGTTTGAGCTCAAACCTCTTTTTGTTTCTTCCCTGGACCACTAATCTATAATGTATTTCTATAGTCTACCCTGGACCAGCTGAATATGCCACCTTTATCTTGCCTGCATTTGTTCCCCAGCACAGCGCCATGTTCTGGATTTTCCCCAATACGTGTCTGCTTGTAAGGAGGTGCGCTCAGCGAGCACAGAAGCAGACAAGAAGCTGTCTGACTTTGATGTGGAGACAAGTATGAGGGAAGATGTGTTTCACAGAGTGATTGCCTTGCAGGTACAACTAACTAATTAACTACCTATTAACTAACTAATGTAGGTACAATATATACATACACAAATGGCCAAAATCATTTATGACTAAGTATGGAGGGAGGCAAATAATATTTATTTCAAGGTCATTTTGAGGTGTTATGTAATTAAATTGTTTGCTTTGGCTAGTTGGTAGCGTAGCATACGGAGAGTTCATTCATTCTAAATGTGCCCTCATTTGATACCATTGGTTCATATTTAGCCTACAGTAATTTGATCCTGATAACGGTCTGGCACCAGCTGATGCCAAGTGGCTTGATCCCGCTAAAAAACACTGTTAGTCCACTGACCATCATTTTCACATATCATAGATAGTGAACTGGTCAATCCACACATTGACACATTATTTCATAATCAATCAATCAATCAATTGATTTGGATCAATAATCTGGAAGAGGTTTGTACTCCCAAAACACTGAGATGAGACAGTGTTCTCTCCAGACTATTTATTGCCCTTTGTAATGAAGTTGTATCCATGGCCACAGCTATTTCATTGAGAGACCAGATTAAGTCCTCACTGTCATTGGGGCCCTGGAAGCAGTCAAGGTACCGACAGACATGTGACGGTGGAGACCGCTCCAAGCCCTGCCAGGTGGAGGCCTGGCGGACTGACAGAACCACACAAACACACACAACACACACAGACACACACCACACACATAAATCACACCATAGGTAATCAATGGGACATATGGGTAATATTAAATGTTCTGCCAACATGGCACAAGTGCATCCTCAGAGAGTGGTCTGATTTTTTTCTTGCAGGAGAAGCAGCTGGACAATCTAACGCCTGAGGCCAAGAGATTCTTAGACCGTCTTATCACATTAGGGAAGAGGAATGGATTGCACTTGTCAAAGGATATACAGGAGGTAATACAAACTTTGGAGTTTCATACACATAAGGGAAAGGATTCCTCAGTGGCGCTTAAGTGCTGAAAACAACATTACATTTGTTTGAAGATTTGATATGAGGCTGTTATGTGATTTGTAGCACTGAAAGTCAAACAGTCTATACTTTCGACATTGTAGAGTTCTCATAACAATGTGGCATTTTCTTCTCTCTAGGAAGTCAAAAGATTGTCAAAACTCATCAATGAACTCTCAATCGACTTCAACCAAAATCTAAATGAGGAAAACACGTATCTAATATTCAGTGAAAATGAACTAAGTAAGCAGCACCAGCACTTTAAGAAATGAAACGACTATCTATGATTGTCCTTGACCCCTTTACTTTTTCCACATCTTATCATACAGCCTTATTCTAAAATGTATTAAATTAATGGTTTCCTCATCAATCTACACACAGCACCCCATAATGACGAAGCGAAAATACGTTTTTTGACATTTTTGCAAATGTATATATTATGAAACAGAAATGTACATTAGTATTGCATAAGTATTCAGTCCCTTTGCTATTAGACTGGAAATTGAGCTCAGGTGTATCCTGTTTCCATTGATCATCCTTGAGATGTTTCTACAACTTGATTGGAGTCCACCTGTGGCAAATTCAATTGATTGGACATGATTTGGAAAGGCACACACCTGTCTGTATAAGGTCCCACAGTTGACAGTGCATGTCAGAGCAAAAACCCTCATGAGCAAAAAAGTCATGAGGTCAAAGGAATTGTCCGTAGAGCTCCGAGACAGGATTGTGTCGAGGCACAGATCTGGGGAAGGGTACCAAAACATTTCTGCAGCGTTGAAGGTCCCTAAGGACACAGTAGCCTCTATCATTATTAAATGGAAGAAGTTTGGAATCACCAAGACTCTTCCTAGAGCAGCAGGGACTGGGAGCCTAGTCAGGATCGAGGGAAAGATGACCGGAGCAAAGTACAGAGAGATACTTGATGATAACCTGCCACAGGGCTCTTAGGACCTCAGACTGGAGCAAAGGTTCTCCGACCCTAAGCACACAGCCAAGACAATGCAGGAATGGCTTCGGGACAAGTCTCTGAATGTCCTTGAGTGGCCCAGCCAGAGCCCGGACTTGAACCCGGTTAAACATCTCTGGCGAGACCTAAAAATAGCTGTGCAGCAACGCTCTCCATCCAACCTGACAGAGCTTGAGAGGATCTGCAGGGAAGAATGGGAGAAACTCCCCAAATACAGGTGTGCAAAGCTTGTAGCGTCATACCAAAAAGACTCGAGGCTGTAATCGCTGTCAACGGGGCTTCAACAAACTACTGAGTAAAGGGTTTGACAACTTATGTAAATGTAATATTTCTGTTTTAGATTTCTTTTATAAATTTGCTAAAATTTCTAAAAACCTGTTTTTGCTTTGTAATTATGGGGTTTTGAGTTAAGATCAATGAGGGGGAAAAAACAGTTTAATCAATTTTAGAATAAGGCTGTAGCGTAACAAAATGTGGAAAGTCAAGGGGTCTGAACTTTCCGAAGGCACTGTGTATTCTTGTCGTAATATATCCTTGATATATCATTACCATGTTTCTTCGAATATTTGGGTGTTGACTTCTGCTTTTTACCTCAAAGGTGGCCTAGCGGATAGCTATCTGAATGGTCTGGAAAAGACTGAGGACAGGCGGTACAAGGTATCCTTGGCATACCCTCACTACTACCCTCTGATGAAGAGGTGCCACATGGCTGAGACCAGGAGGAAGATGGAGACTGCTTTCCATAGCAGATGTAAGGAGGTAAAACCACCTGCTCTTGGTCCACATGTATTTTTAAAGAGTTATACAAATCAAATGTGTAATGGATTAATGTATTGTTTTATTATTTGTTTGGTTGATCAATTTATTATTTTTTTTATCAGCAATGTTGGTTTGCCACTTGGCATCAATAACAACGTTTGGAATTATAAGGGTACCAAGGGGTGCAGTTCCTTCAGAAATCAAGGCACCCTAAAAAATGCAATATTATAATAAGTTTAGCCAACTTTTTCAGGGCATCCTCAAGACCAGTTCACTTATTGACAGAGTTCAGAGAGTTCTCATGAAAGTCAACATACAGTGTTTATGACCACGTGTGTCAGACTTCCTGAAAGTTCTCTATTTCTAGGTAAACGATTGTCTGGTTGCAGGTAAACACAGTCATTCTGGAGAAGCTGATTGAGCTGAGGTCAAAGGTGGCACAGCTACTGGGTTTCAGTACCCACGCCAACTGTGTGCTTGAGATGAACATGGCCAAGAATACCAACAATGTGGCATGCTTTCTAGGTATGAACTCTTACTTGACTCAACAACTTGACCCCCCCCACTGTGTGTCAATATGGCAAAAACTCTTATTGCTCAACAATAACCTCAGAGATGGAAACGTACTATATCATTTTTCTGTATGCCTGACAAATATCAATGTAGAACTTTATTACACAGTATTCAGATATGTAACAAACAGGTAATGCCTTACCAATAGTCAGATTCGAAAAATGTTGGTCAGTCAGCTGCCTCTGTTATTTAAATTGTGTGCTTCATTAACTTCTCTAGCACTGATAACAAAAACACAAAAAACCCTTTTTGAAATTGAGGTGAGGTGTCATTCACTAAATTTTGCTATATTTTACATGTCCCCTACTTCACAGATGAGTTCTATGCTAAACTGAAGCCGGTGGGAATCAAGGAAAGGAAGTATATCCTGGCCCTAAAGAAGAGGGACTGTGCCATGCGGGGAAAGGCCTTCGATGGACAGATCCACGCCTGGGACCTGCCCTACTACATGAACCAGGTGGAGCAGGTGAAGTTTGCTGTAGACAAGGACAAGCTGATCGAGTACTTCTCTCTGGAGGTGGTAACAGAGGGGTTGCTCAGTATCTACCAGGAACTGCTTGGCCTTAACTTTAAGCGGGTAACCAGCGCCCACGTGTGGCACGACAACGTCAGCCTCTACTCTGTACTGGACACGGCCACTGGGGAGGAGATCGGACGGTTCTACTTGGACTTGCATCCCAGGTGAAAGGCCAGGGAAATATGAACATCAGTAGGACTGTGGGGTGCTATCGGGGCTATAGTTCTATACTCCTGGTAGGATACAGGGTTAGTTGCTCTCGTTGAAGCTACCATAGCACACTATTGTGGCTAATTTTAAGGTTCAGAGTGTGATTCACACTGTGCTTGATGTTGAGTCATTTACCTTGTGTCCTCTCTCCAGAGAAGGAAAGTACGGTCATGCTGCCTGCTTTGGGCTCCAGCCGGGCTGCCTGGGGCCTGATGGGAAACGTATGCTGCCGGTTGCGGCCATGGTGGCCAACTTCACCAAGCCTACGAAAGGTTGGCCCTCTCTGCTGCAGCACCACGAGGTGGAGACCTTCTTCCATGAGTTTGGCCACGTCATGCACGAGCTCTGCTCTAGGGTAGGCTTTTCTGCTGGGGGGGTGATATTCTGTAGCATAGCAGTAGCATATATTATGAAGTCAAGCACACATGGGGTGCACACAAAACGCTATCCTCGACTAAATTATCACCAGCATGGTCCTGAAGTGATACAGTGTATTATGATCTCCACGGCCCTCCCTAGACGACGTTCTCAGAGTTCAGTGGGACCCTGGTGGAGACAGACTTTGTGGAGGTGCCATCTCAGATGCTGGAGAACTGGGTATGGGAGAAGGAGCCCCTGAGGAGGATGTCTCGCCACTACAAAGACGGCAGCCCCATCCCCGACAACCTGCTCAACAAACTCATCGCCTCCAGAGTCGCCAACACAGGTCAGGGATCACACATACACTGTAATAAGGTAACTAAGAAGTGAGTATCCCATATCCCATATTTATCCCATTCAATCTATCCTACTGGATATACAGTGCATTCTGAAGGTATTCAGACCCCTTGACTTTTTTCACATTTTGTTATGTTACAGCCTTATTCAAACATGTTTTTTTTTAAATGTATTGCTTCATTAATTTACACACAATACCATTGCTGCACAGTTATTTTCAGGTCTCTATAGAGTTGTTCGATCGGGTTCAAGTCCGAGCTTTGGCTGGGACACTCAAGGACATTCAGAGACTTGCCCCGAAGCCACTCCTGCGTTATCTTGGCTGTGTGCTTAGGGTCATTGCCCTGTTGGAAGGTGAACCTTCGCCCCAGTCTGAGGTCCTGAGCACTCTGGAGCAGGTTTTCATCAAGGATCTCTGTACTTTGCTCCTTTCATCTTTCCCTTGATCCTGACTAGTCTCCCAGTCCCTGCCTCTGAAAAACATCTCCACAGAATAATGCTGCCACCACCATGCTTCACACTGTCATTCTGCCCCTGAACAGGCAGTTAACCCATTGTTCCTAGGCTGTCATTGAAAATAAGAATTTGCTCTTAACTGACTTGCCTAGTTAAATAAAGGTAAAATTGAAAAAATCTTGTTTATCATGGTCTGAGAGTTCCAAGAGGGCTTTCAATGTGCCTTTTACTGAGAAGTGGCTTCCGTCTCTACCATAAAGGCCTGATTGGTGGAGTGCTCTTTGGCCTGAATGCCAAGCGTCACATCTGGAGGAAACCTGGCACAATCCCTATGGTGAAGCATGGTGTTGGCAGCATTATGCTGTGGAAATGTCTTTCAGCGGCAGGGACTGGAAGACTAGTCAGGATCAAGGGAAGATGAAAGGAGCCTCTGAATGTCCTTGAGTGGCACAGCCAGAGCCTGGACTTGAACCCAATCGAACATCTCTTGAGAGACTTAAAAATAGCTGTGCAGCGACGCTCACCATCCAACCTGACAAAGCTTGAGAGGATCTGCAGAGACAAATGGGAGAGACTCACCAAATACAGGTGTTCCATGCTTGTAGCGTCATACCCAAGAAGACTCGAATCTGTAATCGCTGCCAATGGTGCATCAACAAAGTACTGAGTAAAGGGTCTGAATACTTATGTAAATGGAATATTTCAGTTTTTATTTTTTGCAAATTTGCAAAAATATCTAAACCTCTTTTTGCTTTGTCATTGTGGGGTATTGTGTGTAGATTGATGGGGGAAAAAACTATTTAATAAATTTTAGAACAAGGCTGTAATGTAACAAAATGTGGAAAAAGTCAAGGGGTCTGAGTACTTTCCAAATGGATAGCATCCATAGACTTTGGTAGCATGCATTTCTGTTCCCTTCAAATCCAAAATATTTGTTAAAATACCATTAAAATAACTTGACATCCAATAGACTCCCACTCATGTGACTGTCTTGTTCAGGTCTGATGAACCTGCGTCAGGTAGTGCTCAGTAAAGTGGACCAGTCTCTGCACACCAAGTCCCATGCCGACACTGCCGAGGTGTTCGCCAAGCACTGCCAAGACATCCTGGGGATCCCCGCTACTCCAGGTCTCACACCAGTGATAATATAATGGCATTTAATTAGAATATGAATGTACATTACAATTCAAATATTAAAACAATGTTCCTCCCGTAAGGATTTATTATTCTCAAAGAATACAACATGATTATTTTTTTACTCCAGGTACAAATATGACAGCTAGTTTTAGTCACTTGGCTGGGGGCTACGATGGCCAGTACTATGGCTACCTGTGGAGTGAGGTCTATTCCATGGACCTCTTCTTCAGTCGTTTCAAAAAGGAAGGAATCATGAATCCCAAGGTGTGGCAAAATCAATCCACTCCCCATTCATCTTGAATTAACATATTTAAAAATTGGTATGCATCTATACTTTTCATAAATAAAGAATTTAAGCCTTCAAGTTCCATTTGATTGGCAAGCATCTTTGAGTGCTACCTTGTGTGTGAGTAATATTACACCATTTATCATACTCTACTCTTATGTACCCAAAATGTGCTTAAATTTAAGCCTTGAAGTTTGACTGACATGTTTTGTATGCCCATCTTATCATCAGGTGGGGAAGGAGTACAGGAGGGTGATTCTGGAGGCTGGTGGTTCTGTGGATGGAAGGGACATGCTGAAGACCTTCCTGGGTCGTGAACCTTGCCAGGATGCCTTCTTTCAATGCAAGGGATTGGCCAAAGCTGAGGGAACACTGAATGGTCGTCACTGACTCCCTCTCACTCCACATTAAAGGGATATTTTGGGATTTGGGCAAAGAGGCTCTTTATCTACTTCCTCAAAGTCAGATGAACTTGTGGATACCATTTTTATGTCCCAGTATGAAGGAAGTTGGAGGTAGTTTTGCGAGCCAATGCTAACTAGCGTTAGTACAATAACTGGAAGTCTATGGGTATCTGCTAGCATGTGAGATCTGTGGCCTCCCGGGTGGCGCAGAGACTGGTTCGCGCCCAGTCTCTGTCGTAACCGGCCGTACCGGGATGTCCATGGGACGATGCACAATTGGCCTATCGTCGTCCGGGTTAGGGAGGGCTTGGCCCTTAGGGATATCCTTGTCTCATCGCGCACCAGTGACTCCTGTGGTGGGCCGGGCACAGTGCGCACTAACCAAGGTTGCCAGGTGCGCAGTGTTTCCTCCAACACATTGATGCGGTTGACTTCCGGGTTGGATGCACTCTGTGTTAAGAAGCAGTGCGGCTTGGTTGGGTTGTGTATCGGAGTGACTTTCAACCTTCGTCTCTCCCGAGTTGTAGTGATGAGACAAGATAGTAGCTACTAACAATTGGATACCACGAAATTGGGGAGAAAAAGGGGTAAAAAAAAAAAAGAGATTACATCTGTTGTTCATGCTAGCAGATACCCATAGACTTCCAGTCATTGTGCTAACGCTAGTTAGCAGTGGCTTGCGAAACTACCTCCAACTTCCTTCAAACTGACAATATGATGACAATATTTTTTAACCTCGTTGTTAAGGGCTTGTAAGTAAGCATTTCACTGTAAGGTGCTGTATTCGGCGCATGTCACAAATAACATTTTATTTGATTTAAGACACAAGGCCAAATCTACACTGGAGTTACTTACCAAGAAGACAGTGAATGTTCCTGATTATGCGTTTTGACTTAAATTTACTTGAAAATCTATGGCAAAGACCTGAAAATATTTGTCTAGCAATGATCAACAACCAATTTGACATTGCTTGATGAATTTTGAAAAGAATAATGGTTAAATGGTGCACAATCTAGGTGTGGAAATCTCTTAGGGACTTACCTAGAAAGACTCACAACTGTAATCGTTGCCAAAGGTGCTTCTACAAAATATTGAGTACTTATGTCAATTAGATATTTCGGTATTTCATATTCAATAAATATGAATACATTTCTAAAAACATGTTTTCACTTTGTCAGTCTGGGGCCTTGTGTGTAGATGGGTGAAGATTTTTTTTTATTTAATCCATTTTCAATTCATGCTGTAACACAACAAAATGTGGAATAAATCAAGGGGTATTAATACTTTCTGAAGGCACTGTATCGGTTGTTATTGTATTGGAGTTGCCATGTTTCATTTTAGCTCCCGAGTGGTGTGCGGTCTAAGGCACTGCATCTCAGTGCTAGAGGCATCACTACAGTCCCTGGTTAGATCCCAGGCTGTATCACAACTGGCCGTGATTGGGAATCCCATAGAGCGGCACACAATTGTCCCAGTGTTGTCCGGGTTAGGGGAGGGTTTGGCCGGGTAGGCCGTCATTGTAAATAAGAATTTGTTCTTAACTGACTTCCCTAGTTAAATATAGGTTAAATTAAAAATGTAAAAATAATAATTCTGTTAATTGTTTGAGTGCTATACAAGATGGTGCCGAAAGAGATGGCAGCTTCGATTCAAGTCCTTAGGAAAATGTGTAGTATTTAGTTTTTTAAATGTATTATTTATTACATTGTTAGCCCAGAAAACCGTAAGTGTTATTATAATTATTTGATATCAGAGAAACGTCAATTTACCAGCACAACCAGCACCATGACCAGGAATCCGACTTTCCCAAAGTGGATCCTTTGTCTGCACCTCCCAGGGCATTTGAACTGATTCCAGAGGCCGACCCAAAACAACGCCGGAGGAGAGGGTACCGGAGCAGTCTTCTAGTGAGGCTTCGGATGCGAGCACACCACCCACCGCTCTCGTGTATATTACTCACTAATGTCCCGTCCCTAGTTAGCAAAAGTCGACGAAATCTGGCCAAGAGTTGCTTTCCAAAGAGATATCCGGGATTGTAATATACTCGTTTCACGGAAACATGGCTAGCTAGGGACATGCTGTCGGAGTCCATACAGCCAACGGGATTTTTAGTGCATCGCGCCGACAAGAATAAACATCTCTCCGGTAAGAAGAAGGCCGAGGATGTATGTTTCATGATTAATGACTCATGCTGTAATTGTAACAACATACAGGAACTCAAGTCGTTATGTTCTCCTGACATAGAATTCCTCACAATCAAATGCCGATCGTATTATCTCCCAAGAAAACGCCTTGGTTATCATCACAGCCGTGTATATCCCCCCGCAAGCGGATACCAAGACGGCCATCAAGGAACTACACTGGACTTTATGCGAACTGGAAACCATATATCCTGAGGCTGCATTTAATGTAGCTGGGGATTTTAACAAAGCTAATTTGAGAACAAGGCTACCTAAATTCCATCAGCATATTGATTGTTGTACACGAGCAAGTAACACGCGCGACCATTGCTACTCTAACTTCCACGATGCAAACATTGCCCTCCCCCGCCCTCCCTTTGGCAAATCTGACCATGACTCCATCTTGTTGCTCCCCTCCTATAGGCAGAAACTTAAACAGAAAGTGCCCATGCTTAGGTCTATCCAACGCTGGTCTGACCAATCGGATTCCACACTTCAAGATTGTTTCGATCACGTGGACTGGATATGTTCCGGGTAGCCTCAATAATAACATTGACGGTAACACTGACTCGGTGAGCGAGTTTATAAGGAAGTGTATAGGAGATGTTGTACCCACTGTGACTATTAAAACCTTCCCTAACCAGAATCCATGGATTGATGGCAGCATTCACACAAAACTGAAAGCACATTCCACCGCATTCAATCATGGCAAGGCGACTGGAAATATGACCGAATACAAACAGAGTAGTTATTCCCTCATAAGGCAATCAAACAAGCAAAGTGTCAGTATAGAGACAAAGTAGAGTCGCAATTCAATGGCTCAAACACGAGACGTATGTGGCAGGGTCTACAGACAATCACAGATTACAAAAAGGAAAACCAGCACTCACTTCTGTCATCATGAAGTGCTTTGAGAGACTAGTCAAGGATCATATGACCGCCTCCCTAACTGTCACCCTAGACCCACTTCAATTTGCTTACCGCTCCAATAGGTCCACACACTGCACACTGCCTTATCCCATCTGGACAAGAGGAATACCTATGTAAGAATGCTGGTCATTGACAACAGCTCAGCATTCAACACCATAGTACCCTCCAAACTCATCATTACGCCTGAGACCCTGGGTCTCGACCCTGCCCTGTGCAACTTCCTGACGGGCAGCCCCCAGGTGGTGACGGTAGGACACATCTCCACTTCGCTGATCCTCAACACTGGGGCCGCACTAGGGTGCTTTCTCAGCCCCCTCCTGTACTCCCTGTTTACCCACGACTGCATGGCTATGCACGTCTCCAACTCAATCATCAAGTTTGCAGATGACACAACAGTGGTAGGCTTGATTACCAACAACGACAAGACAGCCTACAGGGAGGAGGTGAGGGCCCTCAGAGTGTGGGGTCACGAAAATAACCTCTCACTCAATGTCAGGATAACAAAAGAGATTATTGTGGACTTCAGGAAACAGCAAAGGGAGCACCCCCCTATCCACATCGACAGGACAGCAGTGGAGAAGGTGGAAAGTTTTAAGTTCCTCGGTGTTCATATCACCGACAAACTGAAATGGTCCACGTACACAGACAGTGTGGTGAAGAAGGCGCAACATCGCCTCTTCAACCTCAGAAGGCTGAAAAAATTTGGCTTGTCACTGAAAACCCTCACTAACTTTTACAGGTGCACAATTGAGAGCATCCTGTCGGGCTGTATCACCGCCTGGTACGGCAACTGCACCGCCCACAACCGAAATGCTCTCCAGAGGGTGGTGTGGTCTGCACAATGCATCAACGGGGGCAAACTACCTGCCCTCCAGGACACCTACAACATCCAATGTCACAGGAAGGCAAAAAAGATCATCAAGGACAATAACCACCCGAGCCACTGCCTGTTCACCCCGCTATCTTCCATCCAGAAGGCGAAGTCAGTACAGGTGCTTTAGAGCTGGGACAGAGAGATTGAAAAACAGCTTCTATCTCAAGGCCATCAAATTGCTAAGCAGCCATCACTAGCACAGAGAAGTGGCTGCCTACCTACAGACTTGACATCATTGGCCATTTTAATAAATAGAACACCAGTCACTTTAATAATGCCACTTTAAGAAGGTTTACATATCTCGCATTACACATCTCATATGTATATAGTGTATACTGTATCCTTCACTGTTTATTTTTTACTACCTATTGCATCTTAGCCGCTCTGTCACTGCTCATCCATATATTTTATACTTATATATTATTATCCCATTCCTTTACTAGATTGTGTGTATTAGGTTTTGTTGTTGAATTGTTAGATATTACCTGTTAGATACTGCTGCACAGTTGGCTCAAGAAGCATAAGCATTTCGCTACACTCGCAATAACATTTGATTTGATTTAATAGTAAGGTGGGAGGAGTGTTCCCTCACATGAGAGGGCTTGTTTTTGTGTGAGAAATTCTGTCCTACCTTGATATTGATGACTATATAGTCTCATATATTGGCAAAGCTGGGAACTGAAAAGGCAACTGCAAAAGTATGATCATTTTTAATTAGTCAATGTGAAAAGGTACAGTATCTCAAAAAGATGACAATACTTGGACATACCTCAATTGTTATTTGTGTGTCCACAAGAGGGAGACAAAACATCATACACATTACACTGACCATTTAATAGGCCAGTTTCCAGGGTCCAGACCCAGATTAAGTCTATTCCTCGACCAAAAAGCACTTCAATTGAGATTCTCAATTGGGCATGCTTTTCAGTCCAGAGGTAAATGTAATCTGGGTCTTGGAAATTGGTTTCCACTAGGCTAGGCTAGACTGGAACATCGTGACAGAATCCTCTCTTGTAATGTAATTTGCCCAGGAGGTGATGTAGAAATCATACTATTTCAAATGCTGTTAATATTTGTTAAAATTCAGTATATGCTATTGCACTTGTAGCACTACATTGGTGGTCTTCAGTCGCTCTGTTGTATTTGGGAGTAATTTATTTAACCAAATGTTTAGGATGATCCCAGTCCTTCTTAGGCACTATGTCTAGTAGACAACATTTGGTGTATAGACGTGTCAGCCTCAGAATTTTATGTCATGTCACAACAACCCTTATTCCCCAATTCATCTTCACAGGCGGGACACCTTTACATGGGTGACATTTTCCCTACAAGAGGAGATTATAATTGATTCACAAGGCCCTGTTCCAATATGGCTGTGTTCAGACAGGCAGCCCGATTCTGATAATTTTTCACTAATTGGTCTATTAATGAAATTGGTCAAAAGGCCAATTAGTGGAAAAAAATATCAGAAAGCAGCCCAAGATCCTTTTCCATTTCCTTACATCATTCCCTCCTTCCTCTCTTGAAGCTATCACTGATGTGACCCTATAAAGGATGATGAAAGCTAGGCAGTGTATCATTACTTTAATCTATTGAAATGTTATCAGTGATTACGTCAAGGAAAGGAGGAAAATCAAGATCATGCGTCAAATTATTATTATTATTATTATCATTATTGTGACATTCCATCACCACCATCACTTTACTCTGGGATAATCTCAATTGAAATTGTATCGTGTCCTCTCAGCGCCTACTTCTCATAACCCATTGGATGAGAGAGACAGAGGTCCCGCCCCTCTGATCTTCTCCTCCAATGGGGTTTGAGAAGGAGGCTAGGCGAGAGGGTGCCCAATAGAGATTATTCCACTGTGAGTGAATGTCACTGGAGCTAAAACAAGTCTTGTTCACACAATACCAAATGTACATTATTTTCTGTTGTTAAAATAACCTTCAAAATAATTGTGAGTATCAATATAGCAGCAAATAATCAACTAAAATATGTCCTACCTCTCCACAAACCGTATTGGTGAACATCATTTACAAACGACAAACACAATTTTCATTGGTTATATTAACATGCCTATCAGGTAAGTGCACTCAGATGCAAGGTTGTCGCCGTACTGGGCCAACGATACAGCCGCATACACTGGTGTTGGCTCCGTAGACTGGCCAACTCAGTGTTCTTGCTACAAACGAGATGTATGCATACATTTTTGAATGACAAAAATAACAAGAGATTAGGACTGAAAACATTTGGGTGCGGCGTTCTTCTGAAGAAAGGATTCTGCTTTGGCGGATTTTTTTTTCTTTTGCCTTCTGTATTTCCTTGGCTGTTGTGGACATTTTGGATTCCTTTTTAGTTTTAATGTTCGTTTTTAAAAATTTACCCAAATACAATTATTATTTTTAACTATTTCCACCGTTTATTTTAGTAATCGCTTTTTGTTTATGTATTGTCTGACTGGACACTTTTTCAGCGAGACGCAAACTCTGAACAGTAAAGAACTTTTGAGGGGATTGGTCTCGCGAAAGAATGCGTCTGACTGATTAGCTAGCCAGCTAGCTAGCTAGGTGTAATTTAAGTGGATGCTTGGAAGAAACAAACCTTGTCGGCCAGCGAATTTATACAGTTTAAAACGTTGGTGGATTTAACAATTTTCGGACTATATATCAAATGAGAAACTAAATCGACACCGTTGTATGGTAAGTGAAGTCTAACGACACTCGTTATCACTGTAGCTATATGGGTAGCAGTTGGCTAGTGTGTGTGGTCATGAACAAACGCGTTAGCTAGTTATCCAGTCGCGTCGCTAGCCGGGGGGGGGGGGGGGGGGGGGGGGGGCTAGCTTGCACTCTTTACAGGTGGATTTCCTCACGAATGGAGTTGGCTAACTAATAATTATTAATGCAGTTTCGTTGGTTGGTTATTGTGGTGAAGCAAACTAGATAGTTTGGTTTTACAAGTGGCAATATCACAATCTGGCAATTTACGTGACTCGTTTACTTGTTTTGTTTTCTTACACTGGAATGCCATTAACGTTAATGTAGCTACTGTTTACTTTCCGTTAACGTTAAGCTATCTGACATTAGGTACTTTAATACCTAGCTAGAAGGCTACCAACCTACAGCCCAATTAATTATCTTGACATTGTCAATAAACAGGACTCGTGCCTCTAAACAATCAGTATAATGCGGAAATATGTTGTTGTTCATCGCTTCCTGTGTCGCACACCTTCAGTTCGTATTCGAGGACCGATGTCCTGCTGTACTCGGCATTTTCATTTAATTAGCTAATCTTATTAACAAAGGTAAAAGTTATCTAGTATCAAAACTAGCTAACTTCAATCAGTTGGCTTTGATCCTGTGTTATTGACCCGAGACAGTGAGGCTAATCTCGCGACGGATGTATCTGAAGGTGATAAGAACGTATCTAATGGCATTCTCACTATAGCTACCTAGCTAGAATGATTAGAACCCTGCAATGACTGGGATCTTAGTGGGTGGTGAAAATTCTATCATATTATTTGTTAACTTTTTGTATTTACCCTGGATAAATAGACTATTACTAGCTTTACCTGTGAGCCATCCTATGCTCAGGTCTATGGAGTAAAGGCTGTCTTTTTTTTTTCTTAAAATAATTACAAAATTACTGGTTTGTTACTTTTGTGGCTAGTGAGCCTAGAGAATTAGCAGGTGAGGAATCTAACAGGATAGGTTTGAGGCACTTGGTAGGCTCATCTTCACTGTGGATGATCAATTTCACAACTCTGCACCTCCAGGTTATTAGAACTATCCAAAGGTGAACCTGTTGACCTGACAACCTGAGCTGTTCATTATTGTGTGACAACTGGGGAAAATGCCATCCCATAAAGATCTTGCCTGTGAGGTTGCCATCCTCTTACAGGTATTCTCTTTACCACACCTGCTGTCTCGACCTCTGAATGCTCCGCTACGAAAAGCCAACTGACATTTACTCCTGAGGTGCTGACATATTGCACCCTCTATAACCACTGTAATTATTATTTCACTTTGCTGGTCATCTTTGAACATCTTGAAGAACAATCTGGCCTTAATTGCTATGTACTCGTATAATCTCCACCAGGCACAGCCAGAATAGGACAGGCCACCCCTCAGAGCCTGATTCCACTTTCTCGGGAGTTTTACCTAGGCACCGTGCTTCTACATCTGCATTGCTTGCTCTTTGGGGTTTTAGGCTGGGTATCTGTGTAAGCACTTTGTGACATCTGCTGATGTAAAAAGGCTTATTAAATACATTTGATTGACATACAGAGGCAGACGAGCGATCCTTTCGAGTGGTTTTTGATTGATCTTGTTGGTTGGATTGATTCCTTTTAACCATGCATTGCTATAAAGGAAGTAGGATATTTGCATTTTGGTTAGTATAATATGATAGCCAAAGACACATGAAACCAAAACAACAATCTGGGACGATTCTGTTATTTTTCCATGGCTAAAAGGAAAACACAAAGCAGATATTACATTTAAATGTAAGAAAAACAATACATGTTCACATAAAATAAATGTATTCAAATTGGTAACATTTAACAACAAATCATAACATAACCCCACTGCCACCATTGGGCACTCTGTTCACAACGCTGACATCAGAAAATCGCTCACCCACACGATGCCATACACATGGTCAGCGGTTGGCCGGTAGGACTGACAAATTCTCTGAATAAAATTGTAGGAGGCGGCTTATGGTAGAGAAATGAACAATAAATTCTCTGGTGGACAATCCTGCCGTCAGCATGCCAATTACATCTGAGGCCTTGTGGCCTTGTGTTGTGAACATTTGAGTGGCCTTTTGTCCCCAGCACAAGGTGCACCTGAGTAATGATCATGCTGTTTATTCAGCTTCTTGACATGGCACACCTGTCAGGTGGATGGATTATTTAGGCAAAGGAGAAATGCTCACTAACAGAGATTTTAGACAAATTTGTGTGCAAAATTTGAAATAAGCTTTTTGTGCATATGGAGCATTCTGGGGTATTTTATTTCAGCTCATGAAACATGAGACCAACACTTTACATGTTTATTTTTGTTCAGTGTAACAAGTAATTCATATAAAATTGATATTGTGTGCCTGGGTGTGTGGGAGAGGGAGTTCAATTGGGATTGTGTACAATCCTAGATCTATGATCAGGGGCAACTCTTCAGGGTAAGGTGGTTCAGAGGCCGTGAAACACAACTGGGCTGGAGAGCATCCAAGTGAGAGAAGTCAGCACAGCATCAGGTGTTCCTCACCTCTGATTTGTTAGCTCTTCTCACCCTTAATTTGAATAAGCATAGAAAAATAAAGAATAGAATGAGAGACAGAGTGCACCAGGGCTGTTACTCTGTGGGTAAAAAGACTAGAGAGACCTGCAAATAGCTGTGCAGCAACACTCCCCATTCAACCTGACAGCTTGAGAGAATCTGAAGAGAAGAATGGGAAAAACTCCCCAAATACAGGGTGCCAAGCTTTTAGCGTCATACCCAAGACTCTAGGCTGTAATCACTGCCAAAGGTGCTTCAACAAAGTACTGAGTAAAGGGTCTGAATGCTTATGTAAATGTAATATTTCAGTTTTTTTGTATTTTATACATTTGCAAAAATGTCGACCTGTTTTTGCTTTGCCATTATGGGGTATTGTGTGTAGATTGATAAGGGGGAAAAATAATCAATTTCAGAATACGGCTGTAACGTAACAAAATATGGAAAAAGTCAAGGGGTCTGAATACTTTCCGAGTGAAGGATGCTTTGTTGCGATAGAGGAAGCCGATTCTAGATTTAATTTTGGATTGGAGATGCTTAATGTGAGCCTGGAAGGAGAGTTTACAGTCTAACCAGACACCTAGGTAATTGTAGTTGTCCACGTATTCTAAGTGATCGATTGAATAGCTTGCATTTAGTTTTACTTGCATTTAAGAGCAGTTGGAGGCCACGGAAGGAGAGTTGTATGGCATTGAAGCTCGTCTGGAGGTTAGTTAACACAGTGTCCAAGGAGAGGCCAGAAGTATACAGAATGGTGTCGTCTGCATAGAGGTGGATCAGCGTAGCCTAGTGGTTGGAGTGTTGGACTAGTAACCGGAAGGTTGCAAATTAAAACCCCCGAGCTGACAAGGTACAAATCAGTCGTTCTGCCCCTGAACAGGCAGTTAACCCACTGTTCCTAGGCGGTCATTGAAAATAAGAATTTGTTCTTAACTGACTTGCCTATTTAAATAAAGGTAAAATAAAAAAATTGAATCAAGAGCGACATCATTGATGTATACAGAGAAGTGAGTCGGCCCGAGAATTGAACCATGTGGCACCCCCATAGACTGCCAGAGGTTTGGACAACAGGCCTTTCGATTTGACACACTAAACTCTATCAGCGAAGTAGTTGGTAAACTAGGCGAGGAAATCATTTGAGAAGCCAAGGCTGTTGAGTCTGCCAATAAGAATGTGGTGATTGACAGAATCGAAAGCCTTGGCCAGGTCGATTTAAATACGTTAATAGTTCATAGTTAGTAGTTAATAGTAGTAGTTATTCATGGCATTTTCCATGGAGCCCTTTTCTGCTTCACAATGGTCTGATTCGTCCCCCCGGAAAGGAAATATTTAGATGGATCCTTCAGATCCATTCCACCAGGACAATGCTTCAGGACTAAGTGTGTGTGAAAGTGCTATGGAATGTTTCCATTGAGATGTAGAGAGCCCGGTCTCTCGAGTGCTACTGTATATTCACTGCCTGACTGTATAGCCATGCTTATATCACATGTTCTTGGTACAGACTGAGCATCAGATATACTGTAGATCATTTTATGTTGGTGAGTAAGAAGAAAGCACCTCATGAAACCTAGGCCGTACCCATGGGTAAGCTATTGGTTTTGTATTGTGTATTACGTGCCACTTGGAAACAACAATAATTTAGAACGATATAATCTTGAAAAGAAAAGGACATATATTCAATATGATGCCTCTGAGGCTGTGTAGCCTAATCTACCCTGTTTAAGGCTCAATAGGTGACTTGGTTACTGTCATGAGGAATCGATGTGTAGTGGAGCATGACTCCAGTGTCCTTAGATTGACCTTCATTGATTACCCACATTTGTGGAAATTGGAATGGGAATTTTAAAGAGCTCTATATTGGGTGCTTTATATATCACCCATTTAGCTGCTGCCAGTGACGGCAGTTTTGGAACAGTTTGATTTTCATCTGCATCCTGAGAGTAAGCTCAAGCATGCTCTCTCTTATTCCCTGTCTCTCTTTAATCTAATTCACTTCAGAAATTACACTGAAACCCCTTTCATCATCGATGGGGAGTGGGGGCTGGCCTTTTGGACTGCTAATGTATCTGAGCCCTTCCCCCTGTGGCACAGCAAAGTGACTGTTCCCCCAGTGGCTTCTCTCTAGAAGATGGGGCCTATATCAGTCTATTTGGCTTTGACAGTGTCGTGTTCACCGTCAGCCCTTTGACTGATTCCCTATCCATCTGCCCTTCGCTCAATACATCAAAAAACAGTCAATTGACATTAATCCAACTGGATTAATGGCCCCAGAGAATGCTTTTTATCTCTATTTTCACAGGGTTGTGTGGAATTGTCACAAACTACTACATATCTATAGGGAGACACCATGACAGTTTATTTTTGCTCCTTGTCCCTCTGAGCTGTGTGGGGGGGATTTTGCCCCAGCACTAGGTCTCAACGATTAGTAAAAACAGGTGTTATAGGCTAATGCTAGGCTCAAGGTGGACCAAAGCCTGCATACACCTAACAGCCTGCATAAACTCACAAGACAAGGCGTTGAGTAAACCCAATAGGTCTACTGCTACTGTCCCACAGTCAAGAGAAAGTCAGTTGGACAGTTTCTGTTTAATGTCTGGTTTTGCTGGTGTGAATGGCAACCTCATACCTCCATCTCCCGAACTCCCGAGGATGTCCTAAAACCAGGGCATTAATGCTATTTTCTTGTTGCTGCGGGAGGGTGGCCGTGTTAAGGATAGAGGTCGACCGATTAATCGGAATGGGCGATTAATTAGGGCCGATTTCAAATTTTCATAACAATCGGACATTTTTGGGCGCCCGATCTGCCAATTTAATTTTTTTAATTTTTTTATTTGTTTTGTATACTTTTATTTAACTAGGCACGGCAGTTAAGAACACATTCTTATTTTCAATGACGGTGGGCTAGCTGCCTTGTTCAGGGGCAGAAGACAGATTTTCACCTTGTCAGAGGATCCAATCTTGCAACCTTACAGTTAACTTGTCCAACGCAATAACGACCTGCCTCTCTCTTGTTGCACTCCACAAGGAGACTGCCTGTTATGCGAATGCAGTAAGACAAGGTAAGTTGCTAGCTAGCATTAAACTTATCTTATAAAAAACAATCAATCATAATCACTAGTTAACTACACATGGTTGATGATATTACTAGAAATTATCTAGCGTGTCCTGCGTTGCATATAATCTGACTGAGCATACAAGTATCTAAGTATCTGACTGAGCGGTGGTAGGCAGAAGCAGGCGCGTAAACATTCATTCAAACAGCACTTTCGTGCGTTTTGCCAGCAGCTCTTCGCTGTGCGTCAAGCATTGCGCTGTTTATGACTTCAAGCTTATCAACTCCTGAGATGAGGTTTGTGTAACCGAAGTGAAATGGATAGCTAGTTAGCGTGCGCTAATTGTCGCTGTGTTGCTGGTTCGAGCCCAAGGAGGAGCAAGGAGAGGGACGGAACCTATACTCTTACACTGGCAATACTAAAGTGCCTATAAGAACATCCAATAGTCAAAGGTTAATGAAATACAAATGGTATAGAGGGAAATAGTCCTATAATGACTACAACCTAAAACTTCTTACCTTGGAATATTGAAGTCTTATGTTAAAAGGAACCACCAGCTTTCATATGTTCCTAATGTTCTGAGTGTTAGCTTTCTTACATAGCACATATTGCACTTTAACTTTTTTCTCCAACACTTTGTTTTTGCAATATTTAAACCAAATTGAACATGTTTCATTATTTACTTGAGGCTAAATTGATTTTATTGATTATATTAAGTTAAAATAAGTGTTCATTCAGTATTGTTGTAATAGTCATTATTACAAATACATTTAAAAAATCGGGCCGATTGATCGGTATCGGCTTTTTTGGTCCTCCAATTATCGGTATCGGCGTTGAAAAATCATAATCAGTTGACCTCTAGTTAAAGGGGGTATTGGAGGAAAGGGCAATCAACATTTAAGATGGTTTTCATTGTCAGTTTGTGTGTGTGTGTTGCCAAGACAGCAGGAATGGGAACGGTTGTTGGATTAGTGAGGCAAGGGTCTTGTTCGCTGGAGGACTCAGACCCAAAAGAATCCTGAGTCGGACTAGGACGGCTCCATCACATACACTTACCCTAATGTAGCTGTTTGACAAAATGGCAGTAAGCATGAATATACAGTAAACATCACTATATTCATTGATAGCAGACACAAAAAGGGTCTCTTTTGTAGAACATTTACAAGAGTGATACTGGGACAGCAATGGAGAAGACCATTTGATGTGTTTTGTATACAGAGATGAGCCCGAGGCATTGAGAGAGCTCTTGTTTATGTCGGTGTGAAGATGATGATGTGTGTTAGGAGGGGTGGCAGCCTTGGTAGCTGTAGACAAAACTGGTTGTTGAAGGAGGCAACACAAAATCCCCCTAAGTTTTCTGTATTCGGGCGAAATAAACCATGATCTCACAAGATTACACTGTCAGAACTAGGGCTATGGCGGTCATGACATCTTGTCAGCTGGTGATTGTCAAGTAAATATCTGCCAGTATCACGGTAATTGACTGTTAATTAACATAAACACTTAGCATCTCCTGGCTTCCACGCATAGCCTACAAGTCACTAATGCAGACCTTTGGAACATCTACATTTAAAAAAGTTTAAGTCCGTTTAATATAGCCTACACCATAACAATAAATCCATGATTTATTTTAGACAGGTCTAAAGAAACATGATATTAATGAAATATAGTCTATTTCAGAAGAACAGAATAGCATACTCTGAGTGCCCTTATGTTAGGCCCTGATCTGGCTATGCCATATGGCTTTGGTCTGCAAAATGAACTAGTGTAGGCAAGATTTGCTTACAATTCCATGGCATTATTTTGTATTATTTTATAGTATGAAGAATACAATTGAACATAGCTGAATAAAATAGAAAGGATGTTTTCTCCAAACAATTTCTGAGGGAGGGCGCACATGCAGCTAGTCTGTGTTGAGCGTTTAACAAAGAAACAGGTCCTCCTATCTTAATTTAGAGTTATTTATGCAACTTTAGTTGCGAGGCAAATGTTGGGCTATATATTTTGATTTTTCATCCATTTTAAGGCTGCATGATGTGACCAACGATGATTTGAAAAAAGTTGCATGAAAGACATGAGCTCTGCTGGGTTTCTTGCACAGGCTGTACACACTTCATCAGTCTCTCATTCACAATTTGACAAGCACTAGATAATGCCTCAAGTTTCCCGGCGGCATCCCCCTAATGTGGCCGTAATGCCCCATTAAAAAAAACATCAATGCCTTTTGCGGCCAGTGGCAGTTGTGCACTTGGGCTGAATATAATAATTATAATTCCCTTCTCCTGGCTGCGTGTTCCAAAGCACCTTTCACTCACATGGCTCTCTCAGATATCTCAAATCTTATTAGCCAATGCCCATTAGCTCCGAAGAAGGCTTCAAGTGAAGACAGACACATCGGGACACAACTGTGAATTCCGAGGGCATATTGAAGATGTTAAAAGAACTATCCACATTTACTTTTCGTCAGCCAACAACATGAGAAGGCCTAATGAACCGCAAAAGGACTAGCTTATGTCAATCTACTATCTCCCATAGTACAAAAGTTGACATTCTATTGGCTAACTTGTCATTTTGTGTGAGAAAGACATATTCCAAACATAGTCTGGGAAAGTCCTGGGATGCGATAGATCCCAAATTATTCGCTTCAAAAAACACTTTAAACACTTTTAAAAGCAATGAGGCTGATGCAACAGATCAGAACTTTGTTCCAAAATGCAATCAATGGGAAAACAGCATTCACAAAAGTGACCATAAATGTGATTATGCATGTAATGCTTAATTATAAAGGTGTATTTTTACGGTGAAAATTATATTCCCCAAACATGAAACACACTATCTTTGTGGCGGCAGGGTAGCCTAGTGGTTAGAGCGATGGACTAGTAACTGGAAGTTTGCAAGTACAACCCCCTGAGCTGACAAGGTATAAATCTGTTGTTCTGCCCCTGAACAGGCAGTTAACCCACTGTTCCTAGGCCGTCATTGAACATAAGAATTTGATCTTAACTGACTTGCCTAGTTAAATAAAGGTCAAGTTTAAGTTGTGATACAAAGTTTCAAAATATTTAGGCCTATGGGCTAGGCTACATGAGGTGCGGGACTATGATTGGAAAAAGTCAACAAAAAAGGCATGCACTGTTTCTTGCCTTACTGCACACAAGCTTGGCATCATTCACAAGTGATAGGCTAATATTGTCACTCATCAGACTATTCTTGATTTAATTTTGTCTTTACGTATACTAAATAATATATGTATTTTTTATTTAACATTTATTTAACCAGGAAGGGCTCATTGAGATTTGAAATCTCCTTTTCAAGAGCTTCCTGGCCAAGATAGGCCTCACCAAGCCATTACACAATTACAGACAGACAACATGAAAAACTACAGGTGATCTAGTAAAAAAACAGAATTCACAAGAGTATAACAAAATCATAAAACTGCAAATGAAAAACATTGACAGGTCAGGGAATCAGCATCAAAATCCTTCATCAATGATTTAAAAACACCAATCGGGACAAGTTCTTCCAGGGGTGTAAAGGTACACGAATTCGTACAGTTCAGTACGGGGATCTCGGTTCGGTCCGCACTGTGAACCTGAATTAATAGATAAAAAACAGTAGGTTTATAGGCTATGCCTACGCTGCATTGTATGCCTTGGGTAAATCTGAGCTGAAAAAGCTATTAAGGCTATTACGTTTAAACAACTAGAGCCTATGCACACATTGTAATCCAAATTAAATCTTAATTGGCGCATTTTAAACTACTTTTGAGAGCTGCAGCCGGGAACTAATTTGGCTTCCCAGTAGGTTAGAAGGGCGACGGACAGAGAGTACGTCACCACTGCCCTACCAGAATAGCCTATGCAGCTGCCGACACCTCGCACATGTTGACACATTTACGCCGACATCACCTCACTTTTCCTACCACCAGAGCAAGACGGAAATGCATTCAAGCAGCCCTTCACAGCTGACTGACCGGACCAAATAAATTACAGGAGCGATGGCAATGTTCATAGCCGCAGATATGCGCCCATTCCCGGTAGTAGACATGTGTAGGGGGGTTCAGCACTTTATGAAAGTGGTCGAGCCACATTAAGCTTCGCCCTCTGGCACCCATTTCCACAAAACGGTAGTAACCGCTCTATATAAGCAAGCTAACGGTATCAATGAATTGGCCAATGCACCCTGTGTTGCGCTTACTACAGATGGATGGACATCCAGGGCTACAGAGAGCTACTTAACAGTGTCAGCCCATCACATTGGTGGGAAGTACCGTGCTACAGACAAGTCCCCTTTGAGTCACACAAGTGTGCTTTTTTTGTCAGAAAACATAGGATAGGCCTCTACAATGTCTGAGCAATGTGTACATATTGATTTCACACGCATATTAGACTGTATTTCAGTGTTGTTTTTATATATATATATACGAACAGCAAAACGTACCGAACCGTGGGTTTGGTGAACCATTACATCCATATTAAAGATATATTGATTCAGCGATACGTATCGGACCCCAGTTCAATTGTTTAGGATATGAGTGCATCACTCCGCAGGATCCCAAACTGATCCAAATATAGCTTGCATCAGTCAGAAAATTGATTCAAACGTTACTAATTGGTGGTTCACAATTTTGTTTAGCTCCAATTACTTTCTTTCTAACTTCCGAAAATTCCTTATCTTTTGTGTTAACTTCGTCATCTTCATTGACGAAGTAATCATGTAATTGTGTTGACTATCATTGATCTACAAGTAAATTTGCATGCTAAACAACCCCAGGCAATATCAGTAGCATAGTCCAGTGGTTCCAGTGGTTCTGCGTGGCACCTTCAGAATTGAAATCTTTGTAAAATGGCTTACGCAATATTTGGCCGTATTAGTTGAGTGACAACCAATCTAATTTGCTAGGTTATTTTTATAAAATGCGCTGTTGAATGTTTTTTTTTTTTTACCGGAATAAAAGTAGCCTGAGCTACCACCAGAGACACAACTCTCATCTGGCTATACATGCTGAATGGCGTTGACATTAGAATCATTTGCATAATTTAGTGGAATTAAATTGGCCGGTGTATATTTTCCTTAGTCATTTTGTATTTTATTTATTACACGTGCACAGCATACAGAGCCTATTTTGAGGGTATCACCTCCTTGCTAGAGCTCAGCTCATTGCTGCTGTAGTGAAATGTGCATTTATAAGCCCAACAATTCTAAATGCAATTCTAGATGGCCACAATTAAAAAGCTACTATTTTTTTTAAAAAGTAGCTACACATTTTGAAAAGTAGGTGATAGCCCATTTAATATCAGCCAAAAACCCATTCTTGGTACGCAATTTGCAAGATTTTGTTGACTTTCTAATATACAGTGCCTTGCGAAAGTATTCGGCCCCCTTGAACTTTGCGACCTTTTGCCACATTTCAGGCTTCAAACATAAAGATATAAAACTGTATTTTTTTGTGAAGAATCAACAACAAGTGGGACACAATCATGAAGTGGAACGACATTTATTGGATATTTCAAACTTTTTTAACAAATGAAAAACTGGGCGTGCAAAATTATTCAGCCCCCTTAAGTTAATACTTTGTAGCGCCACCTTTTGCTGCGATTACAGCTGTAAGTCGCTTGGGGTATGTCTCTATCAGTTTTGCACATCGAGAGACTGAAATTTTTTCCCATTCCTCCTTGCAAAACAGCTCGAGCTCAGTGAGGTTGGATGGAGAGCATTTGTGAACAGCAGTTTTCAGTTCTTTCCACAGATTCTCGATTGGATTCAGGTCTGGACTTTGACTTGGCCATTCTAACACCTGGATATGTTTATTTTTGAACCATTCCATTGTAGATTTTGCTTTATGTTTTGGATCATTGTCTTGTTGGAAGACAAATCTCCGTCCCAGTCTCAGGTCTTTTGCAGACTCCATCAGGTTTTCTTCCAGAATGGTCCTGTATTTGGCTCGATCCATCTTCCCATCAATTTTAACCATCTTCCCTGTCCCTGCTGAAGAAAAGCAGGCCCAAACCATGATGCTGCCACCACCATGTTTGACAGTGTTCAGGGTGATGAGCTGTGTTGCTTTTACGCCAAACATAACGTTTTGCATTGTTGCCAAAAAGTTCAATTTTGGTTTCATCTGACCAGAGCACCTTCTTCCACATGTTTCGTGTGTCTCCCAGGTGGCTTGTGGCAAACTTTAAACGACACTTTTTATGGATATCTTTAAGAAATGGCTTTCTTCTTGCCACTCTTCCATAAAGGCCAGATTTGTGCAATATACAACTGATTGTTGTCCTATGGACAGAGTCTCCCACCTCAGCTGTAGATCTCTGCAGTTCATCCAGAGTGATCATGGGCCTCTTGGCTGCATCTCTGATCAGTCTTCTCCTTATATGAGCTGAAAGTTTAGAGGGACTGCCAGGTCTTGGTAGATTTGCAGTGGTCTGATACTCCTTCCATTTCAATATTATCGCTTGCACAGTGCTCCTTGGGATGTTTAAAGCTTGGGAAATCTTTTTGTATCCAAATCCGGCTTTAAACTTCTTCACAACAGTATCTCGGACCTGCCTGGTGTGTTCCTTGTTCTTCATGATGCTCTCTGCGCTTTTAACGGACCTCTGAGACGATCACAGTGCAGGTGCATTTATACAGAGACTTGATTACACACAGGTGGATTGTATTTATCATCATTAGTCATTTAGGTCAACATTGGATCATTCCGAGATCCTCACTGAACTTCTGGAGAGAGTTTGCTGCACTGAAAGTAAAGGGGCTGAATAATTTTGCACGCCCAATTTTTCAGTTTTTGATTTGTTAAAAAAGTTTGAAATATCCAATAAATGTCATTCCACTTCATGATTGTGTCCCACTTGTTGTTGATTCTTCACAAAAAAATACAGTTTTATATCTTTATGTTTGAAGCCTGAAATGTGGCAAAAGGTCGCAAAGTTCAAGGGGGCCGAATACTTTCGCAAGGCACTGTAGCTGTAACATTTGTCAGTTTGCATAACATTTGATATGACAGTCTGACAAATGTAACTCACATCTGTGCACTCTGCCTCCCCATTCTGCCTCTGACCCACTTTAGAGAACATCTGTCTCTCACTCCATTTCTCTCCCCCTCCCTCTCTCTACTACAGCATGACTGTTACACATTCACAAAGCCAAATTCTTCTTATTTTCAATTAAGTGGCCACAATGAGCGAGACAATCCGGAGCATATTTATGCATAAGCACGCCACACATTATCACATGTAGCCTAAACATGTGTAAGGGTTGACACAGAAGGAGGCCTACACTCTATAGCTCCCTTAATTCACAGTTTATTGTTAGGCCTATCTGAGTGCCAGAAACAAAAGTTTGCTTTGCTTTGTCCAGGGCAGATTACTGTGCGTAAACAGCAGTTAGTACAGTAATAATGAGTGTACATATGCCTAAATGTGCCTGTGTTCTAGTATTTGGAGTATTGGTTTGATGCAGATAATACATTTTTTGTATTGGGTAATGCTCTGTGTCTGGTGTCTACTAGATGCAGATCAGACACTGGGTTGCTTTGCTCTTATTCACTTCACAGCACACCAGAGGGAGAGTACTACAGATGCCCTTTACGTGTGTGTGTGTGTGTGTGTGTGTGTGTGCGCGCGCGCGCGCATATACACAGTTTGTACTTTATAGGCCTACTGAATATGAATATTTCTGACAGGTGTATAACATCGAGCACACAGCCATGCAATTTCTGTAGACAAACATTGGCATTAGAATGGGCTTACTGAAGAGCTCAGTGACTTTCAACGTGGCACCGTCATAGGATGCCACCTTTTGAACAAGCAGTTCGTCAAATTCCTGCCCTGAAAGAGTGGAAGTGGAAACGTCTAGGAACAACAACGGCTCAGCCACAAAGTGGTAGGCCACACAAGCTCACAGAACGGGACTGGCGAGTGCTGAAGCTCATAACGTGTAAAAAATAGTCTGTCTTTGTATGCAACACTCACTACCGAGTTCAAAACAGCCTCTGGAAGCAACATCAGCTCAATAACTGTTCTTCGGGAGCTTCATGAAATGGGTTTCCATGGCCGAGCAGCCGCACACAAGCCTAAGATCACCATGCGTAATGCCAACCGTCGACTGGAGTGATGTAAAGCTCACCACCATTGGACTCTGAAGCAGTGGAAAGGCGTTCTCTGAAGTCATTAATCACGCTTCACCATCTGGCAGTCTGACAGATGAATCTAGGGTTTGGTGGATGCCAGGAGAACACTACCTGCCCCTGCCAACTGTAAAGTTTTGGTGGAGGAGGAATAATGGTCTGGGGCTGTTTTTCATGGTTCGGGCTAGGCCCCTTAGTTCCAGTGAAAGGAAATCTTAACGCTTCAACATACAATGACATTCTAGACAATTCTGTGCTTCCAACATTGTGGCAACAATTTGGGGAAGGCCTTTTCCTGTTTCAGCATGACAATGCTTCCGTGCACAAAGCGAGGTCCATACAGAAATGGTTTGTCGAGATCGGTGTGGAAGAACTTGACTGGCCTGCACAGAGCCCTGACCTCAACCCAATCGAACACCTTTGGGATGAATTGGAACGCCTACTGCGAACAAGGACTAATCGGCCAACATCAGTGCCCAATCTCACTAATGCTCTTGTGGCTGAATGGAAGCAAGTCCCCGCTGCAATGTTCCAACATCTAGTGGAAAGCTTTCCCAGAAGAGTGGAGGCTGTTATAGCAGCAAAGGGGGGGACCAACTCCATATTAATGCCCATGATTTCGAAATGAGATGTTCAACGAGCAGGTGTCCACATACTCTTGGTCATGTAGTGTATGTGTGAATGCGTGGAGCCATTAGTAAATCCATGATACTTAAAGATTGTATTATGAAATTACCAACTATATTGTATTTTCAGCTGTTTTGAAACTGGTGTACAAAAAAGAAAGTAAAGATGTAAAAAACTAAACTTAAGAACGGGAAGCATAGAACTAGTGCACATAGAACAGATCCACCGCTTCTAGACTTGCTTTCGATAAGAATGACAGATCTAAAACACACATTTCTATGTGAATTTGTTCGGGTCACCCAAAAAGTTAGCCTTTGCAGCTTTAAGAGAGAACTAAAAGCCCTCCGTAGGAAGTGGAGCAGAAAGTGGCAATGATGAAGCAGCCCCGTAGTGTGCTCAGCTGACTGTGACACACACAGACAGTGTTGGTCTGCACTGTAGCTCCATTGTGCTGTATGGGCTCAGGAAGAGTCAAGGCAAGGGGGGGATGAGCCCAGCGCTGATTGGGTTTGTCTCCGATCAGCTGGCAAGGCCACAGGCCGCAATGACATGTGTAGGCAGACAATACTGGTCTGATGTACTCTGGCTTTAGTGGAATGATGACGAACCTATTGAGGCCTTGTGTGGATACACTATGTAGTCTATAGCCACAGTAGATTAGGCCTCACAGGCTACACTCTAGGCTGTGTATGCTAATGCTACTTTTTTTCTGTGGCTTTCCAAGAGGTGTAGGCTATGTGCCTATAGACCATTTTCCAGTACGTAACACACTGACGCCATGGACAAATGTGCATGACTCTTGGCAGCAGTAAGAAAGCCATCTCCATCTGCGTCTATTCAACAGCCTAGATTTAAGTTTTTATTACTTCTAAACAAAAACCTTTTTGTGCTATCATGCGCTTACAATTATGTTTTGATTCTTGCTAGAACAGTCGCTAAGATTATTTTTGTTTGTGATCTTTGCAAAAATAACTATTTTGGATGCAGCCGTTGTTAGCTAGAATGCTAACGCTCATTGATATAGGCTTTAGCAAAAGCTAGCCATTTTAAGTGTTTCTTAAGTATAATGCATTTGATTTGCAATGATGACACGAACATTATATTAAGCAGGACATTCATACGAGCCTTAAAATCCAATTATAAGGCTTTTTTTTGCTGCCGTTCTATAAGGTAGTTTAGGATAGGCCAATAGCAAACACTAGCCTCATTCTTGACAAAACAGACACCTAAATCTAGCAATGTTTTTCAGACCGCAAACAACAAGATAGATGCACCCTAAACGAGCCAAATTGTTCCTCCATAAAATAAAAACTAAATTGATAGTATTAATTTGTCCACAACAACAGTGGAGGATTATCTTAGATTAGATTTCTTTGTGTTGTGACAAGTTAAAATGATGCAGCAGTCCTGTCAGTTGCATACAAAACAGAGATGTCGTGCGTATTTCCCACTCCCTGCCTTAGTCATAATAATACAGCTATTGTCATTTGACATCTCACAAATGTTTCATTAACCAATAGTCTAGTCATGCATGTCATTACAAAAATACTGGGCAAATTGAATTACCATTAAACTCACATGAATTTAAGATTGATTCTAGGAATGTTAATCGGTTAGCCGGAGAAAATACATTTGATCAGTCATGCTTATCGGTCTATAGGGTCAATTTTGGAGCATATGTGTTTTTGTTAGTCGTCATGCATTTTATTTATCACATGCCTACAGCATACAGAGAGCCTAGTTTGAGGAGTGGAATAGTCTTCCATCTCCCCTACTGCACAAGAGTAGCTCCTCAAAGCCTGAAGGCTACTGAAGTGAAACCTGCTTTTGTAAACCCAGTCATAGCGCAACAAATAACAATTCTAAATGCAATCGTGTGTAAAAAAAAAAAAAAAAGAAAGTTGTTTGCCATAATTTAAAAGGAGCTATTTTAATTTCTCAATCTCAACTCGTAGCGCGTCACCCACCACTTTGCAATGTGATCTTGAGGCAGTATAATCAAATATTTTTATAACTAAACCAAGATGGACCACACACCGTCGTTTCAAATGGGAACAAATGAGTAATAGTGGGCAGAACAAGCAAGCAGGTGGGCAGAGCCAAGCATGAGCTAGCGAGATCCTATTGGCGCATTCCAGCATTCATTTGCACATTTCAAATCAAAATCAAATGATCAAATCAAATTTTATTAGTCACATGCACCGAATACAACAGGTGTAGACTTTACAGTGAAATGCTTACTTACGAGCCCCTAACCAACAATGCAGTTTAAAAAATGAAAAAAACCCAGATAAGAACAATAATTAAAAGTGACAAGTAATTCAAGAGCAGCAGTAAGATAACAATAGTGAGACTATATCCAGGGGGTACCAGTACAGAGTCAATGTGCAGGGACACTGGTTAGTTGAGGTAATATGTGCATGTGGGTAGAGTTATTAAATTGACTATGCATAGATGATAACAGCAGAGAGTAGCAGTGGTGTAAAAAAGGGGTGGGGGGCAATGCAAATAGTCTGGGTAGCCATTTGATTAGGTGTTCAGGAGTCTTATGGCTTGGGGGTAGAAGCTGTTTAGAAGCCTCTTAGACCTAGACTTGGCGCTCTGGTACCGCTTGCTGTGCGGTAGCAGAGAGAACAGTCTATGACAAGGGTGGCTGGAGTCTTTGACAATTTTTAGGGCCTTCCTCTGACACTGCCTTGTATAAAGGTCCTGGATGGCAGGAAGCTTGGCCCCAGTGATGTACTGGGCCGTTCGCACTACCCTCTGTAGTGCCTTGCGGTCGGGAGGCCGAGCTGTTTCCATACCAGGCAGTGATGCAACCAGTCAGTGATGCAACCAGTCATGCTCTCGATGGTGCAGCTGTAGAACCTTTTGAGGATCTGAGTACGCATTAGAGGTCGACCGATTATGATTTTTCAATGCCGATACCGATTATTGGAGGATCAAAAAAGCCGATGCCGATTAATCGGCCGTTTAATTTTTTTTTTTACATTTAATTTTTAATTTGTAATAATGACAATTACAACAATACGGAATTAACACTTATTTTAACTTAATATAATACATCAATGAAATCAATTTAGCCTCAAATAAATAATGAAACATGTTCAATTTGGTTTAAATAATGCAAAAACAAAATGTTGGAGAAGAAAGTAAAAGTGCAATATGTGCCATGTAAGAAAGATAATGTTTAAGTTCCTTGCTCAGAACATGAGAACATATGAAAGCTGGTGGTTCCTTTTAACATGAGTCTTCAATATTCCCAGGTAAGAGGTTTTAGGTTGAGGTTATTATAGGAATTATAGGACTATTTCCCTCTATACCATTTGTATTTCATGAACCTTTGACTATTGGATGTTCTTATATGCACTTTAGTATTGCCAGTGTAACAGTATAGCTTCCGTCCCTCTCCTCCCTGGGCTCGAACCAGGAACACAACGACAACAGCCACCCTCAAAGCAGCATTACCCATGCAGGGCAAGGGGAACAACTACTCCAAGGCTCAGAGCGAGTGACGTTTGAAACACTATTAGCGCGCGCTAACTAGATAGCCATTTCACTTTGGTTACACCAGCCTCATCTCGGGAGTTGATATGCTTGAAGTCATAAACAGCACGATGCTTGACGCATAACAAAGAGCTGCTGTTTGAATGAATGTTTACGCGCCTGCTTCTGCCTACCACCGCTCAGTCAGATACTTAGATACTTGTATGCTCAGTTAGATTATATGCAACGCAGGACACGCTAGATAATATCTAGTAATATCATCAACCATGTGTAGTTAACTAGTGATTATGATTGACTGATTGTTTTTTATACGATAAGTTTAATGCTAGTTAACAATTTACCTTGGCTTACTGCATTCGCGTAACAGGCGAGGCAGGTCGTTATTGCGTTGGACAAGTTAACTGTAAGGTTGCAATATTGGATCCCCCGAGATGACAAGGTGAAAATCTGTTGTTCTGCCCCTGAACGAGGCAGTTAACTCACCGTTCCTAGGCCGTCATTGAAAATAAGAATGTGTTCTTAACTGACTTGCCTAGATAAAAAGATTAAATAAAGGTGTAAAAAAAAAAAGAAAATAGGCAAAATCGGTGTCCAAAAATAATTGTTATGAAAACTTGAAATCGGCCCTAATTAATCTGGCCATTCCGATTAATCGGTCGACCTCTCGTACCCATGTCAAATATTTTTAGTCTCCCGAGGGGGAATAGGTTTTGTCGTGCCCTCTTCATGACTGTGTTGGTGTGCTTGGACCATGTTAGTTTGTTGGTGATGTGGACACCAAGGAACTCTCAACCTGCTCCACTGCAGACCCATCAATGAGAAGGGTGGCGTGCTCGGTCATCTTTTTCCTGTAGTCCACAATCATCTCTTTTATCTTGATCACATTGAGGGGTTGTTGTCCTGGCACCACACGGACAGGTCTCTGACCACCCTATAGGCTGTCTCGTCGTTGTCGGTGATCAGGCCTACCACTGTTGTGTCATCAGCCAACTTAGTGAACAGGGAGTACAGGAGGGGGCTGAGGATCAGCGTGGCGGATGTGTTGTTACCTACCCTTACCACCTGGGAGCGGCCCGTCAGGAAGTCCAGGGTCCAGTTGCAGAGGGAGGTGTTTAGTCCCAGGGTCCTTAGCTTATTGATGAGCTTTAAGGACACTATGGTGTTGAACGCTGAGCTGTAGTCAATGAATAGCATTCTCACATAGGTGTTCCTTTTGTTCAGGTGGGAAAGGGCAGTGTGGAGTGCAATAGAGATTGCGTCATCTGTGGATCTGTTGGGACGGTATGCAAATTGGAGTGGGTTTAAGGTTTCTGGGATAATGGTGTTGATGTGAGCCATGACCAGCCTTTCAAAGCACTTCATGGCTACAGACGTGACTGCTACAGGTCGGCGTGATCACACAGTCTTCCAGAACAGCTGGTGCTCTCTCGCATGTTTCAGTGTCATTTGCCTCGATGCGAGCATAGAAGTAGTTTAGCTCATCTGGTAGGCTCATGTCACTGGGCAGCTCTCGGCTGTGCTTTCCTTTGTAGTCTAATGGTTTGCAAGCCCTAACACATCCAACGAGCGTCAGAGCTGGTGTAGTATGATTCGATCTTAGTCCTGTATTGACTCGTTGCCTGTTTGATGGTTTTTCGGAGGGCATAGCGGGATTTCGTATAAGCATCCGGGTTAGAGTTCCACTCCTCGAAAGCGCAAGCTCTAGCGTTTAGCTCAGTGCGGATGTTGCCTATAAGCCATGGCTTCCTGTTGGGGTATGTACGTACGGTCACTGTGGGGATGACGTCATCGATGCACTTATTGATGAAGCCAATGACTGATGTGGTGTACTCCAATGCCATCGGAGGAATCACAGAACATATGTCAGTCTGTGCTAGCAAAACAGTCTTGTAGCTTAGCATCTGCTTTATCTGACCACTTTTTTATTGATCAAGTCACTGGTGCTTCTTGCTTTAATTTTTGCTTGTAAGCATTTCCGTTAGGGAACGTATACTCTGAAGTGCTCGTGTGCAATTACTCAATTTGCCTTTGCACTCCTAAACATCACATTGTTTTTTTTACTTTGGCAATGGGTAAAGTCTATAAAACGTAGTCCACTCTGTTCGTAACAGATGGTAATTTTGGGAACTGCAAACTGTATTGAGATGAAATGTTAATCAATGTGAAAATTAGCAGAATGTCGGCCAAAATCCATCTCGTTCCATCTTCACCCACTGCCGGCCACTGGGCTTCCTCTCACTACCATATATTTGGTAGTAATATCTGTCTCATTGCTCTGTCTGTGGTTTAATTGTTTGAAACCTGAACGTTTTACTTTACTTCAAATAGTGAGGCATGTCTTACCTTGCTTCAAAGTAGCCTTGCAAAATCCATCTGTAGAAACAAGGCAATTAGTTTTTAAAGACTTCCTCATGCCATTATCCAGAATTTCTCTCCTGTTCTATTGGATTTCATATCAACTTTCTTTCATTGTCCAGAAGCCAAAGCAGAATCCTATATTAGTAACCCATCATAGGTTTCACTCTCACCAAAATATGTCCAAAATAAGCCCTACATTTCTATGGGTTTATTTTGGGCCTAAGCTTGTCGCCTACCTTAGAGCCTTGGGAAGACTCCTATTGCCAGAGCAGTAATATAAGCATCTCGTAATTATATACAGATCTCTGATAGTATTTTCTGTTGGTCTCTTAATTTTACTGTTTGAAAAAAATGTTAATGAGGGTCAGTTAGTCGGCAGCAAAATTGACCGAAATTTGCATCCCTAATTGATTCAAAAGTCAATGTAGCCTAATAAGCTATTTGTAAACACTGCATTGTTTGTGTTTTTCAAATGTCATTGTTGCCCAAGATATGGGTTCTGGTGCATATTTTAAGTTTTTTTTTCAAATTGGAGTGTCACAAAAGTCGATATGTAAAACGACACAATGAAATGTAGGCCTATGCACTGCCTCAGATAAACTGTTTATTTTATGAGCATAGCCTCAGAGTGGGGTATGGTGGAATTCTGGACTCCGGAGTATCACTGAATGCAATGAACAAAAACAGCTCTTTTGCAAAATCCTTACATCACATAACCCCCCCCCTCTTTCTCCATGTTGGTTTAAGTAGATAAAGATAATTTGGCTTGGATAATCCTGTCTAATAAGGGTAATGGGCCATTTAGGCTTAACCCTAAGATTATGAGAAGATTTAGCATAAGTGTTTCTGTACTTAGCCAACGTATCTGCTTATTCCCTTCTCCAGATAAGCACCTGTGCTGCTGTTGGGTCTCTCACCTGCCACCACTTGGGATCCAGTAGCCCGGGTCATAAATGACAAGGTAAGGTAATGAATGGCCTGCTGGGAATGACTTTGAGCCTTGCTCTGTGTAATGGCCTGCTTGGCTTGACTGTGAACCTAGCTCTGGCTAACATCATGACTCTGATCAAGGCTGGTTGATGAAATGTGGTGTTTTTTAATGATAAAGAAGGGTTTTTCAGACAACCTCCATTTGACCCCAAAAGTGGCTGAATAGACTACCCCTCACGTATCTTTTCTGTAACATGGCAATCTTTGGATCCTCCATAGCCTTCATAGCCTTGCTCTGTTACTGGTCTGACTTTAGCTTTCTCAACCATATGTAATTTGCAATGAGGCCTGGAAAGGGTTGTTAACATGCTTGTTTCTGTGTTCGCTCGTCTACATGATCAAGAGGTCTGACTCGAGACTGCTCGCACGCCTGTTAAATCGGTAATTTAAGACACTTTGGCCGTTCAATGTGTCCTATCTTTTGGCCTCCAGGAGAACAGGGTGGGGTGCTGCTCCTGTTGATGCTTTTCAGGTTTGGGCTCATGTTTTGCATAAGCACACCAGGAGCTCTCCTCTGAACCTTTTGTGTAAAACACTGCGGTAAATCCTGTATTGAAATGTGCCATGGTGGTGGTACATTTCCATACAGGATTTACCACAGTGTTTTACCCAGAAGACACGTTTCGGTTTTCATCTATGCATGCCAGTACCCGTGTCTAACTTGGCCAAGGCTCCGGCGGATCTGCTCTCACTTGGGGCCAAGGGCAGGCCACTGGTACTCTTCATCTATAATTTACATAACAATGGCTAACTGTGAACACCGTCTCACAAAGCAACTGTTTTGATTATGCAGAGGTTGTTGATTTATAGACTGCAAATTTCGTGGTATCCAATGGTCGTTACAGTCTTGTCCCATCGCTGCAACTCCCGTACGGACTCGGGAGAGGCGAAGGTCGAGAGCCGTGCGTTCTCCGAAACACAACCCAGCCCAGCCGCTCTGCTTCTTGACACAATGCCCGCTTAACCCTGAAGCCAGCCGCACCAATGTGTCGGAGGAAACACCGTACAACTGGCGATTGGGTCAGCATGCATTGCGCCTGGCCCGCCACAGGAGTCACTAGAGCGCGATGGGACAAGAGCATCCCTGCCAGGCCAAATCCTCCCCTAACCAGGACGACGCTGGGCCAATTGTGCGCCGCCCCATGGGTCTCCCGGTCATGGGAGCTCCATAGCAGCTCCTCCATGATCTTTTTTTATTCCATTTAAAAAAAAGAAATTCTCCTCAATTTCGTGATATCCCAATTGGTAGTTAAAGTCTTGTCTAATCGCTGCAACTCTCGTATGGAATCGGGAGAAGCAAAGGTTGATAGCCGTGAGTCCTCCGAAACACAATTCACACTGCTTCTTGACACACTTCCTCACTTAACCCAGAAGCCAGCCACACCATTGTGTCGGAGGAAACACCGTACGCCTGGTGCCCGGCCCGCCACAGGAGTTGCTAGTGCGCGATGGGACAAGGATGTCCCTGCCGGCCAAACCCTCCCCTAACCTGGACAACGCTGGACCAATTGTGATCCGCCCCATGGGTCTTCCTGCAATGCAGTGCCGTAGACTACTGCGCCACTCGGGAGGCCCCGACAACAGAGATCTCTGATAGTGCTCAGTCCACCCTTCCTCACTACACTTCCGTCCAGTGTATTTTCCATTGCATGAGGTTGCCTGGCCTGGCCTCAACACTGTTGAATATTGTGGCTGATCTAAGGACATGTTGAACTCTCAGGATAGCACTTGATAGACCAGTCGTGACACACTGGTGTGCCCCCGAGGAACTCTCAGGTGTGCCGCGAAATGCATATGGAATGTTGACTTGTAACGCTCAGATAATACATTAAATAGCAAATGGTTACATCTGTATCGTTGTCCGTTGTCCGTTGCGCTCAGGCTCTGAGATTTGTATCATTTGAGCGGCGTGCATCACAAGCAAAGTAATTTGTATCAATTTACTTTGACTGGCTTGTGAGAATCGTTAGCACAGGCAAGTCTTTTTTAAGTGCATAGATTACATGTATTCTCTTCCCCTGCCCCTGTTCCGACAGGTGCATGATAATTGTCTATTCTAAATCAAAGCGAATTTCACATACAGTACCAGTCTAAAGTTTGGACACACCTACTCACTCAAGGGTTTTTCCACATGTTCTACATTGTAGAATAATAGTGAAGACATCACAACTATGAAATAACACATGTGGTAACCAAAAAAGTGTTAAACAAATAAAAATATATTTGAGATTTGAGATTCTTGATGACAGCTTTGCACACTCTTGGCATTCTCTCAACCAGCTTCACCTGGAATGCTTTTCCAACAATATTGAGAGTTCCCACATATGCTGAGCGCTTGTTGGCTGCTTTCCCTTCACTCTGTGGTCCAACTCATCCCAAACCATCTCAATTGGGTTGAGGTCAGGTGATTGTGGAGGCCAGGTCATCTGATGTAGCACTCCATTACTCTCCTTCTTGGTCAAATAGCCCGTACACAGCCTGGAGGTGTGTTGGGTCTTGTCCTGTTGAAAAACAAATGATAGTCCCACTAAGCGCAAACCAGACGGGATGGATTATTGCTGAAAAAAGCTGGGGTAACCATGGTGGTTAAGTGTACCTTGAATTCTAAACAAATCACAGACAGTGTCACCAGCAAAGCACCATCACACCTCCTCCCCCATGCTTCACAGTGGGAACTACACATGCAGAGATAATCCGTTCACCTACTCTGCATCTCACAAAGACACGGCGGTTGGAACCAAAAATATCAAATTTGCACTCATCAGACCAAAGGACAGATTTCCACCACTCTAATGTCCATTGCTTGTGTTTCTTGGCCCAAACAAGTCTCTTCTTCTTATTGTTGTCCTTTAGTAGTGGTTTCTTTGCAGCAATTCGACTATGAAGGCCTGATTCACGCAGTCTCTGAACAGTTGATGTTGAGATGTCTGTTACTTGCCCTCTGTGAAGCATTTATTTGGGCTGCAATTTTTGAGACTGGTAATTCTAATTAACTTATCTTCTGCAGCAGAGGTAACTCTGGGTCTTCCTTTCCTCTGGCGGTCCTCATGATAGCCAGTTTCATCATAGTGCTTGAAGGTTTTTGCGACTGCACTTAAAGAAACTTGAAAAGTTCTTGAAATGCTCCAGATTAACTAACTGACCTTCAATTCTTAAAGTAATGAGGGACTGTTGTTTCTCTGCTTATTGGAGTTGTTCTTGTCATAATATGGACTTGGTCTTTTACCAAGTAGGGCTTTCTTCTGTATGCCACCTTTACCTTGTTACAACACAACTGATTGGCTCAAACGCATTAAGAAGGATAGAAATTCCACAAATGAACTTTTAACAAGGCACACCAGTTAATTGAAATGCATTCCAGATGACTACCCCATGAAGCTGGTTGAGAGAATGCCAAGAGTGTGCAAAGCTGTCATCAAGGTAAAGGGTGAAATCTGCCGTGACAGGTGACTACTTTGAAGAATCTCAAATATAAAATATATTTTAGAGGTCGACCGATTTTATGATTTTTCAACGCCGATATCGATTATTGGAGGACCAAAAATAGCCGATACCGATAAATCGCCCAAATTTTATATATATATTTGTAATAATGACAATTACAACGATACTGAATGAACACTTTTATATTTTAACTTAAAATCAAATCATAAATCATAACATTTTATTTGTCACATACACATGGTTAGCAGATGTTAATGCGAGTGTAGCGAAATGCTTGTGCTTCTAGTTCCGACAATGCAGTAATTACCAACGAGTAATCTAGCTAACAATTCCAAAACTACTACCTTATACACACAAGTGTAAAGGGATAAAGAATATGTACATAAAGATATATGAATGAGTGATGGTACAGAGCGACATAGGCAAGATGCAGTAGATGGTATCGAGTACAGTATATACATATGAGATGAGTATGTAAACAAAGTGGCATAGTTAAAGTGGCTAGTGATACATGTATTACATAAAGATGCAGTAGATGATATAGAGTACAGTATATACGTATACATATGAGAGGAATAATGTAGGGTATGTAAACATTATATTAGGTAGCATTGTTTAAAGTGGCTAGTGATATATTTTACATCAATTCCCATTATTAAAGTGGCTGGAGTTGAGTCAGTGTGTTGGCAGCAGCCACTCAATGTTAGTGGTGGCTGTTTAACAGTCTGATGGCCTTGAGAAAGAAGCTGTTTTTCAGTCTCTCGGTCCCAGCTTTGATGCACCTGTACTGACCTCGCCTTCTGGATGATAGCGGGATGAACAGGCAGTGGCTCGGGTAGTTGTTGTCCTTGATGATCTTTCTGGCCTTCCTGTGAAATTGGGTGGTGTAGGTGTCCTGGAGGGTAAGTAGTTTGCCCCCGGTGATGCGTTGTGCAGACCTCACTACCCTCTGGAGAGCCTTAGGCTTGTGGGCGGAGCAGTTGCCGTACCAGGCAGTGATACAGCCCGACAGGATGCTCTCGATTGTGCATCTGTAGAAGTTTGTGAGTGCTTTTGGTGACAAGCCAAATTTCTTCAGCCTCCTGAGGTTGAAGAGGCGCTGCTGCGCCTTCTTCACGATGCTGTCTGTGTGGGTGGACCAATTCAGTGTGTCTGTGATGTGTACGCCGAGGAACTTAAAACTTACTACCCTCTCCACTGCTGTTCCATCGATGTGGATAGGGGGGTGTTCCCTCTGCTGTTTCCTGAAGTCCACAATCATCTCCTTAGTTTTGTTGACGTTGAGTGTGAGGTTATTTTCCTGACACCACACTCCGAGGGCCCTCACCTCCTCCCTGTAGGCCGTCTCGTCGTTGTTGGTAATCAAGCCTACCACTGTTGTGTCGTCCGCAGACTTGATGATTGAGTTGGAGGCGTGCGTGGCCACGCAGTCGTGGGTGAACAGGGAGTACAGGAGAGGGCTCTGAAAGCACCCTTGTGGGGCCCCAGTGTTGAGGATCAGCGGGGTGGAGATGTTGTTACCTACCCTCACCACCTGGGGGCGGCCCGTCAGGAAGTCCAGTACCCAGTTGCACAGGGCAGGGTCGAGACCCGGCGTCTCGAGCTTGATGACGAGTTTGGAGGGTACTATGGTGTTAAATGCTGAGCTGTAGTCGATGAACAGCATTCTCACATAGGTATTCCTCTTGTCCAGATGGGTTAGGGCAGTGTGCAGTGTGGTTGAGATTGCATCGTCTGTGGACCTATTTGGGCGGTAAGAAAATTGGAGTGGGTCTAGGGTGTCAGGTAGGGTGGAGGTGATATGGTCCTTGACTAGTCTCTCAAAGCACTTCATGATGACGGAAGCTCAGTTACCTTAGCTTTCTTGGGAACAGGAACAATGGTGGCCCTCTTGAAGCATGTGGGAACAGCAGACTGGGATAGGGATTGATTATGTCCGTAAACACACCAGCCAGCTGGTCTGCGCATGCTCTGAGGGCGCAGCTGGGGATGCCGTCTGGGCCTGCAGCCTTGTAATAGATCAATAAAATCTATTTAGTCTCAAATAAATAAATATTGAAACATGCTCAAATATCAAATTCCCAGTTTAAATAATGCCAAAACACAGTGTTGGAGAAGAAAGTAAAAGTGCATAATGTGTAATGTAAAAATTATAACGTTTTAAGTTCCTTGCTCAGAACATATGAAAGCTGATGGTTCAATATTCCCAGTTCTTCAATATTCCCAGTTAAGAAGTTTTAGGTTGTAGTTATTATAGGAATTATGACACGTCGACTATTTCTCTCTATGCCATTTGTATTTCATATACTTTTGACTATTGGATGTTCTAATAGGCACTTGAGTATTGCCAGCCTAATCTCAGGAGATGATAGGCTTGAAGTCATAAACAGTGCTGTGAAACATGCCAGCAGCTCTTAGCAATGCTAACGCAGTAAAGTTTCAATGAATGCTTACGAGCCTGCTACCACCGCTCAGTCAGACTGCTCTATCAAATATCAAATCATAGACTTAATTATAATATAATAAACACAGACGTATGAGCCTTTGGTCATTAATATGGTCAAATCCGGAAACTATCATTTCGAAAACAAAACGTTTATTTTTTCAGTGCATTACGGAACCGTTCCCTATTTTATGGAACGGGTGGCAACCCTAAGTCTAAATATTGCTTTTACATTGCACAACCTTCAATGTTATGTCATAATTATGTAAAATTCTGGAAAATCACTTCGCAACGAGCCAGGCTTTTCATAGCCGATCATTCAGAGTATCTCTACCACTCCTGCTGTCTCTAGAGAGTTGAAAACAGCAGGTCTGGGACAGGTAGCACATCCGCTGAACAGGTCAGGGTTCCATAGCCGCAGGCAGAACAGTTTAAACTGGAGCAGCAGCACGGCCAGGTGGACTGGGGACAGCAAGGAGTCATCAGGCCAGGTAGTCCTGATGCATGGTCCTATTGCTCAGGTCCTATTGCTCAGGTCCTCTGAGAGAAAGAAAGAAAGAGCAAATTAGAGAGAGCATACTTAAATTCACACAGGACACCGGATAAGACAGGAGAAATACTCCAGATATAACAGACTGACCCTAGCCCCCCGACACATAAACTACTGCAGCATAAATACTGGAGGTTGAGACAGGAGGGGTCGGGAGACACTGTGGCCCCATCTGACGATACCCCCGGACAGGGCCAAACAGGCAGGATATAATCCCACCCACTGCCAAAGCACAGCCCCCACACCACTAGAGGGATATCTTCAACCACCAACTTACCATCCTGAGACAAGGCTGAGTATAGCCCACAAAGATCTCTGCCACCGCACAACCCAAGGGGGGGGCGCCAACCCAGACAGGAAGATCACGTCAGTGACTCAACCCACTCAAGTGGCGCACCCTCCTAGGGACGGCATGGAAGAGCACCAGTAAGCCAGTGACTCAGCCCCTGTAATAGGGTTAGAGGCTGAGAATCCCAGTGGAGAGAGGGGAATAGGGCTGGCACAATTACAGTATAATCGTGTAACTGCCGATTATGGATGAAGACCGCCATGGAAATTATATAACCGTCTTGACCGTAAAAATTAAAAAAGCCTGGCATTTGTGAGGTTAAGTCCATTTGACTGACCAATAGCCGTCATCCAAAATTCCATGACCATCACAGACCTAGTGGTTAGGCTGTACATTTCCTTACTTAAGCTGTGTTCGAATACCCATACTAACATACTGTATACTACATACTCAATGAGTATATACTACATACTATTAGTTCATTTTCGTATACTGTAAATTACCCGTATCGTTTCAGTTGAGCGTACTAGAAGTTGATGGAACTTCTACTGGAAGTTGATGCTGTTGCTATGCAACCGCTTGCTAGCTTGTTAGCATAACAAATTACTAGTTAAACATTTTAAGATTGCAGGTGTGTTCGTGAATTCAATTGTCAATTGAGTGTTCTCTGGGCGTTCGTAAATCCAGAGCACTTCGCCCCTAGGAGCGTTCAGAGCGCACACTGCTGGACACTGGCCGAGGAGTAGGGTTGATCTGAGCATTCAATGGCAGTCAAGCACCAAAGATAACTGGCTAGTGTAGGCTAGCTACTTTCAAACACAAATGAGAGAACACCTCACTCTGACCATTTTACTCGCCCTAGCAGAGCTGGTTAGGCTGTTTTCCTGTAATCCAGAGCGTTTGTAACTGTGCTACTGGCAATAATTTAATGAAGCTTTTTTTTGCCGACGTTTAACGCAAGCCGTACTTAACGGGTGTTGAGCATTCGTAAATTCATGAGTTATTCTGCGCGAGAGAAATCGGATGAGATAGCCATTGAATCGCACGACTATACCACTTAGCTAAGAGTTAAGTAAATAATCAAGTCAATAAATGTTGGGATGTTAATTAGAAAGCAGAGAGTCAATAAACTGCCTGGCAAGTTCGATGTATTAGTAGCCAACTAACGTTAGGTAACTAGCTAACATACCGGTACATACTGCTGTAATGCTATGCGGTTTGTAAGGATAGCGTAGCTAACAAATTGTCAGCAAACATAACGTAACGTAACTTATGGCATTACGTTTTTCAACATTTTCTTAACATTTATCATAATTAGTTAAAGCAATGAATTTGTATCCGTTCTCGTCGTACTTTCTTCAAATCTGAAAATGTCCACGCCCATTTTAGAGGAATTGCATTATGGGCCCTAAAAGCACGGAAATAGTGTACACTGCATGTATACTTCGTATTTTGGTGAATTTAGTATGTCGTCCGGGAACTTTTGAGAGCAAGGAAATCCTTACCGTAGCCATTTAGGCAGATTAATATAAATATCTGACATACCAGTGGTTGCTGGTTATGGGCTCTGCTATTCTTTTGCATATTATATAGTCACAGTATTCTTCTGACACCATGTTCTCTGTCTTCACTTCCTGTTAGTGGTAGTAGCAGAAGTTTTTTTTCCCCCACAGAAGTGTTGACAGATCAACCTCGGGCCTCAGCACTTGTCACTGTACTGCTGCCAACTAGGGGTGTTGCGTTTAAATGAAACAAATACCTAATGCAACAATCCTGTAACCTTAGTAGGAGATATGCATCATTCAAATGATTTTTCACTGATATAAAGCGGTCCGCACGTCATCCTCGTTAACAGTTAAAAAATAGCAGAGCGTGAGACAGGGAAGCGACAGCAGCGAAGTCCTATATGGCAATAGTTTGAGAAGTTAAATGAGAAGGTTGTGAAATACAAACTTTGTGGAATTGAGCTACAGCCCAGACAGTACACATACATCTCGCTGACGATGTAGTATGTAGAGCGTTTGCGCATTGTCGAGATGCCGCTGAGACGTCGGCATTAGATCGCATTTGCCATTCAGCCGCTGTTTGGACAATGCATGTCAAAGCTACTAAATTATACGGACAATAATAAAAACAATATGCTTTACATTTTCCATACCAGGCGGTGATGCAACCAGTGCTCTCGATGGTGCATCTGTAACACTTTTTGAGGATCTGGGGACCCATGCAAATCTTTTCAGTCTCCTGTGGGGGAAAAGGCATTGTCGTTCCCTCTTCACGACTGTCTTGGTGTGTTTGGACCATGATAGTTTGTTGGTGATGTGGACACCAAGGAACTTGAAACTCTCGATTCGCTCCGACTACAACCCTGTCGATGTTAATGGGGACCTGTTCGGCCCTCCTTTTTCTGAAGTCATTGTCTTGTTTACATTGAGAGAGAGGTTGTTGTTCTTTCACCACACTGTCAGGTCTCTGACCTCCTCCCTATAGGCTGTCTCATCGTTGTCGGTGATCAGGCCTACCACTGTTGTGTCGTCAGCAATCTTAATGATGGTGTTGGAGTTGTGCTTAGCAACGCAGTCATGGGTGAACAAGCAGTACAGGAGGGGACTAAGCAAGCACCCCTGACAGTCCCCAGTGTTGAGGATCAGCGTGGCAGATGTGTTGTTGCCTACTCTTACCACCTGGGGGCGGCCTGTCAGGAAGTCCAGGATCCAGTTGCTGAGGGAGGTGTTTAGACCCAGGGCCCTTAGCTTAGTGATGAGCTTTGTGGGTACTATGGTGTTGAACGCTGAGCTGTAGTCAATGAACAGCATTCTGACATAGGTGTTCCTTTTGTCCAGGTGGGAAAGGGCAGTGTTGAGTGTGATTTGAGATCTGTAGATATGTTGGGTCAATGTTGGAATTGGAGTGGGTCTAGGATTTCCGGGATGATGGTGTTGATGTGAGCCATGACCAGCCTTTCAAAGCACTTCATGACTGCTGATGTGTGTGCTACGTGGCGTTAAGGCAGGTTACCTTCGCTTTCTTTGGCACAGGGACTATGGTGATCTGCTTGAATCATGTAGGTATTACAGACTCGGTCAGGGAGAGGTTGAAAATGTCAGTGAAGACACTTGCCAGTTGGTCCGCGCATGCTTTCAGTACACGTCCTGGTAATCCGTATGGCCCCGCGGCTTTGTGAATGTTGACCTGTTTAAAGGTCTTGCTCACATCGGCTACGGATAGCGTGATCACACAGTATGTAGTTTGGAGAACGTTTCCACATTGGCCAGATGACGGCGAGACATTAGAATAGAATGTTGATGCCTGGCCGACATATAAACAATGTAGAACTGTATAATTTCCAATGTAGACATTCTAAATACATCTGCAAGACGTCTTGCCAATGTGCTAACGCTCTCTATACTACATCTTCCTGATGTATCATGTATATGTTGTGCCTTCGATGGGCAGTGCATTCGCAAAGTATTCAGACCCCTTACCTTTTTCCACGTTTTGTTACTTTACAGCCTTATTCTAAAATTAAATGTTTACCTCATCAATCTACACACAATACCCCATAACGACAAAGCCAAAACAGGTTTATAGATTATTTGAAAATGTATTAAATCAAAACAACTGAATTACCTTATTTACGTAAGTATTCAGATCCTTTGCTATGATACTCAAAATAAAGCTCAAGTACATCCTGTTCCCATTGATCATCCTTGACATTTTGCTACAACTTGATTGGAGTTCACCTGTGGTAAATTGATAAGACATGAGGCAAACACTTGTCTATGTAAGGTCCCACAGTTGATAGTGCATGTCAGAGCAAAAACCAAACCATGAGGTCGAAGGAATTGTCCATAGAGCTCCGAGACAGGATTGTGTCAAGGCACAGATCTGGGGAAGGGTACCAAAACATTTCTGCAGCATTGATGATCCACAAGAACACAATGGCTTCCATCATTTTTAAATGGAAGAAGTTTGGAACCGCCAAGACTCTTCCTAGAGCTGGCCGCCTGGCCAAACTGAGCAATTGGGAGAGATGCTCACTCTGACAGAGCTCCAGAGTTCCTCTGTGGAGATGGAAGAAATCAGGCCTTTGTGGTAGAGTGGCCAGACGAAAGCCACTCCTCAGTAAAAGGCACATGATAGCCTGCTTGGAGTTTGCCAAAAGGCACCTAAAGGACTCCCAAACCATGAGAAACAAGATTCTCTGGTCTGATGAAATCAAGATTGAACTCTTTGGCCTGAAATCCAAGCGTCACGTCTGGAGGAAACCTGGCACCATCCCTACGGTGAAGCATGGTGGTTGCAGCATCGTGCTGTGGGGATGTTTATCAGCGGCAAGAACTGGGAGACTAGTCAGGATCGAGGAAAAGATTAACGGTGTAAAGTACAGAGAGATACTTGAATGAAAACCTGCTACAGAGCACTCAGGACCTCAGACTGGGGTGAAGGTTCACCTCCCAACAGGACAACTACCCTTAGCACACAGCCAGGACAAAGCAGGAGTGGCTTCGGGACAAGTCTCTGAATGTTCTTGACTGGACCAGCCAAAGCCCGGACTTGAACCCGATCGATCATCTTTTGAGAGACCTGAAAATAGCTGTGCAGCAACGCTCCCCATCCAACCTGACAGAGCTTGAGAGGATCTGCGGAAAATATTGGGAGAAACTCCCCAAAAAACAGGTGTGCCAAGCTTGTAGTGTCATACCCAAAATATTTGAGGCTGTAATCGCTGCCAAAGGTGCTTCAACAAAGTACTGAGTAAAGGGTCTGAATACATATGTAAGTGTGATATTTCAGTTTTTATTTGTAATAAATTGTTTCTTGTAACATCACCCTATCCCTGTAACATCACACAGATTTCCTTGCTCTCACACACGTTCACAGAGGTATCTGAGCCCTGTTCTGTCTACCCCAAAAGCAATAGGCGAGTATTATTCAATTGACCAAACAATATGGTTGTTTTAGCCAAAGCAATTTACACATGTATTCAGTTTAGTATGACTGTGAGAATCCAACTGTTGCAAAACACCATGCTCTAATCAACTAGGACTAGGCCAATGGAACCATTTAGACATGGCCGAGAATTCAATCCTCAAATGCAGAGAGATTGACTCTAGTTAGAACAGGGATTCCCTTCTTGAAAAGGGAAATTAGGCCTCTTGTGTGTGTAATACCGCATTGTCAGTCTTCTGCATTGTAAATTACAGTCATTTTCCCTGAGTACAGTGTTATCCCTGCTCTAATGGCCCCTTTCAATTTAGTGACATAGCCAGGGCTAACACATGATTACAGACACAGGCCATAGGCTGCAGTTACACTGAGAAAATGACAGAACTTAACCGGCCTCAGTCGTTCACACAGCAACGTTTATCATAGGTTTGGTGTAGGCTACTTGATGTATCATGTCTTCACCCAAATGATAAATGACTGATAAAACTTATGTTTATCATTATTAAGCGATGCTTTACTAGTACTAACTACAGTCTTGCTGGCTGAGACCCACATCTCAATCAGTGGTGAAACAAACAGATGCTGAATCCAAGAGAAGTCACGATGCAACCTGACACCCATACAAACCGTGTCATGCAAATGTAACCCTGGGCTAATATTAATAATACAGACAGTATTACTGCTGCTTTTCAAATGCAGCACATTCCCACAGGCAGGCTGAAGTTGGAATGAGAAAGAAAGGCCTAATGGCTTTGATAATGAATGCATTTCAGTGAATACAGAGGGATCAATTAAGCATATCTCACTGTCTGCGCAGCTTTGATGGCTGTAAACAATTAACCTTTTATCGCTTTGAATGTTATTTGTTGTTAATCTTTTCAGCATAATGTGAGTGGCTCCATCGTGGTGTGTTGACAGTTTACTGTCAAAGCCTTGTTTAAATCAAATCACATTTTATTGATCACATACACATATTTAGCAGATGTTATTGCAGGTGTAGTGAAATGATTGTGTTCCTAGCTCCAACAGTGCAGCAATATCTAACAATTCACAACAATACACACAAATCTAAAAGTAAAATAGTGGAATTAAAAAATATATAAATATTAGGACGAGCAATGTCAGTAGCATTGACTAAAATACAGTAGAATAGAATACAGTATATACATATGAAATGAGTAAAGCAGTATGTAAACATTATTGAAGTGTCTACTGTTCCATTATTAAAGTGACCAGGGATTCCATGTCTATGAATATAGGGCAGCAGCCTCTAAATTGCAGGGTTGAGTAACCGGGTGGTAGCCGGCTAGTGATGGCTATTTAACAGTCTGATGGCCTTGAGATAGAAGCTGTTTTTTAGTCTCTCTGTCCCAGCTTTGATGCACCTGTACTGACCTTGCCTTCTGAATGATAGCGGGGTGAACAGGCCGTGGCTCGGGAGGTTGATGTCCTTGATGATCTTTTTGGCCTTCCTGTGACATCAGGTGCTGTAGGTGTCCTTGGAGGCAGGTAGTGTGCCCCCGGTGATGTGTTGTGCAGACCGCACCACCCCCTTGAGAGCACTTTGGTTGCGTGCGATGCAGTTGCCGTACTAGGCGGTGATACAACCCGACAGGATGCTCTCGATTGTGCATCTGTAAAAGTTTGTGAGTGTCTTAGGGGCCAAGCCAAATTGCGCCACCTTCACCAGACTGTCTGTGTGGGTGGTCCATTTCAGATCATCAGTGATGTGTTTGCCAAGGAATTTTCCACCTTCTCCACTGCCGTCCGTCAATGTTGATAGGGGCGTGCTCCCTCTGCTTTTTCCTGAAGTCCACGATCAGTTCCTTTGTTTTGTTTACGTTAAGGGAGAGGTTATTTTCCTGGCACCCCTCCGCCAGGGCCCTCACCTCCTTCCTGTAGGCTGTCTCGTCATTGTTGGTAATCAGGCCTACTGTGGTCGTGTCATCTGCAAACTTGATGATTGAGTTGGAGGTGTGTGGCCACGCAGTCATGGGAGTATAGGAGGGAGCTGAGCACGCACCCTTGTATGGCCCGTCATGAAGTCCAGGATCCAGTTGCACAGGGCGGCGTTCAGACCCAGGGCCCCGAGCTTAATGATGAGCTTGGAGGGTACTATGGTGTTGAAGGCTGAGCTATAGTCAATGAACAGCATTCTTACATAGGTATTCCACTTGTCCAGGTGAGATAGGGCAGTGTGTAGTGCATTGGCAATTCCATTGTCTGTGAATCTATTGGGGCGTTAAGCAAATTGAAGTGCGTCTCGGGTGATCCTTTACAAGCTTCTCAAAGCACTTCATGATGACAGAATTGAGTGCAACGGGGCAATAGTCATTTAGTTCAGTTACCTTTGCTTTCTTGGGTGGGAGGAGAGTTGTGTGTTTGTTGGGTACCGTATTCTGGTGTGACACACTGAGCGGTTCATTCAATTTGTCATTAAATATTAATAGTGTTGCTCCAACTGATGCAAGGTTGTTTTGGAGACTGTAGTGCTTTATGTTGTTGACGATCAGTCAGAATGACGACTTTGTCGTTGCTTCATAAACCGTTATAAAAGTAGCCTGTGATTTCGAACTAGGCACTGGGGGAAATATAAGCTGTTTTCTGGTCTCATACTCAGCAGGATTGTGAGAAGTCGTGTGTGTGTACGTGCCTGTAAACGTTAGCCTGACCTGAATGTGTCTGACCTGGTTACAGAGACTGGGGGAACTGCATCGCTCTCTCTCGCTCCCCTTGTCTCTCGCTCCTCCTCTCTCTCACTCCCAAACACATATACACACACACACTTCTGAACTGCATCTTGCTTTCAGTCACTTCTAAGGAAACATCACAGAGGAAGCATTGCCCGGAGAGAAAGATTTTTTTTGAGCTGCTTTCACAGTTAGATCCATCCCGGGGTAGTAGAGTCTCTCCTCAGCCTCAGCTCTAAAAACGTGGAGCTACAGTGCAGGGTTTTTAGGAGGTTTTGATTGGTAGGGAAATTACTCCTTTGTCTGGTTTGCATACCTTCCAATCAATTCTCTCCAGCTTGCTTGTTCAGTCACAGAGCTACACTCACTCACTCACTCACTCACTCACTCACTCACTCACTCACCCTCAGGTATCAGTATGAGCGCCAGGCAAGGTGGGCCTCTCTCCCACGCTGCTGGTCACTCATTCACATCATACTGCTACCCAGATGATTAGGTTGTCACTGCCTGGTTGTATTCCACACTGTGCTCTTGAGCACTCACACTCATATCCCAGAGACTATGTGCACTCATGCACTGACTGCAGTCTGCCCTCCTCCCTGTGTCTTTGTAATTCAAAACAAGCCAGCCATGCGAGGCCTGAGACTGTCATATCATGTGTAGCAGAGATCAGGCCAGCCGTAACATCTGAGATGGGAGGATGTCGGGAAGTTAGGTCCTCTCTTGACCCTTGCTTGTTTGTACACTTCAAGATCATTGGTGTCTGCTTGCTCCGTGACTCTAATCTACCTGCATGGGACTCCAGGTATCCATAGGCCAGTGTTGGATGTATGCACATAAAATACTGTAACTGTCTATAGGCTATATATTTTTCATACAAAATGAGCCATAGCCAGGATGTTTTTTTGGCATTCAAGCCATTGCCAGTGTGTTGTGGTTGTCCATTCTGTCTCATGTTGACATACTGTCTGCCTCTATGGCTGCTGGTGAAAGTGTTTCTCGTTCACAGATCGCAAACTGATGCAATGATTCATCATTTACCCCCAAAATGGACTACAGTACTAGTTTCCCGAAAGCCCCTTTTGTTGTGATGACATTGCTGTTGAAAGCAAGTTATTGTTTATAGATCTCTGTTTGTGCAGCAGGGGAGAGGTGAGCCCATAGGCGGTTGTTTCTGAATATACGCCTGCTCGCTGCTTGGCGTCGAACTAAATCGCATATTTAATTAAGGACTTCCCGGCAGAAGGAGGGCTTTTAAACCGGCTGCTATTTATGGACAGCACAGCACCACGCTGTTCTGCTCTCTTTCTCTGCCCAGGCATGGGTCTCAATGACCGAGGGAAGAAGGTGAGAGAGAGAGAGAAAAGTGTGTGTGGGGGGGGGGGGACTAGCTAAATAAGGCAGCTCTCAATTGATATGGCAGCACAGCACTGCGGGAGCAAAGGGGTCAAATACCTTGTGCTGAATGCTGGTGTAGCCCTGTTAATGAGCATATGCTGCTCTGACTGCAGAGGTTGTCTCTACACACAGCGTATAGAATAGGAAGCAGATGGAATCATTCATGCATTCATGCTCCTTTCACTTGCCGTAATAAGGCTTTATACATTTATTCCAACCTGGATCCTTTTCCAATTCAGAACATACAGTATGCAATGTCTTCAGATTGTCATGATGGATATTGTATGTGTATGACATTGCAGATATTTGGAGCAAGTAGGTTAAGTCAACATGTTTTATTTTAATGCTGTATCGAACTGCAATGCATTTAAATGGAGTTTGCACTTAGACCTAAATGTTGGACTTGACTGTACACACTAGGAATGGGCGTGAGTTCTTCAGTACTCGGTACAAGGTTTATATTCGATTTACCTATAATCTAATACAAGTACTCAGAATTTACAAATGTAAATAGTTCATCTTGTCAGATACCAGAATTTTGACTTTGATACCACGTTTAGTATCACAGTACTCTATTCCATCCCGATACTCAATACCAAAACGATACCACAACAAACAAAACAAGAGCATATTAGCCAAAGTCACAGAACGGCACTTGATCCAGACAGATAAACTCAGCTTCTGCTCTTTTCAATCGTTGGGCATCTTTTGACTTCAATATTTTTATATGATATTTTATTATTATATTATATTTACTTCAAAAAAAATTCAGAGACAACCATGTATGCATTAATGAATCAATTATACAATTGTACAGTGAATTTGACTTTGTTTTTACCAATCTAACTACATAACAACATAATGGTAATCATTTAAATAAATGGTAAATCTCTATTGATAAACTGATGTAGCCTAGACCTAACCACAATACAGGTGAATTCATATTCAATAGGAGTGTGTGCATGTTTCCCATCCATTTGGGACTTATTTTATTGTACTCATCAACATTTGCATAGAAGTAGCTTTTTTTAATAAAAATGTGCACTGTCGCTTTAATGGGTAATGACTTAATTCAGGGAGTGATGTGAGAGAGACCGAATAGGTGAATGAATGAAGGTTTTGGTGGCATATTTTGCATTGTGGTTTAAATATTATCACAAACAAAGTACCAGGGTAGTGAATTTATGTTAGCTTTAGCTGTCAGCTAGCAAGGAAAGTTAGCCTACACATCTGGAAGCTACCAGTATCTTCTTGCATTGTAAAGTTTTCTAGCCTGTTTGCCATATCACATTATTCAAGTGTGTTAACTTCTGTGTAGCATGAGTGGGGAGTAAGATGATGTCAGACTCCCAGTGCAGGATAGCAGTGAGTAAGTGGAGCAGGCAGGGTGCAGCCCAGACTCCCAGTGCAGGATAGCAGTGAATAAGTGGAGCAGGCAGGGTGCAGCCCAGACTCCCAGTGCAGGACAGCAGTGAGTAAGTGGAGCAGGCAGGGTGCAGCCCAGACTCCCAGTGCAGAATAGCAGTAAGTGGAGCAGGCAGGGCGCAGCCCAGACTCCCAATGCAGGATAGCAGTAAGTGGAGCAGGCAGGGTGCAGCCCAGACTCCCAGTGCAGGATTGCAGTAAGTGGAGCAGGCAGGGTGCAGCCTAGACTCCCAGTGCAGGATAGCAGGAAGTGAAGCAGGCAGGGTGCAGCCCAGACTCCCAGTGCAGGATAGCAGTAAGTGGAGCAGGCAGGGTGCAGCCCAGACTCCCAGTGCAGGATAGCAGTAAGTGGAGCAGGCAGGGTCCAGTGCAGGATAGCAGTAAGTGGAGCAGGCATGGTGCAGCCCAGACTCCCAGTGCAGGATAGCAGTAAGTGGAGCAGGCAGGGTGCAGCCCAGACTCAGTGCAGGATAGCAGTAAGTGGAGCAGGCAGGGTGCAGCCCAGACTCACAGTGCAGGATAGCAGTAAGTGGAGCAGGCAGGGTGCAGCCCAGACTCACAGTGCAGGATAGCAGTAAGTGGAGCAGGCAGGGTGCAGCCCAGACTCCCAGTGCAGGATAGCAGTAAGTGGAGCAGGCAGGGTCCAGTGCAGGATAGCAGTAAGTGGAGCAGGCAGGGTGCAGCCCAGACTCACAGTGCAGGATAGCAGTAAGTGGAGTAGGCAGGGTGCAGCCCAGACTCACAGTGCAGGATAGCAGTAAGTGGAGCAGGCAGGGTGCAGCCCAGACTCACAGTGCAGGATAGCAGTAAGTGGAGCAGGCAGGGTGCAGCCCAGACTCACAGTGCAGGATAGCAGTAAGTGGAGCAGGCAGGGTGCAGCCCAGACTCCCAGTGCAGGATAGCAGTAAGTGGAGCAGGCAGGGTGCAGCCCAGACTCACAGTGCAGGATAGTAGTAAGTGGAGCAGGCAGGGTGCAGCCCAGACTCACAGTGCAGGATAGCAGTAAGTGGAGCAGGCTTGATCCGTGAGACACATTTGACAGAAGTATCAAATTCTAGTACCGAACTGTTTTAAGGTTCTAGTATCAAAAATGTACCAAAGTTTTGGTATACTGTGCAACGCTACTAGTTAGCAGGTTTAATTTATAAGCGCTGACAAAATGTCATACTGTAAGATGTGTTTTATTGTTTGGAGTATGTCAAGTACAGTGAAAAATGTTAAGTTTTGTTTTCAGTTGTGTATCATAAAAACTAGTAATTGAATCAAAAGTAGCACCCCCAAAACATGTTTGCCTTCAGACCCCTTTCACGCTAACCTACGAGTACTCAAAATAATACGAGTACTCAAACTCAGAATGTTTTCTGCGTACCCATCCCTAGTACTGCGTACCCATCCCTAGTATCTGTTTTCTTTGAAATCTGACATTTATGTTACTGGTATTATGGGAACATATTGAGAACCAAAGTGAAATCTATAGTTGAGGACCCCTGCTGCATGCTTATTGTTGCCCTGCGGAACTCACACTCTCGTCACTGTCTGGCAATCTCAGATAGGAAGTGGTCACAGTGTCACACACGAAGGTGGCTCTGCTCAACCTTTAGGCTAGATGTTGTGCAGTCGTCATGATGAATAATCTGTATGTTTGTCTGCCAACTAGGATAAACATTTGCACTCTCAGAAAAAGAAAGATAGAACATTTGTGGCCGCCTCATGATTTTGAATTTTCTTGTTTGTCAAGTGCATGATTTTTTTTAAACGTATGCTAATGCTCTTTCAAAAGCTGCATTTCTTATTGCATTGCTTTAACAGATGAAGCACTCAGTGTGTGTTAAGCAGAGGGAGTAGGCTATCTGTGCAATAGACACCCCATTGGCATTTAGATCTGTGGATGAGATTCAGTGTGATTTGATGTGCTCCCTCTTCTCATCTCATCTTTCTGTCTGTGGCTTTGGCCTTTGGAGATAATTTAGTGTGACTGGCCAGTGCTCTGGTGGTTAGCTTACCTTGAGACAAACATTGTGCTACTGTAGAGTTGGGACGATAAACCGAAAATTATTGACACCGACCACTTATCATGAAAATTTTGCTGATTTTGTTCATCACGATAAATAACCTATAGGGCCCTACTAGAGAAATTAAATGTTTGCCAATAGGGGTGATTGCTAATGGAAAAATTGATAGCTAGAACATTGAAAGTAGGGCTGACCCCAATTAGTCTACTAGTCAATTGTTTGGTCAATACGCTGTTGGTATAAATGGATCACATTTACATAAGTATTCAGATCATTTACTCAGTGCTTTGTTGATGCACCTTTGGCAACGATTACAGCCTTGAGTCTTCGTGGGTATGACGCTACAAGCTTGGCACACCTGTATTTGGGGAGTTTCTCCCATTCTTCTCTGCAGATCCTCTCAAGCTTTGACAGGTTGAATGGTGAGCGTTGCTGCACAGATATTTTCAGGTTTCAAGTTCGGGCTCTGGCTGGGCCAGTCAAGCACATTCAGAGACTTGTCCCTACGCCACTCCTGCTTTGTCTTGGCTGTGTGCTTAGGGTCATTGTCCTTTACAAAGGTGAACCTTTGCCCCAGTCAGGTTCTGAGCGCTCCGGAGCAGGTTTTCATCAAGGATCTCTCTGTACTGTGCTCTGTTCATCTGCTGCTGAAAAACATCCCCACAGCATGATGCTGCCACCATGCTTCACCGTAGGGATGGAGCCAGGTTTCCTCCAGACGTGACGCTTGGCATTCCTTCCAGAGAGTTCAATCTTGGTTTCATGAGAGCAGAGAATCTTGTTTCTCATGGTTAGAGTCTTTTAGGTGCCTTTTGGCAAACTCTAAGCGGGTTGTCATGTGCCTTTTACTGAGGAGTGGCTTCCGTCCGACCACTCTACCATAAAGGCCTGATTGATGGTTGTCCTCCTGGAAGGTTCTCCCATCTCCACATAGGAACTCTGGAGCTCTGTCAGTGATCATCAGGTTCTTGCTTATTGCACATTTACAAAACACAGACTAGACAGCTAGTATAACACTTCGATCACATCGACAGCGTCATTGCATTTTGGTACACCAGAATTACATTAATTTCCAATGAAACACTGCGTTTGCCTTGCAGCATTGCATTGCAGAGGCAGTTGCAGTGCGTTCGGTGTGGTGCGTACGTTAGATTTATCAAATGTATGCTTCAAATTGTGTGCGTAGACAGCTTGACAGAAATGGCAGCAGAAAGTGAATGTTGGACTACAGATCAAGATGATGCTGCATACTATTTTGTTCGAAGCGTAACAGTCTTTGGCTTAAATGCTGCTGGCGGAACGTGGTACCCCAATGAACATACATTTTCCAGAATCAATGTTCATTGATACTCCTGTTTTAGTGATGTCTGCTCTGCACATAATTTGAGTAGTTGAGACATAATAAGGGTATTGTCAGAAAGGTTAACTTCTCCTCTATTACAGTGAAATAATGTCTCGATGTGTTTTGGTGTCATTATGACCGATTTTGTTCGACCAAACCTCACATGCTAATAGTGAGTTGAAATCACTTGTCAGAAAGGAAGATGTGATCTCTCAACGTTGTTGGCGTAAGAGAGGCATGGGGAGGGGCTTGGTGTATGTGTAAACCATAGAGGAAGCGAGAGGTTTCACTCTTGTTAAAATCTATCCAAAATAATACCAATGTGTTTCTATGGGCTTATTTTAGACCTAAGCTTGTCACCTGCCTTCCCGCCCTAACTCCCATTGTTAGGTTGGAGACGTGCATCTCCTCATTATATACAGATTGCTGCTGTAAATGGGAAGGTGCCCACAGAGAAGCGAAGGAGACGAGACCACAAATACAACATGAGAACAAGCGGACATAAGCGCTCATAAAAACGAAAAATAACAAAACCTTGATTCTTGCAATACAGGCATTTGAAATATCGTGCAAAAACATGAATTCAAATTAATTCAATATTACCTAGTCATACCCTGATTGCGTGTCTTGTAGGGTATGTATAGGTTTTGAGCTGTGTGTTAACTGGCAACTCTGTACTTTCAATACTTTTTACAAAGACCAGCAGTGATTCAGTCAATCTCTCCTCCAATCTGAACCAGGAGAGTCTCTCTGAAACAGGAGAGTCAATATTATTGACATTGGCCTTCTGTGTACATTTCAGGGCCAGACATCCTACTCTGTTCTGGTCCAGCTGCAGCTTTTCTAGTTCCTTTTCTGCTGCACCTGACCATACAACTGGCCAATAGTCAAGATGCAACAAAACCAGAGCTTGCAGGACTTGTTTGGTTGCATGTTATGTTATAAAATCAGAGCTTCTCCCCATCTTTACAACAATAGACTCAATATCCTTTGACCTAGACAGTTTACTATCTAATATAACACCAAGAAGTTAAGTCTTTAGTGGAAAAGATGAGCGCCACAAATCTGGAAATGATTTGGTGCTCATCTTTTCCATTCATTGGATTGTTTGCATACACCTGAGTTGGATCTACAAAACAGATGGTCTAGGATGGGGACATTTGTTGACAGAAGACCACTTTTGAATTCTGAAAACATCCGACAAACTTTACATTTTTAAGTGTAATGTGCCTTTAAATTCTACATGTTGACTCAGTGTTTCCCCTATAATTGTTTTTAGCAGTGGTCATGGAAGGAAGGTTGTTCTTTAGATGTTTTTTCTCTCCAGTTTTTCGCTCTCAATCACACTTTTCTAGCTAAATTGGACATGCTAACAATGCTTAAACCATGTAGGAGACCATAAAAAACGATAGTTACCCTTTAATTCAAGTGTGCCTGCACCTAACACTGTTTGGTTAGCTGTGTATCTGTTGCGCATATACAATTACATTGTACGTGCATCAAACAGTTTTTATCATTACTGTAGCTGAACTTCTAATTACCATAACAGATGGCATGGTAATGAGAATTGGTCATTACAGTAATGACAAACTCTTAGCAAATTTCGATAACAATGGCATGAACCATTATTACTCGGCAAACAAAAAATACACAATAAATTGGTGCTCTTTCTAATGTAATATTCTATAAATAGTTTAATCTGTCTTTGCTCAAACATCAAGTATTACACAGTTATAGTAATGATAATCTAAAATGGGTAAATGTGGTGTACGAGGAAAATTATCACATTTAAACATAATAAAAGAGAAAATACTAGCTTACCTTGTAGCCATCTTTGATCTTCTCTGTTCTTAGTAATACATTATGGGTCGAAAAAGATTTATAAAAAACACTACTTTGTACAGGAACTTAAAGAAACTCTACGGTAATGAAAAATATGTTTTGTGTCTAAAATAGTACTAATTTGTAATGTGAATACCCATAAATGATAACTGTCTTTGAATATGTACCATTATTTTTATATAATCTGATTAGACAACAAGCTCCAGAATACTAAATATTGTCACTGGTCTGGGTTGGATCTGATATGACAGTCATGGATCTCGAGTATGTGTAATTTTAACTGACTTGCCCGGGTCTGGGCCGATTTCAAGTATCAGAAATCAGTATTTTTGGGCGCCGATATGCCAATTTTTTTTTACAAATTTTTTTTTTCTTCTTTTTTTATACCATTAATTAACAAGGTAAGTGTGTTAAGAACACATTCTTATTATCAATGATGGCCTAGGAACGATGGGTTAACTGCCTCGTTCAGGGGCAGAACGACATATTTTCACCTTGCCAGCTCGGGGGATTCAATCTTGCAACCTTACAGTTAACTTGTCCAATGCAATAACGACCTGCCTCTCTCTCGTTGCGCTCCACTCCTGTTACGTGAATGCAGTAAGCCATGGTAAGTTGCTAGCTAGCATTAAACGTATCTTATAAAAAACAATCAATCATAATCACTAGTTAACTACACATGGTTGATGATAGTACTAGATATTATCTAGCGTGTCCTGCGTTGCATATAATCTGACTGAGCATACAAGTATCTAAGTATCTGACTGAGCGGTGGTAGGCAGAAGCAGGCACGTAAACATTCATTCAAACAGCACTTTCGTGCGTTTTGCCAGCAGCTCTTCGTTTTTGCGTCAAGCATTGCGCTGTTTATGACTTCAAGCCTCTCAACTCCCGAGATGAGGCTGGTGTAACCGAAGTGAAATGGCTATCTAGTTAGCGCGCGCTAATAGTGTTTCAAACATCACTCGCTCTGAGCCTTGCAGTGGTTGTTTCCCTTGCTCTGCATGGGTAACGCTGCTTCGAGGGTGGCTGTTGTCGTTGTGTTCCTGGTTCGAGCCCAGGGAGGAGCAAGGAGAGGGACGAAAGCTATACTGTTACACTGGCAATACTAAAGTGCCTATAAGAACATCCAATAGTCAAAGGTTAATGAAATACAAATGGTATAGAGGGAAATAGTCCTATAATTCCTATAATAACTACAACCTAAAACTTCTTACCTGGGAATATGGAAGACTCATGTTAAAAGGAACCACCAGCTTTCATATGTTCTCATGTTCTGAGCAAGGAACTGAAACGTTATCTTTCTTACATAGCACATATTGCACTTTTACTTTCTTCTCCAACACTTTGTTTTTGCATTATTTAAACCAAATTGAACATGTTTCAATATTTACTTGAGGCTAAATTGATTTTATTGATGTATTATATTAAGTTAAAATAAGTGTTCATTCAGTATTGTTGTCATTGTCATTATTACAAATACATGTTAAAAAATCAGCCAATTATTCGGTATCGGATTTTTGGTCCTCGGTATCTGTATCGGCGTTGAAAAATCATAATCGGTCGACCTCTAGTGAAGACCTCTATCTTACTGTCTGCAAACAGCTAGTTTGTCTTTTCTTAGCAAGTTGTGAAAAAAATAAAATGATATTCTTGTATCCTATCCAGCCTGGTGTGGGCAGGTTAGTGTATGTGGAAGGTAGAGGTAGAGGAAGAATTTGTAAAGCGAATGCACTTTGTGTTTGTCAACCAGATCAGATTACTTAGCCTCATTTTACCAACAATTCAAAGGAAAACAATCATGGATTGGTTTTCCCCCGGTCACGTAAGACCGCAGAGAATCGAGGACACTGGTGAGAACCAAAACCTGAAGGGGCTGGAAACTGGAAGAGCCGGTTCCGCTAGGCCCATGCCCTGCCACAAATACTTACAACAGTGTCATCTTTCCACGTTTCCATTTAAATTAATTTCCATTTTCTCTACTCTGGAACCTTTCTAGTGGATTCCCACGTCTTCAAGTGCCTCCGTGGAGACTTGAGTGAGGTTGTGTTCTTAGCCAGAGTGGTAAGCTAAAGAAGAGCTGGAGGTGCATGTGTACTGTGTGTGTTTGTGGTGGTATCCATACCAAGTGTTATTATTCATATGTACAGGATACATATGGTATACACTGTCCAAAAAAATTATTCAATGTCAACACTGCATGAATCCTGCTTGTTGACTAACAGCCTGTCAGTCTTTTTCTAGGCTGCGGATGCCCACCAATACGGATTTGATTCCAGTGCTCAAAGCCCTGTACGTTGCAATGGAGGGAACTTGCCTCAGCCATCATAATGCAATATTAACCTGAAGCCTTTCAATCCGGCTTGTACCCCCACAGCTCAAACTAGCTTAGGTTATATCCATGTGTGTACATTGGTGTGTGGGCCTCCAACCGAGGATCCTCCCTTGAATTATTTAGGAGCTGACTGCACCTCTCCCGCTGTGCCCACTGTCGGTGAATTCCGGTGCAAAGGTAACACACATCAGGGTACAGTGAAAAACACACACCTCCATCATTAGTAGCATAGAGGTAACACACCTGAAAACACACACTTGTTTTCCATAGCTCTTCACACAAGAGCCACCTCAACCTTCTCACCCCTTCTCACTCCTCAAGTTAATCAAAAACCCTTTGTCTAGATGACGAGATCACAACCTGAACAAGTAGGCCAGATCTAATGTCACCTAACATTAGCCTCATTTTGATTTCATTCAGCTTTGCTTTACTATAGCTGCTAGTCTGTTTCTACTTTAGCCATCTTCTAAAGAATTGTTTGGCATGACAGACGTTTCAATGAAAATGTACTATAGTGTCTATGAACAAGTGTCAAGAAGACTGCATTGTCTGCAGTCAATCCATTAATCCACAGGGCAGCCAGGCCTTCTAGCCAATGGCACACTGCTGTTCCTTCACACGGAAGAAGTAGCCTTTTCTCTCCTCTCTTCTTCTGTGCCAGATGGAGATGACTCCATTATTATCCAGCAGCCCTCCTCCTTCTGCAGCTTTTTTCTACTCCCTTTTTTTCCTCCCTTTGTTCCTTTTTCTCTCCCTTTTCTTTGGGCCTAATTCTCTGGGTGCCGAGTTTCGAACATTGACCCAGCAGGCAGGCAGCATTACTGCAGCAGCCTACAGTATCAGGATAAAAAAGCTCCTTTCATAAGACTGTAAGATTTATAGGCTAATCACATTCCAGCATATTAATCAGATGAGTACTACTGCCTGCTATAAATAATACTATACTGTCACATAAGACCTCACATTTCCGCTCCACACACACACACACACACACACACACACACATACTACTGGAGATGACTCTCAAATAGCACCCTATTTCCTGGTCAAAAGTAGTGCACTATAAAAGGAATATGGTGCCATTTGGGGAACAGCCAGGGACACCCAGTCTCTAGCTCCCCTTTGGATTAGGTTGTAAGGGTCTGGGGAGAGGGGACAGACGGAGCACTAGATCAAATCAAATTGCATTTGTCACATACTTCGTAAACAGCAGATCTGGACTAACAGTGACATGTTTACTTAGGGGCCCTTCCCAACAATGCAGAGGGAAAGAATATAGAAAAGTAAAACATGTAATAATAAATATACAGTGAGTTGCATTAACTTTGCTACTGAGTCAATGTGCAGGGGTACGAGGTAATTGAGGTAGATATGTACATATAACTAGGAATAAAGTGACAGATAATAAACAGTAGCAGCAACATATGGGATGAGTAAAAGGGTCAATGCAGATAGTCCAGGTAGCTATTTTGTTAACGATTGAACTATTTAGCAGTTTTATGGCTTAGGGGTAGATGCTGTACAAGGTCCTGCTGGTTCCAGACTTAGTGCATCGGTATCGCATGCCGTGGCTGGAGTCTTTGACAATTTTTAGGGCCCTCCTCTGATACCGCCTGGTATAGAGGTCCTGGATGGCAAGGAGTTCGGCTCCAGTGATGTACTGGGCCGTACGCACTACCCTTTGTAGTGCCTTGCGGCTGGATGCCAAGCAGTTGCTATAACAAGTGGTGATGCAGCCAGTCAAGATGCTTTCAATGGTGCAGCTGTATAACTTTTTGAGGATCTGTGGGCCCATGCCAAATGTTTTCAGCCTTCTGGGGGGGAAGAGGTGTTGTCGTGCTTAGCGTGGATGTTGCCTGTAATCCATGGCTTTTGGTTAGGATATGTACGTACAATCACTGTGGGGACAACGCCATCGATGCACTTATTAATGAAGCTGCTGACTTCACAATGCCATCGGAAGAATCCCGGAACATATTCCAGTCTGTGCTATAAAAAAACTGTCCTGCAGCTTAGCATCAGCTTCATCGGACCACTTCTGTATTGAGCACGGCACTGGTACTTCCTGTTTTAGTTTCTGCTTGTAAACAGGAATCGGGAGGATAGATTTGCCAAATGGAGGGTGAGCTTTGTGTGTGGAGTAAAGGCGGTCTAAAGGTTTTTTTTCGCCTCTAGTTGCACTGGTGACATGCTGGTAGAAATGAGTTAAGACAGATTTCAGTTTCCCTGCATTAAAATCACCGGCAACTAGGAGCGCCTCCTTTGTATGAGCATTTTCTTGTTTCTCTACGAAAAATATAGATGAAAACTAAATAGGTAAATAGTAGATCATGGTCTACAGCTTATTATGAGGTATACAAGATGGTGCCAACAGATAGGGCAGCCGTGCTTCTAGTTCCTAGGCAATATTACATTGTTTTACATTATTAGCCCAGAATTTTTTTTTTGTTATTACATACAGCCGGAAAGAACTTTTGGATATCAGAGCGGTGGTAACTCACCAGGAATACAACTTTCCTGAATTGGATCCTTTGTTCATACCCCCCAGGACAATTGAACTGATTCCAGAGGCTGATCCAAAACATCGGCGGCAGAGAAGAGGTATTCGCAGTGGACTTCTAGTCTGACTCAGGAGTCGCGCACACCACCCACCGCTTTCAAGTATATTACTCGCTAATGTTCAGTCTCTGGATACTAAAGTTGACGAGCTCAGGGCGAGTATTTCCTTCCAGAGAGACATCAAGGATTGTAACATACTCTGTTTCACAGAAACATGGCTCTCTCTGGATATACTGTCTGAGTCCGTACAGCCAGTTGGATTCTCAGTTCATCGCACGGACAGGAATAAATATCTCTCCGGGAAGAAGAGCGAGGCTGTATGTTTTTTTATTATTTAACTACTCATGGTGTGATTGTAATAACATACAGGAACTCAAGTCCTTTAGTTCACCTGACCTAGAATACCTCACAAACAAATGCCGACCGTACTACTTTCCAAGAGAATTCTCTTCAGTTCTCAAGTATTCGTTCCGGTATTTCACTTATGGTGTACGCCCCCAGCCTATTCATCAGGAGCCTTTATTACACTACACCGGCCTTGATTAGTTGAGACGTGTGCGTCGGGGAAGGGTGTCGAGCACAGAGTCATTCAAACACCTCTTCTCACTTTTCATCAGAAAGCTTACCTCGACACGATTGCATTTTCTAAAACTAGCTAAACTGTCCACAGATATGAGCTGACTGTGCGGTGGAAAATTATTAGAGGGAGGAACGAGTACAGCTGTGACATGGCTATCTCGTTCACGACCAAGTTAGCTTTACCCAAACAGTGACTAGTTATTAGCAAGCTAGCCACAAGGCTAGGTGGTTTTACTTCAACAAGAAAAGTTTTTTACTAGCTACACAACTCTCTGTTGTTTCGGAAACGATATCCGGCCATCACACTGAGTGCCACAGTCAGGGATAACCCACTAATCGCTAGCTATCATACTAGCCTACCACGCTAGTTATTTTCTGACAGCTAAAAGCATAGTATCCAAGCAGTTGCAACAGAAACATCCCCCATTCCAAATGAGGAGAAGGTCCCGGCACGAATCAGCGCCTGTGGAAACAAGATATCGGCCAAAGACACCCACTCGGTGTGCTCCGCTTGCCATGGGCTGCAATATCCCAAGGGAGCCTTAGCCTCCCCTGGCTCCTGTCCACACTGTGCCCTCTTTACTGTGAAGAGCCTCCATCGCAGGCTAGCAATCCTGAGTCAACAGGACCCTAACATGGGGTTCGGTGTCCCAGATGGCTCACCAGAGGCGAAAGTCAGAAGTTTACATACACCTTAGCCAAATACATTTAAACTCAGTTTTTCACAATTCCTGACATTTAATCCAAGTAAATATTCCCTGTTTTAGGTCAGTTAGGATCACCACTTTTATTTTAACAATGTGAAATGTCAGAATAATAGTAGAGAGAATGATTTATTTCAGCTTTTATTTATTTCATCACATTCACAGTGGATCAGAAGTTTACATACACTCAATTAGTATTTGGAAGCCTTTAAATTGTTTAACTTGGGCCAAACGTTTAAGGTAGCCTTCCACAAGCTTCCCACAATACGTTGGGTGAAGTTTGGCCCATTCCTCCTGACAGAGCTGGTGTAACTGAGTCAGCCCCAGGGTCTGCAACACCACTAAGCAAGAGGCACCACCAAGCAAGCGGCACCATGAAGACCAAGGAGCTCTCCAAACAGGTCATGGATAAAGTTGTGGAGAAGTACAGATCAGGGTTGGGTTATAAAAAAGTATCAGAAACTTTGAACATCCCACAGAGCACCATTAAATCCATTGTTAAAAAATTTAAAGAATATGGCACCACAACAAACCTGCCTGAGAGGGCTGCCCACCAAAACTCACGGCCCAGGCAAGGAGGGCATTAATCAGAGAGGCAACAAAGAGACCAAATATAACCCTGAAGGATCTGCAAAGCTCCAAAGCAGAGATTGGAGTATCTGTCCATAGGACCACTTTAAGCCATACACTGCACAGAGCTGGGCTTTACGGAAGAGTGGCCAGAAAAATGCCATTGTATGAATAAAATAATAAGCAAACACGTTTGGTGTTCGCCAAAAAGCATGTGGGAGACTCCCCAAACATATGGAAGAAAGTACTCTGGTCAGATGAGACCAAAATTGAGCTTCTTGGCCATCAAGGAAAACACAATGTCTGGCGCATACCCAACACCTCTCATCACCCCGAGAACACCATCCACACAGTGAAGCATGGTGGTGGCAGAATCATGCCACGGGGATTATTTTAATCGGCAAGGACTGGGACATTGGTCAGAATTGAAGGAATGATGGATGGCAATAAATACAGGGAAATTATTGATGGAAACCTGTTTCAGTCTTCCAGAGATTTGAGACTGGGACGGATGTTCACCTTCCAGCAGGACAATGACCCTAAGCATACTGCTAAAGCAACACTTGAGTGGTTTAAGGGGAAGCATTTAAATGTCTTGGAATGGCCTAGTTAAATCCCAGACCTCAATCCAATTGAGAATCTGTGGTATGACTTAAAGACTGCTGTACACCAGCGTAACCCATCCAATGTGAAGGAGCTGGAGCAGTTTTGCCTTGAAGAATGGTCAAAAATCCCAGTAGCTAGATGTGCCAAGAGACTTGCAGCTGTAATTGCTGCAAAACGTGGCTCTACAAAGTTATATTTTTCTTATTTCCTGTTTGTTTTACAATGACACATATTTTGCATCTTCAAAGTGGTATGCATGTTGTGTAAATCAAATGATACAAATCCCCCCCCCCAAAAAAATATATATATTTTAATTCCAGGCTGTAAGGCAACAAAATAGGAAAAATACCAAGTGGGTGAATACTTCCGCAAGCCACTGTATATCGTCAAATTACGTGTACATTTATAGATTATTTCCTCCCATCACTGACACACACACACACTTCCCCTCTTATATACCTGATTACTCAGGTGAGTGCGCGTGTGTGTGCACACTACAGCTGTTAATGGCTGAAAGGTTAATAGTAAATAATCCTCAGTCTGGGTCCTGACAGGCCAGTTTATCTGGAAAAACCTCTTGGTAAATGATGATACGGGTAGTTTTCAGTAACAGTAGGTCAGAGAGAGGGAGAGAAGCGAGAGTGAGTTGTGAGAGCGGGTAGAAGGAAGTATGGTGATGAGTCTCTGGGCAGTACCGACTGGTACATGGGTTCCTCGGAAACCCCGGAAATATTTGTTATCTGAGTGTTATGTAAGGCTGCGACCTCTTTACTCCAAGCCACTAACTTCACTCTGTTTAGCCCTCCGTGTTGACAGACATCAGTGGCCCAGCCAAGTGTGCGTGTGTGTGTTATGACGGATAAGAAGAGGCCCTCTTGAGACAGGTCTACTTTCACTCACTTAGGCCTTCTTGTTCCATCTTATTATAGGCTACTCTATTATTTTCTATCTTAAACTTGCATACTGGCATCCTACTTGCACTCGGTCAGTCAGTCACTCACTGGCTACGATTCTCCACCCTTCTCTCCTTTTTTTATTTCTCTCTCACTTTTCATTTTATTTCTCTCTCTTTTCTGCTCACTTTTCTCCCTGAATTATGTGGCCATTAGTGTGATTGTAGATAATCCAGTGAGGAGCGGTGGCAGTGGAAGCCTTATACAGTTTCTAACCCAGGAGATCATGGCGGGGAGCTGACAGACCCATGTCTCTACAGCTTAGAGATGGCCATGCACTAGCCCTACATCGCCACACACACACGCAGACTCTGGGAATCAGACAGTCTGCGCTACGATGTGGTTCACAGCTGAAGATGAGGGGGAGGAGGAGAAAGTCATATTCTCTAAACACTGCAGTGAACAAGGCCTCCATTAACCAGAGCACATTCCATAGTGCAATACTGTACAGCCATAAAGCCCCCAGCCATAGCCAACTCTGTCCAAAGACTTATCAGACCCATAATATCTACTGTGAATCATGTGGCTCCTTTAAAATAAGCAAGTGAAGAGCGTGCCTTGAAAAAAAAAAAAACATTATTTCCAATCCTCACATTCGTTTCCTCTTGTTTTCTGTCCCTCAAGGTTGTGTCACGAACCGGCTCAAAGCCCGTAACAAAGGGAGACAACGTGGAGATAAGGAGTAACAAAATATATATTTATTAACTAAAGCAACTAAGGAAAATATACAATGGTGTGTGTAATCAGTAATCAGTAGTGTAAGTGAGTGTTTTGCATGCATGAATGTGATAATGCAGGGTGTTGAAAGGTGCCAAAGCAAACAAACGGCCAACAAGAACCACAACACAATCTACAAAGGTGTCTGCATGGAGAGAGTCTCCTCCATGAATGGGGAAGTGGTGTATTTATCCTGGGAAACACCTGGGCCCAGGTGTTTCCCATGTAGCTGACGACCCTCTCAACTCCGCCCACCGGCATCCTAATAAGGAAACAAAAACAAAGACAGAATACGGCAGACAGAGTGGGAGGGTCGTCACAGTTGAGCAATCGAGTATCCCTAGTACAATACACAATATCAGCCCTTTCATACCTGGGCTGACTTTGTTGTTCCATGACAAAAGACAATAGTCAAGGAACTGGATTCTCTGGAGGATGACTCGCATCACAATGCTGTTGGTGTTCATCCTTTGCTACAACACAATTAGGCCTATAGCCATCTGCGTTATTGAGCTGCTGAATGGGCTGCTTGCTATGCCTGCTTAAAAGTGGTGTTTCATTGGATGCGTTCCAAGGGGAACTGCTCTCTCCTTTTTATAACAAGAGGCTCTCACAATAGCAGAGATTGCAGTAATACAGCCATTAGTGGAGGAAGGAATAGCTGAGATTTAGATTTAATATTCTGGCCTCAAAGAGCTGATGCTCTGTCGACTTTCACCTTCTAGATGTTTCTCAACCTCAGGTCCTCGGACCAGCACTGGTCCCTGAGAAGATGCTGAGCGGTCTCTCAGATGGTTAGCTGACACCAATTTAGTGCGTTCTCAAGTGTTAGTTTTGATAGGCCAATAGGCCGAAGCAGACTTTCATAGAGGAAGGACACTAGCGCTCCACTCCCTGCTATTAAAAAAGCTTGAGAAACACTGAACACATGTTTGTTGTTTATCAATGCTTTGTCAGACAGCTTTTACACCTCTGACTTTTTCATAGGTTTTTGTCTTAGATAGGTATATCTTAATGTCCTCCACTGAGTGGAGATACATTGTCACTGCACCTCAGTTAAAATAATGGGTAGTCGGGAGGCAAATCCACGAGGTATGCTTTGTTTGTCCAAATAGGACTCTTGTCTCTGGGCCGATGAGTGCCACTGCCCTACTGTGCTGTGCTGTGCTGTGGTTCTGTAGCTGTATAGGAAGTAATGTGATACTGTTGTAGAGCTTGCTTTCATTATCCAGTGATGCTTTGGACCCACATGTAAAATCTAAAGAGATTTTAAAGAGGCCCATTTATCTGTAATGAGTTTCCACACTAATCAATGCTCTGAGGGCATTGTGTTGATGAAAGCTGGCCCTTTGTTCTGGCACTGCCAATGCAACACAGTTGTAACCTGGATGAGCATGCATTGCAGATCCTGCTTACGTGTCAATATGGACACTGAGAACAAATGATTATGTAACTGCTAACAATGTAATTTATGCCAGCAATTCAAGAGGGCTGTGGTAAACAAGCTATCATAACGTATACTGCCTTAGATCGTCTTTGTAACTGGTGGTAAAACCTCTTGGACTGTTATTGAAGTGAGCAGAACCATACAACAAACTTTAATATATATATTTTTTTTTAAATAAAGTTGACCTATCTACTCTCTCTAACCAACGACCTACCCACAAACCAACCTGATGTTGTGCTGCTGACCACATCTCCCTCCCTTTTAGAAAACACCCAGTCTGACTCCCCTTCCTATTTGATTACTTAACTTTGACACTTATCTCTCGCACTTAGGAGGATACCTGTAGTAGCTTTAGCCCCAGGAAGCAGCAGTAGTTTACTGGCCTGTCTTGACACTGACTCTCCTCTCCTCCCCCTCTCTCGCTCTGCAGTGCCTGAGGATGTCGAGCAAGCGGAACCTGTTTGTGCGGCTGGTGCCATGCCGCTGCCTGCGGGGGGAGGAAGAGACGGTGACGTCACTAGACTACTCCCACTGCAGCCTGGAGGCAGTGCCTAAGGAGATCTTCAGCTTCGAGAAGACCTTGGAGGAGCTCTATCTGGACGCCAACCAGATTGAGGAGCTGCCCAAAGTAAGAAGCAGAGACATGCACACACACACACACACAGATGGACACACAGACCTACACGTTCATAATGGTAGCCTAGTGGTTAGCCTGGGGCGGCAGGGTAGCCTAATGGTTAGAGCGTTGGACTAGTAACCGGAAGGTTGCAAGTTAAAACCCCCGAGCTGACAAGGTACAAATCTGTCGTTCTGCCCCTGAACAGGCAGTTAACCCACTGTTCCTAGGCCGTCATTGAAAATAAGAATTTGTTCTTAACTGACTTGCCTAGTAGTTAAATAAAGGTAATAAAAATAAAATAGGTTCATAATGAATTACCCATACAAATCCCTGACATTGTTTATGACTGTGTTATGTAGCTATATAATGGTATATAAACATGAACCTGTCAAAATTGCAGTAACCGCTCTCCCTGGCAAACATTGTATCTCAGTAGAGTGACATAATGAAATCAGTCCATAAGGATGAGGCTTTCGGTCTTGATCAAGTTGCAGCTTCTGATTTCATTTGGGCCTTATCCTCCTGCTGCTCACAGCAACAACATTGAGTGCATTACCAAGGGATGACTGTAGTGTTTACTAGGGATGCACGGTATATCGGTGAACATATTGGAATCGGCTGATACCGATGTTGGCATTTTTTTTTAGCTAATATCGGCCGATTCCAATGTCTAGTTTAACGTCGATGTTAAAAACCGATGTCAAAGCTACCGTGCATACCTATATAACGTAGGTACATGACGTAATGACGCCACATAAAATGTTGCACTACTCGTGCAACACAGCATTCCTAACCTAGCCCACAATGTCTGCTGTGTGGATCGAACAGTCAACAAGTCAAGCAGTCATTTGAAAGAGTAAGAACATTTCTTTCAGCGAGACAACTCAAAGGCGAAATCCATTAAAGCCAAGATAATGGAATTCATTGCCCTTGACAGTCAACCGTTCTCTGTCGTGGGTGATGTTGGCTTTCACCGACTGGTTGAGCACCGATACACACTACCAAGTGCGCTATTTTTCAGACCGAAGTTAGACAGTATTAGTGTCGATGCTAATAGCTTCACGACATACATATACATATGGAACGCCGTTTGGGTCTTTGCATGTCAAAAAAGATACAGTAGTACTGTCAAAGCTGTACAAAAAAGTCTGCAAACACTGGCCACAAACAATGTGTTTACAGTACCGCGTTGGTAATAAAGCATTATTTGTTTGACCGCAACTTCTGGGGTTGCTAGCATTAGCTTGGTACCTAGCTAGCACCAATACAACTAGCCTGAAAACAATGACAAGTAGAAACTGCAGTTATTTTCATTATTCTTGTTTGATGATTTAGGAATCCTCGTGAGTAAGTATTAGCAAGGTTGCCACTTGTTATTTGCATATTGAAATTGAACTTCAGTTCATGAAAATAAATAGCTAGACAGCTACTTAACCCTGTTGCCGTTATAAGTAGTCAGCTACCTTCATTTGGCTAGTGACACTCGACCGGACCAGGTTATGTGTTGTGAAGCTAGCCACAATAAGGATTAGGCACAATCGTGGAATTTGCAGTTTGCCTTCAAAATAAAAGTATGACATTGACAGTGATGCAAATTAATACAAATAGTAGAATTATGCCATACTTTTACTTTGAAGGCTAACCGCAAAGTCCACTATTGTGGCTAATCCTTATTGTGGCTAGCTTCACATAGATGGTTCCGACAACCATTAATCAAATAAGAACTGTCTTATAAATTAGGGTTATTTTAGATGATGACACCTAGCTATATAGTTAGCTATTTAACTATAGCTACTGAAACAGATTATGTTGTGTTATTTGACACGCAAAGACCCAGACAGCCTTCCATAGAAATCCTGGTTGAGAATGAAACGACTGAACTAATGAACAACGAAACAGCACAGTAAGCAAGTAAGTGAAGGAAATAGGTTTTGATTGTGTTTTACTGGTAATGGGGACATACGTAAATACCAACCAAACTTTTTGGTCAGTGTAGTGTGTGTAACCTTTATTTAACTAGGCAAGTCAGTTTAGAACAAATTCTTATTTACAATGACGGCCCGGACGACACGGGACCAATTGTGCGCCGCACTATGGGACTCCCAAACACAGCTGGATGCGATACAGCCTGGATTCGAACCAGGGCTGTAGTGACGCCTCTTGCACTGAGATGCAGTGCCTTAAGCCGCTATGTCCATGTGTGTGTGTTAGCTATTTAACTGTACTAGAATGCTTAAAAGGTGGCAAAAAAAAAATGTAATATCGGTTATCGGTATCGTTTTTTTTGCAAGGAAAATATTGGATATCGGTATCGGCAAAAAAGATAATATCGGTGCGTCACTAGTGTTTACGGAAGGTGAGAGTATCGTGCCGATTGAACAGAGCCAATCCACAATGCAGCCCTGTGCTTTCCCCCACACTTAGTCAGTCTATTATTCTCAGAGTGTTTGTGACTGAGTCTGCATTTGCTGTGAATGAACTGTAGCTTTCTTTACAAACCGGACTCCTGCCTGAGTCATACTGTGAAATCAACTTGTCTTATTCTCTCTCTCTCTCTCTCTCTCTCTCTCTCTCTCTCTCTTTCTCTCTCTCTCTCTCTCTCTCTTTCTTTCTTTCTTTCTTCTCCCCCCCCCCCCCCATCATAGCAACTGTTCAACTGCCAGATGCTCCACCGGCTGAGCATGCCAGACAACGACCTCACAGTGCTGCCCGCGGCCATCGCCAACCTCATCAATCTCAAGGAGCTGGACGTCAGCAAGAACAGTAAGCAAAATGACCACTGAATGACTACAATGACCACTCTCAATACAATAGTATGACCACTCTCTCAATACAAGAGTATGACCAGCATGACCACTCTCTCAATGCAAGAGTATGACCAGAATGACCACTCTCTCAATACAAGAGTATGACCAGAATGGTTTTGTTGTGCACTTTTAAGAGTTGCAGTCTACCCCTTTTCCCTTTTAAAGTTGACAATGCCTTGTCAGGGCAAACATAGAATCAAATAACATTTTATTGGTCACATACACATGGTTAGCAGATGTTATTGCGAGTGTACGAAATGCTTATGCATCTAGATCCGACAGTGCAGCAGTATCTAACAGGTCATTTCTAACAATTCTACAGCAAAGCCTAATTCCTAACACATTCAACAACAACAACCTAATACACACAGTCTAGTAAAAGAATGGGATGAGAATTTATAAGTATAAAATATATGGATGAGCAGTGACAGAGCAGCTAAGATGCAATAGAGAGTAAAGAATAGATAGTAAAGGATACAGTATATACAGTGCCATGCGAAAGTATTCGGCCCCCTTGAACTTTGCGACCTTTTGCCACATTTCAAACTGTATTTTTTTGTGAAGAATCAACAACAAGTGGGACACAATCATGAAGTGGAACGACATTTATTGGATATTTCAAACTTTTTTAACAAATCAAAAACTGAAAAATTGGGAGTGCAAAATTATTCAGCCCCTTTACTTTCAGTGCAGCAAACTCTCTCCAGAAGTTCAGTGAGGATCTCTGAATGATCCAAGGTTGACCTAAATGACTAATGATGATAAATACAATCCACCTGTGTGTAATCAAGTCTCCGTATAAATGCACCTGCACTGTGATAGTCTCAGAGGTCCGTTAAAAGCGCAGAGAGCATCATGAAGAACAAGGAACACACCAGGCAGGTCCGAGATACTGTTGTGAAGAAGTTTAAAGCCGGATTATATCTTTATGTTTGAAGCCTGAAATGTGGCAAAAGGTCGCAAAGTTCAAGGGGGCCGAATACTTTCGCAAGGCACTGTACATATGAGCTGTGTAATGCGAGATATGTAAACAGTCTTAAAGTGGCATTATTAAAGTGACTGGTGTTCCATTTATTAAAATGGCCAATGATATCAAGTCTGTAGGTAGGCAGCCGCCTCTCTGTGCTAGTGGTGGCTGTTTAACAATCTGATGGCCTTGAGATAGAAGCTGTTTTTCAATCTCTCTGTCCCAGCTCTAAAGCACCTGTACTGACCTCACCTTCTGGATGGATCGGGGTGAACAGGTAGTGGCTCGGGTGGTTATTGTCCTTGATGATGTTGTAGGTGTCCTGGAGGGCAAGTAGTTTGCCCCTGGTGATGCGTTGTGCAGAACGCACCACCGTCTGGAGAACCTTCTGGTTGTGGGCGGTGCAGTTGCCGTACCAGGCGGTGATACAGCCCAACAGGATGCTCTCAATTGTGCACCTGTAAATGTTAATGTTTCAGCCTTCTGAGGTTGAAGAGGTGCTGTTGCGCCTTCTTCACCACACTGTCTGTGTGCGTGGACCATTTCAGTTTGTCGGTGATATGTACACCGAGGAACTTAAAACTTTCCACCTTTTCCACTGCTGTCCTGTCGATGTGGATAGGGGGGTGCTCCCTTTGCTGTTTCCTGAAGTCCACGATCATCTCTTTTGTTTTGCTGACATTGAGTGAAAGGTTATTTTCTTGACACCACACTCCGAGTGCCCTCACCTCCTCCCTGTAGGCTGTCTCGTTGTTGTTGGTACTCAAGCCTACCACTGTAGTGTCGTCTGCAAACTGTCAGATTGTCAGAGATTAATGGTTCAGTAATAGTTCAAGACTGTTCCATCGTCTCTGGCCTAGTCTCACGTGCCAGACAAAGAGAGCAGACAATTCATGCCAGAATGAAGTGGAAAATCCCTGCACTTGGATTCTCAAAGTTTGATTTAAGTCTTTTCAAGTACCTATCTGCAGTGGGATGGTCCGTCTATTTAACTAATTGCACCTTACTCTCCATCTTGTTGTCAATGGAAATTACTGAAACATAAAACATTTGTTTAGATTAAATTATTTAAAAAGTATCCCTGCATCGGTTACACAAACTCTCCAATCTCACGTTGAGATGATTTAAAACAAAGAAAATCTAGTGCCAATACCACACAAAAGTACTGTTTCACCATACCTTGATTTAAACACAATAGTAGATCACACAGCTGACAAACCCTTATGTAATAAACTAAGGAAGTCAAGACAGGACAAGTCAGATTTCAAAATAAATACTGTATGCTAGAATACCTAGGCCTTGCACTACCATAAAACAACTATGGCCAAATCTCAGATGACACCATAGACCATGTAATGTAGGGATTTGCACAGTAATTAAAATACCCAAACGAACGTTAGCATTCGAATACTTGTGTGAGGATTCATTTTTGAAAGAAAATACATTTTAAAACTGAAAATGTTAGTAAATTAAAATATCCATGTGACATTGTTACATAGAAGTATATACTATGACATTTCAAATTATTAACTTAATAAAACAACAAACCTTTCAATGTAGTTTTTATGATGTGCACGGTGCGGCACTTAAAAAAGACAGGTAGAGCCGTCTGGTAAAAATAACTTGTTTTTTAAACTACAGAAAAATAGTGCATGCATATGTATTCACCCCCTTTGCTATAAAGCCCCTAAATAAGATCTGGTGCAACCAATTACCTTCAAAAGTCACATACTTAGTTAGATTGCACACAGGTGTACTTTATTTATGTATCACATGATCTGTCACATGATCTCAGTATATATACACCTGTTCTGAAAGGCCCCAGGGTCTGCAACACCACTAAGCAAGAGGCACCACCAAGCAAGTGGCACCATGAAGACCAAGGAGCTCTCCAAACAGGTAATGGATAAAGTTGTGAAGAAGTACAGATCAGGGTTGGGTTATAAAAAAGTATCAGAAACTTTGAACATCCCACGGAGCACCATTAAATCCATTATTAAAAAATTGAAAGAATATGGCACCACAACAAACCTGCCAAGAGAGGGCCGCCCACCAAAACTCATGTACCAGGCAAGGAGGGCATTAATCACAGATGCAACAAAGAGACCAAAGTTAACCCTGGAGGAGCTGCAAAGCTCCACAGCGGAAATTGGAGTATCTGTCATTAGGACCACTTTAAGCCGTACACTCTTTACGGCTTTACGGAAGAGTGACCAGAAAAAAAGCCATTGCATGAAGAAAATAATAAGCAAACGTTTGGTGTTTGCCAAAAGGCATGTGGGAGACTCCCCAAACATATGGAAGAAGATACTCTGGTCAGATGAGACCAAAATTTAGCTTTTTGGCCATCAAGGAAAACGCTGTGTCTGGCACAAACCCAACACCTCTCATCACCTGAGAACACCATCCACACAGTGAAGCATGGTGGTGGCAGCATCATGCCACGGGGATGTTTTTCATTGGCAGGGACTGGGAAACTGGTCAGAATTGAAGGAATGATGGATGGCACTAAATACTGGGAGATTCTTGACGGAAACCTGTTTCAGTCTTCCAGAGATTTGAGACTGGGACGGAGGTTCACCTTCCAGCAGGGCAATGACCCTAAGCATACTGCTAAAGCAACACTCGAGTGGTTTAAGGGGAAGCATTTAAATGTCTTGGAAGGGCCTAGTTAAATCCCAGACCTCAATTCAATTGAGAAACTGTGGTATGACATAAAGATTGCTGTACACCAGTAGGAACCCATCCAACTTAAAGGAGCTGGAGCAGTTTTGCCTTGAAGAATGGGCAAAGATTCCAGTGGCTAGATGTGCCAAGCTTATGGAGACATATCCCAAGAGACTTGAAGCTGTAATTGCTGCAAAAGGTCGCTCGACAAAGTATTGACTTTGGGGAGGTGAATAATTAAGTACGCTCAAGTCTTGTTTTTTTTATTTTCTAATTTCTTGTTTGTTTCACAATAAAAAATATTTTGCGTCCCAAATATAATGTGCTACATTTGAATACTAGTTCACTGCATAGGGAGTAGTGAAGGGTTCCCCAACTGGAGGCCCGCGAGTTACTTTATTTTACCCCCCAAGTTTTTATATTGGGCATAAAAAACTAAAAACACCAGAAAATCAGCTCCAGGTGATTTTAATTTTGGAAATCTGTTCCAAAGTATTCCCATGAATAATAGAGAGATATGTGATCGTATACAAATGTATGGATTGTTTGAAATTACTATATTTTAGTCAAATATTTAATCTGTTTGGGCTTCTTGCGGTTAATTTGCAGTCTACAAATGATTTGGAATTATGTTCTGCTCTCCTGGCCATCCACTCAAGAATAAATCAGCCAGTGGTTGAATCTAGTTGATGATCCCTAGAAGGAGGGTGAGCCAGTCCTAGTTAACTGTGAATGAAGCTCCCCAGAGCGGTCTCTCACCCCCAGTCTAATGGAAGAGCTGCTCTCTGCTAGTTGTCAGTGTGAGAAAGCACATGTATGTGTGTGTGGACAGCTACTACATTGATCAAATGGGATTTTCACCAAATAAGGGTTTACAGACATTCTCTAAGCTAGATTCTAAAACTGCAGAGTAGCATGGCCAGGCATTTACTATTGAGTGAAGTTTTTATTTTTTTACATTTTGTTCACTTCATCTTGCTAATGTAAATGGAGAAATAAATATCAGATATCTGAAAATCACTAGAACGTTACCACTGCTGTGTGAGTAAAATGTAATGTCATATAGGCCTAGCAAACAATTCCAAAATAATCAGACACCTGTTTATTTGGGCGCTGTTGAATTAGATTTTTAAAGAATTGTGCAAAAGTCAGGTCCCTTCAGATTGCTGTGCTTGTAGACGTTGCCTCGTACTGCCTTTATTACAATTATTACATCCTCTCTGATGGAGACCAAGACGACTTGTTCCCTGGGAAGGATCAGAGTCCAGGCTCAGTACAGCTGAGTGGCACGCACACACACACTCACACAAACACAATTTTCTGTTCTACCGCTCCAGGGCACTGAGTGACACAGACAGCCAAAGAAGTAGCAAAGAAAGAAAGGAATACATCTGACTCTGATCTTTAGTCGAGGCGAAACCATATCGTTTGTTGTTCTCCACTTGGTTTGTCGTGTCCATCCACATCAGTAATGTCCGTACCAGGCTAATCGAACCAAGAGTTTGGAAGGTCTGGGGAGTTTTTAGTGACTTAAGTCTGCATCTCTTTACTTTTATAGAAGCTTACCCTCCTTCACCCGGTACTCAGGGCTAAGTGTTGTGAACACAAAACAAAGTAAGTGGAAATTAATCTTGAGACTTGCTCACAACCCGCCCCCTGTGGTTGAGCGGCTGTTTTGGTGAGAACTCCCAGACACTCTTTCAACTTCTGTCTGCTAATGGGTCACCTCTTAGAGCACTCAGCTCTGAGGTTGTTTACAGAGGAAAGGTGCAGCCCAGGAGCTCTAACACACATTAATCTACACACAAAGAATAAAGACCAAGCGAAAACAGGTTTTAGACATTTTTGCACAAAAAAATTAATAATACATACAGTTGAAGTCGTAAGTTTACAAACACTTACGTTGGAGTCATTAAAACTAGTTTTTCAACCACTCCACAAATTTCTTGTTAACAAACTATATTTTTTGGCAAGTCGGTTAGGACATCTACTTTGTGCATGACACAAGTCATTTTTCAAACAATTGTTTACAGACAGATTATTTCACTTATAATTCACCATTATGCCTTTAAACAGCTTGAAAAATTCCAGAAAATTATGTCATGGCTTTAGAAGCTTCTGATAGGCTAATTCACATAATTTGAATCAATTGTGAAGTACCTGTGGATGTATTTCAAGGCCTACCTTCAAACTCAGTGCCTCTTTGCTTGACATCATTGGAAAATCAAAAGAAAACAGCCAAGACCTCAGAAAAAATATTGTAGACCTCCACAAGTCTGGTTCATCCTTGGGAGCAATTTCCAAATGCCTGTACAAACAATAGTACGCAAGTATAAACACAATGGGACCACGCAGCCGTCATACCGCTCAGGAAGGAGACGTGTTCTGTCTCTTAGAGATGAACGTATTCTGGTGCGAAAATTTCAAATCAATCCCAGAATAACAGCTAAGGACCTTGTGAAGATGCTGGAAGAAATAGGTACAAAAGTATCTATATCCACAGTAAAACTAGTCCCATGTCGACATAACCTGAAAGGCCGCTCAGCAAGGAAGAAACCACTGCTCCAAAACCGCCATAAAAAAGCCAGACTACGGTTTGCAACTGCACATGGAGACAAAGATTGTACTTTTTGGAGAAATGTCCTCTGGTCTGATGAAACAAAAATAGAACTGTTTGGCCATAATGACCATCGTTACGTTTGGAGGAAAAAGGGGGAGGCTTGCAAGCCGAAGAACATAATCCCAACCGTAAAGCACGGGGGTGGCAGCATCATGTTGTGGGGGTGATTTGCTGCAGGAGGGACTGGTGCACTTCACAAAATAGATGGCATCATGAGGTAGGAAAATGATGTGGATATATTGAAGCAACATCTCAAGACATCAGTCAGGAAGTTAAAGCTTGGTTGCAAATGGGTCTTCCAAGCGGACAATGACCCCAAGCATACTTCCAAAGTTGTGGCAAAATGGCTTAAGGACAACAAAGTCAAGGTATTGGAGTGGCCATCACAATGCCCTGACCTCAATCCTATAGAAAATGGGTGGGCAGAACTGAAAAAGCATGTGCGAGCAAGGAGGCCTACAAACCTGACTCAGTTACACTATCTCTGTCAGAATGAATGGGCCAAAATTCACCCAACGTATTGTGGGAAGCTTGTGGAAGGCTACCCAAAACGTTTGACCCAAGTTAAACAATTTAAAGGCAATGCTACCAAATACTAATTGAGTGTATGTAAACTTCTGACCCACTGGGAATGTGATGAAAGAAATAAAAGCTGAAATAAATCATTCTCTCTACTATTATTCTGACATTTCACATTCTTAAAATGAAGTGGTGATCCTAACTGACCTAAGTCAGAGCAAAAACCAAGCCATGAGGTCGAAGGAATTGTCCGTAGAGCTCCGAGACTCAATTGTGTCAAGGCACAGATCTGGGGAAGGATACCAAAACCTTTCTGCAGCATTAAAGGTCCTCAAGAACACAGTGGCCTCCATTCTTAAATGGAAGACGTTTGGAACCACCAAGACTCTTCCTAGAGCTGGCTGCCTGGCCAAACTGAGCAATCGGGAGAGAAGGGCCTTGGTCAGCGAGGTGACCAAGAATCCAATGGTCACTCTGACAGAGCTCCAGAGTTCCTCTGTGGAAATGGGAGAACCTACTAGAAGGACAACCATTTCTGCAGCACTCCACCAATCAGGCCTTTATGGTAGAGAGCCTAGACGGAAGCCACTCCTTAGTAACAGGCACATGACAGCCTGCTTGGAGTTTGCTAAAAGGCACTTGAAGGACTCTCAGACCATGAGATACAAGATTCTCTGGTCTGATGAAACCAAGATTGAACTCTTTGGCCTGAATGCCAAGCGTCACGTCTGGAGAAAACCTGGCACCATTCATGACCTGGCCAGAACCATCCCTACAGTGAAGCATGGTGGTGGCAGCATCGTGCTGTGGGGATGTTTTTCAGAGGCAGGGACTGGAAGACTAGTCAGGATCGAGGGAAAGATGAACAGAGCAAAGTACAGAGAGATCCTTAATGAAAACCTACTCCAGAGTGCTCTAGATATCAGACTGGGGTGAAGGTTCACCTTCCAACAGGAGTGGTTTCGGGACAAGTCTCTGAATGTCCTTGAGTGGCCTAGCCAGAGCCCTGACTTGATCCCGATCAAACATCTCTGGAGAGACCTGAAAATAGCTGTGCAGTGATGCTCCTGATCCAACCTGACAGAGCTTGAGAGGATCTGCAGAGAAGAATGGGAGAAACTTCCAAATACAGGTGTGCCAAGCTTGTAGCGTCATACCCAAGAAGACTCGAGGCTGTAATCGCTGCCAACGGTGTTTCAACAAAGTATTGAGTAAAGGGTCTGAATACTTATGTAAATTTGATTTTTACGTTTTTTTATTTATAATACATTTTCAAATATGTCTAAAACCTGTTTTTGCTTTGTCATTATGGGGGATGGTGTGTAGATTGATGAGGGGAAAAAACGATTTCATCCATTTAAGAATAAGGCTGTAATGTAAAAAAATGTTTAAAAGGTGAAGGGGTCTGAATACTTTCCGAATGCACTGTATATGTTCACAGAGCTCTCCTGCTGTAGAAAAGCTCTCGGACATGCTCTCATTATCCCCTTTACATATTATTTGTCATTGTCATTTTCTTGTCACTTCATCCTTTTGTTTTCTTACTTTTTGATCCTCTGTCCACCACTTATTGAATCCTCCTGCTTTACAAAGATTGGGGACAATCTTTGAAATTGGAGGCCTAAATGGTCAATTATGGTGTACAGAACTGTATGTTCTTTGTGTTAACGCATTACATGTAGGTTCTCATCAGTAGATAATTAAACCAGATCTATATGTTAGCCTACTACCTTTTGATAAACATTAGGCCTAATTACGTACCTTCATATATATGCTACTGTAGAAGCCATAGATCATCCAGTTTAATAAGAAAGCTGGGGTTGAATGTGGGACATGGAATAGATTAAGTAAGTTATACAATTTAGAGTTGATATTGCTCTTTGATCTAGGAGATATGAAGATGTTTCATCTTGCTTTGTGGCATATCCCCCAGGAATGGTAACACATGTTTAAATAATTAAACGGCTTATATGTTGACATGCTGTAATTGTACATCTGGTTTATGTTCTAGGTATCCAGGAGTTTCCAGAAAATATCAAGAACTGCAAAGTCCTGGCCATTGTTGAAGCAAGTGTGAATCCCATCTCCAAGTAAGTTTGGTACAAGTCATTTGAAGTCACACCTGTATATTTAGCTACACATGCATAGGGTACGACTCTGCCTTGGTATGTTAAACCCCTAAGGCTAGACCATTCACTAAATGGTGATTATATTGTTCTCACGGATCTATGCGGCAATCTTACCTAAATGTTTTCTCTCTAATCGCTCTTGCCAAATAGGATTTTAATTTGAGCTGTTGATACCACTGACAATGAGTAAAGATCATATTCAAACCAAGATGTATTGAACAAGGATAATGCTTGGGAACTATAAACAGTTGGCAGACATTCACTTTCTTTTCATTACAAAGATCGGATTTACGCTATTGTTCCCAAAGGGAAAATTGTCTTGGACACGCAGTACTTTTTGCTTGGCTCCTGTGCCATACTTAGCCTAGAATTGATATCATAATTCCTCTCTTTTTACGATGCTAAACTTAAAGGCCAAAGTGTGGTCAAAAACATGATTTGCCTGTGCTTTATATATATTTCCACACTGAGGTTGGAATAATACTGTGAAATTTTGAAAATTATGATAATGCCCTTTTAGTGTAAGAACTGTTTGAAAAGACAACTTTAAATTTCAGCCTGTTTTGGTGGGATGCCATTTTGGCCTGCCTGGTGACATTAATTCATTTATAGACCAATAAGAAAGCGAGTTCCAAACCTCTCTGCCAATAACAGCTAGCTTTCGGTTTTCTCTTTCCTAAGAAGCTATTTTTGTGTCTTTTTGACCATTTTTATTTAAAATAATCACAGTAAGGTACTTAATGTTCCCCATAAATGATTTGATATTGATATAAAAACGGCTGCATTGGGCATTTAACACCCTCAGCGGGCAAGGTAATAAACCGATGCAACTTGTTTTCATGGGAAATGGAAAGAGCCTGTGACGTTACTTCCGCTTATGGACGTTAACAAGGCGACACCCCATCTTAACTCCTCCACATTTATGGATTGGTTCGAAAGTGCAGAAGAGAACCTTCCCCTGACCAGTTTTATTTTTTCTCTTCAGGACCAGAAATAATCGCCGCTCAGGCGTTTATTTTACGCCTGCTCCGTTAATTAGACCTTTAATTACACCTATTGCTTCAGTATAAATGTTTTGTCTGTCTCCTTGATGATGTTAGTGATGAGGCTAGTAATCTGACCATGTTGCTCCTGTCTCCCCTGCAGGCTCCCAGAGGGTTTCACCCAGCTCCTCAGCCTGACACAGCTCTACCTGAATGACGCCTTCCTCGAGTTCCTACCAGCCAGCTTTGGCAGGTAAGATGTCAGACAATCTATCAAACACAATTCATATATATGAATACAAATAAATATTCGTATACAGATATTTTGCACAACCACCATTACCCAGGCCTAAACCCTCATAGAGCAAACCTCAAAACAAATAATCTGTATTTGTTGGCCTATTTGTACATGCAAGGAAGCAGGCAGGTATTGAAAATGTGGGCATGGGGTATAATGATATCTCCTCGGGTCAGTAAGAATAGCACGATCAGGTACTGTTGGTAATTTCCTCGAGACAGGAAGTCTTACAGTGATGTTGGAATGTCAGGCATGAATCTCATCTTCCTTATCTCATCTTCAGAGTAGGGGAGCTTAACCTCCCCATGGAAATGCTTTAAACTGGGAAAAGCCTGAAGTCGGGAGAGTGTGTGTTCGTGTGTACGTGACATTGCAGTGTGACATTATAAGTCAGAGGAACCAGTGTGTGAATGCAATGTGAAGTGAAAGTTTGAGATAAAATCAACTGCTACAACCATTTTTTCCACCAATTGCTTCAACTCCCACCATGGCCTAAAATGAACACCCACTAAATGCAGGTAGATTTTGGCATTGGCTGGTAAGAATGTATATCTAATTCAGAAGCCAAGTTGGCAGGTGGTCACACTCAGGGCTCTATAGTGCCAGCATGTATTAAAATAGTCAAAAGTCAAGTATAGACACACGTGCGAGTTGTGCTTTATAGCTAAATAAATGCTGCAGTAGCTGTTTTCAAAGTATTTCTGCCATTTAGTTTCATATCTTGTAATGCACAAAGAAATATGAATCATAACCTCATCCCACCTTGCGCAGCAGCACAGCCTGGCTGGGGCACAGACGCGCACTGTGAGTGAATGCTGAAAGATTTGTTTTTAGAAGCCATGCGCACAGGCATAAAATTGTCTAACTACTAATGTAAGACTTTATCCTGGTGTTTCTCTATATATTTGGATTGTTTTGTTCACAAGTTAGGTTGTTTTTAAATGCTTGAGTTTGCTTCCACTACTGCCGAAGAGCAAGACCTCATTGGCCTCTACTAGTCAGATTCTCACAGCCACACATGAAGACTTGAGTGGCCCAGCTACCATGGTAACCTTAAAGGGGCACATTTTAAAGGGGAACATTTTTGTCCCATCTGTGATATTTTGATTTGACTCAGGTCACAAAATATTAAATTGAGCAATATACCATATTACTTCTTACTGGTATTGCATCCCTTGTTTTGGAAACATTACTAAGCATGCCATTCTGTTTTGTTTTGTGTTTTTTGCTGTAATTAATGCAGAAAAAATATTTGGTCTGACTTTAGGCCCTGAATCCCACTCCTGACTCCCACACACTCCATTACATCTCCCCTGTCTCTATAGACTCACTTTTTATTATATGATGGTTATCTCTCGTGGTAAAGGTCACAACTTTATTTAAACCATAGTATTTATGTCATTGAAAATAAGAATTTGTTCTTAACTGACTTGCCTAGTTAAATAAAGGTAAAAAAATATATATTATTTTTAAAAATACGGTAGAGTGCGTATACATAAATCGTCTGGCAGGAAACCATGCTACTGACCCTATGTAGCTTTTTCTTGGGCTCAATTTCCCCACGTTATGGCTGAATCACGAATGGGTTTCAATCTAGAAAAACATATCTGTAGGACTCTCATCATTGGCCAGACCCCAGTGATCCAGCCCCAGGAAAACCTTTTGTTTTGTGTCAAAACCATCCAGTAAAACGACACTATCCCTGAAGGCTGAGTATCAACATTGAGTGTTATGTCATTGACTTATATTCTCTGTCTGTCTCTGTCTCTCTCTCTCTCTTTCTCTCATTCTCTCCTCCCCTTCCTCTCTCTCTTTCTCTCCCTCTCCCTCAGGTTGACTAAACTGCAGATCCTGGAGCTGAGAGAGAACCAGTTAAAGATGTTGCCAAAGTAAGTTGTCCCTGTTTCTGTTTCACGTGTTGTTTTCCCCACATCAAAGCCCTTACAGACCTCACAGCTCTGAGTCCCCAGACAAACAAGAGGTGGCTCTTTGTGAGCGACCTTGTCTCTCTCTCTTCCCTAGGCACTCTTGCTTTCTCGGTTTGTTTCTCTCTCACCGTGTTTCTCTGTGGCATTGAATTCCAACGTGTTATATAAGAGTGCTACCTCTGTTGCGATCTGTGACAGGTTTTATAATCCAGAGTACTCAGACTGTAGCTCATGTTCCATTTCGCCTTTTGAAAGCCTCCACTACCTACCTACCTCTGTGTCTATGTGTGTTCACTGCCCAAATAATCCATTGATTATGAAGGGGATCCTGAGTGCTGCAGGTGGTTTTGGAGTCTCATCTCTTTCTGTCATGCTCTTTCTTGTTGTCTTTCTCTTTCCCCTTCCCTCTTCCCCTCTGCTCTCTTTGTCTGATTTCCCCTCTCTCTTTCTTTACCCTCTGTCTCTCTTCTCTTGATCTTTCTGTGTCTAATTGACGCCCACCTATCTTGGTCCATTTCCATTTGCTCTGTGTGTCTATGAGACAGCAGCCAGGCCTGTTAGGGTTCGGTGCTCTGACAAACAGAGGCCTAATGGCCAGAGAGATGCAAGCATCCCAGGGATGTAAATAAACACAAACACACACAAATTGCAAGTGCAAACACACACAACTGCCCATATGCACCATCACCCCCCCCCCCCCCCCCCCCCCACTCATAACAACACTCATCCTACCCCAGACACTTTTTGACAACAGCACCGTCGCGCGTTCCTCACTAATTTCTCTGGCACTCTGTACAGACCCCAGTACAGAGCACTCTGTACTGACTCCAGTGTCTCTGAAAGCAGCTTTGAAACGGAGCCTGGCACTCCTCCTAGCCTGCCAATCACAGGGCAGGAATGTTCCGACGCTGGCGGACACTCAGCGTGCTATCACCGTCCGAAAATACTGCCGTGTTTTTATATCCAACCCAACATTTATTATGACGGCAACCCTAGAGGTCGCGGTGAAACCGCCTCGTTGTACAGTTTGGTTGTTCAGTCAGAAAGGTATACATGGTATGGATTAAAGGGTGATGTTTTGAGGAGCAGCGAAGACGAAACAGCCTCCACAGGGGGAAGAGCATTACTGTTAGCCCCCAGTACTGAGCAGTGTTTGGTTTGACTGGGAGTCTTGAGGACTCGGGCTGCGTCCCAAATTGCAACCAATTGTCTATATAGTGAAGCACTTTTGACCGGAACCCTTTGGTCCGTGGTCAGAAGTAGTGCACTATAAGGGGAAAAGTGTGCCATTTGGAAATGAACCTACAGGTTCATCCCCACTGAGAAATGACTTAGCTGATCTGTTCCCAAATATAACCAAGCCCTTCGCCATTCTTTTCTTCTATTTATCTATCTTTTATTTCCCCTAGTAGTAGCTGTCATATTAAATAATTAGCCGAACACACTTCATCTGATATTATAGGTTGTGTTTAGACTTTGTTGTTTGTCTAAGTAACACTTATATGTATTATCATGTTTTGTTTTATATAATGGTCATTCATGTTGTAATCATCATCCAGCTCTCCTATATCTGTGGGTCTACACAGCATGTCAGCGAAGTGTGGAATAGATGTTGAAATTATATTTGATATAATGGCTGACCTCACGGTTGTTATATCACCCATCAGTATTATATCACCCGTCAGTATTATATCACCAATGGTATTGTGTACCAAAGCCCTGTATGAGTACTTCACAGGAGTGTGCACTTGTACAAGGACACTCAGATTAATGCCACAGAGAGGGACAGGGACTAATGCATTGTATTATGCTCCTGGAGTCCCCTGGTTCTTCCTCTCCCCATCCAGTGTGCACTTTAGTGTGTGTGTGTGTGTGCGCGCGAGAGAGCATTAATGGGTAGAGGAAAGGTCATCTCTGAGTCATCGCTGTAGGCATCTGGGCCATCAGAGGAGAGGGGAATCTAGTTGTTTACCCTTGTGGTGATGGTTTGAGTGTACATATCCTTAGACCATTGTAAGGATAAAAAGGGATATTCTGTCATCTCATTGTCAACTTCAATTGACAACTGTGTGGCCAAGCACAACTCCAACACCATCATTAAGTTTGCTTACGACACAACAATGGTAGGCCTGATCACCGATAACGATGAGACAGCTTATAGGGAGGAGGTCAGCGATCTGGCAGTGTGGTGCCAGGACAACAACCTCTCCCTCAATGTGAGCAAGACAAAGAGATGATCGTGGACTACAGGAAAAGGGGTACCGAACCGACCCCCGTTGACATCGACAGGGCTGAAGTGGAGCGGGTCGAGAGTTTGAAGTTCCTTGGTGTCCACATCACCAACAAACTATCATGGTCCAAACACACCAAGACAGTTGTGAAGAGGGCACAACAGCACCTGTTCCCCCTCAGGAGACTGAAAAGAGTTGTCATGGTTCCCCAGATCCTCAAAACGTTCTACAGCTGCACCATCAAGAGCATCCTGACCAGTTGCATCACCGCCTGGTATGGCAACTGCTAGGCATCTGACCGTAAGGTGCTACAGAGGGTAGTGCGTACAGCCCAATACATCACTGGGGCCAAGCTTCCTGCCATCCAAGACCTATATACTAGGCGGTGTCAGAGGAAGCACAAACAAATTGTCAAAGACTCAAGTTATAGACTGTTCTCTCTGCTACGGCATGACAAGCGGTACCAGTGCGCCAAGTCTAGGTCCAAAAGGCTCCTTAACAGCTTCTACCCACAAATTATAAGACTGCTGAACTATTAATCAAATGGTCACCTGGCCTATTTATGTTGACACCTTCCCCCTGCTTTGTTTTTACACTGCTGCTGCTCGCTGTTTATTATCTATACGTTGTCACTTTACCCCTACCTACATGTACAGATTACCTCGACTAACCTGTACCCCCGCACATTTACTCGGTACCAGTGTACCCCCTGTATATAGCCTCGTTATTGTTGTGTAATTTTGTGTTACTTTTTATTTTATTTTTTACCTTAGTTTATTTAGTAAATATAAATTGATATGATTTCCCCCAGACCCGAAGAGAAATCTGAAAATCTACTGCTGACAATTTGTTAGAAATCAATGAAACTCAAAGCAAGCCTGGATATGGAGGAAAGTGTTAGACCAACGTCCATCCTTATTTGAACAAAAGTATTTTTTTCCTTCTTTTTCTTATTGAATATCCAAAACATAGAATATACTTGCAGTGAAGCCACTCAACAACTACACCACCCCAGTCATCCAAACGACTCCCATTCAGAGCGACACACAGAAGCATCCAGGGTCAATGCCCTGCTCAAGGGCACGTCAACAGATCTCCCACAAGGCCAAAAATACCAGGGACGTTCCCCATAGCTGTCCCTCAACCGTCCGAGACCCCACCCACAGTCCCCCCCCCCAAGAAAAAATAAAGTAAAATGTATTCCATTCTCCACCCCCAAGAACCCCCCCAATGCACCCACAACCAAGAAAATGAACTCAGGAGACAAAAAAAAAACTGAAAACAACAAACCATAACAGCAAGGCCAACTTTATATGTTTGAGTGCATGTCTCACACTATTTACATGTGTGTATTTGAATGAGAGTGTGTGTATATGCATGTGTACAAACACCTGCACGGCATCAGCCTCAGGCAAACCAGCATTAGCTGTAAAAACACTGCCCCTCAGTGTCATTCAAACGTTTTATTATTTTTTAGACTTTATCTTTGAACTTCATTCTATCTCTCACCCAGCAACTCCACTCCCACTTGTCTCCAATTCCACATCCCAACCCTGAACAAACGTCTTTGCCATGTCGTTAAATTCTTCATGCCCCCCTGGTGTAACATAACCGTCTTGAGTATCTGTGTGAAATGTTGTGCTGCTTTTTGCTGTGACGAAATCGGCCTTAAATGTGTGAGAGTGAAGCCTGGGCTGGAGACTGCTATAACAGGCCATGGGTGATATACCACATGAAGCAGTCTTTTAAGAAACTAGACTACAGGGACACACACACACACACACGAATGAATGAATGAGCACACAAATGCTGCTGTTGTGGTTGACTCCTTGTATTCCCGGCTCCTTTGCTCAACATCAATCTCTTTCTCTCTCTCTCTTTCCCTTTCCAGAAGCATGCACAAGCTCACCCAGCTGGAGAGATTGGACTTGGGGAGTAACGAGTTCACTGAAGTGGTGAGTGTCTGTCTGTCTTTCTGTCCTCCCAAGGCTGAACCTCAGTACTCTGAAGTCAGTGTCTTCATCTCCATCTCCCCATCTTCATTCACTGTTCTGGAGATAGAAGACAGGTGACAGCAATATGGAGACAGGCCCTACGGGGTAACCTGTCTGCTTCTCTCAGATCTGTGAGGAGGAGGGAAATGAGTCAAGAAGAGGTCACTTCAGACAGATTATTTGCATCCCTTTAAAGTGTCTGAGAGACTGTATGGCTAATTGTAGGGCTAATATGCACAATTATTCCTGTATGGTTGTAAATTAATTTATCTAACATTTCTCTCCCTTACCGTCTATCTATGCGTGTGTCTCTCTCACTCGCTGTCTCTCTCTTGCTGTCTCTCTCACGTTCTCTCTCCATCTCGCTGTCTCACTCTCTGTCTCGCTCTCTGTCTCGTTCTCTGTCTCACTCTCTGTGTCGCTCTCCGTCTCGTTTTCTGTCTCACTCTCTGTGTCGTTCTGTCTCACTCTCTGTGTCGCTCTCTGTCTCACTCTCTGTGTCGCTCTCTGTGTCGCTCTCTGTGTCGCTCTTTGTCTCACTCTCTGTGTCGTTCTCTGTCTCACTCTCTGTGTCGCTCTTTGTCTCACTCTCTGTGTCGCTCTCTGTCTCACTCTCTGTGTCGCTCTCTGTCTCATTCTCTGTGTCGCTCTCTGTCTCACTCTCTGTGTCGCTCTCTGTCTCGCTCTCCCTCTCTCTTTCTCTCTATTTTTTTCCAGCCTGAGGTATTGGAGCAGCTCACTGGAATCAAAGAGTTGTGGATGGATGGAAACAGACTGACATTCCTACCAGGGGTAAAATGATGAACTGCCATTCAACTCCCCATAGGCTTAGTCTTCCTGTTCAGTGCCTCGGCTTTCATAGTGTCTGTCCTGTCTTCTCCTACCTACAGTATGGTGATGAGTCATTCCCCCAGAGCTGTCATTATAAATAAGAATTTGTTTATAATTAACCTGCCTGGTAAAATTAAGGTAAAATAAACTGTTTTGATCAACATTGCTTTGTTCAAGCTAACATAGTAGTATATTATTATAGACGTGAACGATGACGATAATGCAATGGCAATGTTATGAAGTTGTAATAATGCCTCTCTTGTACTCTGGGTAGTTTTGCTGCATGCCCATCGTAATAAGATTCATGTCACGAATGACGAAGCCACAGACCAATTAATCTGTTGATTCAAAGTCATTCAGTGATAATTCAAACGATTGTGTTTTGTTATTGTTCGTTGTCAGCACACCTTCTGTTGCGTAAAGTCTCTCGCTCTCGCTCGCTCTGTCTCTCTTTTCCCCTCTGTCCCTCTCTTTCTTTCTCATGGATATGCCAAGCTTGTTTGGTAAATAGGTCATAATTAAAGCATTAGCGCGCCGCTAGCATTTTGACAGCACCACCACCAACCCCGCAATTATAGGCTATTCCTCTGTTAAGATTACTGAGTTCTACCTGGCCTCAATGCAGAACATTATAAAAAATATATACAAAAATAAACAATGCCTAAGAACGGTGATCTGTACACAGCATTTCACTGCGCTAGTGTTTGTTATAGTGAAGCCTCGTCAGCCAACCCATTCTTTCCCTTTCCTTTTATCTTTTGTTCATTTCAGTGAAAGTGTGTGTGTGTGTGTGTGTGTGTGGGGGGGGGGGGGGGGGGGGGTTGCAGGCTTTCGGGTTCCTGTGTTCAGATTGGTCCGGCCAGGGGTATTCCTGTGTTCAGATTGGTCCGGCCAGGGGTATTCCTGTGTTCAGATTGGTCCGGCCAGGGGTATTCCTGTGTTCAGATTGGTCCGGCCAGGGGTATTCCTGTGTTCAGATTGGTCAGGCCAGGGGTATTCCTTTGTTCAGATTGGTCAGGCCAGGGGTATTCCTGTGTTCAGATTGGTCAGGCCAGGGGTATTCCTGTGTTCAGATTGGTCCGGCCAGGGGTATTCCTGTGTTCAGATTGGTCAGGCCAGGGGTATTCCTGTGTTCAAATTGGTCAGGCCAGGGGTATTCCTTTGTTCAGATTGGTCAGGCCAGGGGTATTCCTGTGTTCAGATTGGTCAGGCCAGGGGTATTCCTGTGTTCAGATTGGTCAGGCCAGGGGTATTCCTTTGTTCAGATTGGTCCGGCCAGGGGTATTCCTTTGTTCAGATTGGTCCGGCCAGGGGTATTCCTGTGTTCAGATTGGTCAGGCCAGGGGTATTCCTGTGTTCAGATTGGTCAGGCCAGGGGTATTCCTGTGTTCAGATTGGTCCGGCCAGGGGTATTCCTGTGTTCAGATTGGTCAGGCCAGGGGTATTCCTGTGTTCAGATTGGTCAGGCCAGGGGTATTCCTGTGTTCAGATTGGTCAGGCCAGGGGTATTCCTGTGTTCAGATTGGTCAGGCCAGGGGTATTCCTGTGACTGTTTTAACCCCTCGATGTAATTCCAAGTTGAATTAGCCCCGTCAGCCTCAAACCTCCCTGTTTCTCATTTCAGTAGAGATCAATGCCCTATATATAGCCTAGTGCTAATCCCACCTCATTTGTACTTTCAAGGGGACCTTCAAGAGATTTGTCAGAAACAGTAAACAATATCTAGAAAGGAAAAATACACAAAAGACATTACTATCTCAATGGAACATAATTTAATAAAGGATTCTGTGTGTGTGTTTGTATTCATACCCGTGTGTGATCTCCAGATGCTAGGCACTCTGAAGCAGCTGTCCTACCTTGACGTCTCCAAGAACAACCTGGAGATGGTGGACGAGCAGATTTGTGGCTGTGAGAGCCTGCAGGACCTACTGCTTTCTAACAATGCACTCACACAGCTGCCCGGATCCATAGGTGAGCAGCTACGTACACATGCGCACACACACACAGACTGGCACAAATACTGACACTCACACAGACACACACACGCAGAGAGACTGACACAAATATCCATGCACAAACATACACACACTAAGTGCCCATCTCTTTACCCCATAATAAAGTCTGTTTGACGTAGCCCAGTGACCAGACATAGGGTATTGTGTGTCTAATGAACAGCTTGGTTGTTATTGGTTGTTATTCTGAAGTGAAGATAAATCTTGTCTGTAATAGAATTTCCTTCTGGAATGAATGGCTCAAATATACTGTGTATTCGGAAAGTATGCAGAGCCCATGACTTTTTCAAAATGTTGTTAAACTACAGTTTTATTTTAAAATTGAAAAAATACTTATTTTTCTCATCAATCTACACACAAAATCCTATAATGAAATATCACATTTACATAAGTATTCAGACCCTTTACTCAGTACATTGTTGGCAGCGATTACAGCCTCGAGTCTTCTTGGGTATGACGCTACAAGCTTGGCACACCTGTATTTGGGGAGTTTCTCCCATTCTTCTCAGCAGATCCACTCAAGCTCTGTCAGGTTGGATGGGGAGCGTCTCTGCACAGCTATTTTCAGGTCTCTACAGAGAGGTGCAATTGGGTTCAAGTCCTGGCTCTGGATTGGCCACTCAAGGACAGTCAATGACTTGTCCCGAAGCCCCTCCTGCGTTGTCTCGGCTGTGTGCTAAGGGTCTGTTGGAAGACAAACCTTCGCCTCAGTCTGAGTTCCTGAGCACTGGAGCAGGTTTTCATCAAGGATCTCTCTGTACTTTGCTCCGTTCATCTTTCCCTCGATCCTGACTAGTCTCCCAGTGCCTGATGCTAAAAAACATCCCCACAGCATGATACTGCCACCACCATGCTTCACCGTAGGGATGGTGCCAGGTGTCCTCCAGGCATGACGCTTGACATTCAGGCCAAAGAGTTCAATCTTAGTTTCAATGATGGAGGCCACTGTGTTCAGCTTCAACGCTGCATCATTTTGTCTGATGTGGAATAGAGTTCCATGTAACCATGGCTCTATGTAGTACTGTGCGCCTCCCATAGTCTGTTCTGGACTTGGGGACTGTGAAGAGACCTCTGGTGGCATGTCATGTGGGGTTTGAATGGGTGTCGGAGCTGTGTGCTAGTAGTTTAAACAGACCTCTGGTGGCATGTCATGTGGGGTTTGAATGGGTGTCTGAGCTGTGTGCTAGTAGTTTAAACAGACCTCTGGTGGCATGTCATGTGGGGTTTGAATGGGTGTCTGAGCTGTGTGCTAGTAGTTTAAACAGACCTCTGGTGGCATGTCATGTGGGGTATGAATGGGTGTCTGAGCTGTGTGCTAGTAGTTTAAACAGACCACTTGGTGCATTCAACATGTCAATACTTCTTACAAAAACAAGTTGTGATGAAGTCAATCTCTCCTCCACTTCTAAAAAACCCAGGAGCTTATTGTGTTACATTGTGTTGTGAATTCTATTCTGTGAGTGGTGAGGCAGACATAAGGCTACCAGCCAGCTACCCATTGAGAGTGTGTGGAGTCGGGAACTGTCCCTTATTTGTGTGGTGCTAAAACGTTCTAATTTGTACACACGTAGAGATTATGTTCCCCCTCTCCACGTGAGAATATGACTTGTTGTCAAGTTTACTTTATCTGGATAGCCTAGCTCACACGAAAGTGGCTAATGTAGGCCTAACCGGAGAAATAAAAATAAAGTTTAGGATAAGCGAATAGGCTACAATACCTTCGTGGAATCAGGTGCTGCACAAGTGAAATCCCCAGTTTGGAAGGACAACAACACAGTAGATGGATACACAGGCTGCACAAAGTGAAATCCCCAGTTTGGAAGGACAACAACACAGTAGATGGATACACAGGCTGCACAAAGTGAAATCCCCAGTTTGGAAGGACAACAACACAGTAGATGGATACACAGGCTGCACAAAGTGAAATCCCCAGTTTGGAAGGACAACAACACAGTAGATGGATACACAGGCTGCACAAAGTGAAATCCCCAGTTTGGAAGGACAACAACACAGTAGATGGATACACAGGCTGCACAAAGTGAAATCCCCAGTTTGGAAGGACAACAACACAGTAGATGGATATACAGGCTGCACAAAGTGAAATCCCCAGTTTGGAAGGACAACAACACAGTAGATGGATACACAGGCTGCACAAAGTGAAATCCCCAGTTTGGAAGGACAACAACACAGTAGATGGATACACAGGCTGCACAAAGTGAAATCCCCAGTTTGGAAGGACAACAACACAGTAGATGGATACACAGGCTGCACAAAGTGAAATCCCCAGTTTGGAAGGACAACAACACAGTAGATGGATATACAGGCTGCACAAAGTGAAATCCCCAGTTTGGAAGGACAACAACACAGTAGATGGATACACAGGCTGCACAAAGTGAAATCCCCAGTTTGGAAGGACAACAACACAGTAGATGGATACACAGGCTGCACAAAGTGAAATCCCCAGTTTGGAAGGACAACAACACAGTAGATGGATACACAGGCTGCACAAAGTGAAATCCCCAGTTTGGAAGGACAACAACACAGTAGATGGATACACAGGCTGCACAAAGTGAAATCCCCAGTTTGGAAGGACAACAACACAGTAGATGGATACACAGGCTGCACAAAGTGAAATCCCCAGTTTGGAAGGACAACAACACAGTAGATGGATACACAGGCTGCACAAAGTGAAATCCCCAGTTTGGAAGGACAACAACACAGTAGATGGATACACAGGCTGCACAAAGTGAAATCCCCAGTTTGGAAGGACAACAACACAGTAGATGGATACACAGGCTGCACAAAGTGAAATCCCCAGTTTGGAAGGACAACAACACAGTAGATGGATACACGGGCTGCACAAAGTGCAAGCAGGTAGGCCTGTTTGTTTTCGATAATTCAATTCATTATTACATGAATTTAGGCTTTCGTACATTAGACCATACGCAGGCCATATAAAGTGTAAACCAGTGCGGCTGGTAAGCTTGATTCTACTAAATAAATGTAGCCTATTTTTGCAGCCTCTATTCCCCTCAAACTTAACTTTGGACCTCGAAGCCAGTTCCACTGCAATTTTTTTAATTGTTCCCCTCTAATCAGGGACTGATTTAGACCCGGGAAACCAGGTGTGTGCAATTAATTGTCAGGTAGAACAGAAAACCAGCAGGCTCTGGACCTCGTAGGTTAAGAATTGAGTACCCCTGTATTCGATTCTGGTAATTCCCTCCCTATAACTCTCGGAACTTGAGTGCGCTTTGAATATAATTCAAAGTGCCCTGCGTTATAAATATTTTCTGATGTTCCATATTTTATTTGCGTGGCGCAATGATTTTGTCATGGCGCAGCGGTACAGCTAAATTACTGCAGTGTAAGCACTGCCTCTTGGTATGATATGTTGGTGTCACTCTGAAAAAAAGAGAAACAGGGCATGCTCTGCTTTCCCATCAAATAAGATAAAGCATTGCATACAGTTGGAGTCAGTCTGCAATTTATTCGGACCCAATCTATGGTCATAAACTAGTTACATAAACCAGATGGTGGTATGAATTCATCTGTTGCGTCCTCTTTAGGTGATGCAGCTGAAAATCAGAATCAATATCTGTGTGCTGTAGCCTAATGCACTATTTATCTTTCTCTCTCTTATTCTCTCCGTCTCTCTCTAACACCCCTTTCGCTGACTTCTCTCTCTCTTTCCCCCTCTTTCTCCCTGTTCCTTCCCCCTCAGGCTCCCTGAAGAAACTAACCGCCCTAAAAGTGGACGAGAACCAGCTCATGTATCTGCCAGACTCCGTCGGAGGGTGAGTACAATTAAAGCCATGGGTTTTAAACAACTAAACCCACCCTGATTGGTTTGCATTGATCATCTTGATCATCCAGACATATCACAGTACAGTACACCAATGTAGAGCTAGGTTTGATTATTTGACCTGTTTCTACAAACGCGCCAGATATGAGACGATTGAGGCGTTAGTCCCAATTATATAGGTGAGTGATCTAAGCCTGGCTCCTCCATTGTGAATGGAGACAATGGTAATCCTTTTATTTATTTCACCTTTATTTAACTAGGCAAGTCAGTTAAGAACACATTCTTATTTTCAATGACTGCCTAGGAACAGTGGGTTAACTGCCTGTTCAGGGGCAGAACGATAGATTTGTACCTTGTCAGCTCGGGGGTTTGAACTTGCAACCTTCCAGTTACTAGCCCAACGCTCTAACCACTAGGCTACCCTGAGGAACCTCTGAATACCGTATTGACAGATTAAAGCCCCTGTTTAATTCTGCTTGGCCAACACTCATCGATTTATGACAGGTGAGGAGGCCAGCTATTGGTGATTGACTGCTGCTGCCAGGGGTGTGATCAATTGCCAAACAGTTTTGCCACTAAAACAAGTGTTTATTGGAAAAATGTGGGTAGGTCCCTTCCCATTCCGTTTTGTTCCTTTGAAGAAATGTTTTGCAACAGAATTGGAGTAGTGATTATGCCCCTGGTAACACAGTCATTACAGGCGGGGGTTAACACTTGATCTCTGACCTCTCACTATAGATGTGATCATTCATATGGAGCGACAAATTGATTTTAATCCAACAATATATTTTGTGTGGTAGCCAACAAGCATTTCAAGATTGACTGTTTTAAAATGGCCACTTGGTTTATGCTTTATCTATGTTTTAAGTTTGACAGAGTTATAATTTAATAATTTTTCCTTTCTGGTCCATTTTAGTTGTTTTTGTTTTTTGTTTCCAAACGTTGCCAATTACCCTGTTTGTTCATTTATATTTCCTGGTCCCAGATTAGGAAAAGCTTCTGGGCAGAATTATAAATGTGATTTCAAGGGGAACTGTGGTTTTATCCCAAACCAGGATTGTAAAGCACACTGATTAAATGTATTTAATCATCTTGCATTTCATTGCATTTGTTTTACATTTTGACCAATATCGGCATCGGTTGCCTACGCTGTTGTTTGTCCCTGGTCTTGACTTCTGAGAAGCGGACTCAGATTCCTCTCTTTACTCAGTTGCTATAGAGCTGTCACGATCGTTATAAGGAGTGGACCGATGTGCAGCGTGGTAGGCGTACATTTTCCTTTATTAAATGAACACCGAACAAAAACAACAAAATACCAAACGAAACATGAAGCTAAATAATAGTGCTAACAGGCAACTATCCATAGTCAAGATTCCACAAAGCACAATGGGGAAATGACTGCCTAAATATGATCCCCAATCAGAGACAACGATAAACCGCTGTCTCTGATTGGGAACCATACCAGGCCAACATAAATCACTAATCACCTAGATGACCCACCCTAGTCACTATCACACCCCAACCAACACAGAAAATAAACAGCTCTCTATGGTCAGGGCATGACAAGAGCAGAGATTGGCAACAGTTGACCCGCGTTCCAGAACCGTTCAGCAAGTGTTTTTTAAATGTTTTTTAGTAATAAAATCAATAATTAGGACTGTAAAATCAGCTGAACATGTATTTAATTTAGGAAATAGTTTCCCAAATCCAAGTATTCCCACAAATAAAAAAATGTACACTACATGGCCAAAAGTATGTGGACACCTGCTCGTCGAACATCTCATTCCAAAATTCTGAACATTAATATGGAGTTGGTTCCCCCTTTGCTGCTATAACAGCCTCCATTCTTCTGGGAAGGCTTTCCACTAGATGTTGGAACATTACTGCTAGGACTTGCTTCCATTTAGCCACAAGAGCATTAGTTCGTTCGGGCACTGATGTTGGGCGATTAGGCCTGGCTCACAGTCAGCGTTCCAATTTATCCCAAAGTTGTTCGATGGGGTTGAAGTCAGAGCTCTATGCAGGCCAGTCAAGTTCTTCCACATTGATCTCGACAAACCATTGCTTTGTGCACGGGGGGCATTGTTATGCTGAAACAGGAAAGGGCCTTTCCTAAACTGTTCCCACAAAGTTAGAAGCACAGAATTATCTAGAATGTCATTGTATAGTGTTGTGTTAAGATTTCCCTTCACTGGATCTAAGGGGCATTAGCCCGAACCATAAAAGACACCCCCAGACCATTATTCCTCCTCCACCTAACATTACTATTGGCGTTATGCATTCAGGCAGGTAGCATTCTTCTCGCATCCACCAAACCCAGTTTCGTCCGTCAGACTGCCAGATGGTGAAGCGTGATTCATCACTCCAGAGAACACGTTTCCACTGCTCCAGAGCCCAATGTCAATGAGCTTTACATCCCTCCAGCCGACTCTTGGCATTGCTCATGGTGATCTTAAGCTTGTGTGTGGCTGGTCTGCCATGGAAACCCATTTTATTAAGCTCCCAACGAACAGTTCTTGTGCTGACGTTGCTTCCAGAGACAATTTGGAAGTCAGTAGTGAGTGTTGCAACCGACAAAAGGTCAAAGGACAAAAGGCATTCCTGTTCTGTGAGCTTGTGTGGCCTACCACTTAATGGCTGAGCTGTTGTTGCTCCTAGACGTTTCCACTTCACAATAACAGCACTTACAGTTGCCCGGGGCAGCTCTAGCAGGGCAGAAATTTGACGAACAGACTCATCCTATGACGGTGCCACGTTGAAAGTCACTGAGCTCTTCAGTAAGGCCAATGTTTGTCTATGGAGATTGCATAGCTGTGTGCTCAATTGTATACACCTGTCAGCAACTGGTGTGGCTGAAACAGCCAAATCTACTAATTTGAAGTGGTGTCCACATATGTTTGTATATATCGTGTATATTTGTATCTGTTTTATGCTAGAAACAATCTGTTTTTGCTTTAGTAATGGTGCAACCATGACAGTAACAAATCTGCGCTCGCTTTTATCTTTAGGGCACTTAAAAACAACGGTACGAAGCCTATTCATTACAACAATTATTATCTGGGTGATTATTTTTCTAGGAGCACGGTGCCTCCAAAGTATAATGTAAGGGTGCACAGAAAAATATGTAGTAGCATATGTGACCAAAATGGTTGCGCTTTAGAGCCCTGTCTGCAGTTGATAAAAACTATTCTAACTGACCTTGGCCAACCATTTCAGTTAATGTTGGAATTTTTTATGACGCGAATATAGGCCTGGGCCCAAATTCACAAAGCATATCAGAGTAGGAGTGCCGATCTAGGATCAGATTCCCTTGTCCACATAATTGTATTCATTATGATCTAAAAGGCTAAACTAATGCTAGATCAGCACTCCTTCTCTGAGATGCCAATAAGGCCCTGATCTTGTCTGTTGTTGCTCCATCTAAGAGGATATTGGGTATCATTGTACCTGTCCTTATTTTAACACCAGAGCTCCCATTGGATTCCAGGAGGGAAAACTCTGGCTCAACTCCATCTTAAATTCAGGTCCACGTGAATAATTTATGCACAGTATGTATTTTTAAATGAATGCTGGAATAGCAACCCCAGATATATTCAGAGAGTGCTGGCTTGCATATTCCTGAGCCAAACTCCAAACAGAATAATGAGAACCAGATCTGGAAGAGTCTCGGATGTAGAGTAACCTCTATTCTCCAGCGAGTATCTTTCACTCTTTTTTTTCCTTCTTTTTTTTCTTCATAAAGGGTCATATGCGGTATAGTGCAGTCCTAGACGATATTGGAACCTGACAGTTAGTCAGAAGATTCCTTGGAATGTTGGCTAGTTCGAGCAGGAAAAATACCTTTTTAGGACTCTCTTCCCCCACTGTGGTATAAAACCCTCTCGCGAAAAAAACGCCTATGGAATCAATGAGACATAAACTCTGTTTAGTTGTCCTAAATGAAAAGCCCTCCTCCTCTTTTCCCCCTGTTTCTTCCTCCTCTTCTTTCTCTATAGTCTGGCAGCCCTGGATGAGCTTGACTGTAGTTTTAACGAGATCGAGGCTCTGCCCTCCTCCATTGGACAGTGTGTCAGCATACGCACTTTTGCCGCTGACCACAACTTCCTCACACAGCTGCCCCCAGAGGTGAGCATGGGGGTCAAACACTGTGTGTGTGTGTCAGTGGGTGTTGGTATTATTGTGTGCACGCTGTGCTAATGTTTGCTTATTTATAAAACATGAATGCGTGTGTGTGCATGCGTGTGTGTGTGTGCATGCGTGGGTGCGCATACGGCAATTTATTGTGTCCAGCCTCAGCTGTGTGCTGATGTCTCCTGGTCTCGCTCGCTCTCTCTCTCCTCCCCACATCACCCAGATGGGCAGCTGGAAGAGTGCCACTGTGCTGTTCCTGCACTCCAACAAGCTGGAGTCTCTACCTGAGGAGATGGGAGACATGACCAAGCTCAAGGTCATCAATCTCAGCGACAACAAGTGAGTCTAACCTCCGCCTTTCTCTCCCCCAAGTCTCAGCCCCGTGGCAGTCCAGGCAGATTGTTGATGCAATCTGAAGAGCAGCCAGACAGACAGGAGACCAGATTTGATGATGCCTCTTTATTTACAAAGGTTGGCTAATCTTATGATTAGTTTGGGGCAACTCATCCGTCTCACTCCCCTGTACTCCTATTTTTCCCCTGTCTCTCCCCCTTTTACTTATGTTTTGCCCCCTGTCTCACCCCCGTCACCCCCATCTCCACCCTGCTACACCCCTTATCCCAGATAATACAGGGGAACAGGAATCACCATAACACAGGGGTAACAAATGTGTCGAGGCATTGTTGAAAATATTGGCATATACTGTAGATTGCAAGTTAATCAGTAGTACTATCAGCGTAAGGTAACAGATTTGTCCGAGTTGAATGAGGAGTCACATACACTGCAGGAGAGGCTATGCTCGTCCTCTTTCTCTTGCTCTATCTCTCTCCAAACTAGCATCACATAGTGTCTCCCCTATATTAATTTAGCAGATGCCCCCAAGTCCTAAAATGAACACCAGCCACCTGCCAAATGCAGGTAGATTTTGGCAAGATGGTAAGATGTCTATTTTACCAGCCAAGTTGGTGGGTGGTCAGGGCTCCACAGTGCGAACATTTAACTCATATGTGTGAATAAAAATAGTCAATTATGATCACATTTATAGTAAAATAAATGCTGCAGTAGCGGCTTTCAAAGTATTTCTGCCATTTTGTTTCATAGCTGGTTAATTTAATCTCACAAAGTCAAAGAACTACAAATCCTATATAGTCTATTCCGACTCGCGCTGCAACACTGCCTGTCTAGGGGCTGTGTACACATGAATAGCTGAGTGAAAGATCATTTTTAGAAGCGCTGCGCAGTCATGAAAGTTGGTCTAATTTTACTTGAAACGAAAGTCTACTTAAGTGAAACTTTGTCCTTGTGTTTCTTGGCTATTCACATTGTTTTGTTCACAAGCTAGGTTGTTTTTCAATGTTTGAGTTTCAACTGCTAGGAAAGAGGAGACAGCGCTTCTACTACAAGCTGACTAGACCGGGCATGCTCTTGCGCCATTGCGTACATGTTGATGATTTTGTCCATCCACACCAGACGTGCAGGTTGAAATATAATATAACTCTGAACCACCTATATTAATTTGGGGACAGGTATAAATGCATGAAACATTCATGGCGCGAGCATTATGTGCGCGAACGTTGCACAATAAATGTACACGGTCATGTTATTCAGAGCATATACTGAGCTGAACTGAGGTCCACACTCCAGTCGGTGGTGATAATGCACTTTTAAAGTTGGTTGCCAACCGCCATATAAAGTCCAAAGAGAGATTACTAGAAACTAACTAGGTTTACCCTTTTTTCTCTGTGGATTAATTGTCAGGACCTTGTGCATTTCAGGACAAATTAGCTAGCAAAAGCAAGCTAGCTAAATGGCCATGAATGTTTCATGCGTTTCGACCTGTCTCCAAATTAATATAGTTGGTTCAGTTTGTTTTGATATTTCAACCTGCGTGTCCTTATCGCGTCTGGTGTGGGTGGACAAAATCAACATGCACACTATGGTGTACCGCATAGCCGGCCTAGTCAGCATGTCAGTCTCACAGGCACAAAGTTGTTTTGAGAAGACTCACTTCACAGAAAATGAAATTAATCAATATACTGTAGCACATTACTTCTTACTAGTAATACAGTTATTCTTTTAGGAACATTAGCATGCTCATCTGTAATTTTAGGAAAATAAAACCATTTTTGTCTGATTTAAAAACTCTGAGTGGCTGGTGGACCAAAAAGTACATTTTATGTCCTGCTATATTGTTACTGCCAATCCAAAAAATAAGTCTAAAACCTGATATAAAGTATATGGAAAAGATAATGGAGTAATATATTTTCATTATTTAGAACTAAGAACCACCAAAATAAAAACAAGACAGTAAGGAAGAATAAAACATATAGAACAAGATCACAGCATAAACCATGGCAAAATGTGTAGAATTGCAGGAAATTTGCTTTAAAACTACATTCCTGGGGGAAACACTGCTAACCCAATCTTTAATCGACACAACTCTTTTTCTTGCATGTCGCCGTAAACATCAGTCAATTCAATATGATTCATTATTTCTGGTGCTCTCAGAGCGTTTCATTAGAGCGCTCCAGTAGTCTACAGACTAGTTTAACACAGTAGTTAAAATGTCAGCAGTCTCCCAGCTGCTCCCTTTGTTGTGCAAAGCCATGCTACCGTTGCCACATGTGCCTTGTAAAACATGTCCATCCAGCTTATTGGAACCAGCGCTGGCACCAGAGCAATCTCCCTCTGCTGCGCCCGCCACCAAAGTGGATTATATAAGGCACTAAAAACACACAATTGTGTCAACAATAGAGGAAAATGTCAGAATCAGAATGCATTCTCCCACCTTGCACACAAACACACATGCGCACACTTACACACACATCGTGAAAGTTAATCATTGGTGCATAATGATACAGGAATTAAATCCTAAGTTTGGACCAGGAAGATTAAGTAGATTGATTTAAGACTCTCACAAAACCCCAATTCCTTCCTGATGGAGGTTATTTCCAGGGGTTTTTCTAGGCAGTGCCCTAGAAAGAGACACAGTGGCCATGGCCTTTCCACTCGCTAACAGAAGCATTAAATAGATTTTACCATGACTCGGCAGTAACCCTGCAGCCTGCTGGAATTAAGTTCCCATCCTCCAGTTTTTATAGAGAGGAAGAGACCCGTTTATTACCCTGGGACCACTCGTTTTGCACTCTCCACTTTGGTGTCGGAGACACAACATGATGTTTAGGCTTATCTGATTCTCTGTGCACTTTAGAAAGTTGTCCTATAGATGTTAGACATGGTACTCAAAGATTTGGGCCATTCTTAATATCGGACGGCAGTATCTCTCAAGTAAGTGTGGTTAAAGTCATTATGGATACAGAAACATGGTCATGTGCATTACTTTTATTTGTCAGGTGAGATCTGTCCCATATCTTTCTGAGGTCGGTAATGTGCTTCATGACTTTTACTATAACGCCTTTCTCTGTGTTTCTCTGTCCAGATTGAGGAACCTTCCCTACAGCTTCACCAAGCTTAACCAGATGACTGCTATGTGGCTGTCTGAGAACCAGGTGTGTACACAGCCTCTTGGTTTTCACTATGGGGCTTTCAGGGCATTATTCTGTTTTTCATACAGGCTATTTCTTTACTGGTAGGGAAATCTCTTTAGTGAGTGTGGTTACATGCACACAAGAATGTGATTATTGTGGCTAGTCAGATTACTATAATAGTTTGATTAAAATGTTTACATGCTTTGCAAGAAGAACGAATTCCCTAATAATTATGTTTACTTGGACACATCTGAAATCAGGCTACCTGATGGCACTTTAAAAATGCAGAAAATCACCAAGCAAAACAAACGTTCTACTATTTTATTTTTGGGAAGGATATTTGATTCTTAGTTCAAACATATAAAGTTTGTATTTGAAAACAACTTCTAAGACACGTACGTTCAGTTGTTCTGAACACACTTTACTCGTGCTAAAGAGGGAGGCTGGTTCGGCTGCTGCTAGCACATGTACATATCAAATACACAGCTGGAACGCCGATTAACGTGTTTACATGTCCTAATTTGAAACATTGTTCAGAAAACCAGGTGTTTTAATCGGCGAATGCTTACTTCGATTTAGACCTTAACGCCGATTTAAGATAAGCAGAGTAAGGTGTTTACATGACTAGTGCATAATCTGTCTACTGCCATAATCAGTTTAATATCTAATTATTAGTCTGCATGTAAATTTACTCATTGTTTGTATGGAGCGTAGAAGTGCTTGTTGTTTTATGACCCTCTTATTTCAAAATCCTCCCTCGAGTGTCATCAGAATGGTATGAGTGGGAGGGAGAGCTGTAATTGAGTATCTGACACACACACACACACACACACACACACACACGAGTGGCCACTGAGCTGCTCTCAAACGTGTGGACGGCAGTGCACTTCCTTGTCTCTCTGCTCCTCAAATGGTGTAATGAAACATTTGGCACATTTGGCACCCCTACAGTAACTGTTTCTCAGGGGGTCGAGAGCGGCCAAGTGTAGTTGTGCAACCAGCAGCTCCCGACAGCCAGCCTCAGACTAATCCCATTGGACACAGTACAACCTGTCAAAACACAGCTTAAACCCAATAAAACACTTTCACGGTATCTAATTTCACACACCATATTGCATGGAGGGCCTTTCTCCAAAGCCCCAAGCTAACAGCCATTGACCACTCACTGTGCTGAGAGGATTTGACCAGAGACCGGAGAGAGAAAGAGGCTCTCCTTAAAACAAAGAGACATGTTTTGATTGAATATAGGTTGGATGGCCACGTTAGTCCAGCAGTCCACTTTTTCAGAAGAGTTGATGTTTTAATTGCAGCCCTGGGCCCATATTCACAAAGCGTTGGAGTAGTAAGGGTGCTGATCTAGCATCGTTTGTGCCTTTCTAATCATAATCAGTAAGAAAGGAGAGACCTGATCCTAGATCAGCACACTTTGTGATTACAGGCCCAGTTCTTCCCCAGTGGGTTTTAATTAGGAGGTTGTGGTAATGATGTGAACGGGGGTTAGCTCCTGCCAGCTGGGCTTCTTATTGATTATCTACTGTGGTTTAATTGCCCAACACAGTCAGAAACACACACACACACACTACAGAGTTTAATAATCAACCCGGATGTCTCTGGTTGAAGTCAGCCAGGTTGAGGAAGGCTTGAGGAAGGCCTAAAGCTCTGATCATCTCCTAATGCTACTGTCCAAAGCCCTTAGTGTACCTGGAAACCAAATTAAATGGATGATTTCCACCAGTGAATATGTAGACCTATTCATGAAAGATTCCTATGACTGTTCTCTCCCTTGCTTATTTGACAAACTATTATTTGTCAAGACATTTTCATGACAGTTTTCAAAAGCCATCGGTATTATTATACCACTGTCTTATGTTCTCTCTCTCTCTCCCCTCCCCCACAGTCGAAGCCTCTCATCCCTCTGCAGAAGGAGGAGGATCCAGAGACCCACAAGACGGTTCTCACCAACTACATGTTCCCCCAGCAGACCAGGACAGAGGACTGTGAGTACTAGACAATCTGGAGTTTCAAACTAATACAAAGACCTACTATCTATGGGCTAGGTCCTGTTCTAACACCTTTACAATACATCTCTCCTTGTGGTGATAACTGATCTATATAGTATGTGTTTAGATACACAAATGTCATGTTTCCCCTCCTATTTCATTAGTCTATATATGGCAGATCAGGGATTATTAAAATAACTGGGCCACCATCGAGGTCGGTCACATCCTACTAAATTCCAGGCTGACTGTTGTTTCAGTGCCAAACTTCCAGTGTAATCGCTACCACAATGATCATATTTCATTATCTGCTTCTCATTCTTTATCTTCCTCCAATCATGAATTTGATCATGTGATTCCGGCAACCAGGAAGTGATTGTCTTGGATGGTTGTTGTGTTGGCCACATTATCTCCTTTATCTGAGGAGGAGGGGGGGGGGGGGTAGAAACACAATCCGTTACCCCTCCTTCTCTACATATGTTACCTTGGGCACTAGGTTTACTATTACATCGGTTAGCATGGCTGCTCGCTCTTCCTCTCACTCTGACCTCCTGTTGGGAGAGGATACTGCAGCTTACAGGTGCTAGGCCTTAGAGGGGAAATTGTGAATCTTTAATCAATTTACTGCTATTGCGTTCCAATTTGTTTTTGGGGCACCTGCCAGATCTAGTCAGCCCCTTAATTGGAATGTCGGTGCTTTGAACATTTTGGGCCTGAAACAAGCTCTCATTGTTGGCCGGGAACAGAGGCAAATCTCCAAAATTGAAACTAAATGGATTCAGGACGGGGTGAGATTAAAAAGTCTTAACCTGTTTCCGAGCAACACAACTTTTGTACTGCTCTGAAGTGGAAACTTGGCTTCAAACACAGCCCAGGCTTAGAGAGAACTGGTCCGGAAATCATGACTGAGCTGAGTTGTCAAAAACAAACATAATTCTCACCTGTATTTTTAATACTCTATTAACTTAACTTACACAACCATGTTTGGATATCAAGTGGTATTGATAACACAAATATACATTTACAAAACTGAGAATGTGTTAATTAGTGGTATATAACTGGTAAGGTTTCATAACATTTTATTCAATTCTTTAATTTTATCTCTAGATGTATGCTTAACAAATGTAATTGGAATACTGCATAAAGGTTTGTGCAGCTAGAAAGAGGATGTGTGGTGTGTGTCTCCTCAGGCATCCCTAACTCTGACAGTGAGAGCTTCAACCCCTCTTTGTGGGAGGAGCAGAGGAAGCAGCGGGCCCAGGTGGCCTTCGAGTGTGATGAGGACAAGGATGAGAGGGAGACGCCTCCGCGGGTCAGTACTCAGCCCGCACATACACACACTTGCAGACAGCGAGAGGCACCCGCTTACGTACATAAATGCACACACGCTGATACACACACACTTGTGTACACAGTATGCACACACCATCTCTTTCCTCACTGTGTTGTAGATTGTAGCTAGTGTGGTTGACAAAGTGTCAGAGGGTGATATTATGCAAATGTGAGCGAATGAAAGTACATGAAAAATGATGTCCAGTTTGTGTGTGAGGAAAATGAGGGTCAAATAACCTTGCTCTGTACTCACAATGCTTACGCACATTACACAGTCCTCATTACTAAGTTGTCAAGGTTGTTGAAACACTATGGCAAGGGATACAAATGGGCTTTCTGGTGTAAAAGCAAGTTTTTTTGTTGCTGTCTCCTGTTAGAATGTAAAATCTAGGTCTGTTGAGTCACCTTATGTATCAGAAGGGGCTTCAAGCTACAGCCACATTACCTATCACAGATTGGCCTTCCCCTCTTCCCTTGTATTAAAGAGAGATGTCTGCATGTTACTGCCTGTACCGGAGTCTCTAAGGAATGTCCAGTTGTCCAATGTCTATGGTCTCACACTGAAATGGAAGCTGCTTGCATTTCATAGTGAGGAGGTTCTGAATAATTTTTTTCAAACCAATTGTGGTGTTTCACACAGTCTCACACAGTCTCCAACGTGTGCCACTGACACAATATGGCTGGCTGCAGTGCCTCTCCAGCAGACTGGGAGGACGGGCCTGCTGGGAAGAGGCACACCGCCTCTCAAGCTGTCATTTTGACTGAGGAGCAGCAGTGTCACCTCCATTGGCAGCCGAGCTCAACTGCTCCCCCTCCCTCACCCAAGTCCCTCACCCAAGTCCCTCTCCCCACCCCCTGAGGAACCCTCCTGGTTCACTGTTTTTGAGTTTTTTTTCTCTCACGTGTGCATGTCTCTTTAGGAGGGCAACCTGAAGCGCTACCCGACACCGTACCCAGACGAGCTGAAGAACATGGTGAAGACGGCCCAGTCTATCGCTCACAGGCTGAAGGAGGACGAGTCGGGCGACGAGTCGGGGAAGGATGCCAAACCTAATGAGCGGATCCATGTGGGAGTGCAGGACGTGGGAGTCAAGGTTGAGCCTATTGTCTGTAAACACTGGCAGATGTGCAAACTACACACACACACACACACAGACAACAAACAACTTGGATACAGTGTGTTGTATTGGAAAATAACCTAAGATAAAATTAAGACTGCTCCACGTGGTGTATGGTTTCACAAGTATTTGCATATAAACAAATTCTATTGGAAATACAAGGAATCCCAATGAGCCTATTGTACATTAATTCACTGTTACACTTTATTACAGTTCTGTCCAATATTTACTTGCCACCTAATTACAAGTTAGATGGGTAACAAATGACATAACAACAACAACCTAATAATAACTCTGTAATAGAAACAAGCCTGCTTTATATAACCTTCTGTTGGTTTGGGGTTTTGACCAGGTGATCGAGGCTCCCCGCGCCAATGGCAAGCAATTAGAGATGGAGCCCAAAGCACCTGTCTGTGTCCAGGACTCCACAGTACCCCTGGAGACCTCTGAATCCTACACCTCCCAGAAGACCTCACTCCGGACCTCGGACAATACCAAGACCATGAACCACGAGGACACCCTGGAGGTACGCTACTCTGAACGGTGCTACACATCACACCTCATTGGCCATACACATTATGACTCTTGCACATTTATTTTGTGGTCGTTTGTGTCAAGTCTTTTTCTCTGCAGGATTCTGAGGAGCTTTCATCTGAGGAGGAGATGAAGATGGCGGAGATGAGACCTCCTCTCATTGAGATCTCCATCAACCAGCCCAAAGTGGTGGCACTTAGTAAAGACAAAAAAGGTACCACGGCAGACACATGGCTCCTTTTAGGATTAACAACTGCTAGAAGTAGTACACGGTTAGATGGTTCTACAACTATGTAACTACTGACAAGTTGATTACATCGTGCGCCCTCAGTGTACACAGCTTGGTAACTATGAATGTGTACACACTGACCGAGTTCTCCTGTCTTGGTTGGACAGATGACGGTAAAGACGCTGACTCGTTGTTGGACGAGACAGTGGCCAACAGCAATCAGAACAACAGCAACTGTTCGTCCCCGTCACGCATGTCGGACTCGGTGTCTCTGACCACGGACAGCAGTCAGGACAACTCCCTGTGCACCCCCGAGAGAGAGGCCAAGATGCCCTTCCTACCCAAGAGCAGGTGGGTGAAGTCTAGTTTTTCTCAGAGTTTCTTGAGAATGGAGGGTGGGATTTACTTGCTATTAGGGATGTGATTTCTTTTATAATAGAAGCTCACTAGGGAGCATAGAACAGTGAAGGTTTTTTTCTCATTTGAAATGTTGGCTCAACTAAGGAAATAACTTTGGATGTGTTCATACTAGATCTAACTAAGAGGGTTGGATTTCCTAGTCATTGCGAATGTAGGCCGGGGTTCCTGCGCAGCTGCCATGCTTATACTCTGAATGCCTGAACACTCGACAACAACAACAAACCATTATGTTATGCTTTCTGTTCCAGGCAAGAGGATGAGAACATGAATCAGCAGAAGGTAAGCACCCCTCTCCTCCAGAACGGCAACGGCCCAGACACTACCCTGCAGGCCCTCCTGAAGAACCAGCAGTCCTACGAGTCCAAGCCAGAGAAGATTGTGGGGGACTACGACCTGTCCATGGAGGAGAGGCTGGCCTTCATCAAGAAGGGCATCAACAACGGCATGGGCGACGGCTACACCAAGTGGGACCAGATCAACATGAACGTGGCTAAGCTGCCGCTGCAGCCGGACAACATGGGGGTCCAACTGGATGACTGTCAGAATGGCACGAGCACCAAGGAGGCCTTTCAACACTTGCCTCCGCCGTATAACAACGAAAACTCTACGGCGCCCATTACAGACCACTTGGAGAACGGCAACCAGATGGGCGACCACTTTAACGGCCGCTCCAGCGAGGGATTGGCCGTGTCGCCCATGAGGTTAGACTCTGCCACGTCGGTGGTGCGGACTGCTTCGGCGGGCGTGACGGCCAGCAGTGACATGTCGCTGTCTCGCAGCACAGAGGAGCTGTCCCCAGTGGCCAAGGCTCAGAGCATCACCAACATCGAGACAGGGGAGATGAAGCTGTACTCCTTGGACACTGAGGGGGGCTCCTACGAGGGTGGAGTAGTGGGCAGGATGGCCGGAGCCGTACCGGGGGCACAGGGTCAAAGCATCGTCCGCAGCAAGTCAGCCTCCCTGCTCAACGACCAGCCCTTCCAGGTCTACCCCGGCTCGTCAGCCTCTTCCTCCGACCTGCTCTCCAGCTCCTCAAAGCCTCCTGTCAGCACCGGCCGCTACCCCGTCCCCTCAGGCATGGCCATGGGCCCGCTGCCTCAGTACAACGTCCAGTACACCAGCAGCGCCTTGCCCAAAGAAGGCCTGTGGACCCATAGGACCCCCGTCCCCCCCGACCAGGGCTACCTCCCTCCACCCCAGCACTCTCTGGCCAACACCAACTACTCCAACCGCAACCAGGCCCCTCCATATCCCCACCAGGCCCAGCAGAGAGGCCCGCCCATGGGGCCCAAGCAGCCCGGTGACATGTGGGCTAAGGAGAGACACCTGCCCCCCCCCGGTAGTCAGCCACGGAGCAGCACCCTGCAGAGGCAGAGCAGCAGTTCCTCCACGGCCTCTATGGGGGACCCCCGGCGCATGCAGGTTCCCGAGGGAGATTACATGACGTACAGGGACATCCACACCCTGGGCCGGGGGCCGCTGGCCATAGCCCAGACCATGCAGAGGCCTCTGTCGGCCCGCACCTACAGCATCGACGGGCCCTGTGCCCCCAGGCCTCACACCGCCAGGCCACAGCCCCATGAGCTGCCCGAGAGGACCATGTCGGTCAGCGACTTCAACTACCAGCACGTCAGCCCCAGTAAAAGGCCAAACGCCAGGGTGAAGTCTGAGCACTCGCTGTTGGACGGGCCAGGAGGACCGGGAGCAGGAGCAAGGGTACCAGTGGATTGGAGAGACCAGGTGATGCGCCACATCGAGGCCAAGAAAATGGAAAAGGTAGAGTATTTGGTGAATAGTTAATGAGCGATCTATTTGATTGTACTTTTAATTCGGTATGATTGACAATAATCTTAATGGCCAATCTTAATGGCATATCCTACGATAGAGGTCACATCTGTTTGAGTGGGAACATGAGTAAGAATATCACGTGGTTATGGTGTTAATAGCCTAGGTTGTTATTTGGTCAGTTTCTTTCTTTGATCATGTGTTAGCTGAGATGACCTCACACCGTCCATTCAGAAACCTCATGAACCACATTAAAGTCGTGTTTCTGTTTCATTATCCATCTTCATGACCTGTCCAGTTCCTTCAGACTATTGACCTCAGCCCTGGCTCCAGGGTAACCATAGCGTGACGCGCCAGCTGAGTCTGGGGGGGGGGGGGGGGGGGGGGTGTTCCTTAGTGTCTCTCCTTTGGGCCGTAGATGGCACAGGTTGGTGGAAGCTACAGTCTACACTCTCAGTGGCCACTTCATCATCACAGCTACTGTGGGCACCTTTAGAACGCAGCCTTAAAAGTGGCTGCAATGATGTTATCTAAGAAGCATCAGTAGCTGGGTTTCCATTCAATTGGTGACAACTTTTCATGCTAACTTTCTAGAATCTGTATAATGAAAATATGTATTTTTCCCTCCAGTGGTGTGTTTCCACCAAACATACTTATTGCGGAGAACAATCAGTGCATGATGACCTAGTGCACACAAAATGTACTTCTTCGCAAAAATGTTAATGTATTGAATACCTGTTTCCATCGCATTTTCAACTCTTTTGATAGTTTTGTCACAACAACTATTGTATTATTGCCACATGCGCTCTCGCCAACAGCTCGCAGATAAGGCTGTGCAGGTAGGCTTCTCTACATGATGAGATTATTATGGATAATTGCGAGAATATTTGTATTTGTCAAACGGCAGTCAAGCATTGATCACCATATCAAGCAGAATAAGACCCTTGATATTTATTGGAAAGGCGTATTGAGATCACCGGGCACTTTCACCACCCTGTGAAGTTCATCATCTTATTTTGTCTGAAGCCTAATAAGCTGCATGGTTACCTGAGTCGTAGTAGGAGGACCACACACCAATATAGAAAATAGTCCAAATAAAGAAGCTCTTGAATGAGTAGGTGTGTCCAAACTTTTGACTGGTACTGTATATACTGTATAAATGCATTACGAGTGACTACCTCATGAAGCTGGTTGAGAGAATGCCAAGAGTGTGCAAAGCTGTCATCAAGGCAAAGGGTGGCTACTTTGAAGAATCTCAAATATAAAATATATTTTGATTTGTTTAACACTTTTTTGGTTACTACATCATTCCATATTTGTTATTTCATAAATTTGTTGTCTTCACTATTATTCTACAATGTAGAAAATAGTAAAAAAAATAAAGAAAAACCCTTGAATGAGTAGGTGTGTCCAAACTTTTGACTGATACTGTATATAAATGATTGTTTCCCTAAGTATGTCTATGTTGTATCAGTATATTTGGAGTAACAAGCAAACAAGCTGCTACTAACGCAATGTACAAATGTTGTTGAAGCATGTGGAATATTAGCATTAACACATTATTTACATTATTTTATTAATCATTACTACTTTGTGAAATGCATGTCCACTAAAGTGTGTGTCTGTGTGTGTTGGCTGTATGTGTGTGTGTGTGTGTTGCCTGTATGTATAATGTGGTGCTCAGTATGCCCTGTCTCTGTCCTATAATTCCAATTATGCCCCGCTGAGCTGCTCTCACTACGGTAGCTCTAGGGACGTGCACCAGACAGGCAGCCAAGGCTCTCTGTTCTTTAGTGCTGCCGCAGACGGACGGCTCTACGGAGCCCAGGGCATCTGTGTGAATACTGGACTGTACTGGGGCTGGACTACAGCTCAGCCTCTTAGCTGCTAGCCTCCTACTACCCAGGAAGATCTGATTGCCGTCTCCTACCACTTTTCAGCTTTGGCCTCGTTCCAATACTTTTAAAAGGACTCTTTGTCTTTCAATTCCAAAAAACAATGCCCTCCTCAGTTAAGATTGAGCATTTTTGTGATATACCATCCTTGAGGTTGTCACTAATCTGTGCGTGATGGGATGACTCTGTTTGCGTCCATCATTCCAACCCTCAGAACTGGGATGACCTTACAGACGGATTCAAGGAAGGATGCATTTTAGAGCTATTGGGACAGGGCCTTTGTACTGTATAGCTCCTTATTGTGACGGAACCTATCTTGTTTGAACGGGGCATCTTTTATCCGTGCACATTAAGGCCACTCTACCATAAACTGTAGGCAAACTCACGGTTTCAATCTCTATCAGGGATTCAAGTAGAGGAAACTCCTAGCTGTGTAGAAAGGCATCCTGCAAATACCAATTGAGACCTGGCATATCTAGCACAATGCTTCTGTTGTATAAGTTGAACATTTTTGTAGTCTCTCAATTTATCCAAACAGTAGTAGGGTTGAAGAGGGCAGAAGCACCATTGTATTTTCCATATGAGTTTGTCTCTACTTTAACCTATTTTCTGTCAGACAGTAGCTGTGTGTCGTTATAGGCCATATGATAGGATACAGTTGGCAGTGAGATACAAACAGGGATTCCACTGGCTTGGTGTAGTGGAATCTAATTTATCCAGCTAAATCACAATCAGAGTCTGAAGCCTTTGATAAGCTGTATAGGCTACAAGTCCCTCATCTCTGCCCTGAAATAACATCACGTTGCATATTACTGAGTCGGATGTGTATAATAATAGTAGCATGTTGCATGGTACAAAATGCCCCTTTTTAAACCTGGCTTCCCTCCCAATCTATGATTCACTTATCCCAGTGCTTTATCCTACCCCCCCCCCCCACACACACACACACACACACACACACACACCTTCCAGCACTCCAATCTAAATGTAGCGCGCCTCCCTCGCTCGTCAAAGACCGATTATCCTACCAAAAAACTGATTCTCCCCTTTAACAACACCTTGACTCATCATCAATCATCATCTCGCTTAATGCCTCCTCTTTTGATCACTTCAGAATCGCCTCTTTAACCCTTTCACTTCTTTGTGTGGAGATGAGCACTGTGTTTGTCCAATGTCAGTATGGGGTATGTAGTTGAAAGAGGAAGTAGTTGTGGTGTTAGATTGAGTCTTAGTGTGGAAAATGGCTGCAAACATTTGCACCTGGTGTTATTATGGTGTCTGTGTACGTGTGGTCTTATAACATGATGAACCATTCTTTCCTTTCCTATGTATTATTTATATAGGACACTGCTTTTGGCCATGTAGTCCCCAATGTAGGGAAACATCATCCCCATTGTTAAGAATGTTATCTTTAGACATGATTTTCATAGGTGTTGGAATTATTTAAGAGAAATTTCAGAATTAATGGTTAACACAACATGTAAATAAAATCTTACATGTAACTAACATTATTAGCCTCGATCAGATCATGGTCAACTAATTCACCTAAGACATGAAGAAATACATTCTATTTACATTTTATTAATTTAGCAGATGCTCTTATCCAGAGCGACATACAGTTTGTGCATTCATCTTAAGATAGCTAGGTGGGACAACCACATATCACAGGCATAGAACCTTTTTCCTCCATAAAAATGCACTTTCTATGCTGTGATATATGGTTGAGTGTTATTTTTAAAAATGTGCATAGAGGTGTGTTTGTCATCGACAGACAGTAGCACATGGTCTTTGTTACTAATCACTGTCATTGTTCCCTCTACAGGATGATGTGTTAGGTCCTCAAGGACAACAGGGCTTCACCATGGACACCCTCCGAAAAGTAAGTGCACACTAGAGCCATATGTAAAGCATAGGACACCCATAAACCAATCTCAAATTGGTGTTTCTTTTCCTACTGTATGATATTAGGAATGCAGACCATGAAGACCAGAGGATAGTTATAGGCCCACACGGTATTGAAGAGTTTGTTAACAGAACGGTATTTGACAATGTATTCTTCAAGTGAAATTAAATCAAATCAAATCCATCATACAGCCCCTCCATAAAGTGCCTGCCTGTCTGTCCCATTTCAGCACATGCATTCCCGACCACTGTAAGTAGAGCGTGGGTTAGCCCAGTCCAAGCAGCCTGATTAGAGAGCTGGCTGGCTGAGGATTGAGGGTATTGACCCAGCAGCAGGAGTAGCGTAGCAGCACCATCCTCATCCCCACCAGTGATTAATGAGTTCTAATTAACGAGATCTGCCTTGAAAGAGATTACTGTTCAGGCCTATCTATTCTCATGGGAGATCTCTGCATCCACCAGGTCCCCCGGTGTCTCACAGAGTGGGTTGGATGAGCGTTGCTTCAGTTATACTGGTATTAAGAACTAAGCTGGGTGGAATACATTGTTGGAAGCTTAGAGCGCTCATAAGCCCAGTCCACTGAGTGGGCGTCTTGACCCTCATCACTAGGCTATATAAACAGTATGGTACGGTGTCCATGGACGTTTCGAGGAATTGAGATGTATAAAGCAAGTAATACAGTGGGGCAAAAAAGTATTTAGTCAGCCACCAATTGTGCAAGTTCTCCCACTTAAAAAGATGAGAGAGGCCTGTAATTTTCATCATAGGTACACTTCAACTATGACAGACAAAATGAGAAAAAAAATCCAGAAAATCACATTGTAGGATTTTTTTATGAATTTATTTGCAAATTATGGAGGAAAATAAGTATTTGGTCACCTACAAACAAGCAAGATTTCTGGCTCTCACAGACCTGTAACTTCTTCTTTAAGAGGCTCCTCTGTCCTCCACTTGTTACCTGTATTAATGGCACCTGTTTGAACTTGTTATCAGTATAAAAGATACCTGTCCACAACCTCAAACAGTCACACTCCAAACTCCACTATAGCCAAGACCAAAGAGCTGTCAAAGGACACCAGAAAGAAAATTGTAGACCTGCACCAGGCTGGGAAGACTGAATCTGTACCTATGATGAAAATTACAGGCCTCATCTTTTTAAGTGGGATTGTGGGATCATTTTAACAAATGTACATTTACAAACAAAACACCACATTTTCTTACCTTCCAAAAAATAAATTGAACTGTATTTTAAGACCATTAAATACCATAAATGTGTGTATATACCTTAATGTCCTTGTGTAATGTGATATTATACCCCCTAGCCCAAATATCCTGTATATTCTTTATATATAAAAATAAAGACTGCTCATCTCTGTCTTGCTGCATTCCACATCTGGGCAGCAGAACATTCTAGGCATCCGAGCGGGTATGCTGACCCGTAAAAAGAGTCTGATAATGGGCGAGTTCGTTTTGTATCGCCCGGTGCCATAGTTATGTCAAATATGCTGCTATGTTGTGGCAAGAGTAAATAGCTGAATGTAAATCAACAGCTAAGAATAACATGAAATCACTATACTGCCTGTTTGGGTCGTTCTTCTGTTTGCAATACTGAAAACAAAGTTTATACGAACATGTCAATCATGTATTTTGTGTAAAACATGTAAATAGCTATAGCTTACTCCCCTCCTGTAAAATGGAACATGAAATCGCACTTATGCTTACTGTCTGAGGCATGGAATACAATGGAACAGTTTTGTGTACAACTTGAAGTTTGAAGGCTATACCATGACCAGACAAAGGCGATCAATTAGGGGGTAGCTGCAGCCGAGCAAAAAAATCCTGCACTAATATACTTATTTTTAGTCTGGGCAAATTGGGATACAGAACTCCGTATGTATCCGTAGCCACTCCAGATACCCCTGCAGGTTGTTTGGTGATACTGCTACTGTCTCTTTTCAGTAACCGGCTTAGACAGAGCTGCAGAATGAGGTCAGTCTGCTGTCTGGGAGAATTTTAAATGGTCTGTTTCAAGAGATGTCTTACAGAGAACTACAGCCCGGCTCATAGAGAGCCCTCTTATTACACAGACGTGAAGTCCTTATCAGACGTTAAGTTATTTTATGTAAATGTCTCCTTCTGAATGCACTGACTCAATGGTCTCTTTGTTTTAATTCAATCTACTCTGTTTTTCTTAGACTTACTGTCGATCTGCCTGGATATACATTTGGAGGAAATAATGTATGGGATCTTTTGTAGATAGACTCACGTGGATAGGACAAATATATTTGAACTAAGGTTATGGATAGGGAATTAATTAAATAATGTTGTTAATTAGACATGTTCTGGCCAAATGTGGGGAATTTGTCGACATTTTGTGATTCTACCTTAAGGTTTACCAGGATGAAATGGTCCTTCAGACCTGGCATTAAGAATTACTCTTGAATCACACCATAAATAAAGCCTTTGCCTATATAGTGCACTTATTTTGACCAGAGCCCTAGCCTATCCTACCCTATTACATAGAATGTAGGGAATAGGGTGTAATTTCAGATTTTTAACCCAAACCACTGCCGGCCCAGCATCTCCACCCCTCTGTCCTCCCTCCATTAATGGAACCTGCCAATAACTGCAGCACCACCACCATCTATTAAAACTTAATGAAATTATCTCTACGCTTCATCCTCCACACTAGTCGGAGCCAAATGATTTCCATGGCTTTGAGGGCGGGGGCGAGCCTGCTGCTGGACACACAGCCAGTGTCTCTAAGACAGAGCACCTTGCTGGTGCTAAATCAGCAACTTCTGCTGAAATCACACTTTATTCTGTTACATCATGTTATTCTGTATGCCAGTCTGTCACGCCCTGACCATAGAGAGCCATTGTTTCTCTATGGTGAAGTAGATCAGGGCGTGACTGGGGGGTATTCTAGTTAATTTTTTCTATGTGGTGTTCTAGGTTATTATTTCTATGTTGGTGATTTGTATGATTCCAAATTAGAGGCAGCTGGTAATCGTTGTCTCTAATTGGGGATCATATTTAAGTAGCTGTTTTCCCCTCCTGTGTTTGTGGGATATTGTTGAATGTTAGCACTCAATTGTCATCATGTTTTGTTGTGTGGTTCACTCACTTACTTAAAAAAAAAAAAAATGTGGAACCCAGATCACGCGGGTACTTTCATGCCCTGACCATAGAGAGCCATTGTTTCTTTATGGTGAAGTAGATCAGGGTGTGACTGGGGGATATTCTAGTTTATTATTTCTATGTGGGGTTCTAGGTTATTATTTCTATGTGGGGTTCTAGGTTACTATTTCTATGTTGGTGATTTGTATGATTCTTTATTCTTTGTTTTGTTGTGTGGTTCACTTACTTAAAAAAACATTTTAAAAAAAAGATGTGGAACCCAGATCACACTGCATGTTGGTCCGAGTATGCTTCCAACGATCGTGACGCAGTCCTGCAGTTTATCTTGTCCTTTGGCCAAATTGGACCAGTGAGGGCTTTTCTCTTGCTGGATTATAGCCTAGTATTTGTTTTCTTTAGTTTTAGAGGGTTATGGTAACCAATGTGGTGGGAAAATAGGGATTTTAGTACTATGAAACCTCATGCAGTGTATTCCCAAACCATGCTGAAGTTGAAAGCTTATTTATGGATGAGCCTTTTAGATATGCACTGACAATCAATTTTGTTGTTGGAATGTTAACTCTATAACAATGTCTGTCTCTTTGTTTCTGTGTGTTTGTGTGTATGTCTGTCTGTGTGTTGCCCAGGTGCCTTTAATGAATGGTCAGATGGGCGGTCCAGTGCGAGGCCAGATGACGTCGTGCCAGGCGCCCATGGCCCGCCACCCCTCCAGAGAGCAGCTCATCGACTACCTGATGCTTAAGGTCTCCCATGGCCAGCAGCCCCTGGGACCCCCTCCGCCACGGGCCACTCAAGACACACTGCACCAGGAGGTAGGATGGTGGGATGGATGAGAGACGGAAGAGTTGCAGTAAAACAATGCTCCCCCATCCCTAGCCATGGAGAGTTATAGGTTGTCAGCCCACAACTAAAAACATCATTCATCATCAAAACTTACATTAACACCCCCTAGTGTCTATTGACGCACCAGTCCGTAAATCTAAGTAACATAGTAAAAAAATCCCCATCAAATGCTGTCAGTATAAGCTAGAGATATCTGTTTTTTTGCATTGGCTGCATCTCAATCCACCACATCCGCCTATGGCGGCCTTCTGCAGCTGTGTTTGCCGGACTATTATGACCACTCTGTGGAAAGATAAGACTCACGAAAACGATGGTGGTCCATTTTGCTCTACCACCCCCACAAGTGTCACGGTCTTGTCTGAAGGTAACCGGTACCAGTTAAAATGCAATGGAAGTATGGAGGTACAGTAAGTTTGTGCCTACCCCAAAAAGGGGTTAAATATGACTGTATTCTTTGCCATTTATGAATGTGTAATCCAATGCTTTTCCATTTAAAAAAAAATATATATATACATATATTATACCTAAAAGGGGTCCTAAAATTCAGAGTCAAATAGCTAAATGACCATCTTATAACCCCCCCAACCAAATTGATTTGGTCAAACTCATATAGGTGTTGTAGTGCTGTGCTTGAACTATACCATGTAGCGCTCGAGGAATAGGGTTGGTGACACTGACCACTAGGTTGAAGCATGCGTAACATGGTTTTGTTGTAACCTGAACTACCTGGATAGAATGAATCCTCCACACTCTTATCCAATATTTTTCTCTGTGACTGTGATGTGTGTGACTTAGGGTTGCAAAGGGTTAGTCAATTTCCTGGAAATTTTCCATGGGAAGTTAAACCCTGGAATTTAGGGGATTTTTCTTAAATTCATCAAAGAAGTTAGCTTATAACAGTGAACCTTTTTTGTGGGATACATATAAGGCAATTCTAGGTATTGTTTGATATTTTAGTTAAACAATTCAATGGAATTGAAACCTGCATGCACAGTGCATTCTTCCATCACATGTACATCTGATTCTCAAGATCTTGCACACTAATTAGATGCTATTGAGCCCACACTACTATACTGTCTGAGCCAAGGACTACATGATTTCTGGTAAATTTTGATTGCAATAATCTCTACAGGAAAATGCCAAGGGTGCTATCTTATGTGTGGAGACATTTCACTGCAGCTAATGTAGAAGGAAAAGCTGTGTTCATTTGCAAATACCATTCCAAATCATAGGTGAAGAAAGCAACAAAGATGCAGAATCATCTGGCCAAGTGCATAAAGTTCCCTCAACGCTCACAACAAGAAATCTCTGACAAAAGTCCCTCTACTTCTATTTGTGGTGAAAATTATGAATCAGACACCTTATCGATAGCAACAGCTCATTTTGTTTGACTCAATGGAGGAACATAGTCAGAGAAATGCTGGTGAATGTCATGCTCGAGCTGTGTATGCAACTGCTTCACCTCTGATGCTCACAGGCAATGTGTATTGGAAGATTTCTTCACCCAGCATACAACCCTCCAACCAGACATGCTTTATCTACGCATTTGCTGGATGCAGAGTGCAACAGAGTTCAAGTGAAGGTCAAGCAAATCATAGAGAAAGCAGACTGTTTTGCAATCATCTCTGATTCTGGTGGTCGAATGTTGGTCGAATGTTCATGGGCAAGGAATAATTAACTACATAATCTCCACCCATCAACCAGTATTCTACAAGAGCACAGACAAGGGACAACAGACACACCGGTCTCTACATTGCAGATGAGCTGATGGCAGTCATCAATGACCTTGGACCACAGAAGGCATTTGCACTGGTGACAGACAATGCAGCGAACATGAAGGCTGCTTGGTCTAAAGAGGTGGAGTCCTACCCTCACATCACACCCATTTGCTGTGCTGCTCATGCATCGAATCTGCTCCTCAAGGACATCATGGCACTGAAAACAATGGATACACTCTACAAGAGAGCCAAGGAAATGGTTAGGTATGTGAAGGGTCATCAAGTTATAGCAGCAATCTACCTCACCAAGCAAAGTGAAAAGAATAAGAGCACCACATTGAAGCCCCCCGGCAACACCTGTTGGTGTGGTGTTCTCATCATGTTTGACAGTCTCCTTGAGGGGAAGGAGTCTCTCCAAGAAATGGCCATATCACAGTCTGCCGATATGGACAGCCCCATCAAGAGGATCCTCCTGGATGATGTATTTTGGGAGAGAGTGGTATGAAACTCCTGAAACCTATAGCAGTAGCCATTGCACGGATTGAGGGAGACAATGCCATCCTGTCTGATGTTCTGACTCTGCTTGCAGATGTAAGAGAAGAAATCCATACTGCCCTGCCCACTTCACTGTTGCTCCAAGCAGAGGAAACTTTAGTTCTGAAATACATCAAAAGCGTGACAACTTCGTCCTGAAGCCAATACACGCCGCAGCATGTATGGGCTTGTACCCCAAGTATGCTGGAAAGCGCATCCTGTCTGGTGTAGAGATCAGCAAGGCCTATGGTGTCATCACTACCGTGTCTCGCCACCTTGGCCTGGATGAGGGCAAGTTTCTTGGTAGTCTGGAGAAGTACAGTTCTAAGCAAGGGCTTTAGGATGGAGATGCAATATGGCAGTCGTGCCAACATATCTCATCAGCCACCTGGTGGAAGGGACTTTGTGGATCTGAGGCTCTTTCCCCTGTTGCCTACACCATCCTCCAAATCCCACCAACATCCTCCAAATCCCACCAACATCAGCCGCCTCAGAGCTCAACTGGTCCTTGTTTGGGAACACACACACCAAAGCACGCAACAGGCTGACCAATACAAGGGTTGAAAAATTTGTTGCCATCTGGGCAAATTTGAGGCTTTTTGAGCCTGACAGCGAGCCATCCTCCACAAGGTTGGAAAGCGAGCGTGAAGCTGAGGCCTCAGAATCTGATGTTCAAGAGGTGGACATTGAGGAGGTCCAGGGAGAAGACAAGGAAGCTTTAGAGGAAGACAACCAGTGCTTTAGTTTCTAGACTATCATTTTACTGATAGTATGTTGAAAAGGTTTTTTGGAGATGCGATGGATTATCAGGGATCATTCAATATTCCTTTTCTTTTGTTGTTCAGTGAAATCATCCAATGTGAAGAGTCAACTCATTTAATTAAAGTTAAATTCGTAACAAAATTGTTTTGTTTTTCTATTGGAAGGATTTAATCATTTACAATTATGTCTACTTAATGATAAGGTTAAAGGTTTATGTTTGTCTCCATATGATATGGTAAATATATCAAATGCAAAAAACATCTACGTTTAAATGGTATTAATATGAATTTGCATATATTTCCATTAATTACCATATATTCCCGTTAATTCCCACGGAAAGTTTCCACCTCTGAATATGTGCAACCCTAGTGTGACTCATATTCAAATGTACAGTTTACAGTAAAGTCCCCTGTCAGGTGAGTAATATGTCTGTGTGTCTATTTCAGATGCGTGTGAAAGTGGAGAAGAACCCTGAGCTAGGGTTCAGTATATCAGGAGGAGTGGGAGGACGGGGAAACCCCTTTCGTCCAGACGATAATGTATTTACGCTCATCAGCCCTCTTTTTTTCCCCATAACAATGTAGTGTTGTCTATTTTTGCAGCCTAGTGCATGTGAAATTGATTGTAAACAGTTTCACAGGTTTAACATAGTATTTTTACTCAAATATGATCCATGAGTGTTCAGTCAGAATATAATTGTTAGCTGTGCTAGCAATTTAGCTTGTTGATGCATTTTTCTGATTTTGGAACAGTATCAATCAATGAAATGGTGTAATGGGTGTTGTTGACCAAATGGGTGTGGTGCTCTCTCTCTTCTCTCTCAGGGCATCTTTGTGACGAGGGTCCAGCCTGAGGGACCTGTCTCAAAGATCCTCCAGCCTGGAGACAAGATCCTCCAGGTAAATCCAATACCATTACCTCTATATTCTATCTAGCATAAATCTGTACAGTATAGGTTCTTTGCTGAACAGATGTTTACCTACTATGAACCCACTACAAACATCTGTAGTGCAGAGTCTGTGATCTAGCTGTAACGCCCTCTGTGACTCCAACTCAATGCACGGGTGTGCAACTCCAACGGTGTCTAGGGTTCAATCTCCATCTGCACCTTTCTACTTTGTTTCTCCCACTTGTCTTCCCCTCTGATTTCAGTACAGTCTCAAGAAAGTGTTAAAATAGCAATAATAATAATAAACATTGAATAAAACATCAAAGCCAAAGTTGCTATCTTGGTGTTTAGCTAAATATCCACAAATCTCTAATTAAATCCATGAAATGCATTTCTACCCAGGCGAACGGATACAGCTTTGTGAACATTGACCACGGGAACGCCGTAGCCCTGCTGAAGACGTTTCCCACCACTGTGGATATGATCATCATCCGAGAGGTGACAGCGTAGAGCGAGACAGACAGGACTGTGACCTCCGATCCAGACAAAACCACACGAGAACTGAATGTCCACTTCCTTCTTATTTTTATACACAGAGGAGCTTGCTTTATGGTGAAGAGAACCTTTAAGAGCTTTTGGGATAACGGGGGCCGAACCACTGCATCAAGTGGACTTGGGGGGATAGCCCGGTTATTTTTTACTCCCAGGACGCACCAGAGAAGGCGTGTGCTCCAATGACACAGAGATTTTGTAAAGACTGCTTTCTGTAAAGACTTGTTTTTCAAAGAAAATAATTCACCCTCATCATTGCAGTTTCTAGTTGCTGTAGTTGAGCATTAACTGTAGTTGACCACTAGAGGACAGGGCTACCTCTCTTTATCGCTCTTTGCTTACATCCGATTTGCCTTTATTTTTAAGTCATGTTATTATTATTTTTAAGATGCTGAAACCACTTGTTTGACTTAGCCGAGATGTGATATGGGGGACAATGTTATGTGCTTTCTTGTGGAGACAAATGTAGTACTGGATTGAGCTTTCGGGGAGTTTCTTTTATCAAATTTCCCCTCTGCCTACTTACAATTGTGACAGTTTTTGGAACGAGTTCCATACATAGTGGATATTTCAGAAGGACAATTTATTTGCCTCTGCCTCCATAGAACCTGTGAGCCACACTGCATACATCCAGTATCTGTACTGTCCTCATTTTAGTGTAGGAGCAGTTTCAGTAGCCTCCATGGCACCACTGGCTTGAAATATCCCTCACTCACCTCTCAACTCCTGAGCAAATCCTCCGTCACTGAATCAACTGCCCCGAGTGCCGACTACTTGAATGCTGTAAAACGCTCTTTGTATGTGAAATGGAATTGGGACTGGAATATGGAACAGATGATGAGAGAGGATGCCTTTGCTTGGCCTTAGCCTAGCCAGAATGTGATGTGAGAATGGGTCAGAAGGCGGAGTGGTAAAGGTAGGTAAGCTAAGCATGTGTGGAGACCATGGCCAGGGGTGTATTCATTATGCTGATTTTGTTGCAAAACATTTCTTAAACGGAAGCAAACTCAACGAAACAGGGAGGGACCTAGCTAAAAGTGTCCAATATAAACTGTTGTTTTAGTTCCAAAAGGTTCAGTTTTGCAACTGTTTGAACGAATGATTACACCCCATGTGTTGGAGGTGCTGCTGGGAGTGACACCCTATTCCCCATAGAGCACGCTACATACTAGTGGTGAACTGTATACAAAGGATATAGATTGTCATTTCAGATGCAGCCTGTGAGACTCTGAGCAGGCCTGGTCTCTGTGCCCCTTTCACTCATGTTTCACTCATGTTGGTAAGACTATAAAGGGCTTCTCCCTGAAGGCAGCCATTGGTGACTAGAAAACACTCTCACATGCTTTCAGATTGAAAAGGGGTTTCTGTCTAACATTTTTTTAAGTGGCGGAAAACAACTACATTTTGCCTTCGTGTGTAAAATAACATTTTTAGACATCATGCATCATCTCTTTTTGTGTTGAGATAGTGTTTCATATATGGACTCTTTGCTCTACGCTGGATCAAATGAACTAGGGGGGAGCTGTCAAGTGCCATAGACCTTGAACTGTTAGAACAAGGGGAGGGAAGGAGTGACTACCCTGACCCTCAAGCAATATTCACGTACTTTGTTTCACAAACTAAACGCTCTCCTCTTGAGTACACGCCGCGTGACTTGTCATAATGGTTTAATAGCAATAGGATTGGTTTTCATTCAGAAAGACATCCAATTGCATTTGAATAAAATATTGTTACACAGGATTTATATTGTGAATATTTTTTTTATAAAAACATATCTTTAGCAAAGAAACAAACATTTTAGTCATTTGTAATGTTTAATTGAATTGTCAAATTATAAAAATGCTTTTTAAAGCTACTCTGCTATGTCCACTCAGTGTGATCAAAAGTTTATAGATGTATGTGTTGTTTGCATGAAATCACCCTATGAATTGTCTATTTTGTGAGTTAATCCATGAAAAAAGTTACGTATTTCCTACAGAAACTAAAATGATCCAATTCAAAGATATCTACAAGTTATGGCCCCAGTGAAATTTGTTTACAAATTGATTGTAATGCAAACACTGAATTGTGACTGAGCATATATAAAGTTATGACATTGTAATTTATGTCATCCCAATACCTAACAAATGTGTAAATGTATAGTCCTGTATGACTCAGTTGGTAGAGCATGGTGCTTGTATCGCAAGGGTTGTGGGTTTGATTCCCGGGACTACCCATATGTAAAATCAATGCATGCATGAATGTAAGTCGCTTTGGATAAAAGTGTCTGCTAAATTGCATATATTGAATATTACACATTTGAAATGGTATGTAATCTACTGTACCTGACCTGTATGTATTCAATTACTTCATGCATACAGTTTAAGATTATGGTACTGTCAACTTGTGACTTGAATGGAAAACACTGTATCAATGATGTTTGCTCCCCTCTTTTCCATTTTGAATTCCAACTGAACATTGCGCCCAACTGAAACTGTCCTAGTTTTTTAATCAACTGCAGCCCCAGTGGCACGCTCATAATAACTGCAGATATTTTTGTCATTGGTCAATGTTTGCCTCAAGCGGTGACATTTAAGACTTCTCCTGCATTTCCCCCTCTCAAGATTAGTTTAAGAAACATTGTAATAGTTTTTTATGCTGTTTTGTTGTGGACACTGTTCTTTTACTTTTTGATCTGGGAATAAGAACAATCTAATGATTTTCAAGGTCATATTTGTTTTATATTCGTGGCAAAAGAAGGAAAATAACTGTCCAATAGACGGTAGACAATCTGGGACTAAGACCTCGGGGCTCACCTGTTTTCCATATCCAACAACAACTGGTCTCTTCACATTCACACCTTGTTTTTATTTATTCAGCACATTTTCCTGTGACTTTTTAGACATTACTAATCAAAATGTAAATACTTAAAAAAAAAAGTTAAATGAATTAATCATGGCATTAGTCACTCTGAGTTTGTAAAACTAGCAATAAGTTGCAATGCATACACAACTCTTTTAATGTATAGCTATTTCAAAGGTTTCTCTGGAAACAGCTACAGTAAGATGATTGAGATGCATTTATTCAACATTCCTGATTTTGTATAAAATTATACTGTTTCTGAGGTAACCTGTGGAAAACAAGAAATAAACTAATGCTCTTTAAAATCTTTTCTTCATTGAATGACATTCAACATGATTTTCCAAAGGTTTTGAATAAATCAACACCCCATGCCAGAGCATGTGTGGATATTAACAGTAATATGTTGAACAGAGGAAACTGCTGTGGGGGGACGGCTCATAATAATGGTGGAAATGGAATATTAAACACATGGAAAGGGTGTTTGATGTGTTAAAAACCATTCCATTCATTCCGTTCCAGCCATTACTATGAGCCTATCCTCCCTAAATAAGATGTCACCGGCCGTCTGTGATGTTGAAGATACAGTTGCAAGAAATGCATATTAATGCAGCTATGTATTAGGATTTGGAAAATGAAATGAACATAAGGAGAGCCCTTGAACTACATAACAGCTGTGATGCTCCCACACCACCACATTTAATGGACTTGGCTTACAGTAATCTTTACCTGTGTTATGTTACACCTTGGCTATATTCAAAAAATGTCCACTGTAGACAAGTGTTCAGTTTCCATGTATTGGTTCACCAAGTCCGGTCTGTATAAGGGGGGATTGAGAAGCCCAGATTAGACTACATTAGTTCTGAAGAGGTGTCATTTCAAAATGTACAGCTCTAGCTCTGTTGGTGTTACTGTTCTGTCTGTTTGGGGCATGGGCTCAGGGAGAGAGTATTTATTTGTACTGCCTTGGCAGCAGCTTCTCTTCCTGGGGTCCGGCAAAATTAAGGCAGTTATACAATACATTCATAACAGCTTTCACAACACACTAAGTGTGTGGCCTCAGGGCCCTACTCCACTACAACACAAATCCATGTTATATGTGTTTATGCATGTGTCTGTGCTGCTTCACAGTCCCCACTGTTCCATAAGGTGTATGTTTATCTGTTTTTAAAATCTGATTATCTTGCTTGCATCAGTTACCTGATGTGGAATAGAGTTCTATGTAGTCATGGCTTTAAGTAGTACTGTGCGCCTCCCATAGTCTGTTCTGGACTTTGGGACTGTGAAGAGACCTGTCTTGTGAGGTATGTATGGGTGTCTGAGCTGTGTGTTTAAACAGACAGCTCAGTGCTTTCAGCATGTCAATGCCTCTCCCAAATACAAGTAGTAATGAAGGTGTGGAGAGAGAAGGGATTGAAATTGAGCTCACTGGCCCAAGGACTAAAACTACAGAGACGACCTACGCACAGGCAACCGACCACACCACCACCGTCTTTGAGATCTGGGATGGGGTGAGAGCGCCGAGAAACATGGTGGTAGAATAGAGAGTTGAGCTGAGGAACATGGAGCAGGTTGAAGGGCTAAGGAGAGAGAATTAAGGTAAATGTGTGAATACCACAGTTTAACATATTATTTTCACGTCATTATTTTTAACTAACTACAATACTCCCTCTGTGGCCTGGTTCCTCTCACGGTTTCTTCCTATCTACAGAGTTTTGTCAACTTTGATCAATATAATGATCAACAGATCTAATGTTTGATTTGTTCCTCGTGATTCTAGAACAAGCAGCAGAACTGTATGCAGTGCAGGCCAGAATGACAGCCGGTGACTGTTGATGCAGGCATTGAAGGGCAGCCATACTGTGTATCCTACACAGAACAAAAATATAAACGTAAGATGTGAAGTGTGGTTTCATGAGCTGAAATAAATTATCCCAGAAATGTTACATACGCACAAAAGTAAATTTATCTCAAGTTTTGTGCACAAATTTGGTTACATCCCTGTTAGTGAGCATTTCTCTTTTGCCAAGATAATCTATTCACCTGACTGGTGTGGCATATCAAGAAGCTAATTAAACAGCATGATCATTACACAGGTGTACCTTGTGCTTGGGACAATAAAAGGCCACTCTAAAATGTGTGGTTTTGTCACACAACATAATGCCACAGATGTCTCAAGTTTTGAGGGAGCGCGCAATCGGTATGCTGACAGCAGGAATGTCCACCTGAGCTGTTGCCAGATAATTTAATATTAATTTCACTCCCATAAGAGAATTTGGAAGTATGTCCAACTGGTCTCTCAACCACAGACCATGTGTGGCGATGTCAACCTTGTGTATGGCAATGTCAACCTTGTGAACAGAGTGCCCCAACAGAGTGCCCCATGTTGGCAGTGGGGTTATGGTATTGGCAGGCATAAACTATGGACAACAAACACAATTTCATTTTATCGATTGCATTTTGAATGCACAAAATCCTGAGAACCATTGTGAGGCCCATTTCTTTATGGTACATGTGACCAACATATGCATATCGCAATCACACTGCACACTGCCCTAACCCATCTGGACAAGAGGAATACCTATGTAAGAATGCTCTTCATTGACTACAGCTCAGCATTTAACATCATAGTACCCTCCAAACTCGTCATTAAGCTTGAGGCCCTGGGTCTCGACCCCGCCCTGTGCAACTGGGTCCTGGACTTTCTGACGGGCCGCCCCCAGGTGGTGAGGGTAGGAAACAACATCTCCAACCCGCTGATCCTCAACACTGGGGCCCCACAAGGGTGCGTTCTCAGCCCTCTCCTGTACTCGCTGTTCAGCCATGACTGCGTGGCCATGCACGCCTCCAACTCAATCATCAAGATTGCAGACGACGCTACAGTGGTAAGCTTGATTACCAACAACGACGAGATGGCCTCCAGGGAGGAGGTGAGGGCCCACGGAGTGTGGTGTCAGGAAAATAACCTCACGCTCTCCAGAGGGTAGTGCGGTCTGCACAATGCATCACCGGGGGCAAACTACCTGCCCTCCCGGACACCTACACCACCCGATGTCACAGGAAGGCCAAAAAGATCATCAAGGACAACAACCACCCGAGCCACTGACTGTTCACCCCGCTATCTTCCAGAAGGCGAGGTCAGTACAGGTGCATCAAAGCTGGGACCGAGAGACTGAAAAACAGCTCCCGGCCTCGACAACATCCAGTGAAATTGCAGAGCGCGAAATTCAAAAATACAAAATTCTTAATATTAAACACTCATGAAAATACAAGCGTTATACATCGGTTAAAAGCTTAACTTCTTTTTAATCCAGCCACTTTGTCAGATTTCAAAAAGGCTTTATGGCGAAAGCATACCATGCGACTATCTGAGGATAGCGCCCTGCATACAAAAGTATTAAAACATTTTCCAACCAAGCAAGATGCATCACGCAAGTCTGAAATAGCGATACAATAAATCACTTACCTTTGAAGATCTCCTCTGTTTGCAATTCAAATGGTCCCAGCTACATAACAAATGGTCATTTTGTTCGATAAAGTCCTTCTTTATATCCCCAAAAAGTATGTTAGTTGGCGCGCTTGACTCAGTAATCCACCAGTTTCCCTCGTTCAAAATGCATACAAATGAATCCCGTAAGTAACCAATAAACTTCTTCAAAACAAGTCAAACAATGTTCCTAATCAATCCTCAGGTAGCCTAATATGTAAATAAACGCAAACATTTAAGACGGAGAATAGTATATTCTTTACCGGAGATAAATAACGAAGTGCGCGTCCTCACCGGAACGCGCTGCAAACACTACAGCCAAAATGGGAGCCACTTAGAAAAACTACAAATTCTAGCTCATTTTTCAAAAAACAAACCTGAAACTCTTTCTAAAGACTGTTGACATCTAGTGGAAGCCCTAGGAACTGGAATCTGGGAGGTATTCCTTTTATATTCCCATTGCCAGCCATTGTAATCAGTGGTGAGCTGAAAAAATAAATTCTGGATGGATTGTCCTCGGGTTTTCACCTGCCATATCAGTTATGTTATACTCACAGACATTACTTTAACCGTTTTGGAAACCTTAGTGTTTTCTATCCAATACTACCAATTATATGCATATCCTAGCTTCTGGGCCTGTGTAACAGGCCAAACTTCCGAATACTGCCCCCTATCCCAAAGAAGTTAAACAGCCACTCATCACTAACATTGAGTGGCTGCTGCCAACACACTGACTCAAATCTCTAGCCACTTTAATAATTAATAATTGTATGTAATAAATGTATCACTAGTCACTTTAAACAATGCCACTTTATATAATAATTACATACCCTAAATTACTCATCTCATATGTATATACTGGACTCTGTACCATCTACTGCATCTTGCCTATGCCGCACGGCCATCGCTCATCCATATATTTATATGTACATATTCTTATTCATCCTTTACACTTGTGTGTGTGTATAAGGTAGTTGTTGTGAAATTGTTAGATTACTTGTTAGATATTACTGCACTGTTGGAACAAGAAGCACAAGCATTTCACTGCACTCGCATTAACATCTGCTAATCATGTGTATATGACCAATAAAATTTGATTTGATATCCGTTTTCCCAGTTATGTGAAATCCATAGATTAGGGCCTAGTGAATTTATTTCAATTGACTGATTTCTTCATATGAACTGTAACTCAATCAATTCTTTGAAATTGTTTCTTGTTGTGTTTATAGTTTCGGTCAGTGATACAGTATGAACACTATTGTTTAAATGTATTTTTTTGTTTGCTTAATTCCAGTTCAAGCACAGAACTGTCAGCCATGTGGGCCATAATGACAGCCAGTGAGAGCCAGATCGAGGAACTGAAGAGAGAGAATGCAAGTAAATGTGTGGATGTGAATTCATTTGAGAGATCATTTTATTCACTGATATGAACATCATTGTCTAAATTAATGTTTTGTTTCCATAAATCCGCCCTAGCAGCAGAATTGTCAGCCATGGGGGCCAGAGTGACAGCCAGTGAGAAGAGATGGAAGAGCTACAGAGAGAGAATGCGGGTAAGATACTTTTTATACTGTGACAAGATGCCTTTTGTTCCCCAACTAATTCTACCCACAACAATTGACCCTTGACAGAAAAATATTTTCACTAGTTGTGGATATGTCATTAGAAGTTGTTAGCAACACCTCTGTAGACAGACATTCAGAGCCTTGTCATATATTATTTAACTAACCTATTATTGTCATCCAATAGTTAAATTATCATTATCTGTTACCATGTATGTTAATGTCTGATTGTTTCTATTTCTTATTATACTGTAGTAGTGTGTAGGATCATTTCATTAATTTACCTCTCAAAATGTAGCATAAGTAACTCTTTAAACAATCCCTTGGGCTCTATACCTCAACAGTATTGAAGGTATTGAATGGTGTGATGGTAACACTGGTTGGAATCTCAGGTCCACCGTGACAGACATGGACCACATAACAGTAACACAGTATATTATGTGCTTGATTCTACTGTACAGAGGTACAGTTTAGTTATTGAAAATAAACATGTTAATCTGTTGTGTTCACAGACCGACCAGGTCGTCGCAGTTGTAAATGAGAACTTGTTCTCAACTGGCCTACCTGGTTAAATAAAGGTGAAATAAAAATTAAATAAAGACCAAAGGTGGCATTCTCTGCCAGTTTGAGAACTTAATCAACGTATGTAGGACTCCTAAGTGGTGCAACTACGCTGAACTTCACCAAAGTCTACACAAACATCAACCATAAGTACAGCCCAGTTACAGGTACTACTTACTTACACACTTTTCAAAATCGAATGAGATTTTTTGGGGTCATGCTCATTATTTCTTATATTCATATACAGTTTGCCAGCAGCATACCACCCTGCATACCACTGCTAGCTTGCTTCTGAAGCTAAGCAGGGTTGGTCCTGGTCAGTCCCTGGATGGGAGACCAGATGCTGCTGGAAGTGGTGTTGGAGGGCCAGTAGGAGGCACTCTTTCCTCTGGTCTAAAGAAATATCCCAGAAACCCCAGGGCAGTGATTGGGGACATTGCCCTGTGTAGGGTGCCGTCTTTTGGATGGGACGTTTAAACGGGTGTCCTGACTCTTTGATGTCATTAAAGATCCCATGGCACTTATCGTAAGAGTAGGGGTGTTAACCCTGGCTAAATTCCCAATCAGACCCTCAAACCATCACGGTCACCTAATAATCCCCAGTTTACAATTGGCTCATTCATCCCCCTCCTCTCCCCTGTAACTATTCCCCAGGTCGTTGCTGCAAATGGAACGTGTTCTCAGTCAATTTACCTGGTAAAATAACGGATAAATAAATAATAAATCAAGTTGAAGTCGGCGGTTTACATACACTTAGGTTGGAGTCATTAAAACTTGTTTTTCAACCACTACACAAAAATGTATTGTTAACAAACTATAGTTTTTGCAAGTCGGTTAGGACATCTACTTTGTGCATGACACAAGTCATTTTTCCAACAATTGTTTACAGATTATTTCACTTATAATTCACTGTATCACAATTCCAGTGGGTCAGAAGTTTACATACACTAAGTTGACTGTGCATTTAAACAGCTTGGAAAATTCCAGAAAATTATGTAATGGCTTTAGACGCTTCTGATAGGCTAATTGACATCATTTGAGTCAATTGGAGGTGAACCTGTGGATGTATTTCAAGGCCTACCTTCAAACTCAGTGCCTCTTTGCTTGACATCATGGGAAAATCCAAAGAAATCAGCCAAGAAAAATTGTAGACCTCCACAAGTCTGGTTCATCCTTGGGAGCAAATTCCAAACGCCTGAAGATACCATGTTCATCTCTACAAACAATAAATCAAGTATAAACACCATGGGACCACGCAGCCGTCATACCGCTCAGGAAGGAGACGCGTTCTGTCTACAAGAGAGGAATGTACTTTTGTGCGAAAAGTGCAAATCAATCACAGAACAACAGCAAAGGACCTTGTAAAGATGCTGGAGAAATCAGGTACAAAAGTATCTACCCACAGTAAAACAAGTCCTATATTGACATAACCTGAAAGTCCGCTCAGCAAGGTAGAAGCCACTGCTCCAAAACCACCATAAAAAAGCCAGACTACGGTTTGCAACTGCACATGGGGACAAAGATCGTACTTTTTGGAGAAATCTTCTCTGATTTGATGAAACAAAAATAGAACTGTTTGGTCATAATGACCATTGTTATGTTTGGAGGAAAAAGGGGGAGACTTGCAAGCCGAAGAACACCATCCCAACCGTGAAGCATGGGGGTGGCAACATCATGTTGTGGGGGTGCTTTGCTGCAGGAGGGACTGGTGCACTTCACAAAATAGATGGCATCATGAGGATGGAAAATGATGTGGATATATTGAAGCAACATCTCAAGACATCAGTCAGGAACTTAAAGCTTGGTTGCAAATGGGTCTTCCAAATGGACAATTGTCATGTACTGTCATGTTGTCTTGTCTCTGTCCTTTCCCTTCACCCTGTCTCCCTCTGCTGGTCGTGTTAGGTTACCTTTTCTCCCCCGCTTTCCCCCAGCTGTCCCTTGTCTCCTCTAACTACCCATTCACCCCGTTCCCCACCTGTTCCCTTTTTTCCCTCTGATTAGGTCCCAATATCTCTCTCTGTTTCTGCTCCTGTCCTTGTCGGATTCTTGTTTGTTTGTGTCATTCATGCCTGAACCAGACTGTCGTCATGTTTGCTGTAACCTTGTCCTGTCCTGTCGGAATCTGCCGGTCCATCTGAGCCTACCTATGTTTGGTAATTAAAGAAGCTCTGTTTAAGTTGATTCGCTTTTGGGTCCTCATTCACGCACCGTAACAGAAGAATCCGACCAAGAATGGACCCAGCGACTTCGGATCCTCTCCACTCAGCCGTCGAGATCCAGGGAGCGATGCTAGGCAGACACAAGCAGGAATTGTCTGCTGCTCGACATGCCGTTGAGACCCTGGCCACCCAAGTCTCCAACCTCACAGAACAGGTTCACCATCTCCGCCTCGATCCACCGGCCACTTCCAGGGCTTTCGAATCTCCGGAGCCCAGAATCAATAACCCGCCGTGTTACTCTGGGGAGCCCACTGAATGCCGCTCGTTCCTCACCCAGTGTGATATTGTGTTTTCTCTCCAGCCCAACACTTACTCCAGGAGCACTGCTCGTGTCGCCTACGTCATATCTCTCCTTATTGGACGGGCTCGTGAGTGGGGCACGGCAATCTGGGAGGCAAGGGCTGAGTGTACTAACCAGTATCAAGACTTTAAGGAGGAGATGATACGGGTTTTTGATCGATCTGTTTTTGGGGAGGAGGCTTCCAGGGCCCTGTCTTCCCTATGTCAAGGCAATCGATCCATAACAGACTACTCTATTGAGTTTCGCACTCTTGCTGTCTCCAGTGGCTGGAACGAGCCGGCCTTGCTCGCTCGTCTTCTGGAGGGTTTCCGCGCAGAGGTAAAGGATGAGATTCTCTCCCGGGAGGTTCCTTCCAGCGTGGATTCCTTGATTGAACTCGCTATTCGCATTGAGCGACGGGTTGACCTTCGTCACCGAGCTCGTGGAAAGGAGCTCGCGCTCTCCGTCGCCTCCCTCTCCGCATCACTACCATCTTCCTCTGCCGGCTCGGGTGCTGAGCCCATGCAGCTGGGAGGTATCCGCATCTCGACTGAGGAGAGGGAACGGAGAATCACCAACCGCCTCTGTCTCTATTGCGGTTCCGCTGGTCATTTTGTCACTTCATGTCCAGTAAAAGGCCAGAGCTCGTCAGTAAGCGGAGGGCTACTGGTGAGCGCTACTACTCCTGTCTCTCCTTCAAGATCCTGCACTACCTTGTCGGTCCATCTACGCTGGACCGGTTCGTCAGCTTCCTGCAGTGCCTTAATAGACTCTGGGGCGGAGGGCTGTTTTATGGACGAGACCTGGGCTCGGGAACATGACATTCCTCTCAGACAGTTAAAGGAGCCCACGGCCTTGTTCGCCCTGGATGGTAGTCCTCTCCCCAGGATTCAGCGTGAGACGCTACCTTTAACCCTCACTGTTTCTGGTAATCATAGTGAAACCATTTCTTTTTTAATTTTTCGTTCACCTTTTACACCTGTTGTTTTGGGCCATCCCTGGCTAGTTTGTCATAATCCTTCCATTAATTGGTCTAGTAATTCTATCCTCTCCTGGAACGTCTCTTGTCATGTGAAATGTTTAATGTCTGCTATCCCTCCTGTTTCCTCTGTCTCTTCTTCACAGGAGGAGCCTGGTGATTTGACAGGGGTGCCGGAGGAATATCACGATCTGCGCACGGTGTTCAGTCGGTCCAGGGCCACCTCTCTTCCTCCACACCGGTCGTATGATTGTAGTATTGATCTCCTTCCGGGAACCACCCCCCCCCCCGGGGTAGACTATACTCTCTGTCGGCTCCCGAACGTAAGGCTCTCGAAGATTATTTGTCTGTAGCTCTTGACGCCGGTACCATAGTCCCCTCCTCCTCTCCCGCCGGAGCGGGGGTTTTTTTTGTCAAGAAGAAGGACGGGTCTCTGCGCCCCTGCATAGATTATCGAGGGCTGAATGACATAACAGTGAAGAATCGTTATCCGCTTCCTCTTATGTCTTCAGCCTTCGAGATCCTGCAGGGAGCCAGGTTTTTCACTAAGTTGGACCTTCGTAACGCTTACCATCTCGTGCGCATCAGGGAGGGGGACGAGTGGAAGACGGCGTTTAACACTCCGTTAGGGCACTTTGAATACCGGGTTCTTCCTTTCGGCCTCGCTAACGCTCCAGCTGTCTTTCAGGCATTAGTCAATGATGTCCTGAGAGACATGCTGAACATCTTTGTTTTCGTTTACCTTGACGATATCCTGATTTTTTCACCGTCACTCCAGATTCATGTTCAGCACGTTCGACGTGTCCTCCAGCGCCTTTTAGAGAATTGTCTTTTTGTGAAGGCTGAGAAGTGCACTTTTCATGCCTCCTCCGTCACATTTCTCGGTTCTGTTATTTCCGCTGAAGGCATTAAGATGGATCCCGCTAAGGTCCAAGCTGTCATTGATTGGCCCGTCCCTAAGTCACGCGTCGAGCTGCAGCGCTTTCTCGGCTTCGCGAACTTCTATCGTCGTTTCATCCGTAATTTCGGTCAGGTGGCAGCTCCTCTCACAGCCCTTACTTCTGTCAAGACGTGCTTTAAGTGGTCCGTTTCCGCCCAGGGAACTTTTGATCTCCTCAAGAATCGTTTTACATCCGCTCCTATCCTTGTTACACCTGACGTCTCTAGACAGTTCGTTGTCGAGGTTGACGCGTCAGAGGTGGGAGTGGGAGCCATCCTTTCTCAGCGCTCCCTCTCTGACGACAAGGTCCATCCATGCGCGTATTTTTCTCATCGCCTGTCGCCGTCGGAACGTAACTATGATGTGGGTAACCGCGAACTGCTCGCCATCCGGTTAGCCCTAGGCGAATGGCGACAGTGGTTGGAGGGGGCGACCGTTCCTTTTGTCGTTTGGACTGACCATAGGAACCTTGAGTACATCCGTTCTGCCAAACGACTTAATGCGCGTCAGGCGCGTTGGGCGCTGTTTTTCGCTCGTTTCGAGTTCGTGATTTCTTATCGTCCGGGCTCTAAGAACACCAAGCCTGATGCTTTGTCTCGTCTCTTCAGTTCTTCAGTAGCCTCCACTGACCCCGAGGGGATTCTCCCTGAGGGGCGTGTTGTCGGGTTGACTGTCTGGGGAATTGAGAGGCAGGTAAAGCAAGCACTCACTCAAACTCCGTCGCCGCGCGCTTGTCCTAGGAACCTTCTTTTCGTTCCCGTTCCTACTCGTCTGGCCGTTCTTCAGTGGGCTCACTCTGCCAAGTTAGCCGGCCACCCTGGCGTTCGGGGTACGCTTGCTTCCATTCGCCAGCGTTTCTGGTGGCCCACCCGGGAGCATGACACGCGTCGTTTCGTGGCTGCTTGTTCGGTCTGCGCGCAGACTAAGTCCGGTAACTCTCCTCCTGCCGGCCGTCTCAGGCCGCTTCCTATTCCCTCTCGACCGTGGTCTCACATCGCCTTAGATTTTGTCACCGGACTGCCTTCGTCAGCGGGGAAGACTGTTATTCTTACGGTTGTCGATAGGTTCTCTAAGGCGGCTCATTTCATTCCCCTTGCTAAGCTTCCTTCTGCTAAAGAGACGGCACAAATCATCATCGAGAATGTTTTCAGAATTCATGGCCTTCCGTCAGACGTCGTTTCGGACAGAGGTCCGCAATTCACGTCTCAATTTTGGAGGGAGTTTTGCCGTTTGATTGGGGCTTCCGTCAGTCTCTCTTCCGGCTTTCACCCCCAGTCTAACGGTCAAGCAGAACGGGCCAATCAGACTATTGGTCGCATCTTACGCAGTCTTTCTTTTCGCAACCCTGCGTCTTGGTCAGAACAGCTCCCCTGGGCAGAATACGCCCACAACTCGCTTCCTTCGTCTGCGACCGGGCTATCTCCTTTTCAGAGTAGCCTCGGGTACCAGCCTCCGTTGTTCTCATCTCAGTTCGCCGAGTCCAGCGTCCCCTCCGCTCAGGCTTTTGTCCAACGTTGCGAGCGCACCTGGAAGAGGGTCAGGTCTGCACTTTGCCGTTATAGGGCGCAGACTGTGAGAGCTGCTAATAAGCGTAGAACTAAGAGCCCTAGATATTGTCGCGGTCAGAGAGTTTGGCTCTCCACTCAGAACCTTCCCCTTAAGACGGCTTCTCGCAAGTTGACCCCGCGGTTCATTGGTCCATTCCGTATCTCTCAGGTCATTAATCCTGTCGCAGTGCGACTTCTTCTTCCGCGATATCTTCGTCGCGTCCACCCGGTCTTCCATGTCTCCTGTGTTAAGCCCGTTCTTCGCGCCCCCGCTCGTCTTCCCCCCCCCCCCCCCATCCTTGTCGAGGGCGCACCTATCTACAGGGTCCGTAAAATCTTGGACATGCGTCCTCGGGGCCGTGGTCATCAGTACCTAGTTGACTGGGAGGGGTACGGTCCTGAGGAGAGGAGTTGGGTTCCCTCTCGGGACGTGCTGGACCGTGCGCTGATTGATGATTTCCTCCGTTGCCGCCAGGTTTCCTCCTCGAGTGCGCCAGGAGGCGCTCGGTGAGTGGGGGGGTACTGTCATGTACTGTCATGTTGTCTTGTCTCTGTCCTTTCCCTTCACCCTGTCTCCCTCTGCTGGTCGTGTTAGGTTACCTTTTCTCCCCCGCTTTCCCCCAGCTGTCCCTTGTCTCCTCTAACTACCCATTCACCCCGTTCCCCACCTGTTCCCTTTTTTCCCTCTGATTAGGTCCCAATATCTCTCTCTGTTTCTGCTCCTGTCCTTGTCGGATTCTTGTTTGTTTGTGTCATTCATGCCTGAACCAGACTGTCGTCATGTTTGCTGTAACCTTGTCCTGTCCTGTCGGAATCTGCCGGTCCATCTGAGCCTACCTATGTTTGGTAATTAAAGAAGCTCTGTTTAAGTTGATTCGCTTTTGGGTCCTCATTCACGCACCGTAACAACAATGACCCCAAGCATACTTCCAGAGTTGTGGCAAAATGGCTTAAGGACAACAAAGTCAAGGTATTGGAGTGGCCATCACAAAGCCCTGACCTCAATCCTATAGAAAATGGGTGGGCAGAACTGAAAAAGTGTGTGTGAGAAAGGAGCCCTACAAACCTGACTCAATTACACCAGCTCTGTCAGGAGGAATGGGCCAAAATTCACCCAACTTATTGTGGGAAGCTTGTGGAAGGCTACCCAAAACGTTTGACCCAAGTTAAACCATTTAAAGGCAATGCTAACAAATACTAATTGACTGTATGTAAGCTTCTGACCCCCTGGGAATGTGATGAAAAAAATAAAAGCTGAAATAGATAATTCTCTCTACTATTATTCTGACATTTCATATTCTTTAAATAAAGTGGTGATCCTAACTGAACTAAGACAGAATTTTTACCAAGATTAAATGTCAGGAATTGTGAAAAACTGAGTTTAAATGTATTTGGCTAAGGTTTATGTAAACTTCTGACTTCAACTGTATATATACACAGACACACTACCATTGATAAGTTTGGGGTCATTTAGAAATGTCCTTGTTTTTGAAAGAAAAGCACATTTTTTTGTCCATTAAAATAACATAAAATTGATCAGAAATACAGTGTTGACATTGTTAATGTTGTAAATTACTATTGTAGCTGGAAACGGCTGATTTATTATGGAATATCTACATAGGCGCACAGAGGCCCATTATCAGCAACCATCACTCCTGTGGCACGTTGTGTTATCTAATCCAAGTTTATCATTTTAAAAGGCTAATTGATCATTAGAAAAACCACCGTGGCTATATTCTAAAAATGTCCACTGTAGACAAGTGTTCAGTTCTCATGTACTGTACTGGTTCACCAAGTCCAGTCTATATAAGAAGGGGGATTGAGGAGCCCAGATTAGACTACATTAGTTCTGAAAAGGTGTCATTTCAAAATGAGGGTTGCTCTAGCTCTGCTGGTGTTGCTGTTCTGTCTGTTTGGGGCATTGGCTCAAGGAGAGAGGGATTGAAATTGATATCAGGAACCCAAGCACTTAAGCTGTAGAGATGACCCACGCACAGGCAGCCAACCAGACTGCCACCAACTCTGAGATCAGGGCCCATAAATGCTGAGAACAGAGACATTTTACTCCTGCTTTCATAGGTAAAAAAAAAGAAAGAAGCAATTCATGAAGCCTCTTTAGTCCTAAAATTCACACCTAGTCAATAGTTATTTAGGACACTTCATGGGCTGCCCTAACCAGTTAAAAGTTCCCAGCAGGTGTCTTGTTAATTGAAAAATGCAATGAGTCAGTGGTTTCTGTGTCACATGCAATTGGTTTTGGGTTGTTAAATGACAGTTTTGATATTTTTTCAATCCATAAACAATCTAGGCCTACATGTAACAGCATCTCTTGCGCTTTGACAATGATTTCACATTTTCACGAGGCCTAATTCACATGATATGCCTAAATACTTATAACCACTAGGCTAATAAATAAACACATTTTTTCTTTTGATTATTCAAATATTAAAAAAATATATATTTTAAATTAATTAATTAATTAATTATATCCTATTCTTTACTTTTTTCCCCTAACCCTACCAACCCTCCCCTAATTGGAGTAAACTAATTAAATATATTTTCCTTCTTGACAGTGTTATAAAGTGCATTTTCTTAGTGAGAGTAAAGTGACAGATGGTCATAATGCTTTATGAAAATTACTTAAAATATGGTTTAAAAAAACATGACAACAACAGACGTTCAAATAAAAGGAAACTTCTTGGCAGAGAAAAAACGACCTACTTGGCTTCCACCCGGCTGACCGGACCTACCTGCCTGGAAACGCTGGCCGGACCTACCTACCTAGCCGGGCGGACCCATCTACCTGACCTACCCAACCGGCCGGACCTACTCGGGCAGCCCCCCTACCTAGCTGGCCTACCTACCTGGCTGGCCAGACCTAACTGACCTACGTCCCTTTTGGCCAGACCTACCTACCTGGTTTACGGCCAGTTGGGTAGGTATGGTAGATAGGTCCGCAAGGCTAGGTAGGTTGCCAGAAAGCTATGTCCGGCCGGCCGGACAGATAACTTTCTGGCCAGCTGGCCGGACCTAGCTAAGTCCGGCCAGCCAGCAAGACAGCTAGGTCCATCCAGCCGGTCGGCCAGTCAGATAGCTGAGTCCGGCCTGCTGGCCGGACAGCATGGTCAGGAAACCCAAACCCATGGCAGCAGATCCACAAAGTCTGCCATGAGATGTGACTGTATAGTTCCCATACGTAGGAAAAGCACCTTTAGTCAAACTGCAACAGAAAAACTATAGTAAACCCAGCTACACACTGTGTAATACCCCAGTGTAATATAGCTTTATACAGTAGTTACTGTAAACTAGGTTAGTTACTGTCTGTATTGTAAAGTAATGCAACATAACTATAGTAAACCCAGCTACACACTGAAACCCTCAGTGTAATAGAGCTGAGATGTGGGTTTCCAAGAGAAACTAGGATAGTTACTGTCTTAACTGTAAGTATAACAGAAAATGAGTAACCCCAGCTAAACACTGTGCAAGAACGCAGTGTAATAGCTCAAAAGTTCTACAGCTGCACCATCGAGAGCATCCTGACTGATTGCATCACCGCCTGGTATGGCAACTGCTCAGCCTCCGACCACTAGGCGCTACTGAGGGTAGTGCGTGCGGCCCAGTACATCACTGGGGCCAAACTTCCTGCCATCCAGGACCTGTAAACCAGGCAGTGTCAGGGGAAGGCCTTAAAATTTGCCAAAGACTCCAGCCACCCTAGTCATAGACTGTTCTCTCTGCTACCGCACGGCAAGTGGTACCAAATCACCAAGTCTAGGTCCAAAAGGCTTCTTAAAGCCCCAAGTCATAAGACTTCTGAACAGCTTATCAAATGGCTACCTGTACTATTTGCATTGAGATAGACAGTATCAGCCTTTGTCTCAAACATTATCTGAAGGAGGAGACATAATAGCTGTAGCGTTTCCTAGTGGAAAATAATTCCGCCAACAGTGTAATATACACTGCCCAAAAAAATAAAGGGAACACTTAAACAACACAATGTAACTCCAAGTCAATCACACTTCCGTGAAATCAAACTGTCCACTTAGGAAGCAACACTGATTGACAATAAATTGCACATGCTGTACATCAATACGAGCTGTGGCAAGAAGGTTTGCTGTGTCTGTCAGCGTAGTGTCCAGAGCATGGAGGCGCTACCAGGAGACAGGCCAGTACATCAGGAGACGTGGAGGAGGCCGTAGGAGGGCAACAGCCCAGCAGTAGGACCGCTACCTCCGCCTTTGTGCAAGGAGGAGCAAGAGGAGCACTACCAGAGCCCTGCAAAATTACCTCTAGCAGGCCACAAATGTGCATGTGTCTGCTCAAACGGTCAGAAACAGACTCCATGAGGGTGGTATGAGGGCCCGACATCGACTGGTGGGGGTTGTGCAAACAGCCCAACACCGTGCAGGATGTTTGTCATTTGCCAGAGAACACCAAGATTGGCAAATTTGCCACTGGCGCCCTGTGCCCTTTACAGATGAAAGCAGGTTCACACTGAGCACATGTGACAGATGTGACAGAGTCTGGAGACGCCGTGGAGAATGTTCTGCTGCCTGCAACATCCTCCAGCATGACCGGTTTGGTGGTGGGTCAGTCATGGTGTGGGGTGGCATTTCTTTGGGGGGCCGCACAGCCCTCCATGTGCTCGACAGAGGTAGCCTGACTGCCATTAGGTACCGAGATGAGATCCTCAGACCCCTTGTGAGACCATATGCTGGTGCGGTTGGCCCTGGGTTCCTCCTAATGCCTGACAATGCTAGACCTCATGTGGCTGGAGTGTGTCGGCAGTTCCTGCAAGAGGAAGGCATTGATGCTATGGACTGGCCCGCCCGTTCCCCAGACCTGAATCCAATTGAGCACATCTGGGACATCATGTCTTGCTCCATCCACCACAGACTGTCCAGGAGTTGGCGGATGCTTTAGTCCAGGTCTGGGAGGAGATCCCTCAGGAGACCATCCGCCACCTCATCAGGAGCATGCCCAGGCGTTGTAGGGAGGTCATACAGGCACGTGGAGGCCACACACACTACTGAGCCTCATTTTGACTTGTTTTAAGGACATTACATCAAAGTTGGATCAGCCTGTAGTGTCGTTTTCCACTTTAATTTTGAGTGTGACTCCAAATCCAGACCTCCATGGGTTGATAAATTTGATTTCCATTGATCATTTTTGTGTGATTTTGTTGTCAGCACATTCAACTATGTAAATAAAAAAGTATTTAATAAGAATATTTCATTCATTCAGATCTAGGATGTGTTATTTTAGTGTTCCCTTTATTTTTTTGAGCAGTGTACTATGTCTATAGTAAACACTGCGCAATACTGTATAATAGTAAAGATTACTACGGACCTACAGTATCAGCCACTGTCTCATACACTATCTAAAGGAGAGGAGACATGACTGGAGTGTGAACTGCTTGACCGTGAAGGGGCAGGGCATTGTAACTCACACATGCCTATAGTTTATTTCTTGCTTCAAACATGTGGGTCGGCTGTAACTGACACCACGTTTATAATATATTTATTTCTTTATACATGGGGTTTGAGGTTGGCAGGACTTAAGAGAAAGTGTGTTTATAATTGTGCTCAGTCCTGCAATGGTCACCTCTCATTAAGCTATCTATTTTGCATAGTTGGTTCACGGTTGAACACAAGAGTTTAGGCAAGATTTCTGTGCCCTGTGAGAGATGAAATCTTGGTGTGCCTTGCAACACCTAAAGGCTCTGCATGGTCAATCCAGGTTCTGCATTGGCCATACAGCATTTCTGACAATACGGCCTCTGCATGAGTCATGGTATTCATACTTCTTGCACTTCGCAGAGCAGTTGAGCAGAGCTATTGTGAAGGAAGTTCTCAAGGAAGTGAGTTTGCGTTTATACAGGACATACCATTGCCACCAACCATCAACCAATCATGTCAATGAGGAGCCCTCCACATTGTTAAAAAATATGGGTGTGGTGCCATTAAAATGCTCTGCATGGTTACTCCGGCATCTGCAGTGACAGTACAGCATTTACTGGAATGCTTCTCAAATATAATGTTTTATGCGTTCTCCACACTCGCTGAGTCACTCACATTAAACAACCATCTTTCCTGTAGTTGTTTGTCTTGCCAAGGTAGTGGTGCGCACACTAAACAATCTGGCACAGACAGGGTGTCACACACTGTAAGATTCTTTACTTGGTCGTGAGGATTCTCCATACCACCACGCTGTCTCGCCAAAACAATGATGTGATTAGATTGGTAAAGTAGCTAGAACGAGCTGTGGCTCAAAGGAGTTGAAATTTCGAGCCAAGATTTTTTAATTAAATAGCATTGCTTGTGAACTTCAGAGCTGAAACAATTTTACTCTGTGGCTCTTGGAAAAAGGCAAGTACAAACGCATACTAATAATCATCGCTCCTACTCGAGTGTCTACACATTCCAGGGGATGCGAAACATCGTCATCATCTCACTGGCTTCTTCTCTGGTGAGCTCTCATTGGCTATTGCTGATCACGTTCTCAAAACGTGTCTTGCACATCTCACATTATAAGAGCATTGCAGATTTTGTGCTGATAACAACAAACATGTTTGAAAATATCGGGACGTCTGGGACTGCTCAAAGACCGGATCGGTAGCCCCAGATTGCGTTTCTGACCCGCTCACATTAAACGAGTGTCATACATGGCCACGCGTCCCAAGAAGGCAGGGGGGGGGCTCTCAAAAACTTGTCTGGGACAGCTAAATCGGAGCCAAAATGATGTAGTGTACATCCGGCTTAAGAAAAACCCTAAACCGAGTATTGCCCAAATTCGAATACTGTCACAAGTAATTAAAACAAGGACAAAACCCAAACAAGAAGGCACAAGTCAAACCCAGTGGGAGTGACAGCAGACCACCCAGATGGAGAGGCTAGCTAGTTAGCTTGCTCCAAGCTATTGAATAGCTGCAGGCATACTTCTGTGCTTATACACTCTAACATAGCACTCTTACCAAGCAATCCTCTCTGGAATGAGCTGAGAGAAAAGCAAGAGGTGGAAGTTGTGCGGTAGCAGCTATTTAAGCGGGTCAGCAGCAGCCTCAGCACTACCTGGGACACGGGACTAATGTGAAATCCTTACTCGAATGTATTCTGCCGTGTGGAAGGATACCATATTGGAGTGCTCAAATATAGTGCTACATAACACCGCTTAATCAAAACCGTCTAACCCAGGGCTCCCCAAACCTGTTCCTGGAGAGCTACCGTCCTGTAGGTTTTCGCTCCAACCCTAATCTGGCACATCTGATAAACTGAATCAAGTTAGTCACAACTAGGGTTAGAGTGAAAACCTACAGGGGGGTAGCTCTACAGGAACAGGGTTGGAAAGCCCTGGTCTAACCTATAGCAGAGCATTTGACACATCCACTCCTTTCCACACTCCCACCACTTTCCTTTTCGACACACCCACTCTTTTTCACACGCCCAATACTTTCCTTTTGATACACACACTCCTCATACTCCATTTGCTGTATTGACATGAAGCTAACCCCTTCCAGCCCCCTTCCTGTTTGCTTACTAACGAAATGACACACTCCTCGACCACTTATTGATTTCTGGCTCACGGAGGATATACGACGGAGGATGGTCGTTTGCCCAAACAAGAAAACCCCTTAGTTTCAGCAAGTGCACTGTGCCATTAAGTAAGAAAGGGTGCACAGCTCCTGCTTCTTCCAGATGAATAATATTTTGGTTCCACCTTGGCGACCCATTTTTTGTTTTGCCATGGAAACGTCTCCAATGTAGATTTTATTTAGTAATTATAAAGTTTTCCTTCTGGGTTTTCTCATTAGGCAGAAGTCTATCCTCTCTCCTCCGTCCTCTCTTCTCCATGACCCGAAACCAATAAGTGTCCGAGGAGTGTGTTAGTTTGTTAGTAGGCAAACGGAAGTGTTCTCCCCTCCTCGATAGCCACCTTTTATCGAGGATACTCATGTGTATTCTACTGCAGAATCATTTTTAAATTTTCCACACCCCCTTTGAATCAGCTTTTGTTTCATCAGAGAAAAACACTTTTAAAAACAATATTCTACTTATTGTTTTATCTATAAAATGTTTTGCACAACAATTTTTTTGGACTTTACACATTTATTTTGGGATGCTCCTCCCTGTTATCTTAATTTGCCTAATGATGCTCCGAGCAGAGAAGGACCGGCTCATTTCAAGCAAAAGCATTTCCATCCACGTCCACTCTCCTCGATTAACTGTGGCTTTTTTCAAGAGGAGAGAGGACGCAGTCTGGTAATGAAATCTAATTGAAGAAAGACCCTTGATGTGAGACATCCTTGACACATGAAGGCGCTGTTCGCACAGCAATCGGTGGAGACGTCAAGATCTTTCAGCATTACTGTCAAAGATTTGCTAAACTAACCCAAGATTGACCATAGCATGTCGATTCCAATGGGAGCAAATTAATCACAGTGGGCCGAACAAACAAGGAAGTGGGCAGAACCAAGCACGAGCTAGGGAGATTATATTGGCCCGTTCTAACATGTGTTTGCATATTTCCGTTAGGGAACGCCTACTCTGTGAAGTGCGTGTGTGCAATTGCTAATTTGGCCCTTGCACTCATTTTAAACAACGCCATTTTGGGGGGAAACTTTACCCGCAAAGGGTAAAGTCTACAAAACGTAATCCACTTCGTAACAGATTGTAGTTTTCTTAACAGTATTAAACTCAAATGTTTCACGGATGAGAAAATTAGCAGACTATCGTCCAAAATCCTTCTCGCTCCATCTTCTCTCACAGCCGCCGCTTCCCCTTACCACCATATTTGGTTGTGAGTGGGACACGCCAACCGGATGCTTCAGATTTATACATCCGGTGAAACGTCTGGTTCACTGTTCTGTCTGTGGTACTGTCTTTGCTGCCCCTGTAACCGTTTTCTAGAATTAACGTTCGGATAGTCGTAAAATACGATTTCCTGTACATTTTCAAGAGGAAGCATTTCGAAAAATGAGTGGAATTCCAGGCACCGCTGTCATTCAAATCACCAATCTGTCGTCTGCCGTGAGTAGTGAGCAGATGCGCACTCTCTTCGGCTTTCTTGGGGACGTCGAGGAGTTACGTCTTTACCCCCCGGAGTAAGCGCTATCAATTCGGCATGCCTAATAAAGAAACACCCAGGATCAAGGGCCTACTCCGCACGTTTACCATTGGTGCAGCTAGCTACCGGAGTTTACTTAATGTAGATAGATAGGCATGTATAGCTAACGTTGACTTGTAAACTGTGTTCATTCAACATCCATGTAATTTCTAATATATGTCTGTGTTCTCTTACAGCAATGCACCACTCCCCTTCTCGTCCAAAGTATGTTACATAAAGTATCGAGAGCCTTCCAGTGTTGGCGTGGCGCAACATTTAACCAACACTGTATTTATTGACAGAGCTTTGATCGTAGTCCCATGTGCAGAAGGTGAGTATGCTCAAACTCATTCAAGTGATGATGTTGACATAATGAGTGTTTTGTGTAGTCAACACACTTCCTGTGAAATTGTGTTGTCTATTGGTTCGTGAAACCGCTGAAATTCTAACGTTAGTATCCTACATTCAAATAGCAGGTACATGCAAGTGTTTCTTTCCAGTGTTTTGCTGTGTTGGTTTCCATTAGGAATACACATGAACACAAATGCACTTTCACACTTGCACTGTATCCCAGATCCAAGATGGCCTAATCCACAATGAGCACTCAATTTATCCTAAGCACCTGTCACAACTAGCTAGATATAAGCAGTGTGTTTTGTCATGGGGCTATACACAATATGAAAATAACATGATCATTTGCACGGACCATGGAAGGCACATTGTAGTAGCAGGAGTAGACACTTAGAGTAACATCATAGACTAGTACCACCTCACTGTATTCAATGACAGTTTATGCTGGTCTGGCAATACATCATCCACATTCTTGCGAAATAACACTTGACTCGGATTCTGATGTTCTTGACAAAGGTTGACGTGATTGTTATGGGTATAATGCATAGTGATATGGAGGTGATTTCAAGGATGGTAGAATAACATAATAAATAATTAACTACTTCTTTTCTCTCTTTATTTTGTTTCATTTTTTTTTTTTTTTTTTTTTTTTTTGCTTAATCTCCCTGTCTTCTAGAACCTTCTTGTTCCATTATTTAGCGTATAGCTTCTCAAAAAAAAAGAGAAAAAAGTGGTCTCACCTTATCTAACCGATTCTCTCACTTGAAATGCTTTTTTGTCCACGTTAACTTAGTGCTGGATGGCTACTGAGTTTATTAATTTGGTTTTGTATGTTTTTTCTGTGTGATTATGTGTGCATATCAGATGACTAGACTGGCCCAGCTGTTACACTACACTAGCCTGAGTCAGGCATTGTTTTCCAAGCCACTATCCCCGCTGGGGCCACCGCTGCCTTCAAGGGGGGAATGTGACCAAGGAGAATAAGCCCGCTGAACCTTCCAAGATGGACACCTTGTCTCTTTTTATTTATCTTTCTTTTCTTTCTTTTTTTTGTTTGGTTTCTTTTAGATTTTACTTTCACATGTTGTCCCTTGCCTTGTCTGCTCCCTCTAGACTCTAGCTACACTATTGCATTATTCCTAGCATATTGTTTTTCCGTTTATTATTTTGGGTTTTTCTTTTTTCCTCTCTCTTTCTCTCACCTCTTCTCTTTCTTTCTTTCGCTCATTCTCTCTCTCTCCTTCCAGTCTGTGATTGAGTTCTGTCCAGGTTGCCATGGCACCCAGGTGGAATGTGTATCACACATGGGCTGCCATGAAGATGACTAACACGTTTTACTTTCTTTGTCTCCTGCTCTTGGTCTATGGTTAGGATTTCAAATATAGGGCTCATCTAAACCTTAAACTCACTAGGAGAAAGTATCATTAACTTATAAGTAGTAGAATAGAATAGAACCTTTACATTTTACATTGGTAACATAATGCTTATACTGATAGTATAAGAATTTGATTACATGGACTTTTTATTGCTTTTGCCCTTAAGCCTTAAATTATTGTAATTGTTTTTTTTCTTCTCAAAAACAAAGCCACTAGATGAATTGAAAGACCCACTTCGCCCTTCCCCTCTTCCATTCAGGAACGGCAGATTGAACCAGTAATAAGAAAGTGAAAGATTTCAAATCCGTTGTTTTTAGGTTTTAAGTTTTGGTTAACGTTTGGGAATTTCTCAAGATTCTTAAAAAATGTTCTTCTTTTCTGTATCTGATGTTCTGTGTGCTATTAGTGATGCAGCCATCATGAACGGTTGTCTTGTGTTGCACTCCTTTCCAACACTGCGAAACGATCGCCCTACGGGAAAAGCGCCCATGCTTGCTATCGTATGGTTCATGACCAATATGTTTCCAGTACAGGTGACCCATACCTCAAAGTGTTCTCTGCATTATTTTTTGAATCTATGAAAAAAAGAGGACAAAAATCAGGATTTCCCTTTCGTTTGTGAGGAAAAAGTCATGTTAACGTTTTTGTCTGTTCATAGCCTGAATGCTAAATGACTGACTTATTACAGTAAATTTGAGAAGTAGAGGGAAACCTCACTGTGGATGCTCAACCTTTTTTTAGCATCGGCTCTTAGACTCCTCAGTAACTAGCCAATAAAGCTAGGTCTTTGTATGAAGAAGGAATGTTCTCTCTCTCTCTAGAATACTGGGGCTATAATACTGCAGTCATAGAGGACGCAGAAGGGTTGATTCCTGCCATGACCTGCTCTAACTCCTCGCCTTGTCCCACAGGGAAGATCCCAGAAGAAGCCAAGGCCTTGTCTCTCTTGGCACCTGCTGCCCCCCCTGCTGTTCCTGCTGTACCCAGCCTGATGCCAGGCGCCGGCCTGCTGCCCCTTCCCACCTCGGCCCCCATACAGACTGTGAGTTTGGGATTAATAGACCGTACCAGGGTGCTCAATTTCCAGTCCACAGGCCGACTTTGGTCTCTGGGATGTTGCTGACTCGTCCCACAGAATAGTTGTGACAAATATTTAGTCAGTTCTCAAGTGTTAGTTTTAATATAAGTAGTCTTCCAAGAAGTGCCATAGCTTGCCAAGCCTCTGGTACAAAAAAGATGAGAAACACTGTGCTATACAAGTTTTGATCAGTAGGAGGTGTATTGCTTTACCACAGACATATTTATTAAGCTCTACAGCACCTGTGCAACATTTGGGCCTTTTATTTTCAGAAGGGAACAAATGGCAATCAAACTTAAAGATATCATGAAACTGTTTCTATGTGCGGTACATCTTACCTGAAAATCTCTCAATCTTTATTCCACCTCTCCATCTGCCTAGTAAACCTTGCTCTGTTTGTGTTACTGTAGCAGCTGAGCGTCCCTATTGTGAGCCTGGCGGCATTGCCAGCTGCCCTGGACCCTGCAGTGTCGGCCCTGGCTGTGACTGGAGCAGGTGGGGTGTCGTCCTCCGCCCAGCCCCCCCTCATGGGGAACGTGGATCCCTCCAAGGTGAACGAGATCAGAAGGACTGTCTACGTTGGCAACCTCAACTCGCAGGTAACAGGGACCCTAAGAGTAACTGAAGTTCTGTGACAGCTATTCACATTTTCATATATATTTCCCATTGACATGAATGCATGATTTAAGCTCAAAAGTCAAGTTAGGATATAGCACTTGGATGAAGCTCTTTCTCTGTTATATTAAGGGTTATCATCTGTCATAGGATGATGCCATAATCTTATGACGGTTACAGATGTAAGATCTTAATTTGAGCCAGTTTGCTACCGTAGGAAAATTATTCTGCTGCAACAGGAAATTAGAATTATTATATGGATTATAATTCATGGATATTGTTTTAGGGGTTGATCAATTTTACATTAGGGCAAATCAAGTCTGACGTTTTTAAGGCTTTAGAAGCCTTTTTTAACATTGAATACACTACAAATTCTCATCAATAAAATGGTGCTCACATTAAGATCCTATACCTGTATCTTATTGCATTAATGTTAAAATGTGCTCTCTTCTCCCTCCGTAGACCACTACTGCAGAGCAGCTGCTGGAATTCTTTAAGCAGGTGGGCGACGTAAAGTTTGTGCGCATGGCGGGGGACGAGACGCAGCCCACACGCTTCGCCTTCGTGGAGTTTGCCGACCAGGATTCAGTGTCCAGAGCGCTGACCTTTAACGGAGTCATGTTCGGAGACAGACCCTTGAAGTAAGTCTCATAACGTTTTTATTCTATAGAAAATGTTATATGTTGTGTATCTCGTCTCATAATATTATTAGTGGAGATACACCTATGTGTTACCCTGTTCACTGTTATTGAATATTGATTGTGATGATTGTGCTTCTCTCCAAATTCAAATTAAATGACCAGTTGACATTTTTTGTGGTAGTACTACCGCACGTTGCTCAATACTGTGCTGTCTTTGGAATCGACAAACGTAGCAATTGAAAGTCTTGTGCCTCTTAAGTGAATTGTTTTCCATGTCTGTGGTGATTTGCCTTTCTGTGTTGTGACTTGATGTTCACTAAGTTGCGTTAATGTGATATAACGTTGTGTTTTGGTCAGGATTAATCATTCCAACAACGCCATTGTGAAGCCCCCAGAGCTGACCCCTCAGGCTGCAGCCAAGGAGCTGGAGGATGTAATGAAGAGGGTCAGAGAGGCCCAGTCCACCATTGCCGCCATCATAGTAGAGCCAGGTCAGAGGTCAAGCACTCTCATCCTCACGGGTACCCTTGTAGCTTTTTTCGTGTGAAAATGGTTGGATGGTATGAAAAGGATTATGCCCGAGCCAAATGCATCCTAAATTGGATTTATTTAAAAGCACAACTCAAAGGCAGGCACAGATTTAGTCAGCAATAAAAATGCTCAGGCTTTACTGCAGATGGAACTACAGGTATAGGAATAGATACAGGAGTGACGTTTCAACATCACAGGATGTCTTTCACAGACATAGATTGGTACGATTAGTCTGACCAATCACTTCCTGTTACAGAGGAGGTGAAGAAACGCTCATCCAGTCACTCCCGACGTTCCAGGAGATCCAGAACACGGTCACGATCGCATTCCCGCTCGAGAACGAGGAGGAAGCGGTCCCATTCTAGGCACAGGTACGGTCCGGGATTGAGAATTCCTCTCACAGGCAAATAAAGTGAACTTGGTTTGGTCTAATAATATAAATTCTCCCCTTTTTTGCTTTCTCGTCTCCAGAAGCAGGCTCTCTCAGAGGTCACGGCCCAAGGTCAGCGAGTCCCACGTCTCTCGGGGGATCCACAAGAGACTTTCGCGCTCCAGATCACGGTAGAACTACTGCAGTCTGTTGTTCCAACTATTTTACCTTGAGATAAGCCTAAAGGCTTTTGTAAATCAAATAAAGCTGTTAGGATATCTTTAGTCATGAGGATGGTGTTCGTTCAAAAAAAATTGTATAGTTTAAATGTGTATAGTTTATTTTGTTAGTCTGCACATCACCTTAAATGGTGTGCATTCTTTGTTTCTTTAGCTTTAAGCCAGGACCCAACATTTGGTAAATACGTGTTTTAGCAGCAGTGCCAGTATGATGTTGAGTTTACTCATTGAATCACTAGGCTCCAGTCTCTGTGTCATGGTTTGTACCAGCTTGCAGATCAAAGGCATCTAGGAAAGGAGTGACACACTTTCTTGTGTACTGCAGGGACAGGCGGAAAGAGAGGGAGCAGAGGACGAGAGGAAAGGAGGATATATCTCGGGTTATAGAGGATAGGCGGCAGAAGGAGAAAAAGGCTAAAACGCCTCCAAAAAGCTACAGTGCATCCCAAAGGTCCAGGAGCACGAGCAGGTCAGCAGAACACCATACTATACATGCTTCCTGAATGTACTCAGTGGTCAGTTTATTAGGTACACCACCCCTTTCACAAAAAAAATGGTTAGCTTCTACAGACAGTGAGTCATGTGGCCCTGGCTTGTTATATAAAGCAGGCAGACGGGCATTGTAACTGTTCGATTGAACGTTAGAATGGGCGCACTGCTTCCACTGGTTCCGGTATCTCAAAATACCAGCCTCCTGAGCTTTTCACCCCAGTACGTGAAAAGGACATGTAAACACGTTAATCGGCGTTCCAGCTGTGTATTTGATCTGTACATGTGCTAGCAGCAGCCGAACCAGCCTCCCTCTTTAGCACGAGTAAAGTGTGTTCAGAACAACTGAACGTAGAAGTTGTTTTCGCATACAAACTTCTTATGTTCGAACTAAGAATCAAATATCCTTCCCAAAAATAAAATGTTGACCTTGGTAGAACGTTTGTTTTGCTTGGTGATTTTCTGCATTTTCAGAGTGCCATCAGGTAGCCTGATTTCAGATGTGTCCATGTAGATAACAAAAACATGAGCTTGCACACACCCAGAATAATAGTTTGTGTGGAGGGGCTGACTAACGGTGAATAAACTATCAAAATAATGAAAGTCGCACACTCCATGTGTAATCTCCCAGCAATTTAATGGGCATCTACCAACGTTTCGGCATCACTGTGCCTTCCTCAGAAGTGTCCATGTAAACATAATTATTAGGAAATTGTTATTCTTGCAAAGCATGTAAACGTTTTAATCTAATTATTATATTCATCTGGCTATTAGTGTGTGTGTGTGTGTGTAACTGCACTCAGTGTCAAGTGTTTACTGTAAATGATGCATCAACAAAAAACGTCCAGTAAGCGGCAGTCCAGCTCGTTGATGAGAGGTCGAAGGAGAATGGCAAGAATTGTGCAAGCTAACAAACGGGCCTCAAATAGGCAAATAATGGTGCAGTACAACAGTGGTGTGCAGAACGTCATCTCGGATAACAGAACTCGTCAGTCCTTATCACTGATGGGCTATTGCAGCAGACCACACTGGGTTCCACTCCTATCAGCTATGGGCACGCGCTCACCAACCCTGAGATTTGAGGAGTGGAAAAACTTTGCCTGGTCTGAAGAATCCCGGTTCCTGTTGCATCATGCTGATGGCAGAGTCAGGATTTGGTGTAAGCAGCATAAGTACATGGCCCTATCCTGCATGGTGTCAATGGTACAGGCTGGTGGCGGTGGTGTAATGGTGTGGGGAATGTTTTTCTGGCACACATTAGGTCCCTTGATACCAATAGAGCAAAGTTTTTAACGCCACACCTTGTGGAATCCACGCACTGAAGAATTCAGGCTGTTATGGAGGCGTACATAATAAACTGACCACTGAGTGTATATAGTATATCAAGCTGAAATCCTTTCTAATTGATTTATAGTTAAGCACACATCTTAAATTAGGGTAGGGCCTGTTGATGAAACAAAAATATACTTATTTGTTCAGCTAACACACTATATAAAATGAGGGCTGAACTGATGTACACACAATAATATCCATAGGCCTGTCTGAGAGCTCTCAATATTAACAAAAACTCCCAGTTAATATTAAGAAATGTTGGTGTAAATTATTTTCAGGGGCCACAGAAGGAAGAGCAGGGATCGTTCTAGGAGTCCCAGAAGGAAAGCCAGGTCTCCCTCACCAAAGAGGTACAGTAAAACAATGTAGTACAACGGGACCATTCAACACAACAATCAGCACCACCACAACCAAGCCCATAGGGTGGGAATCCTAACTTGAGATACCCATGTGTAACTTAAATCTTGCATTATGGTGGTCTCTGGAAGATTTGCACAAACAAGACTTCTGGATGACGTTACTCTGTCGATCATTAAGGGTTGTGTTGACATTTACATTTGCAGAGGGAGGAAAGACGAGAAGAGGGAGAAAGCAAGGGATGGCAGCAGGGAAAAGAGGGAGAGTTCCAACTCCAGGAAGAAGAGCAGCAGAGATAAAGAGAAGATGGAGCTCAAGGCCAAACCTATGAAGGTGAGAAGACTAATGCTATAGTTGCTGACTTCAGAATCCACTCCTGACCGTAAGTGCACTTGTCAGAAGTTGACTGTATTTGTGTCTATAATCATTGTCCTTATCACTGTAATTAGCATAATATCTGCACGTCGTCAAGCCTGTCTCGGAAAAACACTGGCCTACTTCTCACTGCACTAAAGATCAAATCTCTGTGAAACTCCACTCTTCAGAATTGATAACAATCTGCAGACAGCTTACTAGGGGTTCCTCACAGTAAACTTTGTTTGGCGACTTTCAACTATGCCACTGCAAGTGTTTTGTACAGTGTGTGTGTAGTATGAACAATGTTGCGCATAGCTATATTCTAGTTTTGAGATTTTGGGCCTCGCCCATTCTTTCCTGCAATATCCCTTTGTAGTTGTTAGTGTTAAATTGAAGTATGAAGTACCAAGAAAAAGTATGTGGTGTGCAATATAGTAGTTCAGATCAATAGTCTGAGGTGAGGCAAACTGAAAGGTAAGGACTGAGTTTGGCAAGAGAGCTTTTACACATACTGCCCCATCCTGTAACTCTTTGCAACATTTGTATTACAATTGAGGATTTAATCACACTAGAATGTTGTTTTTACCATGACTCCTGCTCTTTCTATACTCTTTATGACAAATGATTGCACTGTTTTTACATGACAATTTGGGTTGTACAGTTCATTCGGAAAGTATTCAGACCCCTTCACTTTTTCCACATTTTGTTACGTTACAGTCTTACTGTAAAATTGATTAAATTCATTTTTTCCCTCATCAATCTACACACATTATCCCATAATGACAAACGAAAACATTTGTTTTTGTTTGCAAATTTATTACAAATAATAACCTACATTTTTTGCATACAGTACCAGTCATGCGTTTACTCATTCAAGGGTTTTTGAAAATAGTGTTAAACAAATCAAAATATTTTACATTTGAGATTCTTCAAAGTAGCCATCATTTGCCTTGGCGACAGCTTTGCACACTCTTGGCATTCTCTCAACCAGCTTCACCTGGAATGCTTTCCAACAGTCTTGAAGGAGTTCCCACATATGCTGAGCACTTATTGGCTGCTTTTCTTTCACTCTGCAGTCCAACTCATCCCAAACCATCTCAATTGGGTTGAGGTCAGGTGATTGTGGAAGCCAGGTCATCTGATGCAGCACTCCATCACTCTCGTTCTTGGTCAAATAGTTCTTACACAGCCTGGAGGTGTGTTGGGTCATTGACCTGTTGAAAACAATCACAGACAGTGTCACTAGCAAAGCACCATCACATCGCCACCTCCGTGCTTCCATTGACCTACTCTGCGTCTCACAAAGACACAGCGGTTGGAACCAACATTTTCAAATTTGGACTCATCAGACCAAAGGACAGATTTCCACCTAATGTCCATTGCTTGTGTATCTTGACCCAAGCAAATCTCTTATTATTGGTGTCCTTTAGTAGTGGTTTCTTTGCAACCTGATTTCATGCAGTCTCTTCTGAACAGTTGATGTGTCTGTTACTTGAACTCTGAAGCATTTATTTGGGCTGCAATTTCCTAGGCTGGTAATTCTAATGAACTGCAGCAGAGGTAACTCTGGGTCTTCCTTACATGTGGCGGTCCTCATGAGAGCCAGTTTCATCAGAGCGCTTGATGGTTTTTGTGACTGCACATGAATACATTTTCTGGATTGTCAATCCAGTTGTTTTCTGGATTGACTGGCCTTCCTGTCTTGAATGAATGATGGACTGTTGTTTCTCTTTGCTTATTTGAGCTGTTCTTGCCATAATATGGACTTGCTCTTTTACCAAATAGGGGCTATCTTCTGTATACCCACCCCTACCATGTCACAACACAACTGATTGTCTCAAACGCATTAAGGAATTCCACAAATGAACTTTTAACAAGGCACACCTGTTAATTGAAATGCATTCGAGACGACTACCTCATGAAGCTGGTTGAGAGAATGCCAAGACTGTGCAAAGCTGTCAAGGGAAAGGGTGGCAACTTTTTGCATACTACATGATTCTATTGGTGTTATTTCATAGTTTTGATGTCTTCACTATTATTATACAGTGTAGAAAATAGTAGAAATAAAGAAAAAAACCTTGAAGGAGTAGATGTCAACTTTTGACTTGTACTGTTAGTATTCAGACCGTTTCTGCAGCATTGAAGGTCCCCAAGAACACAGTGGCCTCCGTCATTCTTAAATAGAAGTTTGGAATCACCAAGACTCTTCCAAGAGCTGTCCGCCCGGCCAAACTGAGCAATTAGGGAAGAAGGGCGTTGGTCAGGGAGGTGACCAAGAACCCGATGGTCACTCTGACAGAGCTCTAGAGTTCTTCTGTGGAGATGGGAGAACTTTCCAGAAGGACAACCATCTCTGCAGCACTCCACCAATCAGGCCTTTATGGTAGAGTGGCCATACTGAAGCCACTCATCAGTAGAAAGCACATGACAGCCCGCTTGGAGTTTTCCTAAAGGACTCTCAAGACCATGAGAAACAAGATTCACTGATCTGATGAAACCAAGATTGAACTCTTTGGCCTGAATGCCAAGCGTCATATCTGGAGGAAACCTGGCACCATCCCTACGGTGAAGCATGGTGGTGGCAGCATCATGGTGTGGGGATGTTTTTCAGCGGCAGGGACTGAGTGACTAGTCCGGATCAAGTTAAAGATGAACGGAGCAAAGTACAGAGGTCCTTGATGAAACCCTGCTCCAGAGCACTCAGGACCTCAGACTGAGTTGAAGGTTCACCTACCAACAGGACAACGACCCTAAACACACAGCCAAGACAATGCAGGAGTGGCTTCGGGACACGTCTCTGAATGTCCTTGAGTGGCCCAGCCAGAGTCTGGACTTGAACCTGATTGATCATCTCTGGAAAGACCTGGAAATAGCTGTGCAGTAACACTCACCATCCAACCTGACAGCATGAAAGGATCTGTGAGAGGTGTACCAAGCTTGTAACATCATACCCAAAAGAGGACTCAATGCTGTAATTGCTGTCAAAGGTGCTACAAAAAAGTACAGAGTAAAGGGTCTGAATACTTATGTATATGTGATATTTATATTTTTAGAGTAAGGCTGTAACGTAACAATTTGGAAAAAGTCAAGTGGTCTGAATACTTTCCGAATGCACTGTTTTGTGTTATGGTGAGTGTGTGACTAAATGTGCTGTTTTCTTGGCCAGGGCGTACTTGAAATATAGATATCAATCTCCATGTGACTTTCCTGGCTAACAAAGGATAAATACAACTAAAGTACAGTGACATGATGTCCTGTAGTCAGTAACCTTAGCTCTTAAATGTTTTCACTGTGGCCCTAGTGTTTTCTGTTGATCCACCTAGTATAGTAAGGCCTGCTCTATTTGACATTTTAATTTTGAACGTGATCAGGTGGAAAGGGACTACGACAGGAAGGAGAAGGTCTACCAGAGTGACAGGGAGGGGTCGGCCACACCAAGCGAGGGTTTGACATCACCCTGCGTCCAGCACAACGGCAGCTACAACACAAACACAGAGGATGACGCTGCCTCGCTCGCCGACAGCACTGAGTGATGGGTGTGAAACCAGGCAGAACCATGGGAACGAGACAGTCCACTATGTATCCAGCTCCTGTGATCTTTACCTTGGTATAACATACACATACATCCCTTCCTGTTCCCCAGGCTGGCACAAGTGTGCCAAAAACCATTAGATCTTATCTGATTATTTTCCTAGTTCCAGTTTCTTGGTGTGTATTTAGTGTAAGACCGTATAAGAGAATGCTGACCCCCTATGCCCATTGCTGTGAATCTGTTGTCACATGATATTCATATTGAAAATAGACCTTAACGTGCACAGCTTGTTTTTATAGATGTGGAGAATGTGTGCTTTTCCTACAGTAAGAACTATGTTGAACATAACATGCTTGTGGTTGATTTCCTGTTTCTTGGTTAATTTGGTGTTTGTGCTATCGTGCAACACTTAATCTATTTTGGTTACTACTAGATGCAAGGTGTCTGTTTGTGCACAATATCTTAGTTTGCACCCAATGTAAGAAATGCTGTTATTTACAAATTCTTACAAAATCAATATTTCTATAAAGTAATATTATGTGGAAGATCTTATAATGCAAGATGTCTAGTGTCTGTTGCTGTTAGAAAGGCCTTTCTCAAGGCTTCAACCAGCTTCATGGTTCAGCATGCCAACCCTACATTATACAGAGGTTCAACTTGCTTGACACATAGGAATGAGTTAACAATTCCCTGGCAGACAAGTCAAAGTGCCTAGACTGAAATTGTACAAAAATACACTAATAATAAACTTTATGAAGTTATTGAGATGCAAGATGAAGATGTGTTGGTATTCTGCTTAAGCAATCGGGAAAAGTTGTTAGATATGAGTGGTGTTGTCTTGGATACAAACAGCAAGCGTAATATTCATCAAATCTCAGTTTTACCAATCATAATTAAGTTATATTTGTAGTTTTGCGTTCGTTTGGTGGTGATGGATTCCAGTGTTTTGTATGAACCCAGTGGCCATGGGGAACCCTGCAGTACAAAGTGTTCAATTTGGCTCCAATTTATCAGCAGTATTTTCTTTTGAACCAGAGTTTTTATCAAAGCTATGTATGTGTTGCAGTGAGTATGTATGTAGTACAAGTTGATTCAGGAGTGAGTGAACATGGTTTTCTCCTCACCAAATTGTGTTTACGTAAACAGTATCTAGGCTTTGGATTGAAGGACCTAATTTTTGCAGAGTTAAGAGATACATAAGGCATTGGTCTGAGTTGTTTTATCATTTACATTGTCTTAAGGAAGGGTAAAAAATATAACAATCCACAACATTCATGAGACATTTGAAAGGATTGTGTAAAGAATGTATTTTTTTATATTCATATAATGTATTCAGAAAGTATTCAGCCCCCTCAATTTTTTCCATATTTTGTTAGGTTACAGCCTTATTCTAAAATGTAATAAATACTATTTTTTTCCTCAGCTATCTACCCACAATACCCCATAATGTTGCTAATTTATCATTTAAAGTGAAATCACTTTTACGTAAGTATTTAGACCCTTTACGCAGTACTTTGTTGAAGCACCTTTGGCAGTGATTACAGCCTCGAGTCTTCTTGGGTATGACGTCCCAAGCGTGGCACACCTGTATTGGGGCGTTTCTCTGCAGATCCTCTCAAGCTATGTCAGGTTGGATGGGGAGCGTTGCTGCACAGCTATTTTCAGGTCTCTCCAGAGATGTTCGATCAGGTTTGGGCTCTGGCTAGATCTCTCAGGGACATTCAGAGACTTGTCCCTCCTGTGTTGTCTTAGCTGTGTACTTAGGGTCATTGTCCTGTTGGAAGGTGAACCTTTGCACCAGTCTGAGGTCTTAACTTGCTCCACAGCACTTTTCATCAAGGATCGCTCTGTACTTTGCTCTGTTCAGCTTTGCCTCGATCCTGACTAGTCTCGCTGCCTCTGAAAAACATCCACACAGTATGATGCTGCCACCACCATGCTTCATCGTAGGGATGGTGCCAGGTTTCCTCCAGACGTGAAGCTTGGCATTCAGGCCAAAGAGTTCAATCCTGGTTTCATCAGACTAGAGAATCTTGATTCTCATGGTCTTGAGTAATTTAGGTGCCTTTTGGCACACTCCAAGTGGGCTGTCGGACCTTTTACTGAGGAGTAGGTTCCGTCTGGCCACTCTACCATAAAGGCCTGATTGGTGGAGTGCTGCAGAGATGTTCGTCTTTGTGGAAGGTTCTCCTATCTCCACAGAGGAACTGTGGAGCTCTGTCAGAGTGACCATCGGGTTCTTGGTCACCTCCTTGACCAAGGCCTTTCTCCCCTAATTGCTCAGTTTGGCTGGGCGGCCAGGTCCAAACTTCTACCATTTTAATAATGATGGAGGCCACTGTTCTTGGGGACCTTCAATGCGGCAAAAAAATGTTGGTTCCTTTCCCCAGATCTGTGCCTCGTCATAGTCCTGTCTCGGAGCTCTACGGACAATTCCTTCGACCTTATGGCTTGGTCTTTCCTATGACATGCACTGTCAACTGTGGGACTTTTCTATATAGACAGGTTTGACTTTCCAAATCATGTCCAACTCGTTGAATTTATCATGGGTGGACTCTAAGTTGTAGAAACATCTGAAGGATGATTCTGGCAAACAGGATGCATCTGAGCTCAATTTTGAGTCTCGTAACAAAGGATCTGAATACTTATGTAAATTTGCAAACATGTTTTCGCTTTGTCATTTTGGGGTATTGTGTGTAGATTGCTGAGGAATTGTTTTATTTAATCAATTTTCGAATAAGGCTGTAACGTAACAAAATGTGAAGAAAGTCAGGGGGACCGAATACTTTCTGGAGGCATTGTGTGTTTTATATATCACACACACACACACACACACACACTGTAGAGAACATGTGTTCAAAAAGGTGTTGGCTCACTTTTATGTACTTGTTAAAGATGTTGGCAACTAAAGTGTGAAAATTATGAAAGAGGATATCGCAAACAATGCTTCAATGTTTTCTCTCTATTTTGTATGTTCGTCCTGAAACTGTACCTTTGACAAAGTACCTACTATATTTCAGACTATCCTAACCAAAAGAAATCCAATAAAGAGACTTTGCGTCAAATAAGTCTCAACTATACTTGTAATGCCATGTGATGGTATTTGTTTAATCCATTACCAAATCCATATGAAACATGGGGTAAAAGCCTGCTATAGATTATATTGATGTCTTTGTTAGTGAACCTGTCCAACATCAGAAATATGGACCGTCTATGTCAGTTTACATAAACTGAGAATAAAATGGTCTCTGATTCATGATTTTATTAAAAACCACAACAAAAAAACAATTGGGAAATTTCTGCTCCTCAAACAATCCCTTAATACACGTATTGATAGGATAACAGCTTTTTAAAGTTCCTGTATGTCATTGAAAGGTTTCTCATTCCAGAGTTATGACGATCCAATAATGTCCAGAACTATAAGTAGGCTAGTCAACAGGGTGACACTGATGGGAGCAGCTGGCTTTTTTACATAGATGAAAGGCCTGAGAATTGTTCCACAGCATCTGTGAGAAAGGCAGATTCTAGAATCTACAGTCAACATTCTCAAAGAACTGTGTAATACACCTCAGTTGGACTTGTGCTGCCTTGGGACAGGTGAAGGACAGTATCATGGAGGGACTGGTGTATGTAATCTGACTCTGGTCTGGTCAGGGGTGAGTCTGTGTACACTGACTGGCTTGACTGGCCATGGGGTTCCAATGTTATAGTGGCTGGAACACATTGTGTCATAGCCTGTTGGAAGAGTTCCATGGTCGTGTAATCACTCATAAAGGACAACTGTTGGCACTGGTGGGCCACCGCACTAATGGGGACAGGGTCTGTCTGTCTTGTGTCTGTGGTAGGTTTAATGGTGTCAGAAGTGGGATCTTGAGCGCTACTGTCTGTGGCTGTGTTTCTTCGGCACAAGCCCACGTTGATTTGAGGGTCTACTTTAGTGGGCTCGGTAGAGTCTGCGGTTGTCTTTGAAGGCCCTCGATTCTCCTCATGTTCTCTGAGGTGTAGACATGAGTCGGTGTTGCTATGAAGGTTGCTAACGGGAGACGTTTCTTCTCTACTGTCAACAATGTGCAGACTGGCGTCCCCCTCCTCTTCCTCTAACTTCTGTCTGTTGATGGGCTCCAGGAGTTCCTATGAGAATCAATCAATCTTTATTGTTCCAGAGGGAAAAATCTAACAGCAACATGGCATGATCTTAGACATAAATGCAATAAATCTGTCATGCGTCACAATTTTCTTACCAGCTCGCAGACCCCATCTATTTTCTGGATGGCATTGCTGTTACCAGGATTAGGGATACTTGGCCAAAGTAGTCTCTTTGCTCTGAAAGTATAACAAATGACCATGTAATATTTGAACGTTTCCATTACTTGAATTCCACTGGGCAACATTTAATAGAACAACACTAACATAAGAATACACCTTTGACTTAAAAACGTGACGACCGTACCTTTTTAACAACAAAGAGCCGAGATTAACCACAAGTAAGAGTAAAGTTGCTCCAATAACGACCCCTGCTATCATACCACCAATAGACAGGGATACTGGGGAGGGAAAGCAGGCAGCACAGGTCCTTTAAATTAATACAAAATGGCATTCCAAATGTGGGATATCAGAGATTACAATACAACCATTGATGAAAGATCAACACGCAAACCTGTTGACTTGGTTTCGAAGTATACAACTGAGCTTCTCACTCCCATTCCTGCAGCAGTGAAGGCAGACAGCTGGACTTGGTACACAGTATTGCTTTGTAGGTCCACCAACTCGTAGCTGGTTGAACCAGCATCCACAGTGATGTCTGTTACAGCGAAAACAATAGTCAAAGTCACTGAAGCATCAGAATAAATAGCAGTAAGACCACAATAATCATTTTAAGGAAGTTAAGGCTTGAGCCTTTTGGGAACTAGACATGGTAGTAAAAATATCTGATAGTGTGCAGGAAGTCTTAACTTCTAAGAATAACTACATACAGTGCATTTGAAAATATGTTAATAAATCCTCAGTCTACACACTACCCCATAATGACCATGTGAAAACAGGTTTTTAGACATTTTTGCAAATGTTTTAAAAATTAAAAACACCTAATTTACATAAGTATTCAGACCCTTTGCTAAGAGATTTGAAATTGAGCTCCGGTGCATCCTGTTTCCATTGATCATCCTTGAAATGTTTCTACAACTTGGAGTCCACCTGTGGTAAATTCAATTGATCGGACATGATTTGAAAAGGGATACAACTCTCTATATAAAGGTCCCACAGTTGACAGTGCATGTCAGAGCAAAAACCAAGTCATGAGGTTGAAGGAATTGTCTAGAGCTCCAAGACAGCATTGTGTCGGTACAGCTCTGGGGAAGGGCACCAAAAAATGTCTGCAGCATTGAAGGTCCACAAGAACACCGTAGCCTCCATCATTCTTAAATGGAAGAAGTTTGGAACCACCAAGACTCTTCCTAGAGCTGGCCATGCAGCCAAACTGAGCAATCAGGGGAGAAGGGCCTTGGTTAGGGAGGTGACCAAGAACCTGATGGTCACCCTGACAGAGCTCCAGAGTTTCTCTGTGGAGACGGGAGAACCTTCCAGAAGGACAACCATCTATGCAGCACTCCACCAATCAGGACTTTATGGTAGAGTGACCAGACGGAAGCCATTTTTCAGTAAAATACACGACAGCCCACTTGGAGTTTGCCAAAAGGCACCTAAAGGACTCTCAAGACCATGAGAAACAAGATTCTCTGTTTTTGCTTCGTCATTTTGGGGTATTGTGTGTGGATTTAATCAATTATTTTATTTAATCCATTTTAGAAATAAGACCGTAACGTAACAAAATGTGGAAAAAGTGAAGGTGTCTGAATACTTTCCGAATGCGGATATTAGCCAACTATAAAACAGTCTACACACTGTACTTTACTTTGCTTTAATTCTGTGAATACTCACTCACTGCAAGTCTCAATTGCCACCTTTTTGTGAACATCAAATTAATCAATCTTACTTTTTTCAACGTCTATCCTGTCATCCGGGCTCTTTGTGTAGTGGAGGATGTAGCCCAGCAGGAAACCTCTGGTGTCCTTCTCAGGGACTGATGTCCACTCCAGCACCATGGAGCTCTGGGTAACATTACTGCTGCTGATGTTCCCTGGGGCACTAATTGGGGCTGAGAGGAAAATACACTGAATATAATCACAATGCATTTCTGAATAATTGGTGTGTGGGTGGTTGGTTGATTGGGACATGCAGGTACTCACGGTGTCATGTACTCTATGCTCACTGTAACAAGCTAGTAAGTACATGAAATAGTTCCCTGTGTCTTTGCTTATGATATGTGTTTGTGTGATGATCAGATGTTGATTTGATGTCCCTAAATCTGAGGGTGGTGGTTTAAACCTAAACTCGCCACCCTAGGATTTACTTGGGACATATAGTTAAATGCACTAAAGAGGAACAATGGGTACATATTGAAGATGTGCATGCTCACCACCAGAATCTTTTCATGTGTCTGTTTTCAAAAGATGGAGCTAAGAACATTATCTTCGTAGTTAAGAACACTATAACTCCATGGGAAAAAATGTCACGGATTCTACAAAAAACAATATTACTTCCTAAAAAAAAAAAACCTATGGAACAACCCTTGGATAGCTTTTCAGAATTCACAGATAAGGTGGAAAAACTAAAGGCATAGAAACCGTAAATGACGTTGTAATAGGAACCGTCACCCCAGTCTGAGGTCCTGAGTGCTCTGGAGCAGGTTTTCATCAAGGATCTCTCTGTACTTTGCTCTGTTCATCTTTGCCTCAATCCTGACTAGTGTCCCAGTCCCTGCCGTCCCCACAGCATGATGCTGCCACCACCATGCTTCACCGTAGGGATGGTGCCATGTTTCCTACATATATAATGCTTTGCATTCAGGCCAAATAGTCCAATCTTGGTTTCATCAGACCAGAGAATCTTGTTTCTCATGGTCTTTGGGTCCCTTTTGGCGAACTCCAAGTGGGCTGTGATGTGCTTTCTACTGAGGAGTAGCTTCTGTCTGGCCACTCTACCATAAAGGCCTGATTGGTGGAGTGCTGCAGAGATAGTTGTCCTTCTGGAGGGTATCCCATCTCCACAGAAGAACTCTAGAGCTCTTTCAGAGTGACCATCAGGTTCTTGGTCACCTCCTTGACCAAGGCCCCTTCTCCCCTGATTGTTCAGTTTGGCCAGGCGGCCAGCTCTAGGAAGAGTCTTGGTGATTCCAAACTTCTTCCATTTAAGAATGACGGAGGCCACTGTCTTCTTGGGGACATTCAATGGTTTAAAAAATGTGTTCCACATTTTCCACACCTTCCACAGAGCTGTGCCTCGACACAATCCTGTCTCAGAGCTCTATAGGCAATTCCGTTGACCTCATGGCTTGGTTTATGCTCTGACATGCACTGTCAACTGTGGGACCTTATATAGACAGGCATGTGCCTTTCCAAATCATGTCCAATCAATTGAATTTACCACTGGTGAACTACACTCAAGTTGCAGAAACATCTCAAGGATGATCAATGGAAACAAGATCCACCTGAGCTCAATTATGAATTTCATAGCAAAGGGCCTAAATACTTACAGTACCAGTCAACATTTTGGACACACCTACTCATTCAAGAGTTTTTATTTATTTGTACTATTTTCTACGTTGTTGAATAATAGTGTAGATGTCAAAACTTTGAATTAGCACATGGAATCATTTAGTTACCAAAAAAGTATTAAAATGAAAATAGATGAGATTCTTCAAAGTAGCCACCCTTACTCTTGGAATTCTCTCAACCTGCTTCATTAGGTAGTCACCTGGAATGCATTTCAATTAACAGGTGTGCTTTGTTAAAAGTTAGTTTGTGGAATTTCTTTCCTTAATGAGTTTGAGCCAATTAGTTGTGTTGTGACAAGGTAGGTGTGGTGTACCGAAAATAGGGCAATTTGGTAAAAGACCAAGTCCCTATTATGACAAGAACAGCTCAAATAAGCAAAGAGAAACAACAGTCCATCATTACTTTAAGGACCGCCACATGAAAGGAAGACCCAGAGTTACCTCTGCTGCAGAGGATAAATTCATTAGAGTTAAATGCTCCTCAGATTGCAGCCCAAATAAATGATTCACAAAGGTCAAGTAACATACATCTCAACATCAACTATTCAGAGTAGACTGCGTGAATCAGGCCTTCATGGGCGATTTGCTGCAAAGAAACCACTACTAATGGACACCAAAAATAAGAAGAGACTTGCTTCGACTAAGAAACACGAGCAATGGACATTAGACCAGTGGAAATCTATCTTTTGGTCCGATGAGTTAAAATTTGAGATTTTTGGTTCCAACCCCCGTGTCTTTGTGAGACACAGAATAGGTGAACGGATGACCTCCGCATGTGTAATTCCCACCCTGATGCATGGAGGAGGAGGTGTGGGGGTGCTTTGCTGGTGACACTGTCAGTGATTTATTTACAATTCAAGGAAACTTAACCAGCATGGCTACCACAGAATTCTGCAGCGATACGTCATCCCATCTGGTTTGCGCTTAGTGTGCCTAGCATTTTTCAACAGGACTAATCAAATTTTATTTGTCACATCACATGCACCAAATACATATGTAGACCTTACCGTGTGTAGACCTTACTTACAAGCCCTTAACCAGCAGTTAAGGGCTTAATGACTCAAAACACACATCCCAGGTTGTGTAAGGGCTATTTTACCAAGGAGGAGAGTGATGGAGTGCTGCATCAGATGACCTGACTTCCATAATCACCCGATCTCAACCCAATTGAGATGGTTTGGGATGAGTTAGCCCGCAGATTGAAGGAAAAGCAGCCCACATGTGCTCAGCATATGTGGGAACTCCTTCAAGACTGTTGGAAAAGCATTCCAGGTGAAGCTGGTTGAGAGAATGCCAAGAGTGTGCAAAGCTGTCATCAAGGCAAAGGGTGACTACTTTGAAGAATCTCAAATAACATTTTGATTTAACACTTTTAGTTACTACATAATTCCATGTGTTATTTCATAGTTTTGATGTCTTCACTATTATTCTACAATGTAGAAAATAGTAAAAATAAATAAATAACCCTTGAATGAGTAGATGTGTCCAAACGTTTGACTGGTATTGTATGCAAATAAGGTATTTCTGTTTTTGAAATGTTTTATACATTTGCAAAAAAATCTAAAAACCTGTTTTTTGCTTTGTCATTGTGGCTGTAACCTAAGGCTGTAACCTAACAAAATGTGAAAAAAATCAAGGGGTCTGAATACTTCCTGAAGGCACTGTACATTTAAAATATGTATTTCAGACTCACATCCTTCAGTGAAGTAGGACTGGATGCTCCCGTAGGTGCTCTCGCTGTTGTTGATGAACTTCAGGTTGCAGGGCTCTTTGTCTGGCCTCGTGTGCAGAGTGAAGGTATACCTCTTATACAGCTCTAATGGCTCTTTAGTTCATACAACAACAAGAGTGGTTTTAAATGGGGAAACGTCTTTTCATCAAGGCAAACTGAAAGTACTGGTCATGATAATATGATGTATCAATCCAAATATGTGAATCCTCTGTTGTTCTCATGTTAACACAGGAGAGTGATGTATGTACCTTACCGCGCAATGGTATGACTTCATAATTGTTCTCATCCTCATAGAAGGACTTGTGAGCAGCTTTGATTCCTCTCGTCCACCACTCCACTGAGAAGCAGGAGTAGGTTTTGATCAGGTCATCCACCCAGGAGACAGTAAAGGACGTGTTGCCATTGAATGTCAGATTCAGCTTCCCATATAAGTCTGTAGAGAGAAACCAAACAACACTTCATAGTCCTTTCTCCTGCATCTGAGAGATCTCAGACATCCACTTCAAGAGACTGATACCATGCTGTTACACAGGAGAGCAACTAGTAATGCATTTCTAATGCAACAACATAACTTACTCATAATACTGCTCAAGCAAAATAGTGAATACATTCTGACGGCCATAGTCTGATTCCTATATTGGAGGATAACATAAGAGTTGATAGGTGTTTCTACCTTTGTCGTCCAGTGGCCATATAGTGCTCTGTGCTGCAGGTGAGGTCCCAGCCCCGTTGAAAGCTGTGATTTTGAGGTGGTAGGCTGAGTGAGACAGGGTCACTATGAGTAGGTGCCTGCTGGTGTTGAAGGTCTCAATAGGGTCCTCTCCTGAGGCTTTCCCCACGGAAACACTGTAGCCCTCCGCTAACTCACTGGCTGCAAACTACAGGACAATGGTAGGATCAAGCTTTATACAATACGTATTACAGCAACACCAGGATGGGCCTCAATTCGTCGGGGCATGAACTCTACAAGGTGTCGAAAGTGTGCCACAGAGATGCTGGCCCATGTTGACTCCAATGCTTCCCACAGTTGTCAAGTTTGCTGGAAGTCCTTTGGGAGGTGGACCATTTTTGATACACACAGGAAACGTATATAGGTGCGCCTGACACCACTACCATACCCTGTTTGAAAGGCACTTCTATTTTTGTCTTGCCCATTCATCTTCCGAATGGCACACATACTGTACACAATCCATGTCTCAATTGTCTCAAGGCTTAAAAATCCTTATTTAACCTGTCCCCTTCATCTACACTGATTTGAAGTGGACTTAACAAGTGACATCAATAAGGGATCATAGCTTTCATCTGGATTCACCTGGTCAGGCTGTCATGGAAAGAGTGGGTGTTCTTTTTCATTTTTATACCCCTTTTTCTCCCTCATTTTGTGGTATCCAATTGGTAGTTACAGTCTTGTCTCATCGCTGCAAAACCCATATGGACTCGGGAGAGACGAAGGTCGCGAGCCGTGCATCCTCCGAAACACGACCCAGCCAAGCCACACTGCTTCTTGACACAATGCCCGCTTAACCTGGAAGCCAGTCACATCAATGTGTCGGAGGAAATGCCGTACACCTGGCAACCGTGTCAACGGGCATGCGCCCAGCCCACCACAGGGTTCACTAAAGCGCGATGGGACAAGGACATCCCAGCCTGCCAAACCCTCCCCCAACCCGGACGACTCTGGGCCAATTGTGCCCCGCCTCATGGGCCTCCTGGTCACGGCCGGCTGCGGCAGAGCCTGGACTCAAACCAGGATCTGTAGTGGCACAGCTAGCACTGCCTTAGACCACTGCACCACTCGGGAGGCCCAGAACGGGTGTTCTTAATGTTTTGTATGCTCAGTTTATAGTGTAGTGCGATAAACTATTCACTTTGATAAATGTATACCTACATCAGTTTACTCAAATGTACTATTTTCACATTCTATTAACATTTTTCACATTGTCACAAACTTACTGTTTTCACATTTGTATTTGAAATGTTCATATTGTAAGGTTAAGTTACTCATGGGGAAATTAATTACCTTCCATTTTATGATCACTAATCTCCTCCCTTTGGTTTGTGGACGACTATCTTTTACCATCTCAATGACAGGCGTGTCAGTAAGTTCTTAGAAAACAGAAGAAAATAAATGGACACATATTTAGCTTATTTCATGTTATAAATCAGTAGAGTGGACAATTGATTAAGCCTATTTTGGTAAGACCATTGAACAGATTTCTGGATCCCAGATTATGTTTTAGGTAAAAGGTCAACTCACCGGGTGGGACTGTGAAAACCTCGCTCCAAGGGCACTGGGTACATTCGTTGTTGGCCACACACTCTATCTGCACCTCATAGGACAGTGAGGAGTTAAGATTACCCACAGTGCACCTATTTCTATCCTTGGATTGCACTGGTGGCTATAGAGAACATAAATGAGAGGTTAGGTCTGTATAACTTATTTCTCTAACGATTCTGCATTGGTCTTTTCCAGTCTTGGACTACTAGGGCTGGTTTTCCTGACACAGATTAAGCCTAACCTTAGACTAAAAAGTACTTTCAATGGATCTTCTCCATTGACTAACCTTAATCTGTGTCCGGAACTAGTGTCCGGGAAACCGGCCCCAAGAGTTTCACTATTTATGCCAGCTTGTTTCAATTCTATAATCTAGCTCTATATGAGCTGTAGGCAGTACATTTCATATCTGACTTTTGAATCCCACCTCTTTCCATTGCGGGCTGTTCAGCTCCTTGTATCTCACAGAGTAAAGAGGGATATATTTGGTCTCCTCCTTCCTCCAGGAGGCCTGGATATCCAGCTGTCTTGAATGTCGATTCAAGTGTACATTAGATGGGGGGCCGCATCGAACTGCAATTTTTAAGATAGGCTATGTGATTAATTATCATTGTAATACCGTTATACTAAACTCAGCAAAAAAAGAAACGTCCCTTTTTCAGGACCCTGTCTTTCAAAGATAATTTGTAAAAATCCAAATAACTTCACAGATCTTCGTGGTAAAAGGTTTTAACACTGCTTCCCATGCTTGTTCAATTAACCATAAACAATTAATAAACATGCACCTGTGGAATGGTCGTTAAGACACTAACAGCTTACAGACGGTAGGCAATTAAGGTCACAGTTACTAAAACGTAGGACACTAAAGAGGCCTTTATACTGACTCTGAAAAACACCAAAAGAAAGATGCCCAGGGTCCCTGCTCTTCTGCGTGAACGTGCCCTAGGCATGCTGCAAGGAGGAATGAGGACTGCAGATGTGGCCAGGGCAATAAATTGCAATGTCCGTACTGTGAGACACCTAAGACAGCGCTACAGGGAGACAGGAATGACGGCTGATTGTCCTCGCAGTGGCAGACCACGTGTAACACCACCTGCACAGGATCAGTACATCCGAACATCACACCTGTGGGACAGGTACAGGATGGCATCAACAACTGCCCGAGTTACACCAGGAATATACAATTCCTCCATCAGTGCTCAGACTGTCCGCAATAGACTGAGAGGCTGGACTGAGGGCTTGTAGGCAGGTCCTCACCAGACATCACCAGCAACAACGTTGCCTATGGGCACAAACCCACCATCGCTGGACTAGACAGGATTGGAAAAAGTGCTCTGCACTGACGAGTCGTGGTTTTGTCTCACCAGGGGTGATGGTCGGATTTGCATTTACCGTCTAAGGAATGAGCATTACACCGAGGACTGTACTCTGAAGAGAGACCGATTTGGAGGTGGAGGGTCCGTCATGGTCTGGGGTGGTGTGTCACAGCATCATTGGACTGAGCTTGCCATTGCAGGCAATCTCAGCGCTATGCGTTACAGGGAAGACATCCTTCTCCCTCATGTGGTACCATTCCTACAGGCTCATCCTGACATGACCCTCCAGCATGACAATGCCACCAGCCATACTGCTCGTTCTGTGCTTGATTTCCTGCAAGACAGGAATGTCAGTGTTCTGTCATGGCCAGCGAGGAGCCCGGATCTCAATTCCATTGAGCACATCTGGGACGTGTTGGATCGGAGGGTGAGGGCTAGGGTCATTTCCCCCAGAAATGTCCGGGAACTTGCAGGTGCCTTGGAGGAAGAGTGGGATAACATCTCACAGCAAGAACTGTCAAATCTGGTGCAGTCCATGAGGAGGAGATGCACTGCAGTACTAAATGCAGCTGGTGGCCACACCAGATACTGACTGTTACTTTTGATTTTGACCACCCCTTTGTTCAGGGACACATTATTCCATTTCTGTTAGTCACATGTCTGTGGACCTTGTTCAATTTATGTCTCAGTTGTTGAATCTTGTTTTGTTCATACAAATATTTACACAAGTTAAGTTTGCTGAAAATAAACGCAGTTGACAGTGAGTGTTTAGATGTTTAGATGTTGTATGTAACAATATAGAGGAAGGACTGGTCATATCACATATTCTGGTTGCTGTAAACCCATAGGCTGCACTACTATCACATAATGGAAGGGAAGTGATGCATGCTGGAGGTAATTAATATAAACGTACCCAATTGTTGAGGTGAACCTCTGAAAACAGTCTTTGTGCAGCTCTTCAAATCACTCTTGTCAAATACATGAGCTGTCATGTTAAACTTTTTGGACAGACGAATAGTCTGAGACGTCTCCGATATGTTTGCATGCATTCTGCTACGTGTTTTCCTGTGAAGAATATCAAATTGAATAATATTTAGTAGTTAATTAATTTGCTTTAAAAAAAAATCTCTCCTCTTCAGTCTACAGAGCACCCTAAATGCAAACAATCAAATTATATAACCTCAGAGATACATTAAATTAGCCTTGTGTTCTACACTACTTACTGTTCTATACAGAGTGTGTATCTTTGTGTTTGGTGTTTTATAGGTGTCCACACACATTTCCAGCCGATCCTACTTAAGCTCAGATGTTTACCAAAACAATCTAATTCACTGACTCCCTCTGAAAGGAAAGGTTCAAAAGAGCAAATCGATTATATTTCATTATAATAACATTTCATCAACTTCATCAACTGCAACTGAACCACAACTTGGTTTTTGGAATAGTTGTGCCATTACCTTGGGATGTGACACAGTGTCCATAACATGAAGAGATGTTCTTGCACTTACAGGTCACTGAAATGTACACTATTGTCAATACATCATGTATCCTAACATAATAAACATTTCATGATGTTACAACGGATATACTTTGTAAAATAAATCTCACATACTGAATGTGAAAATGTAAATGACAAACTTTTAAATGGTTTATGATGTTGTGCAGAGTGATGCTATAACTACGTGGCACAGAAGGAAATGGTCTAATTGTTACAGCAATACCATATAAATTGTGTAGTGCTGTTACTGTAGCCATATCCTCTGGGTGCCAACTCTGATGCCTAAAATAAGATCAGCTTTGTTGCATAACACATGCAAGGGGGTGATGGGTCAATTAAAACACGTCTTACTTTTGCCGCCATCAAAAAAGACCACTGGACATACAGTATATATTAAATGTAATATCAGATGTTTTCCTATTACCAAACCCTAATTGGTTGAGAACTTTTGTAGGAAGCGTGCACTGCAATTCTGTTGTTTTAAACTGTTTTGTCTGGAAAGGATAGTTGAAACGTACCTGGAGAAACTTGGAGAAGGGAAGAGAGTGGGATAACATATCCAAAGAGAACACCTAAACAAAGAGAGACAGCACCAGGGCTCAACATTAATGCTTGTCCCCGGGACAGGTAAAAAAAGAATGTTGGACAAGAAGAATATAAATGTAAGTTGTCTGAATGGACAAGTTAAATAAAGCACACAAAAAAGTGCACTCTTCTCCCAGTCTCTGCACTTCGTAGTTGAATGTTGGTGAGGTGTAGCCTACAATGCTCCAAGGGTTAGTGCTGTCCAGGATCCTTGGGACATCCCTACCCCAAACCCTACCGCTACTCCATTCCCTAACCCAGTGGCGTACAAACCATAATTTTTTGGGTTGGGGAACAGACAGTATTTTGCATTTTTAAGGATAATTTCTTGCAATTCTACACATATTGCCACGGGGCAGAGAGAAACATTCGCAATTTTCTAGCTAATCTCATGCTATTCTACACATTTTGCCATGCAGCTAATCTCATGCTATTCTACACATTTTGCCATGCAGCTGAGAATTTAAAAAAAGATTTACAGCTAATTTCTTGTAATTGTAAAAAAGCAAATCAATAGAGTAGCTTTTGGAGCTGACTGCCCGGGGACTAGGAGCACATAGTGTATGGAATGCTACAATGATAAGGCCTATACGTTTGATTGTTTTTTGGGGGTGGGGAGGCCTCCTGGAGGTAGGTCCTCCTGGGCCCCAGCTGTGCTAGTCCAGCCCTGCTTATTTCAATTTATTTTCTTTACTGATAGCCTATTGGAGGAGAGATTTTGCTTGCTGAATGTCAAATAGGCTACATACGTGGAAAGGAGGAGACCATATTTTCCTAAAGTAGGCATATCTTGACAAATTACAACATGTGTACCTTTCTGGACATTCTAAATTGTCAAGAATAGACCCAAACTGTTCCAAATAGTTGCATGATCAAGTCTAGGGTGTTTGCTGTAATTTCGACATGAAACAAAACAGGACGTTTGAGTGGTTATTCAAATTAATCTACATCACTGCAGAATACAGAAAATAATTGTGAACTCATTTGAGAACAAAAATACATTCCTCATTGCACTGTTATTGAAATGTTCTTGTCTAAAAATGTAGGCCTAGCCCCAATCAATAGTGGAGCTTTGTGTACCTGGGTACCACAGAGCGCATCCTGGAGGAACACACAGATCTGCTATTTTGTTCTTGCATTTGGACAGGTAAATATTTAGCCTACAGCCCTAATATTTAGCTAATGAATGGCCTAATATCTAGCTAATATTTACTTTATCTCTCCCAGCTGTTCACATGCAAAATAGGCAATTGGCTACGTAAGCCTCTCCTCAATAGGCCATTCCTCTTCTTGCGAAATACCAGGAATAGCTAAAGAACATTTCAGTTTATGTGACAAAACAAGCAATATACAATGAGTGTACAAAACATTAGGAACACTTTCCTAATATTGAGTTTGACCCCCTTTTGCCCTCAATTTGTCTGGGCATGGACTCTACAAGGTGTCGAAAGCATTCCACAGGGATGCTGGCCAATGTTCAAAGCGTAAAAATCCTTCTTTAACCTGTCTCCTGCCCTTCATCTACACTGATTGAAGTGTATTTGCCAAGTGCCATCAATAAGGGATCATAACTTTCACCTGGATTTACCTGGTCAATCTATGTCAGTAGTTCTCAACCCCAGTCCTCCAGTACCTCCAACAGAACACGTTTTTGTTGTAGTCCTGGACAAACATTCCTCATTAACTCATTGAGGGCCTGATGATTAGTTGACAAGTTGAATCAGCTTGTCCGGGGCTACAAAACAAATCTGTACTGTTGGGGGTACTCTAGGACCGGAGTTGGGAACCACTGGTCTATGTCATGGAAAGTGTTCCTAATGTTTTATACACTGTGTATAGTAGAGAATCATTGCATCATAATCGCTGTGAAATATATTTTAAATAACCAAAAATATTCTATTTTCAGCTGTTTGAATCTGGTGTACAAAACCGAAAGTAAGACAAAAGACTAAACTTAAGAATGGGAAGCATAGAAATAGCACATATCATAACAGATCTACCACTTATTCAACTTGCTATAACTCACATACTGTAATCTATGTAAATTTGGTTGGGTCGTCCAAAAAGTTACATATTGCAGCTTTAACTGTCGGGGAAAGTTGAGGAAAGAAAATGTGTTGGTGGGATAATTTTTGTCCAGTTATGATAACATTGTTGCACTGCAAATGGGCCTAGTTGCAGAGCACAGACAGAAATGAGCACAGTGAAAAAGAAGACACAAAGGAATCGACAACCATTAGAAAAACGAAAATAATTTGCAAACCTCTTGAGCAATGAGTATACGATGTGCAGGCTAAACTGCATTTGTTGTTGAATTACGACATTTAAATAGTTCCTATATTATGTTGCATTAGGCCTACATGTACATTGAAGTATTATTTGCAGCTGTCACAATGAATACACCCTTGTGTTACCACCCAGGTAGCCTAGTGGTTAGAGCGTTGGGCTAGTAACAGAGGTTGCTGGATCGAATCCCCGAGCTGACAAGGTACAAATCTGTCCTTCTGCCCCTGAGCAAGGCAGTTAACCACATGCCGAAGACATGAGTGTTGATTAAGGCAGCCCCTCTTTGATTCAGAGGGGTTGGGTTAAATGCGGAGGACACATTTCAGTTGAGTACATTCAGTTGGACAACTGACTAGGTATCCCCCTTTCCCTATTAATAGGCAGGATGCAGTACATTTCAGTCACTTGGCAGAGGCTATTATCCAGAGTGCCTTACAGTAGTACGTTTGCATACTGGTCTCCCGTGGGAATCTAACCCACAACCTTGGCGTTGCAAACACCATGCGTTACCAACTGAAACCACACGGGACCGTTGATCAGGTGATTGACAGGTGTTGGATTGTAGGGTGATAAATTATCAACTGTACTCTAGTGTAGATGCTCACCAACACTTTATAGTAATGTGGCGGCAGGTAGCCTAGTGGTTAGAGCGTTGGACTAATAACCGAAAGGTTGCAAGATTGAATCCCCGAGCTGACATGGTAACAATCTGTCCTTTCTCCCTGAACAAGGCAATTAACCCATTGTTCCTAGGATGTCATTGAAAATAAGAATCTGTTCTTAACTGCCTTGCCTAGTTAAATAAAATGTAGCCTACAGTTTATCGTTATTGGTGTTAGCTTGGATGGGTGCTGTGGATCTCCACTATCATCTGGGCTTGATCATGTGCCAAGTCTGTAATACACCCGTGTCACCTGGCGACTGGTTCAGACATAAAACATTCTCCATTCAGGCTGCAAAGGTTTCAATTTTGCCCTTAACTAAATTTAATGCTGAGAAGCCGGAAAGGAATAAGTCCTGGATGTTGTGTATTGCATTAAGCCAATCAGGTTGCAGCCGTCTGTTGTTTACTCCTGGCTGAACGCAGGGTGCAACACAAAGTAGGGCCACTCTAGATAGTGAGGTGGTTACCAGCTAGCATAATTCTCTGGTTTGTAAAGTTTGAAAAAGATGCTAGAATCCAACCTGATTCTCCACATCGTCTGCTAAAATATGCTACCCAATGTCATGCTTGATGAGTGTAGACATTTATAAGTGAAAGTGAATCATTAATGTTATAAAACACAAAGTTGAAATAAACTAGGATGGTGAACACCAAGTCTGTGTGCATGACCGGAGAGGCAATGGCATGACCACTGCTTGATAGATTGTTTACTGAGTTGCTACAGATTGTTAACGCAACGGCAGTGACTGGGCCATTGCTACAGCAGTAGCCTGTGTACCAGTTTCTTTAGCTAACCCACTCCCTGTACTCCATGTCATGTATTTGTGCCAAAGACACACTGGCCTTTCTGCCATCTACAAATATGAACATTCTATCATTAATGAGCTCAGGGAGAACAGAGGATTTGATCCAATCACACTCATAGCTATCCCCCAATCACAACGATTATGCAAATATTAGCATCCGTTTTTTGTTTGTCTAGACAAAACCAGTCTGTCAAAAGTTGGTAGCGCACCATTAAATTCTATAACTAAATAATACATATTGCAATTCCAACCATAAAACGTCTTAACAACGTGCCTAGCTAGCAGCTAAATGTTTGTTTTTAACTTTGTTATATATTCTAAGTCTATTTTTGAGGATCCATATGTTGTCATGGAAAATATTTGTTATTTCCAACAACCAATGAGCTCCACCGTAAATCCAGCTTGACTTTAAAATTGCTGAAAGGCCAGTCTCTTCAGCAATGACAAGGAGTGGAATTCTAAATGTATGAAATGTTCCACGGGTGTAAAGTGCTTCAGTAAAATTACTTTAAAGTACTAATTAAGTCGTTTTTGGGGTAACTGTACTTTACTTGACAATTTTTTTAACAACTTTTTTTTAACGACTTTTACTTCAATACATTCCTAAATAAAATTACTCCATACATTTTCCCCGACACCCAAAATTACTATTTCATTTTGAATTCTTAGGAGGACAGTTAAATGGTACAATTCACACACTTCTCTAGAGAACATCCCTGGTCATCCCTACTGCCTCTGATCTGGCGGACTCACTAAACACACATGTTTCGTTTGTAAATGATGTCTGAGTGTTGGAGTATGCCACTGGCTATCCGTAAAAAAAATTGGTGACCTCTGGTTTGCTTAATATAAGGAATTAATTTTGATACTTTAGTATATTTACGCAATGATATTTACTTTTGATACTTAAGTATATCCAAAACCAAATACTTTTAGACTTTTACTCAAGTAGTATTTTACTGGGTGTCTTTCATTTTTAGTTGAGTCATTTCCTATTAAGGTATCTTTACTTTTACTCAAGTATGACAATTGGGTACTTTTTCCACCACTGAAATGTTCAAGTGATTATCTCTAACGACCAACAAGAATTTATGTTTGAAATGTGTGCCTTTTTTTATGCAATGTGTATTTCAAAAAATATTGTCAAGTCATGAATTGTATTTGTCTAAACATCTGACTGTTGCCATGGTTACTCCATGATATCAGTCTGAAAGAAGTCACTGTAAAAAAGACGCAATAGTCTCCAAAAGCCAGAATGTTGAATAAAATTATATTTAAAAGTACTTTACCAGTTGTCCATGCTGTTGGTCCTTTTGGAAGTGGAGAGAAAATGTCCACAGGAAAGTATTATTAGCCCGACTTTTTGGGGTACCGATAAGTCTTTGTCACGTGCGAATTGAGTAAAAATAAAAACCGGAAATACAAAAGAATATACAGACCAGCATACTGAAGGTCGAGTTAAAAAACGCTTCCCTGTAGATATTTTTTTATCTGATGACCTCCAACATAGGGTCAAAATCGGTGCGTACAGGTAAAGTAAGGTGAAATTAAGTTTGTTCAACATTCTGACAGTTCAAATTACCTAGCTAAAACTACAACAACCTCATTGGCATACAGTAAATTGGAGGATGGGATACACCATACGATAGATTGGTGTCGGAGACTGTTCAGGAATGCTGAGCTACATGTTAGAAACAAGTGTGTAGAACTTTATGAATTATTGAAAGATTATATTAAACCTAAAACAAACAACCAAAAAAGCAATATGATATGATGCAAAACAACTTGACTGTATCTCAGAAACGAGAAAGTTATGTATTTTAAGCTAAAGAAAGTAAAGAGAGTGGAATGTTAGCTAAAGAGGCTGGCACTCAGACTATTACAGCACCACATTTACATGACAAAAAAAGATTACCCCAAATTCCATGATCGTCACAGCCCTACTGAAACATGAATATGTTAGTCTTACAATGTTATAGATACACATGTCTTTGTAAGGTAGCTAGCTACCTTGCTTTGAAGTAGCCCACTTGAGCCATTTGATCCCTGAATTCATTGAATGAGCTAAAGTTATACCCAGTAGCTCTCCAGATGGAGGTTTGTGTTTATGTGTTTAAACAGTTGCCTACCAGTGCAGTTATTTAACTTTGTGGAGGCACAATGGCAGGAGATTGTACATTGGATCAGCAGCCTTCCAGAGTCAATACCACATAATGCTTCATTTTTCAAAGACACCGCCAATTATTTATCAGGGAAATGGGGTTAAAAGTCATGGAAAAGTCATGAATTACATCTGTCAAAATGTGTTTGAACACTGAGAAAACCAACTATCTTGTAAAAATGTGTCAGGTAAAAAGCTTTTTTATGTCTTAAAGAGGCGGTGTTGTATTTTGAGACAGGCTTGAAGATACAAAGTTGCCAATATGTATAGAGGCCTGCATTTTTGTCTGAGGCTCTGAATGGTAATAATAATGATAATAATTCATTTTATTTTTGTAAAGTGGTACATACAACAACATTTTCAGTCACCTTTTTTGGCCCATGGTATTACAGACTTTGAAAAAATATATCAATTTACAAGATACTAGAGCTTTCGGAAAAGTAAAAAAACAATTATTCTTAACTTTAGAAAAAGTTAATGTCAAGCCCTGCCAACAGTTAGCCAAAACACACAATCGAAGATCATCATCATTCCTGGAACAAGTGACTACTTAAAATGTTATACAGTATGCTCAGTATAGTATAGTATGAGAAAACAGTTCAAATTTCCTAGCTAAAACTACAACAACCTCATTGGCATACAGTAAATTGGAGACTGGACGATGGGATACACCATACGATAGATGTATTCTTCAGAATGATTGGTGTTTGAGATTTTTTAAATTTGTAATCTGTAACATTTTCAAACATAAAATAGTGAGAAAAGTACTTACCAAAGATTAAATAGGGCAGAGGTTTATGGAGACAATGCATTGTTGCCACAGCATCCAATTCATAGTTATGTTTTATCCCTCGCCTGGTTTGCTGTCTGACAGCCACAAAAATCTGTGGGAGTTTTAAAGTGACTTCATGAAAAAACAATGTGGAACAGTAGCTTACCATTTTTCATGTGCGTTCACCACCCACACACACACACACACACACACACAGCGAGAGAGAGAGAGAGAGAGAGAGAGAGAGAATGTCTATTATCACTAACACGACTATGGCTCTACAGAAGAACAGTTTCACTTCTTGAAATTCACAATATAATATTTTCACAATATTTTTATGGATTTCGTTTTTCTTCTTCGTTTTTTCCAGTGACTGAAATTAAATATATTAAGATTGGGTTATTTTTTTATATAAAAAAATATATTTTTCCAGATAGATGAAGGAATTAAGAAATATCAACAATAAGTCCTTTAAATTACTGTACATTCATAAATACATCTAGAAATAAATCAACCGACCAATAAAAGACAGGTTCATTATAGGTTCATATCTTGAATCATATTTATCCTCTTTCAATCTATCCTTGTATTGTATTGTATATGTGCATTGCATTTTCTGCCGTTCCCACATTCTCAAAATAGTCTTAGTCTTAGCTTAATACAGTATGGTGAACCTGTTATGCTGTTATGTTATGCTTAAGTGTTTTCAATACACAGCAACTAACTGGATGAATTGACTACTCTGCTGTATTCAGAACAAATTATGGGTAGGAACTGGGTGTGACTCAGAGCAAGACAAAGAAATGCATATTAGCCTAAGTTTCAGCTATTTTAGGATTTTTCTCTCTGCTTTCAAGGAATTGTATTGACAATTCTCTGAAAGACTTAACGAATGCCCACTGTCTTTGGTAATAACACAACACTGTGTGTGGTAAAAATATCCTTCTGTGCCCCAACGAATGGTGATATTAATTAGTGAGTTGTGTAAGTGGAGGGGACACACGGGAAAGAACACCTTCCTATGAAACACATCATCTCAACTGACTGTTCAACCAGCCTTTTTCAGGATCTCAAGATCATTGTCTTAGTGTTTGAATTGTTGCCAAATTGACACACACACCCATAGACTGAACTGTCATTACAGTGAGCGCACACAGGAAGAGGCACATTCACACTTCACTGGCTTCAGTTAGCATGAAGAGACCACTACAGGAGCTCATGAGCTCAGTCATCATGTATTAGACAGTAATCTACTGGAGCATGAACACTATACACACAAAGTGGAAAGTTGAGTTATTAAACTGTTCTATATTGTTCACGTACTTCCAATTAATACCAATACAGACCTAATGTTGTCCACCCAGCCGGCTCTCTCTTAGCAATTGAGCCACGGGACGAGGTTAATGGATACTGACCTGCCATCTAAATTCTATGTACACACTGTACTTGATGGGTGTCCCTTTTTGTTTCCCTTGAAGGTCTACTTACTGTAGATCTGTTAAATTGCTAAAACATATTTTTCTGTGTGGCCATTCTTTTGCTGGCTGGTCTGGTATCTTGAAGCTTAAGCTTGAGCATGCTTGGTAGGATCAGCTATTTGTCCCACACTTGTTTCCAGTTAGTCAAAAATGAGAGATACATTTCCCTTTCATATCACACTTGTCAGTCTAACTAAACTGGGGTTTCATATAAGAGGAGATCACATACTCTGATAAGGTTCTGAGAAAATCAGCCATTTCCCTGCGTAGTGCGCTCTGCTCTCTTCATTGTGAACTCAAATACTTCTGCATTAGCTTACAGGGGAGAATGAAGTAAAGAAATTAGTCATTTTACAGTAATTACATTTTTTCCAAATGTTGTTATTGTAGCTGGTCCACACGTTTATTGTCGATTGGTGGAAGAAATAACCCTGAAAGCACAGATTTTAATAATGTCATTTAGGGTTAACATGTTTTTTTAATGTTGAACCCTGAAAATCAAATATGTTTTTAGGGTATCCAAAAATTGGGAACCCTAACCAGCAAGTATAAGATTAGAGAAGAGGACCGTCGCTGAGGTACGCTGAGGTACGCTGAGGTACTCAGTCAAGCAGGAAATGAATGAAAGAACAGAGGCAGTGTGGGCGTAGAGAGGAGGGGCTGCAACAGGATTAGTTTGCTAGCTGTTTTCAAAGTCAAATCTGTGTGACTATCTAACATTACCTGAGATTGTGTAGTTTCAATGGGTGAAGTTTTGTGTCAACTGGAGGGGTGCCCATGTGAATCAGAAGTGTCCGTTGCGACAGAGGCAGGTTGAAGTGGCCAGAGTCAGAGTAGTGCAGAAGGTGTCGTATGCTGAGGCAGTGATGAAAGTAGAGGAGGATGGGTCAAGGTGAGTGATCCTGCCAGGGCGGCAGGTAGCCTAGTGGTTAGAGCGTTGGACTAGTAACCGAAAGGTTACAAGAACAAATCCCCGAGCTGACAAGGTAAACATCTGTCGTTCTGCCCCTGAACGAGGCAGTTAACCCACTGTTCCTAGGCCGTCATTGAAAATAAAAATTTGTTCATAACTGACCTGCCTAGTTAAATACAGATAACATAATATAAATATGTGCCAGCTCAGAGGCAGGGTTGGGGAGTAACAGATTACAAAACTGTAATCTGTTACCAGCAAAAATATTGTAATCAGACACTTTTGAAAAACAACTTCTCGGATTACTTTTAAATTCAGAAAGGATGTTTGCGGAAAAACATCTTTGACACTTCTCAATAACATTAAAATCATAATTTAAAAAAGAAGCATCTGAGCGAGTCTGACCACAAGTCAGAGACCACTATGATGACGCAATGTGTTTGATCAATCGTGGGAAAAGAGCAAGAATAAGCTTTTGTCGGGTACAGTTCAAGCAATGTCTTCCAATGGTGTGACTGCTGTCGGCATCCAAATATCATCCAACTTGAGTAAACGCTTGGAGGTACGGATGACAGCAGTGGTGTAGTCTACGGCGATATGGATATCACTTATTATTGATATCTACATAGTACATTGATGTGAATCACACTGCTGCTCTCTCATTTAGCTATTTGCACCTCACAGATTGTGGTTGTGGATGGCTGTTCACACATCTAAATGTGCATTTGAACCCATTAATGTCTGAATTCAAGAAGTTTAAGATGCCTATAAATCATTGTTTTTGGACACATGCTTAAACTTGTACACTTTTGATAGACTTAAAGGGGGCAATCTGTAGTTGCCACATCCATTTTGGACATATAAATTATATATATATATATATATATATATATATATATATATATATATATATATATATATATATATATACACAGTGCCTTGCGAAAGTATTCGGCCCCCTTGAACTTTGCGACCTTTTGACACATTTCAGGCTTCAAACATAAAGATATAAAACTGTATTTTTTTGTGAAGAATCAACAACAAGTGGGACACAATCATGAAGTGGAACGACATTTATTGGATATTTCAAACTTTTTTAACAAATCAAAAACTGAAAAATTGGGCGTGCAAAATTATTCAGCCCCTTTACTTTCAGTGCAGCAAACTCTCTCCAGAAGTTCAGTGAGGATCTCTGAATGATCCAATGTTGACCTAAATGACTAATGATGATAAATACAATCCACCTGTGTGTAATCAAGTCTCCGTATAAATGCACCGGCACTGTGATAGTCTCAGAGGTCCGTTAAAAGCGCAGAGAGCATCATGAAGAACAAGGAACACACCAGGCAGGTCCGAGATACTGTTGTGAAGAAGTTTAAAGCCGGATTTGGATACAAAAAGATTTCCCAAGCTTTAAACATCCACAGGAGCACTGTGCAAGCGATAATATTGAAATGGAAGGAGTATCAGACCGCTGCAAATCTACCAAGACCTGGCCGTCCCTCTAAACTTTCAGCTCATACAAGGAGAAGACTGATCAGAGATGCAGCCAAGAGGCCCATGATCACTCTGGATGAACTGCAGAGATCTACAGCTGAGGTGGGAGCCATTTCTTAAAGATATCCAGAAAAAGTGTTGTTTAAAGTTTGCCACAAGCCACCTGGGAGACACACCAAACATGTGGAAGAAGGTGCTCTGGTCAGATGAAACCAAAATTTAACTTTTTGGCAACAATGCAAAACGTTATGTTTGGCGAAAAAGCAACACAGCTGAACACACCATCCCCACTGTCAAACATGGTGGTGGCAGCATCGTGGTTTGGGCCTGCTTTTCTTCAGCAGGGACAGGGAAGATGGTTAAAATTGATGGGAAGATGGATGGAGCCAAATACAGGACCATTCTGGAAGAAAACCTGATGGAGTCTGCAAAAGAACTGAGACTGGGACGGAGATTTGTCTTCCAACAAGACAATGATCCAAAACTTAAAGCAAAATCTACAATGGAATGGTTCAAAAATAAACATATCCAGGTGTTAGAATGGCCAAGTCAAAGTCCAGACCTGAATCCAATCGAGAATCTGTGGAAAGAACTGAAAACTGCTGTTCACAAATGCTCTCCATCCAACCTCACTGAGCTCGAGCTGTTTTGCAAGGAGGAATGGGAAAACATTTCAGTCTCTCGATGTGCAAAACTGATAGAGACATACCCCAAGCGACTTACAGCTGTAATCGCAGCAAAAGGTGGCGCTACAAAGTATTAACTTAAGGGGGCTGAATAATTTTGCACGCCCAATTTTTCCGTTTTTGATTTGTTAAAAAAGTTTGAAATATCCAATAAATGTCGTTCCACTTCATGATTGTGTCCCACTTGTTGTTGATTCTTCACAAAAAAATACAGTTTTATATCTTTATGTTTGAAGCCTGAAATGTGGCAAAAGGTCGCAAAGTTCAAGGGGGCCGAATACTTTCGCAAGGCACTGTATATATATATACAGTGGAAGTTGGAAGTTTACATACACTTAGGTTAAAACTAGTTTTTTAACCACTCCACAAATTTCATGTTAACAAACTATAGTTTTGGCAAGTCGGTTAGGACATCTACTTTGTGCATGACACAAGTCATTTTTCCAACAATTGTTTACAGACGGATTATTTCACTTATAATTCACTGTATCACATTTCCAGTGGGTCAGAAGTTTACATACACTAAGTTGACTGTGCCTTTAAACAGTTTGGAACAATCCATTAAATTATGTCATGGCTTTAGAAGCTTCTGATAGGCTAATTAACATCATTTGAGTCAATTGAAGGTGTACCTGTGGATGTATTTCAAGGTCTACCTTCAAACTCAGTGCCTCTTTGCTTGACATCATGGGAAAATCAAAAGAAATCAGCCAAGACCTCAGAAAATAAATTGTAGACCTCCACAAGTCTGGTTCATCCTTGGGAGTAATTTCCAAATGCCTGAATGTACCAAGTTTATCTGTACAAACAATAGTACACAAATATTAACACCATGGGACTACGCAGCCGTCATACAGCTCAGGAAGGAGACGCGTTCTGTCTCCTAGAGATTGACGTACTTTGGTGCGAAAAGTTCAAATCATTCCCAGAACAACAGCAAAATACCTTGTGAAGATGCTGGAGGAAACAGGTACACAATTATCTATATCCACAGTAACAAAAAAAGAACTGTTTGGCCATTATTGACCATCGCTATGTTTGGAGGAAAAAGGGGGAAGCTTGCAAACGGAAGAACACCATCCCAACCGTGAGGCACGGGGGTGGCGGCATCATGTTATGGGGGTGCTTTGCTGCAGGAGGGACTGGTGCTAATAGATGGCATCATGAGGATGGAAAATGATGTGGATATATTGAAGCAACATCTCAAGACATCAGTCAGGAAGTTAAAGCTTGGTTGCAAATGGGTCTTCCAAATGCACAATGACCCCAAGCATACTTTCAAAGTTGTGGCAAAATGGCTTAAGGACAACAAAGTCAAGGTATTGGAGTGGCCATCACAAAGCCCTGACCTCAATCCAATAGAACATTTGTGGGCAGAACTGAAAAAGTGTGTGCGAGCAAGGAGGCCTACAAAACTGACTCATTTACACCAGCTCTGGGCCAGAATTCACCCAATTTATTGTGGGAATCTTGTGGAAGGCTCCTCGAAACGTTTGACTCAAGTTAAACAATTTAAAGGCAATGCTACCTAATACTAATTGAGTGTATGTAAACTTCTGACCCACTGTGAATGTGATGAAAGAAATAAAAGCTTAAATAAATAATTATCTCTACTATTAATCTGACATTTCACATTCTTAAAATAAAGTGATGATCCTAACTGACCTAAGACAGGGAATGTTTACTACGATTAAATGTCAGGAATTGTGAAAAACTGAGCTTAAATTTATTTGGCTAATGTGTATGTAAACTTCCAACTTCAACTGTATATATTTATAAACTGGGTGGTTCGAGCCCTGAATGCTGATTAGCTGACAGACGTGGTATATCAGACCGTATACCACAGGTATGACAAAACATGTATTTTTATTGCTCTAATTACTTTGGTAAACATTTTATAATAGCAATAAGGCACCTCGGGGGTTTGTGGTATATGGCCAATATACCACGGCTAAGGGCTGTATCCAGGCACTCCTCTTTGCGTCATGCTTAAGAACAGCCCTTAGCCGTGGTATATTGGCCATATACCACACCCCCTCGGGCCTTATTGCTTAAATATATATACAGTTGAAGTTGGAAGTTTACAGGTACACATCCAATTCACTCAAATTTTGTCAATTTTAGCCTATCAAAAGCTTCTAAAGCCATAAAATCATTTTCTGGAATTTTCCAAGCTGTTTAAAGGCACAGTCAACATAGTGCATGTAAACTTCTGACCCACTGGAAATGTGATACAGTGAATTATAAGTGAAATAATCTGTCTTTAAACAATTGTTGGAAAAATGACTTGTATCATGCACAAAGTAGATGTCCTAACAGATTTGCCAAAACTATAGTTTGTTAACAAGAAATTTGTGGAGTGGTTAAAAACGAGTTTTAATGATTCCAACCTCAGTGTATGTAAACTTCCGACTTCAACTGTATATATATATATATATACACACTACCGTTCAAATGTTTGTGGTCACTTAGAAATGTCCTTGTTTTGAAAGAAAAGCACATTTTTTTGTCCATTAAAATAACATCAAATTGATTTGTTAATGACATTGTTAATGTTAGAAATGACTATTGTAGCTGGAAATTGCAGATTTTTTTATGGATGATCTTTTTATGGATTATCCATTATCAGTAACCTTCACTCCTGTGTTCCAATGGCACGTTGTGTTAGCTAATCCAAGTTTAGAATTTTAAAAGGCTAATTGATCATTGGAAAACGCTTTTGCAATTATGCTAGAAGCAATAAAGATTAAAGAAGCAATACATTATTAAAGAAGCAATAAAACTAGCCTTCTTTAGACTAGTTGAGTATCTGGAGCATCAGCATTTGTGGGTTTGATTACCCGAGGCTCAAAATAGCCAGAAACAAAGAACTTTCTTCTGAAACTCGTCAGTCTATTCTTGTTCTGAGAAATGAAGGCTATTCCATGTGAGAAATTGCCAAGAAACTGAAGATCTCGTACAACGCTCTGTACTACTCCCTTCACAGAACAGCGCAAACTGTCTCGAACCAGAATAGAAAGAGGAGTGGGAGGCCCTGGTGCACAACTGAGCAAGAGGACAAGTACATTAGTGTCTAGTTTGAGAAACAGACGCCTCGCCTCACAAGTCTTCAACTGGCAGTTTCATTAAATAGTACCCGCAAAACACCAGTCTCAAAGCCAACAGTGATGAGGGTACTCCGGGATGCTGGTCTTCTAGGTAGAGTTGCACAGAAAAAGCCATATCTCAGACTGGCTAATAAAAATAAAATATTAAGATGGGCAATAGAACACAGACACTGGACAGAAGAACAAAAAAATGTGCTTTTCTTTCAAAAACAAGGACATTTCTAAGTGACCCCAAACTTTTGAACGGTAGTGTATATATATAGTACCAGCCAAAAGTTTGGACAAACCTACTCATTCAAGGGTTGTTCTTTATTTTGACTATTTTCTACATTGAAGAATAATAGTGAATACAGCAGAACTATGAAATAAAACATATAGAATCATGTAGTAACCAAAAAATGGTTAAACAAATCAAAATATATTTTATATTTGAAATTCGTGGTATACAGAATATAGCCCTATTTGGTAAAAGACCAAGTCCATATTTTGACAAGAACAGCTCAAATCAGCAAAGAGAAACGGCAGCCCATATGTCACGTCCTGAACTTAGTTCCTTTTTTATGTCTCTGTTTTAGTTTGGTCAGGGTGTGAGTTGGGGTGGGCATTCTATGTTTTGTAGTCTAGGTTTTGTATTTCTATGTGTTTGGCCTGGTATGGTTCCCAATCAGAGGCAGCTGGCAATCGTTGTCTCTGATTGAGAACCATACTGTTCCCACCTGTGTTTGTGGGTAGTTGTTTTCTTTCTTTGTGTGTCTGCACCAGACAGAACTGTTTCATTTTGTTGTTTTTTTGTTCTAGTGTTCAGTTTCTTTATTAAATCTACCATGAACACGTATCACGCCACACCTTGGTCCTCTTCACCTTCTTCCACCTATGACAACCGTTACACCATCATTACTTTAAGACATGAAGGCCAGTCAAGCCGGAAAATGTCAAGAACTTTGAAAGTTGTGTAATGGGAATTTTAATGTTTGTGCTTTTCTTAATACTAATTTCCGTGTTCTATTCATGTCCATATTGACTTATTATGGACAGAGCATGACCTACTGAGACAGTGCCAACCCAGTTAATACATATTGAGCCCTTCAATGCATTACATATCTTTATGTATGCATATGCATTACGAATCTTAAAATAACATACATTTAATAAATATTGAAGCAGAAAGTGAATATCCAACAGAGATTGGTAATAAAAATAGAGTAACTTTTTGAAAGTATACTAAAATGAAAACAATGCCTTCCAATATGGAGATCATGTTTTGTTTTAAACCTTGCAATCGGGGGAAAGCAGAATATTGTTTGAGAGTGATTTGTTTAAGTAGTAGATTGAGAAGGTCTTCCTATTGGGAAGAAGGGAGTCCTAGTTGAAGGAAACAGATTATGGAGATAAGTGAAAGTAACAAAGTGAATGGTAATTGGCTTTCAGATAGCAAGCCAATAATGCAATATTTTAGTAATTTGAAGGAGTAAAACAGAGGGATTGAGCATTGGGACTGACATTAAATTAGAGGCTGCTCACTCTTTAAGGCCTGATCCACTGCTCTCGTGTTTAAGTCATCTATTTCTTTAGTTAGAGAACCTTCCTGTGGAACAATAGATAGCCGCCAGTACACACTGAACCCAAACAGGCTGTGAGAGATACAGTGGGGACATTTTTGACAGTTTGTACATAATTGTATGTCAACGCAACAGGTCAAAAATATGAAGATTACAAGAGAAGTCTTTACTTTAGAAGGTGCCCAATTCAGCTTTACGGGACACTATCATCTGATATGTCCTGAAGTATAAATGTGTCTGAAGTATAATCCTGTATACGCATGGGTTTATTTAGACTTCCTACCCAAAATGCAGTAAACTCGATTAATGATTAACAATTTTTAGGAATGATTAAAATGTAGCATAGTGAAAACTAAGTACATGTTTATTTTCTTCCAGGACTGATGGAATGTCCGCTACCAAGTTTATTTGTGTTTATCAATGATTCTGTATCTCTCACTTTGAAAGGCTTCCTGAGGCAGGTGCCTTGGGAGAGCAATTAAAAGTTTCCAAATCCAGCTGTTAAGGGACCTTCCAAATTAAGCAAGGCCATTTTGTTTGTGTTTACCTTACGATTTTTGCCACACACATGCCAGCACACAAACACACAACCCACCTGTTAATTAATTTTTGTTACAATTGTTAGTGATTAATACTTGATTTAGAAGTGTGGGGTCTTTTAATTTGGTTTTAGTGGGTTTTTCACGGGTTAGAAAGGATGCTGTACACAAATGAAAGTTTCTATGGTCAGATGGTTGCACACATGTAAATTCTCTTGATTAGAAGAAATTTACTGACAAACCGCAATGTTAACCTGATACACGAAATGTTTGAAATGTCTTTAAATAATGTCTGAGTTTCATTAAAACAAACACTCACTTAATAGGGCTGACTGACATCTGACCTCTGTTCTGACTTCCTGGTGATGCCTGATGACCCTCACTAGAAAGACAGCAGACATTTTATTTTATTTATGGGATATGTAAAAACAAATAAATAAGTAGAAGTTTAAAATGTATCAATAGTCATATGTGTGATTCGGACAACGAGAATGACAGAGAGAGAGAGCTGTCTCTAGTCTATTTTACCATTACCTTGTGGGATACCATTATTTCCTTATGGAGTTATCAAGAGAGAATTCAATTTGTTATTCTAATTTGTTTATTTTGATTTAACAGGCAGTGTTTTTTGTTTTTTTTTGGATGCATGAATCACAATGTGAGTTGTGTCCAAAGGGGGAACTACCGGTCTCCTGGGGCCCGTTGTTAAATGTGCAAAAGGTTTTCTTCATATGCCTGCCTGGTAAAGGAAGAAAGAGATGTTGGTAATGGGTGACAGTTACTCCAAATGAACTGACGTTTTCCCCAACCTCGAGTGTATTGCTGTTTTCTTTTCTTCGTTTTTATCTTGCTTCAATAACAAATCTCACCAGATTGGGTCTTTTATTTTTTTTATTTTACCAGGCAAGTCAGTTAAGAACAAATTCTTATTTTCAATGACTGCCTATGAACAGTGGGTTAACTGCCTGTTCAGGGGCAGAACAACAGATTTGTACCTTGTCAGCTCAGGGTTTTGAACTTGCAACCTTCTGGTTACAAGTCCAATGCTCTAACCACTAGGCTACCCTGCAGCCCCAGGTCTGCTGGATGGTCGGGATTTCTCCCTAAGGATTAGCCCTCTGACTCCCTGATCCGTAACTCACCAAGATGATAGGGTAGTATAAGCCAATTCAACTGTGTGTTATTCTAAACTAAACAGTTGTTCTGGTCTATCCTCTTTCGAGGTTATAGCGAAGGTGACCACAGATCGTATCTAGATGCATGGAAGATAATTCGGCCGAGAAAAGTGTGAACCTCAACACCACCTCTAACCGGCTGAAAATGGTGAAAATGGCAGAATGGTCCTTCACCACTTCTACCGTGAGACCTGAGTCCGAGCCAGCAACCTTTACACAGCATCGAGTCGACGCCATCAACTGCCTTTTCTCTCATGCTTTTTCTCTCAGGAGTGCAACATGGGTCAATGTGGAGTGAGCACAGAGAGAGATCCAAACCAAACTTATCTCGTGCTGCTGGTGTACTGGTAGGAAAATGGACAAAGACATAATGGACTGTAAGGTGAGAGACATTATCAAGGGCCATTCACTTTGTTTATTTGGGATATCAGGTTGATTGTGGAGGTCTGCACACTGCAAAATGTATAGTAATTTAAACTAAGAATGCATTGAAATACCAATATGTCATTACCATAAGTGATGAGAAAGGTTAGGGTCTTAAATTGAAGTGATAGAACAAACGTGAAGCACTAAGGACATCATTCCAAATTTGGTTTAGATAATTTATCAATAGTTATAATTATGATTTGGAAAGGCAAGGCTAGAGCTGTGCCCTAGAATCTACAGATCCCTTGTGTGCATTTTTGATACTCACTCCCATTTAATAGAAGTATAACCTTTATTATGATTATAGTATTACCATACTAATTGATTGTACAACCCAGAATGAAGGGTTTGAAATTAAGAAATGAGAAGAGTCACTAGATTGTAGCTTGGGCTAACCTTTCCCCAATCTCATTCTTAGCAAGGTTGGTGTGAAACTGTTATAACATGTGTTCTCTTTCTCTTCCTTGTGAAATGTTATTAACATGCTATAAGGCGATCTGCGCCTCTCTGGCTGTTAAGATTTCAGCAGCTATCATGTTTTCTGCTCCTCCAGAGGATGGTGAAACTAATGAGCTGCCAACTCTGGATGAGCCCCCGTTTCCATCTGTAGATACGGATGATGAGTAATGATTGAAGGTTGTTTTCTTTTAACAAGTTGAGGGTAAGGTAATCTAAACCCTTAAAAAACAGTTTGAATTATGTGGAACACTGAGCTGATGAGCAAGCACCAACGTTTTGAAGGTCTTAGCAGAATTGTTAAATAACAGGGTTTTATATTTTGACTAGGTTGATGTCCCAGGGACAGTTAGTGAAAAACATAGGTCAATGCAACCCAATTGTGGTAAGAAATATGGAAACAATGGTTAACATTGAGAAATGTATTCACCTCAGAAACTACAGATCCCTTGTGTGCATTTTTGATACTCACTCCCATTAATAGAAGTATAACCTTTATTATGATTATAGTATTAACATACTAATTGTATTGTACAACCCAGAATGAAGGGTTTGAAATTATGAAGTGTTTTTGTGTTGATTTCCCTTACTTTAATAGGAGTGTAGAATATTTTGATATAGAAGCTTAAATCGAAATGCTTACATACCTCTTACATTACAATTGTGACGAGGATGTCATTTAATGGTAATTTGAATGTTTGTGCTTTTCTTAATACACATTTCTGTGTTCTATTCATGTGCTGTTCTATAAACCAATTTCTATGTTCATGCAACTGGCTGACTGAACGAAACCTCACTATCAGTAGCTGCAATTTGGCAGTACGCCTAGACCTTGTTTTGAGAACGAAAGAGATCTCAGTTTCAAGGTCTCAGCTTAAAGAGAAGAAGCCTCGCGAGGTATTGGTCTGTCACGTGAATGTAACAAATGATTCACGAATTATGCTAAATCATGCAAATATAACTTGTCTGTGTATAGCCATATATAATACAACTGCTGGGACTGCCCAGGCAGAGCTCCTGATTTACATGTGTGCTATGGTGCTTTGAGTTGGTTGGAACCTCTCCATCGCGCTGACAATAAACATTGATTCATTTAAGATTGACTTACCGGGACTGTGCTTATTTATTTTTACTATTTTCTACATTATAGAATAATAGAGAAGTCATCAAAAAGTTACTGATTACAATTTTGGACAAGTAACTAGTAACTGTAACAGATTACATTCAGAAAGTTACCTACCCAACCCCGCACAGAGGGATATGCCAACGGGTGATTTATGCTTTAGTAAGGTTGATTTCTTAGCATTCATAGGAATGGTTATCAACTGTACTGTAGAAATGAAAAGTAAACCATAGAAAATAGATGTTATGGTGGCAGCTGTATTTTGGTATACAAGATTTGACTTCAGAAGAGTTACAGGGTGTGTTGAGTGGTGATGTCCCATCCTCCCAGGCCATTAGCATAGTGCAGGAGCAGATAGGGTAAAGGTAGTGGAATGGGGTAGTGGGTTTTTAATGAGTGTAGGTGGCAGTTGCATAGAAGTACCTGGGTGTATGAGATTTTACTGCAGAAGAGTTTTAAGATATTTTTTTAATGAAAATGTTTCTGAAATTGTGGTGTGTAGGTTTGGTTGGTTTTGCAATTTCTTCTTTCCCCTCTTCCTTTTTATTTTTGTATCACAAATGTAACATGATTAAACACACACACAGTAGGTGGCGGCATGCACAAAAAAAATGTGGGAACAACATGATACCAAAGATGAAGAAGAAGACCATTGCTCCAGCTAGCTAGCGTTCCCCAGGTTAGTTATAAGGGCCACCAACAAGTAACGTTAGTTAGCTAGCTACCTAGCTAGCTGCTTTACTGTTAGTCAAGACAGGGAGCTTATATTGAAAGCCACCAAGCTAAAGGCTAAAGCTAGCTATCTATCATATCAAACAGGTGTCCGTCTGTATACTTTACAAGCAGGGCCGTATTAATGCAGGGGCTTACCGGGGCTGTGCAGTAATGTCTCCCTTTTTCCACCAAAGGAAGCGCAGATAGTTTTGGTCAGTCTCAGGCACATGGAATTGGTAAAACATCTTCTCAATGTCACACATCAATGCAATAAGGTGCTGTCAAAAACACATGAGAACACCATTCAGCTTGTTCATCAAATCAGGCCCTGGAAGCAGATGGTAATTTCAACTGGTTCCCTTGTACTTTGCAATGCAATTAACTACTATGTTTAGCTTATCTGGCTTTTTAGGATGATAGACGCCATGATGAGCTGTAAACCATTTCTCGCCTTAATTTCCATCATCTACAACTTCTTTCGCGTCACCATTTTCAATGACCTCATCCATGTACTTGACACGTTCCTTAAAGCTTTCATCCTTTAACAATGGTGAGTTGTTTGTTGTCGGGTAGATTGGGTCTCTCCTTAAATGGCAAGGGTATTTCATAGTGGCCATGACTATTTTTCCTTATACCATCATTCAGCTTGTTCAGGAAGAGGATGTCATCCTGAGACACTGTCTTGCCATCTTCACCAAAGTCCTTGAAATCGTTCTCCAGAATGTGAATAGCATCTGCAGGGGTTAATGAGGGGATCTCTTTGACAATGACCCAGTGACACAGACTTGCAACGTTTGGTGTATCGAGAAAAGTCGATGAGCGCCCCTCAATGACTATTTTGAGCGCCCCACAAAATAGCCTCCAAAATCTACTCAGAAAACTGGATGTAGTCTATCACAGTGCCATCCTTTTTGTCACCAAAGCCCCATATACTACCCACCACTGTGACCTGTGTGCTCTCGTTGGCTGGCCCTCGCTTCATACTCATCGCCAAACCCACTGGATCCAGGTCATCTATAAGTATTTGCTAGGTAAAGCTCTGCCTTATCTCAGCTCACTGGTCACTATAGCAACACCCACCCTTAGCACGCGCTCCAGCAGGTATATTTCACTGGTCATCCCCAAAGCCAACACCTCCTTCGGCCGCCTTTCCTTCCAGTTCTCTGCTGCCAATGACTGGAACGAATTGCAAAAATCACTGAAGCTGGAGACTTATATCTCCCTCTAACTTTAAGCATCAGCTGTCAGAGCAGCTTACCGATCACTGTACCTGTACACAGCCAATCTGTAAATAGCACACCCTACTACCTCATCCCCATATTGTTATTTATCTTTTTGCACCCCAGTATCTCTACTTGCACATCATCATCTGCACATCTATCATTCCAGTGTTAATGCTAAAGTGTAATTATTTTGCATCTATGGCCTATTTCGCCTCTATGGTAGACTTGTTTACGTGTTGCTGTGCGTTTTGTTTCCAAACTTACTTTGCTACCTGACAACTTTACGGTTTTTATTTTTTAATTACTGTTTATATTTTTAGTTTTTCCTCACTCAACTTTTTTTTTCATTAAACTTTTTCACTCCGGATGCTTTATCTGGACATGGTTCGTCAGGATGTCCAACAGCCGAAGCAAAGCAGTAACATTAACATGATGCCTTCTAATTTCAGTCGCTGTACTCATAATATACAGGAGAACGATCGCCTTACGGCGAGGATAGCTGTGCTGCAAGCCCAGCTTCAGACGCAATCGTTAGGCAAGGGTAATTTCAGTGTAGGAAAGGATGAAACAGCGTCTGCACCACCAGTAAGTACAGATAGTAACGTTAGTACAAATCCCCTCGCAAGGTCCCCGCAGCCGGACAACTTTCTCATGGCTTCTGGAGGGAAATGCTGTAGGAATTCTCAACCGGTGTCGCTCATTCAGCCGACAGAAACTTTCAACCGGTTTTCCCAATTAAGCAGCGAGTCGGAGTCTGAGGCCGAGCCTTCTCTGGTCTCTACTCCTCCCGTTACGGGGTCTGAGACGCCGTAGCTTCCCACCATTAGCTCTGACAAATTGAAAACCCTAGTCATTGGCTACTCCATTAACTGTCGTATTAGACTTAAAACTAATCATCCAGCATACACTGTTTACCAGGGGGCAGGGCTACCGACGTTAAGGCTATTCTGAAGATGGTGCTGGCTAAAGCTAAAACTGGCGAGTGTAGAGAGTATAGAGATATTGTTATCCACTTCGGCACCAACGATGTTAGGATGAAACAGTCAGAGGTCACCAAGCACAACATAGCTTCAGCGTGTAAATCAGCTAGAAAGACGTGTCGGCATCGAGTAATTGTCTCTGGCCCCCTCCCAGTTAGGGGGAGTGATGAGCTCTACAGCAGAGTCTCACAACTCAATCGCTGGTTGAAAACTGTTTTCTGCCCCTCCCAAAAGATAGAATTTGTAGATAATTGGCCCTCTTTCTGGGACTCACCCACAAACAGGACCAAGCCTGGCCTGTTGAGGAGTGATGGGACTCCATCCTAGCTGGAGGGGTGCTCTCATCTTATCTACCAACATAGACAGGGCTCTAACTCCTGTAGCTCCACAATGAAATAGGGTGCAGGCAAGGCAGCAGGCTGTTAGCCAGCCTGTCAGCTTAGTGGAGTCTGCCACTACCACGGTCAGTGTAGTCAGCTCAGCTATCCCAATTGAGACCTTGTCTGTGCCTCGACCTAGGTTGGGCAAAACTAAACATGGTGGTGTTCGCCTTAGCAATCTCATTAGAATAAAGACCTCCTCCATTCCTGCCATTATTGAAAGAGATCATGATACCTCACATCTCAAAATAGAGCTACGTAATGTTAGATCCCTCACTTCAAAGGCAGTTATAGTCAATTAACTAATCACTGATCATAATCTTGATGTGATTGGCCTGATGAATTTACTGTGTTAAATGAGGCCTCACCTCCTGGTTACACTAGTGACCATATCCCCCGTGCATCCCGCAAAGGCGAAGGTGTTGCTAACATTTACGAGAGCAAATTTCAATTGACAAAAAACCCCCGCCGTTTTCGTCTTTTGAGCTTCTAGTCATGAAATCTATGCAGCCTAATCAATCACTTTTTATTGCTACTGTTTACAGGCCTCCTGGGCCACATACAGCATTCCTCACAGAGTTCCCTGAATTCTATTCCGACCTTGTAGTCATAGCAGATAATATTCACATTTTTGGTGATTTTAATATTCACATGGAAAAGTCCACAGACCCACTCCAAAAGGCTTTCGGGGCCATCATCGACTCAGTGGGTTTTGTCCAACATGTCTCTGTACCTACTCACTGTCACAGTCATACTCTGGACCTAGTTTTGTCCCGTGGAATAAATATTGTGGATCTTAATGTTTTTCCTCATAATCCTGGACTATCCGACCACCATTTTATTACCTTTGCAATCGCAACAAATAATCTGCTCAGACCCCAACCAAGGAGCATCAAAAGTCGTGCTATACATTCTCAGACAACCCAAAGATTCCTTGATGCCCTTACAGGCTCCCTCTGTCTACCAAAGGACGTCAGAGGACAAAAATCAGTTAACCACCTAACTGAGGAACTCAATTTAACCTTGCGCAATACCCTAGATGCAGTTGCACCCCTAAAAACTAAACTAAAAATATTTGTCATAAGAAACTAGCTCCCTGGTATACAGAAAATACCCGAGCTCTGAAGCAAGCTTCCAGAAAATTGAAATGGAAATGGCGCCACACCAAACTGGAAATCTTCCGACTAGCTTGGAAAGACAGTACCGTGCAGTATCGAAGAGCCCTCAATGCTGCTCGATCATTCTATTTTTCCAACCTCATTGAGGAAAATAAGAACAATCCGAAATTGATTTTTGATACTATCGCAAAGCTAACTAAAAAGCAGCATTCCCCAAGAGAAGATAGCTTTCACTTCAGCAGTAATAAATTCATGAACTTCTTTGAGGAAAAGATCATGATCATTAGAAAGCAAATTTCGGACTCCTCTTTAAATCTGCGTATTCCTCCAAAGCTCAGTTGTCCTGAGTCTGCACAACTCTGCTAGGACCTTGGATCAAGAGAGACACTCAAGTGTTTTAGTACTATATCTCTTGACACGATGAAAATAATCATGGCCTCTAAACCGTCAAGCTGCATACTGGACCCTATTCCAACTAAACTACTGAAAGAGCTGCTTCCTGTGCTTGGCCCTCCTATGTTGAACATAATAAACGGCTCTCTATCCACCGGATGTGTACCAAACTCACTAAAAGTGGCAGTAATAAAGCCTCTCTTGAAAAAGCCCAACGTTGACCCAGAAAATATAAAAAACTATCGGCCTATAACGAATCTTCCATTCCTCGCAAACATTTTAGAAAAAGCTGTTGCGCAGCAACTCACTGCCTTCCTGAAGACAAACAATGTATACGAAATGTTTAAGTCTGGGTTTAGACCCCATCATAGCACTGAGACTGCACTTGTGAAGGTGATATCCCTCTAGCAGTGTGGGGCTGTGCTTTGGCAAAGTGGGTGGAGTTATATCCTGCCTGTTTGGCCCTGTCCGGGGGTATCATGTTCGGATGGGGCCACAGTGTCTCCTGACCCCTTCTGTCTCAGCCTCCAGTATTTATGCTGCAGTAGTTTATGTTTCAGGGGGCTAGGGTCAGTCTGTTATATCTGGAGTACTTCTCCTGTCTTATCCGGTGTCCTGTGTGAATTTAAGTATGCTCTCTCTAATTCTCTCTTTCTCTCTTTCTTTCTTTCTCTCTCTCTCTCAGAGGACCTGAGCCCTAGGACCATGCCTCAGGACTACCTGGCATGATGACTCCTTGCTGTCCCCAGTCCACCTGGCCGTGCTGCTGCTCCAGTTTCAACTGTTCTGCCTGCGGCTATGGAACCCTGACCTGTTCAGCGGACGTGCTACCTGTCCCAGACCTGCTGTTTTCAACTCTCTAGAGACAGCAGGAGCGGTTGAGATACTCTTAATGATCGGCTTTGAAAAGCCAACTGACATTTACTCCTGAAGTGCTGACCTGTTGCACCCTCGACAACTACTGTGATAATTATTATTTGACCATGCTGGTCATTTATGAACATTTGAACATCTTGGGCATGTTTTGTTATAATCTCCACACAGCACAGCCAAAAGAGGACTGGCCACCCCTCATAGCCTGGTTCCTCTCTAGGTTTCTTCCTAGGTTTTGGCCTTTCTAGGGAGATTTTCCTAGCCACCGTGCTTCTACACCTGCATTGCTTGCTGTTTGGGGTTTTAGACTGTGTTTCTGTACAGTACTTTTGAGATATCAGCTGATGTAAGAAGGGCTATATAAATCCATTTGATTTGATTTTGATTTGATTTATTGCCTTACCTCCCTAATCTTCTACATTTGCCCAGACGGTACATAGATTTTTCTATTTTGTTATTGACTGTACGTTTGTTTATGTGTAACTCTGCGTTGTTGTTTCTGTCGCACTGCTTTGCTTTATCTTGGCCAGGTTGCAGTTGTAAATGAGAACTTGTTCTCATCTGACCTACCTGGTTAAATAAAGGTGAAATAATATTTTTATTTTTATTTTTTTAAGTACACTACAGAGTACATGTAATATCTGCATAGGTCATGTGGTTTGGTAATAAGAATGCCCCTCACCCCACAGGTGTGATTACTCCCTCTGAGGGTTTAGAGCTTTAGGTAGTCACCTCATACAAGTACTTGGGAGTATGGCTTGACGGTACACAGTCCTTCTCTCAGCACATATCAAAGCTGCAGGCTAAAGTTAAATCTAGACTTGATTTCCTCTATCGCAGGTATTCTCAAACTGGGGTACTCGCAAAGCAGTCGGGGGTACGCCAAATAAAAATGTGATTCACATTCAAATATGTATATATATTTTCAAACAGTACATTTATATTTTCCAACAGGGCTATACATTTGGGTGAGGTTTTTTCTCTCGCATGAGTAGCCTTGTTTCACTGCCAAAAATAAAATAAAATCATCTAGTGTTCAGCGAAATAACAACACAATGTCAAATACAGGTAGCCTAGTCAATAGTTAACATCTAATCACATTAACCGTTACTCTCTCGCAGGAAACCTTCACTCTTGCGCAGACATTTAGAAACGAAACATGACTATTTGAAAAATATGCCACGGGAGTTTTTTGAGCGAGAATAAAGACGACTATTGAATAGTAAGACATGTATAAAAGCAACAGATACGATTAATAAGAAGGGGCTAGAAGCTTCTTATATGGTGAGCTACCGAGTGGCTAGGACAGGCAAGCCCCATACTATTGTGAAGAATTTGATTCTTCCTGCTGCAGCAGATATGGCTGGGACAATGCTGGGGGAAAAGGCCCAAAAAACTATACAGATAATTATCTTCATCAAACAACACTGTTTCATGACGCATCAGTGACATGGCAGGATATGTTTTGAAACAATTACTGCTTTGCATACAAGCCAGTGAATTATATGCGTTACTGCTGGATGAGTCAACAGTAGCCTGAATGATCTGAATCTAGGATTACAGGGACTCTCCACAACTATATTCAGTGTGCGGTACTTACTTGTAATGATTGTGTACCTACAAAGTATGTTACCCATTCTGACAATCTAATCATTAGCTTCTGAACGCTCCATCCAAGTGAGATATCTGTTATAGGTTGTAGTTAGTTTTTATACAGGATGTAGCTATTTAAAGTGAAGTATAACTTTATAGTTGCCGATCAATTTCTATATAATTTGTTATTACTCATTACCAAGTGAAAATACTTACAAACAAAAGATGAGCTTCTACTTTAGTCTACTTGATAAAATACCTTATATTTCTAACAAAATAATAAGTATTTTTGTTGTTTGATTAATAATTTGATCTGTAGCCTATAGTAGGGTGAGTAACCTAGATTGCTCGCTAATTTAGAAAAATGGGATTGTCTTTTTAACATTACAAGTAACAATGGAAATCGACAACTGTCTCATCCATTTCTTTATTGTAAGCATTTCCCATCCTGGTGCCTGAGACCATGTGGGAATCTGTGGCAGAGAAGAGTAATTTTTGAAAATTTAGCATAACCCCAATTATCATCATCACAATGTCTATATTTTAGGCATATAGCTACGTAGGCTTAGCTAGTTGTTGTGCTATCCAGCTAGCGATAATAGTGCTTGTGTTGATACAAGTATCTGGCTAGCTAATGTTAACATTCTGGGTGTCTCACGGAATACCCTAGGGCACATTTACACTGTGAACAAGGTTCAAGGAAGATAAGATTATCGAGCCCAGCTAATGTTAACTAGCGAGTAGAGACCATAGCAAATTTGCCAGCTTTAGGTAGCTAGCTAATCAAGGTTAGAAAACTAGCTAGCTAGAGTGCAAGCTAATCCCACCCAACAACTCAACAGATTGCATGGAAAGTAAATTCTGTAGATGGTAACTAGCTAGCCTAGTTGGTATGGTAGGCCCTTTTCCCACATTTGGCATGACCACATGAAGCACCTTTGGCACTGATTACAGCCTTGAGTCTTCTTGGGAATGACCCTACAAGCTTGGCACAGCTATATTTGGGGAGTTCTCCCATTCTTCTCTGCAGATCCTTTCAAGCTCTGTCAGGTTGGATGGGGAGCGTCGCTGCACAGCTATTTTCAGGTCTCCTCCACCAAACTTTACAGTGTACATTCATGCAGGTAGTGTTCTCTTCAGGTTCAAGTCCGGGCTCTGGCTGGGCCACTCAAGGACATTCAGAGACTTGTCCCAAAGCCCCTCCTGCGTTGTCTTGGCTGTGTGCTTAGGGTTGTTGTCCTGTCGGAAGGTGAACCTTCGCCCCCAGTCTGAGGTCCTGAGAGCTCTGGAGCAGGTTTTCATCAAGGATATCTCTGTACTTTGTTCAGTTCATCTTTCCCTCGATCCTGACTAGTCTCCCAGTCCCTGACGCTGAAAACATCCCAACAGCATGATGCTGCCACCACAAGGCTTCACCATAGGGATGGTGCCAGTTTTCCTCCAGACGTGAGGCTTGGCATTCAGGCCAAAGAGTTCAATCTTGGTCTCATCAGACCAGAGAATCTTGTTTATCATGGTCTGAGAGTATTCAGGTGCCTTTTGGCACACTCCAAGCGGGCTGTTATGCGCCTTTTATTGAGGAGTGGCTTCCGTCTGATCACTCTACCATAAAGGTCTGATTGGTGGAGTGCTGCAGAGATGGTTGTCCTTCTGGAAACTTTGTTTTTGGTACCCGTCCCCAGATCTGTGCCTCGACACAATCCTGTCTCGGAGCTCTATGGACAATTCCTTCGACCTCATGGCTTGGTTTTTGCTCTGACGTGCACTGTCAACTGTGGGACCTTATATACTGTTGAAGTCGGAAGTTAACATACACCTTAGCCAAATACATATAAACTCAGTTTTTCACAATTCCTGACATTTAATCCTAGTAAAGATTCCCTGTTTTAAGTCAGTTAGGATCACCACTTTATTTTAAGAATGTGAAATGTCAGAATAATAGTAGAGAGTTTGATTTGTTTCAGTTTTTATTTATTTCATCACATTCCCAGTGGGTCAGAAGTTTACATACACTCAATTAGTATTTGGCAGCATTGCCTTTAAATTGTTTAACTTGGGTCAAACGCTTTGGATAGCCTTCCATAAGCTTCCCACAATAAGTTGGGTGAATTTTGGCCCACTTCTCCTGTCAGAGCTGGTGTAACTGAGTCAGGTTTGTAGGCCTCCTTGCTCACACACACTTTTTCAGTTCTGCCCACCCATTTTCTATAAGATTGAGGTCTTTGTGATGGCCACTCCAATACCATGACTTTGTTGTCCTTAAGCCATTTTGCCACAACTTTGGAAGTTTGCTTGGGGTCATTGTCCATTTGGAAGACCCATTTGCGACCAAGCTTTAAGTTCCTGCCTGATGTCTTGAGATTCTGCTTCAATATATCCACATAATTTTCCTACCTCATGATTCCATCTATTTTGTGAAGTGCACCAGTTCCACCTGCAGCAAAGCCCTCCCACAACATGATGCTGCCACCCCCGTGCTTCACGGTTGGAATGGTGTTCTTCTGCCTTTTTCCTCCAAACATAACGATGGTCATTATGGGCAAACAGTTCTATTTTTGTTTCATCAGACCAGAGGACATTTCTCCAAAAAGTACGATCTTTGTCCCCATGTGCAGTTGCAAACCGTAGTCTGGCTTTTTTATGGCAGTTTTGGAGCAGTGCTGAGCGGTCTTTCAGGTTATGTCGATATAGGACTCATTTTACTTTGGATATAGATACTTTGTACCTGTTTCCTCCAGCATCTTCACAAGGTCCTTTGCACTTTGCACTTTTCACACCAAAGTACGTTCATCTCTAGGAGACAGAACGCGTCTCCTTCCTGAACTGTATGACAGCTTTGTGGTCCCATGGTGTTTAAACCTGCATACTATTGTTTGTACAGATGAATGTGGTACGTTCAGGCATTTGGAAATTGCTCCCAAGGATGAACCAGAAGTGTGGAGTGTCTACAATTTATTTTCTGAGGTCTTGGCTGATTTCTTTTGATTTTCCCATGATGTCAAGTAAAGAGGCACTGAGTTTGAAGGTAGGCCTTAAAATACATCCACAGGTTCACCTCCAATTGACTCAAATGATGTCAATTAGCCCATCAGAAGCTTCTAAAGCCATGACATAATTTTCTGGAATTTTCCAAGCTGTTTAAATGCACAGTCAACTTAGTGTATGTAAACTTCTGACCCACTGGAATTGTGATACAGTGAATTATAAGTGAAATAATCTGTCTGTAAACAATTATTGGAAGAATGACTTGTGTCTTGCACAAAGTTGAGTAGTTGAAAAGCAAGTTTTATTAACGCCATTAAGACTTCAATGTCCAATCCATTGAATTAATGTTTAATGTTTATTTAATATTTTCTAAGGACATGATATTCAGGAGATTTTGCCCTTTTAATTTATTTAAAAACATATATATATTTTTTTTGAATTTTACCCCTTTTTCGTAGTATCCAATTGTTGTAGTAGCTACTATCTTGTCTCATCGCTACAACTCCCGTACGGGCTCGGGAGAGACGAAGGTTGAAAGTCAACCAACTGCCGCTGCTTCTTTATCACAGCGCACATCCAACCCGGAAGCCAGCCGCACCAATGCGCCGGAGGTAACACCGTGCACCTGGCCACCAAGGCCCAGCCCGCTACAGGAGTCGCTGGTGTGCGATGAGACAAGGACACCCCTACCGACCAAGCCTCCCTAACCCGGGCGACGCTAGGCCAATTGTGAGTCGCCCCACGGACCTCCCGGTCGCGGGCGGTTACGACAGAGCCTGGGCGCGAACCCAGGGACTCTGATGGGACAGCTGGCGCTGCAGTACAGCGCCCTTAACCACTGCGCCACCCGGGAGGCCCCTGTTTTAATTTATTTTAAGCTGTGGGGAGAAAGGCCTCTTCCCTCGAGAGTGTTTTTTGCTAGATAAAGGAAGTGGTTCTTGCAGCTGACTCCCTTTCTGCAGTGTTGGCCTCTGACTAGCATCCACCAGCATATCCTTCAGAAGCACGTTCTGAAACACAGCTTTTCCTGCGATGTTTGCAGAGGTAAGTATTCTCTGACGTTCTCACTAACTGCTACACTGAAAGAAGTGTGTTGGTGACACTATAATCTTTTGTAATTTGCGTTTAATTTAGCTGATAGTCCTTGCACATCCAACAGCACATGTGTTACACATAGGTTTATCAGCATTGGAGACAAGGACTATAGCAAGTACAGTACTTTGCTTCCTGTGGGGCATAATGCAACAACAAGCACTTTCCATGCCTGATGGTCCTTGGCAACATTTTCTGCTTTCCACCAATATAAGCCCATGGCCTTCAATCTTTTGTGGTTAAATCAGAACTAGTGGTTAAAGTTTAAAGGACACCAAAACCATGATGTCCTGTCTAATTTTGTAATGGCCAATTGACAGCAGTATTCCATTCAGAAACCAGATCATACAGACCTAGCATTACCTTAATATATAACTTACAAATGTCTGAGGTGATCACATCAGAGCCAGAGCAAAGTAGCAGTCGAGGATAAATTATCACACTTGAGGATGAAGTTCCTAACAGAAATAAAGCATGGAAAATATACAATACCTAAAATAAGAAATTGCATTTTATTCACACCAACTGACATAACTGTAACTCTCAACTCAATAGAGTTGATCGTATTTTTTTTGCACAGCTAATACAAGCAAAAACAGTAGAACAGTAAAAACAGTATCACAAAATAAAATACAAAACATCCATAAAAGCATTGATGATCGAGGGTCTCTGTACATACTAGCGTCAAGTGCTAACCAGAACAGTATTGTCCTCACTAAAGTGACTGTGAGAGGAAACTACTAGACTATTGAGACGCAGCCACAGTATGTGTCCTCAAGGTGAGGAGGTGTTGAAGGTCCCCCCGAGGGGAGGGGAAGAGGGTGAAGTCAGACAAAGATGAAGACGCCGCTCGGTTTCAGTAGTAACAGCAAACACAATAAGTCGAGCTCCGGGTGCTTACGCAGGTACGAGGCATGTTCTGCCTTCAACTCCTCCTGTAACACACAGATCAGGTCAGTTTGGAAACTTATTGGTTAGTGGTTTAAGTGTAAGGGGCTAGGTGAGAGTAGGAGGTAATGGTAGGGTATAGGGAAAGACAAATATGTCACATTTCAGTCCAGGAACTTGGAGTGCATCTGCATGTCCTCCTCTCACACCAGACACCTCTTCTCAAACACTTGCTTATCATCCCTCACCTCTGACACACAACCATGTAAATAGGGAGAACATTCCTAATAGTGTGTGTGTGTGTGTGTGTGTGTGTGTGTGTGTGTGTGTGTGTGTGTGCGTGTGTGCGTGTGTGCGTGCGTGCGTGCGTGTATTTGAGGCAGGAGCAGTAGGAGCATCATGTTGATGGGAGAGCCCACCTGCACTCAGTTGGCCACGTACCTAAACAGAAACAGGTTATGAAATCACACAAGTTACAAGTGCAAACCAGAAGATCTATGTTAAATAGACACTACTTGTCCCTATTACCCACACTGTATTTTGCACATATTCTATTGGTTGACACTACCCCCTAGTGGACAACATGATAGCACAAATGTCAACAAGCAGACCATTGAGCATTGCACCATAACACCATATTCAATATGACAAATAATAAAAGCATTTCTCCCTAACTTTCCTCTGAAAAGGGGATCACAGGTAAATGTAAAAAATAACAAGATTACAAGAGATGTTGAATGATACAATAGTTTCAATAAACACAACAACATTAATTTAAAAAAATGTGTCCTCTAAAAACTCAATATCATTGAGTTATCATCATTGCTAAGCACAAAAAGGTGTAGGACATTACAAGCCGTGGCAGTATCTTTGCCTCAGCAGTGTAAGTGTTCGCCTGCAGAAATGATTAGCATGTAAACTGGAAAATTGTATTAGGCTCTGTGCACTTTCCACATAAGAAGATATTTGGTAATGTAGCAGACAGGCAGTTTAGCAAGCCATAGTCATGGTGAACTTCAGACTTCAGACAATGTGCAGCGCACTGTATGGTGTTGTTAAAATCAGCTTATGCTCGGGGCTAAGAGACCAGACTAGGAAGGAACACAACACAGTGTAGCTAGCCTGGAATCCAAATTGAATTCAATAGTGAAACTATAGCGAAACAAACAGTGGTTTCCGTTAGGATCCCAATCTAAAGGGTAGCAAACATGGTGATTCAAATGAGTTGGATTAGTGCGCGGGGGGGGCTCCACAGGGGTGCACATTTTGTTCTGGCCCAGCACTAACACACCAAATTCCTCTTCTCATGGTCTAAGACTAAGTTGATTGTTTGAAATGTGCTTAAGTGCTGGGCTGGAACAACATATTGCCGACCTCAGTAGGTCTCAAGGACTGGAATTGGAAAGCCTATAAACAGTTGCCTTATTTGGTGATGTCATAGCTGAATCACCTTTGGACCAGTACATCAAGTAAATAAGAGAGGTCTCTATAGTACAACTGCAAATCAACTAAATTGGTATTCAGAACTAGTCTGGTCTGGCAAACAGTTGTAGTGTACAACTGTGGAACAGGGACTGAGAGAAGATAGAAAACAGACACATGCAGAGGGTAGATGACAGGTTTTAAAGCAGTGTTTCCCCATCTCTTGCGTACCAGGAACTTGTAAACTATGACTTAATTTGGGGTCAGCATTTGGTAGGTACCAGTCCCGGTTTTCAACCCTCCAGAGATTGAGATTGGACCTCTTCTTTAGAATAAGGTTTTTCAGTATTGGGGGCTTGGTGATTTGTATGGTATTTGCATAAACAAAACAGGTAGGACAGGACGGATACAGTTTCCCAGAGAGAGTTCTGTCAAAGGCTAATGACTACACCCAAATAACAGCATGTTTACCCACTTCTAGAGGCCCTGGAGCTGGTTGCATCCATCTTGTGTAAAGATTGAAAATCATGATTGCGGCAACAAGTCCTGGACATCACACATTATTACTCAATACCTCGAATTAATCAGACCCCAGTTTTTCAGTTGTTTATCACTATTTCAAACGATCCCAGTGCCCTATTCTCCTCACCAGTGTATGTGTGTGTGGGTAGCACTTAAGAGCCATCTAATTCATTTTAGTATGTGAGTCAGAAATCAGAAACAAAACACATCAGCAAACAAAGTGATAAAGTAGTTTAGCAAACAATAATAATGGGATAAAAAAGCATTGAACAATCTAAACGAAAAGCACACCCAACACAGGCCTGAGAGACTGGGGGGAGCTGGAAGTAGAAACAGCATGTGGTGGAGTTGAAAGTAGAAACCCATTGAAGGTGCACTTTCTCCCAGTCCCATAACATATCAAGGTTGAGACCCTTGGGAGAGGTCATAATAGGCCCTACAGAGTGGTCAGGTACTACCCTTGCAAGAACGGACTGCTGCTAAAATGTGGCCAAGTTCATGTCTGCGTGTCAACAGGAGCAAAACTCACAAAAGTCTATTTCATTTGATTGAGTATTACACATCGGGGCCAATGCAAGAGGCGCACAGCGGGCCAGTTCCCATGTTTTGGTAGGCGGAGTTATGAAATGAATCCAATTCCAGGCGCTTTTTGCCAGACAGATTGCACTCAGCCAACGATGAGACAGACGGCTGTGTCGTAGCCCCTGGACCTCACTGAATGGAACTTTCCAACGGTGTCCGTGCAACACCGTGCATTCAATCCTCAACATGACTTCAAAGGACAGGTGTGCAGGTAGACATTAGCCTACGCGGTGACTTTGACATGCTGGCGTGATAGGTGTCTGTAGACTACATTTAAACATTATGGAGGAACAACACTTGTTTGGAAACGACAGCGGGAGCCAGTCCTCTTCAGGGTCTGAAACCTTGTCAGAGGGAGAAGGCATACAAGAAGAGCACCAAAATGACGATGATTTCAACGGCCAACACGCTTCAGACTTCGAAACTATAAAAGCAGAAGGGAAAGAAGAAAATAGTGTGGCAGACGACGAGGTGGAAACGGGGAAGAAAGAATATGGGGAAGAAGGAGACGACGAAATGGTAAAGAGTGCGAACGTGTAATTTATCCATTAAACGTTTAAATTAGCCTATATAATGTCAATGGTTTTGGGTGAAGTGGCTTGAAGGGCAAGAGAGTGTGTGTGTGCGTGCCTGCCTGCCCTCGCAATTGATAACCATGCCTTGCTGCGTATGTGCACTGATGTGGGAAATACGAAATCAAGTTGCTTAATATTCTGCTAAAATATTATTTAGACTACAGAGGGATCTACATTACATGACCAAAAGTATGTGGACACCTGCTTGTCGAACATCTCATTACAAATTCATGGGCATTAATATGGAGCTAGTCCCCCTTTGCTGCTATAACAGCATCCATTCTTCTGGGAAGGCTTTCCACTCACTACATGTTGGAACATCACTGCGGGGACTTGCTTCCATTCATCCACAAGAACATTAGTGAGGTTGGGCACTGATGTTGGGCGATTAGGCTGGCTTGCAGTCTCAGTTCCAATTCTTCCCAAGAAGTTTGATGGGGTTGAGGTCAGGGCTCTGTGCAGGCCAGTCAAGTTCTTTCACATCGATCTTAAACCATTTTTGTATGAACTTCGCTTTGTGCACTGGGCTATTGTCATGCTGAAACAGGAAAGGGCCTAACCCAAACTGTTGCCACAAAGTTGGAAGCACAGACTCATCTAGAATGTCATTGTATGCTGTAGTGTTAATATTTCCCTTCACTGGAGCTAAGGGCCTAGCCCGAACCATGAAAATCAGCCCCAGACCATTATTCATCCTCCACCAAACGTTACAGTGGCACTATGCATTCGTGCAGGTAGTGTTCTCCTGGCATCCGCCAAACCAGACTGCCAGATGGTGAAGCGTGGTTCATCACTCCAGAGCAGTGATTCCCAACATTTTTTGGTTACTGTACCACCAACTGAGTTTTGCTCTGCCTGAAGTACCCCTTCATGTGCATTTTACTAGTAGACCTATAGTCTCATTAGTCTTCCCAAGTACCCCCTGTGAATAGGCCAAGTATTCCCAGGGGTCCTTGTACCCCTGGTTGGGAACCACTGCTCCAGAGTCCAATGGCAATGAGCTTTACACCACTCCAGCCAACGCTTGGTGTTGCACATGGTGATCTTAGGCTTGTGTGCCGCTGGTTGGACATGGAAATCCATTTCATGAAGCTCCCAACAAACAGTTTATTGTGCTTACTTTGCTTCCAGAGGCAGCTTGGAACTAGGGAGTGAGTGTTGCAACTGAGCACAGACAATTTTTAGACACGGTCCCATTCTGTGAGTTTGTGGCCTAGCACTTACAATTGACCGGCGCAGCTCTAGAAAGGCAGATATTTGACGAACTGACTTGTTGGAAAGGAGGCATCCTATGACGGTGCCATGTTGAAGGTCACTGAGCTCTTCAGTAAGGCCATTCTACTGCCAATGTTTGTCTATGGAGATTGGATGGCTGTGTGCTTGATTTTTAGCGACAGGAGTGGCTGAAATAGCCAAATCCACTAATTTGAAGGGGTGTCCACCTACTTTTGGCCATTTAGTGTCTCATTTTACGTTTATGCCGAGCTGTCCACAGTTGTCATTTTAAATTATTTTTTTGATTAGTGATACTCCCAGTAGCCTTATAGTGACACAGTAGGCTGATTGATTCATATGGTTAGCTGTCAGGGGGATATTGGAAGTCCCCAAGACAATTAGTTAGGGCAAATTGATCTCTCGCCAGTTCCTGGTGTGTTGTGTGATAACAAAGGCTACTTCATGTTTCAGTCTTTTTTTCATAGCAACCTGCAAAGCATCCCTAATGATTACTGTATATGACATGGCTCAGCTTTGGGAAAAATGTCAGCATGAAGTCGGCTGGGGATATGGACTATGTACTGAAAGGACAATTCATATTCACAACACGGAGATTCTTCCATTCAATTCTGCTCACTCGCCAGCCATGCTCAATACGCAATATGCACAAGGTCCTCAACAGCTGAGCAATATGCAATAGCCTACATTCTGAATATCCACTGCTTTGCTTTGTTGTCGTAGAGAGAAGTTATTGTTTGACGTTCCCAGGTTATCCTTTGGTGTTGGGTAAATATATCCAGGCTTTGTCGAAGGGAAGAGCACCCCCTGAGACTTTAAACATAAATCTGTAGCCTTGTGTGTGTGAGTGCTAAGGTTGGGACGATACTCATTAGTATAATGTTAAGAAAACAAAACACAAGGTGGATTAAACTTCTTTAAGAAAACAGCCCAAATGTTGGAAACATTTATTTATTTTCCATGCAATATTTTATATACACCTCAGGTTATTAAATATTACGATACTGGTATTGTCCCGGCACTAGTGTGTATGAAAAATAAGCCCTCTCTATATATTGATTGACAACCATTAGGTAAGAGTTAGACATTAAACTCCTAAGATGTGCATTGTTTGAGGAAATAGAAAATACTCTTTGCCTGAGGCTTGCCTGGCAATGATGCTACTGAGAACGAAGTGAATTAGGCAGACAAATCTCTTTTAAATAGCTTAATTGGATTGCCTTCCCAGTTCAGACTGGTTTCACTGGTTCTGATCAGCTCAATTGGTTTAGAGTTTAACCTTGCTGATCTAACCAGGGGGTGTGTTCAGGATCTGCAACATTTTAAACACTTGTCTGAGTCACCATTCACTCATTGGCTGGACAAAACTACTGTTGAATTCCAAATCGATCCTTAACCCCACCACTTAAGGGTTAAGTACTCCTGTAGATCTGAAATGACTGGATAGGTTTAAGCAATATGGCAAAATTTACACCCTGCCAATTGTAACGCAAGGTAAAGCCAATGTTGCTTAAACATATGATCCTTAAAGATCTACAGGATAGGTAGTGTAGGAGATGGGATTAGATTTTGAATATTGCATATAAGTCACCTCTAAAACCCATCTTTTGCTGCTCAGACCTCCGATCAAACAGGTGTAGGTGGAAATGGCCCCTAAGCGCTGATTCAGGGTCAGTTATATTTTTTCCCTGCCTAATGTCTAAGGCTTATATTGGGAGTAGGGTAGTCTGATAGTAGATCTGTATTTAAGGGTGACTCCTACCCAGAGCTAATTCAACTCGTCAATGCACCTTTACCCCTCTAAATCTGTCAGGTGACCACCGTTGGGGACATAGCCTAACCTCTAACCCCTGATCTGTGACTTACGTCATACCCTTAAGGGGGTTAAAGAGGGAAAGGCTTCTGGGAAGAGTGGCTTATGTGTCATCTCCTCCGGCTGGTTTTGTGTTGGACTGAGGGCCTCTATTCAAACGGAACACATGCTCTAGCGGTGTTTATGCACTCTTTGTTTACTAACAACTGCTCACGCATGCACACACACACACACACACACACACACATACTTCTTATTCTAAAAATGGGTAGCATCTATCGGAGTCTTAACTGGTAGTAGCAGGTTTTTACAGTACCCCAAAATCATTATTTTATTTGGGGAAAAGACTACTGAATGACAAAGGAAACACAAACTTTAATTGGACTCTGTGTTTATATCAGTCCAGCTGCATCTTCTTAGCAGGACTGTCTCTGTCTACACTTACCTCATGTAAACTGCGCCTGGTGGTCCGGCCAGATATGGCTACAGTAATGGATGTTTGGCATATAAGGAAAGGTCCAGGAAAAAGGAGGCTACTGTGTTGGAAAGAGTCCTGGTCAAGAAAACCCACTTCTCATTTGGAAGGAGATGTTTTGATTTGATTAAATATGGGCGGACTTGGCAGACCTTGTAGTCAGTCACAACAGGAATACTGGAATGGGAATAAAACTGATCCCGGACCTCTGCAATTATAGCGCAGACTATTTCACACAATGTCCTAAAATGAAGTGAAGGATTTGAAACATCTTGGTGGGATGATTGAGAAAAGGATGCTTTTACCTTTTGAATTTCAATACCAGATGAGCACAGTGTTAGTCAACTCTATCACAATGCCATCTGAAAGTATCCTCCTTTCAACACTAGTACTGAAATGTTTTCCGGGTGTTTACAACAGCCATGTTTTTTTCATGTCTGTTGGCTCGTTCCAGATCAGAACAGCTTGTTTTCTGCTCCTCAATCCCCCTGTATGCCTGATTTCCCTTGTGTGAGAGAAATGGACTACGTGTTGATTCTTATTTGTACACTAATCATGTTGTGGTTTTTCCTTTTGGGATTCTAATGAGTTGTGAAAGGTTAAGGAGAGGAGTGTAGCCCATCACACAGCTCTTTCCAAGTCCATCATTTTTCTCCAATCTGTCGCACTTCCAAGTGATTGTAATATTCAAGTAATGAATTGACAATGAGAGACTGGACCCAGTTTCAGAATATTCACCATGTTGTATTGAGGCTAGGAACAGCAAGTGTTTTACATCATCCAAGGTGTGCCTGATTTGTTATTCCATTGCCTTATATGTCTTATGTAATGGTCTGGGGGGTTGAACTGCATTCTTTTCTTGAATTTCACCATAAACACATGTCCTTTAAGGAAGAAACTGAGGGAAAGAGGATCAAATTGCAGGATTTAGCTTTTCTTTCACCCTAGAGATAAAGCTTAAAATGTGTTGTGTACAGAACACCAAGTTAATAATCCTTCTCACTCTCTCTCTCTCCCACTGTACATCATCAGTCCCAATTGTATCCATTTCCCCCCAAACACTGATGAACTCCTTGTTGTGATGTCATTACTGCCTGCCTGTAATTACCCAGCCCGTTGTTTTAGCAGCTAGCCAGTCGGGGCTGTCCATAAGGCACATCCAGTGTCAGTGAATGGTTAAGAGGATTAACTGTCAATCTATTTAAGAACGCCTCTGGCTCTCTATGGTGGGGGGTGATGTCATTACAGGATGGAACTTTAATTTCTGCCTTTTCATCCAATCCAACACTGGTCCAGTTCTAGTCCACACTACAGTCCTCACACACCTCACACACTGCAATGGCAGACTTTTAAAGTGATATTACAGAGGGACGGTATTAGACTATCAAAGATCATGGCCCTAAGGCGGAATTGGACCATAGGTGATTTACCTTCTTCTGAAGGTTTTAAGGTAAGACCACACTATTAATAGAACATGTATTATCTCCAATAATACATGTATAATATTGTACCTCTCTGGGTAAGACACTATATATTGGATCGGTTGGTTCCGACAGGAGTGTTTTGGTTGGTGGCTAGTGGTGCTTCTCAAGCCCTTGTTTTGTGTGGGCTGTGGGCTCTAGCTGTGTTTTTACTGTCTACAGTACACTACAGCAGTTGAATTTTAATCTGCTGCTGGGGTCTACCTAGATGTTGGCGCTTTTTGAATTATTTATGCCTTGTTATGTAATCGCAGCTTGATATCCACATTCAATTTGATGGTCTGTTAAAAGATCTGTCTAACTTAGTTTTTCAACCTACCTGGGTAAAGAGAATTTCAGATGTGTATCTGTCTGTTCTCTTTCATTCTCTTTATCATGTGGGTGTTGGTGTTGGATTGAGGCATGATATATATTATAAACTTGGTAGTTCGGGCCCTGAATGCTGATTATCTGAAAACATTTTATTTTTATGGCTCTAATTATGTTGGTAACCAGTTTATAATAGCAGTAAGGCACCTCAGGGGTTTGTGGTATATGGCCAATATACCATGACTAAGGGCTGTATCCAGGCACGCCGCGTCGAGTCATGCTTAAGGACAGCCCTTAGCTATGGTATAATGACCATATACCACACCCCTTCATCCCTTATTGCTTAATAAAAAAATTTAATAAATCCAAGATGGACTATAACTTGTTTTCCCCTCATCCTATGGTTTCGTTCAATCTAAAGTCAGATGTGACGATTACCACAACAGAAGTCTTGTCATACAAAACAAAGTTAATGATTCGTCGTCCTCAGGCAAAGAATAGAGGTAATAAAAGTGCCAGCTAGAAGAAGGTTTCCAGTCATACTGTAGCTTGCTAGCATTTGAGGACACTTGTTTTGCCTGAAGTCCTATCATTCATATGACTTTACCCATTTATTTAGAACATATGCTGCTTCCTTTATTAACCTGCACCAACAGAAGTAGCTAGCCAAGTTTGCCAGACTATCAATATTTGTTTTAACGACAGTATACAAACACTCGTTAAAGCCTTTGTCCAGACAGCAAAGTCAAGAGTGAGCTGAATAGAACTGGTAGGCTAATTAATGAAGGGATACCGGTGGAGACGTACATAAGGCCTTGTCCTGGGAAACATGTCCGGGTCACTACATGATAAGTGATGTCAGTTTGTAACTGTATAGGCCTGTGCAGTGAGAATGTACTGTTGACGTCGAGTTAAGCTCTGTGGGCCTTCTGCAGTCACATTTTACTTAGTTTTTCCTGTCCCTCACTATATTTAGTATTCACCGTCTTTGTTAGGATAATTTATTTCTAAGTAAGTAGAAGGTCATGATGTAATGGCTATTACCGGCATAGGCCTATATCCAAGTATCACATAGGCTATTGTAGCTATCTATTTTAAAAGTTTAAACATACAAAACTGACACATTTCGGGGTCTGACTCCTAGGTCGGTATTGATGTTACATATATCTTAAATAGCGTCTTGGGGCTACTGAAGCCAGTTTGGATAGGAATACGAACCCTATAGGAAAAGGTCTGTTTCTGTTCAGCATTAGATAATGTCAACACAGGAATCTGAATCCCCATTGAGAAGGAGAAGGGTGTAAGGGTTCAACGCCTGCTGAAGATCTTACTAGAGAGGACATGGAGTTCCACTGTCAATGCACCAGAGGTTACAAAGTGAACAGGGGGCCATTTGGAAGTGGAACCTCTCTTGAGGATTCCTATTGCCCAAAGGGACATTGGTTTTGTGTGACTTGAACTTATGCGTGTTGATGTTGTTTTTCAGACCAAACCTCTCTGACCTCTTAGGAGGGTGTGTCTCTTTTGCTCTCTCCTGTGTGTGTGTGTGTGTGTGTGCTTCAGCAAATAGTGGAATGGGGTGAGAGTTGAGGCAGACAGATGTTGGGTGATAAGGTCGTGAGGAACGTGGTGTGTTGTGCTGGAGACCCTGAGAAAAGAGGTCTGAATATCCTCCTCACTACTACCAGCGGGACTGTGTGGACTCCCAGGTGGTTGAGGAAGGGAGATGTACTGGAGTTGTATTCTTTATTACTAGGTTATTAATACCATATGACTGAACTGTTGCACATACACTAAGTACACACTGTGTGTGGAAGTCTTGAATGTATAGTTCACTCAACTCTTTTAGTGTTTTTGTTTATTAATCCACCAAAAAATGTGCATGTCAGCATTCAAGTTTTTCAAGATATAGCACTTTCAGCACAGAGCAATAACTGTGAATTATCTGTGTATAGTGTCAGATTATTATTTTTTTTTTTTACCTTGATGCTAGTTTTGTGACAGTAGCATTGAATTTACAGCACCAGTCAAAAGTTTGAACAGCTACTCATTAAAGGGTTTTTCTTTATTTTTACTATTTTCTACATTGTAGAATAATAGTGAAGACACACTATGAAATAACACATGAAATCATGTAGTAACCCAAAAAGTGTTAAACAAATCAGAATATATTTTAGATTCTTCAAAGTAGCCACCGTTTGCCTTTGATAGCTTTGCACACTTTTGGCATTCTCTCAACCAGCTTCATGAGGAATGCTTTTCCAACACTCTTGAAGGAGTTCCCACATGTGCCGAGTACTTGTTGGCTTCTTTTTAGTGACGCACCGATATAACATTTTTGGCCGATTCCAATATGTTCCTTGACCAAAAAAAACAATACCGATATTTAACATTTTTAAGCATTCTAGTACAGTTATAGTTAACACACACACACATGGACGCAGCGGTCTAAGGCACTGCATCTCAGTGCAAGAGGCGTCACTACAGTCCCTGGTTCGAATCCAGGCTGTATCAAATCCGGACGTGATTTGGAGTCCATTAGGGCGGCGCACAATTGACCCAGCGTTGTCCGGGTTTGGCCGGGGTAGGCCGTCACCTGTAAATAATAATTTGTTCTTAACTGACTTGCCTTGTTAAGTAAAGTTTACACACACCACACTGACCAAAAAGTTATTTTGTTGGCATATGTCCCCATTTATCAGGAAAAACATAATCAAAACCTATTTCTTTCACTTAATTGCTGTGCTGTTTCGTTGTTCAGTTGTTTCATTCTCAACCAGGATTTCTATGGAACGCCATTTGGGTCTTTGCGTGTCAAAAAAGATACATGTCAAATAACACTATTTGATGTGTCGAAAAACACCATTTGACCAACCAGGACCTGAATATGACACATCACAATTTTTCAATTTTTATTTCACCTTTATTTAACCAGGTAGGCTAGTTGAGACAAGTTCTCATTTGCAACTGCAACCTGGCCAAGATAAAGCAAAGCAGTTCAACACATACAACAACACAGAGTTATACATGGAATAAACAAAACATACAGTCAACAATACAGTTAAGTCTATATACAGCATGTGCAAATGAGGTAGGATAAGAGAGGTAAGGCAATAAATAGGCCATGGTGGCGAAGTAATTACAATATAGCAATTAAACACTAGAATGGTAGAATGTGCAAAAGATGAATGTGCAAGTAGAGCTACTGGGGTGCGAAGGAGCAAGATAAATAAATAAATACAGTATGGGGATGAGGTAGTTGGAAGGGCTATTTACAGAAGGGCTATGTACAGGTGTAGTGATCTGTGAGCTGCTCTGACAGCTGGTGCTTAAAGCTAGTGAGGTAGATCTGAGTCTCCAGCTTCAGGGATTTTTGCAGTTCATTCCAGTCCTTGGCAGCAGAGAACTGGAGGGAGAGGCGGCCAAAGGAGGAATTGGCTTTGTGGTTGACTAATAAGATATACCTGCTAGAGCGCGTGCTACAGGTGGGCGCTGCTATGGTGACCAATGAGCTGAGATAAGGTGGGGCTTTACCTAGCAGAGAATTGTAGATGACCAGGAGCCAGTGGGTTTGACGACGAGTATGAAGCGAGGGCCAGCCAACGAGAGCGTGCAGGTCGCAGTGGTGGGTAGTATATTTGGCTTTGGTGACAAAACGGATGGCACTGTGATAGACTGCATTCAATTTGTTGAGTAGAGTGCTGGAGGCTATTTTATAAATGACATCGCCGAAGTCGAGGATAGGTAGGATGGTCACTTTTACGAGGGTATGTTTGGCAGCATGGGTGAAGGGTGCTTTGCTGCGAAATAGCAAGCTGATTCTAGATTTAGTTTAGGATTGGAGATGTTTAATGTGAGTCTGGAAGGAGAGTTTACAGTCTAACCAGACACCTAGGTATTTGTAGTTGTCCACTAATTCTAAGTCAGAACCGTCCAGAGTAGTGATGCTGGACGGGCAGGCAGGTGCGGGCAGCGATCGGTTGAAGAGCATGGATTTAGTTTTACTTGCATTTAAGAGCAGTTGGAGGCCACGGAAGGAGAGTTGTATGGCATTGAAGCTCGTCTGGAGGTTTGTTAAGTGTCCAAAAGAAGGGCCAGATGTATACAGAATGGTGTCGTCTGTGTAGAGGTGGATCAAAGAATCACCAGCAGCAAGAGCGACATCATTGATGTATACAGGGAAGAGTCGGCCTGAGAATTGAACCCTGTGGCACACCCATAGACTGTCAGAGATCCGGACAACAGGCCCTCTGATTTGACACACTGAACTCCATCAGAGAAGTAGTGAACCAGGCGAGGCAATCATTTGAGAATAATAATTTAACTTGTTTATAAAAATGTTTACGTAGTTATTACACCATCACTCGTATTTCATGTCACAACGATTCATTGATACGCATACTATGATGCTGGTAAAGTTGTCTTGCGCACCTACAGTGCTAGTCATGACGAAAGCTAGCTAGCTCATGGATGCTAACAATGTTCTTTCCCCAAAACATAGCAAAACGACAATCTGTTTCAGTAGATATAGTTAGTTAGCCAGCTAACTATATACACTGCTCAAAATAAAGGGAACACTTAAACAACACACTGTAACTCCAAGTCAATCACACTTCTGTGAAATCAAACTGTCCACTTAGGAAGCAACACTGATTGACAATAAATTCCACATGCTGTTGTGCAAATGGAATAGAAAACAGGTGGAAATTATAGGCAATTAGCAAGACACCCCCAATAAAGGAGTGGTTCTGCAGGTGGTGACCACAGACCACTTCTCAGTTCCTATGCTTCCTGGCTGATGTTTTGGTCACTTTTGAATGTTGGCGGTGCTTTCACTCTAGTGGTATCATGAAACGGAGTCTACAACCCACACAAGTGGCACAGTTAGTGCAGCTCATCCAGGATGGCACATCAATGCGAGCTGTAGGCAAGGTTTGCTGTGTCTGTCAGTGTAGTGTCCAGAGCATGGAGGCGCTACCAGGAGACAGGACAGTACATCAGGAGACGTGGAGGAGGCTGTAGGAGGGCAACAACCCAGCAGCAGATGTACATGTGTCTGCTCAAACGGTCAGAAACAGACTCCACGAGGGTGGTATGAGGGCCCGACGTCCACAGGTGGGGGTTGTGCTTACAGCCTAACACCGTGCAGGACGTTTGGCATTTGCCAGAGAACACCAAGATTGGCAAATTTGCCACTGGCGCCCTGTGCTCTTCACATATGAAAGCAGGTTCACACTGAGCAGATGTGACAGAGTCTGGAGACGCCGTGGAGAACGTTCTGCTGCCTGCAACATCCTCCAGGCAGTGGGTCAGTCATGGTGTGGGGTGGCATTTCTTTGGGGGGGCTGCACAGCCCTCCATGTGCTCGCCAGAGGTAGCCTGACTGCCATTAGGTACTGAGATGAGATCCTCAGACCCCTTGGAGACCATATGCTGGTGCGGTTGGCCCTGGGTTCCTCTTAATGCAAGACAATGTGGCTGGAGTGTGTCAGCAGTTCCTGCAAGAGGAAGGCATTGATGCTATGGACTGGCCTGCCCGTTCCCCAGACCTGAATCCAATTGAGCACATCTGGGACATCATGTCTCGCTCCATCCACCAACGCACCACAGACTGTCCAGGAGTTGGCGGATGCTTTAGTCCAGGTCTGGGAGGAGATCCCTCAGGAGACCATCCGCCACCTCATCAGGAGCATGCCCAGGCGTTGTAGGGAGGTCATACAGGCACATGGAGGCCACACACACTACTGAGCCTCATTTTGACTTGTTTTAAGGACATTACATCAAAGTTGGATCAGCCTGTAGTGTGGTTTTCCACTTTAATTTTGAGTGTGACTCCAAATCCAGACCTCCATGGGTTGATAAATGATCAATGGAAATCGAATTTTTGTGTGATTTTGTTGTCAGCACATTCAACTATGTAAAGAAAAAAGTATTTCATAAGAATATTTCATTCAGATCTAGGATGTGTTATTTTAGTGTCCCCTTTATTTTTTTTGAGCAGTGTAGATAGGGTTATTTTAGATGATACCTAATTCATAAAAGTTATTTGATTAACGGTGGTCGGACCCACCTATGTTAAGCTAGACACAATAAGTATTAGCCACGATAATGGACTTTGCGGTTAGCCTTCAAAATAAGTTTGTCATTAGCAGTAATGCAAATGAATACAGATAGTGGAATTGTGCCATAATTTAATAGATTTAATTTGTTGAAATCACACTGTATAGAATTGTATTGGGGTAGTACTTATTTCACTGTAAAGCTTTACCTATGGATTGTGGATCAATGACATGGGTTATCAGTTTACTCAGTGACACCCAGAGAACATTTGCTCCGTAGCTCTTATTGCGGGACAATGAAACAGCTGTGACCCTTTCAAAATCACTTATTCCACAACTGTACACAAGCACATGGGCTTCAGTGCGGGGTAAGAGTCCAAAAAGCTACTGCAGTTTGCCTTACCACTGACTCCTGGACATCAAGGGTAACCACTTATTACATGTCGGTTGCATGTCACTTCATTGAAGATTTTTCGATGTCTAGCTGTCTTCTGGACTGCTTTGAGTTCATCGACAGACACACCTCAGAGAACTTGGCAGAAGAACTGTCGAGTTCTCGACAACTACTGTGATTATTATTATTTGACCATGCTGGTCATTTATGAGCATTTGAACATTTTGGCCATGTTCTGTTATAATCTAAAACCCGGCACAGCCAGAAGAGGACTGGCCACCCCTCATAGCCTGGTTCCTCCCTAGGCTTCCTAGGTTTTGGCCTTTCTAGGGAGTTTTTCCTAGCCACCGTGCTTCTACACCTGCATTGCTTGCTGTTTTAGGCTGTGTCACTTTGAGATATCAGCTGATGTAAGAAGGGCTATATAAATACATTTGATTTGATTTGAGTGGCCAGAGAATGGCAAGTAGATGGAAAAGTGGTCTGTTGTGTTAGCGACAATGCAGCTAACATAACCAAAGCCATGAACATTTTAAAATGGACCCATCATCCATGTCTTGCCCACATAATCAACCTGATTGTAAGAGATGCTCTGAAGGTGAAAGCAGCTGTGGAATAGGAGGAGCACAGTAGGTGCTGAAAAACTAAAGTCTACACAACGCCAGTTGGGGATGCCTGAGCTGAGGCCTAAACAAGACTGCACTACAAGGTGGAATTCAACATGTTATATGCTGAAGCGGTTTCTTGAGTCACAGGATGCCATCATCTCTCCCCTGGCCATTGTCCATGCACCTGTTGATGCACTGACCCAAGAGGAATGGGAGGTGGTGGAGGAGGTGTGCCGAGTCCTGAAACCCTTTGAGCAGGTCACTGTGGAGATCAGTAGAGGTACAGTAAGCAGTTATTAATACATCATTATTTAATCCAGTATTATATATGTATATGAGCAGTAGATGAGAATGTAGTATCAGTAGACAAAACATGAACCTGAACTAATAAGCTACTGTTCTCTCTTTTCAGTTATGTAACAGCCTCAAAAATGATACTCCTGTGTAAGGGTCGGCAGCCAATTACAGCCAGCTGCCAGAGAGAAGCAAATGTAACCACAGAGTTGATGGGCACCCTATGTTGATCAATAGACAGAAAGTTCCACATTATGGAATATAATCACGCGCTCTCAGAAACCGCTGCACTTGAGCCAAGGTTTAAGAAGTTAGCCTTCAGTGATGCCAGAGCGATTGATGAGGCACTTCAAAGAATAACCTCAGCAGCAGGGAGGGACAGCCCCAGCAGTCAGCTGGCTCAGGCACCAGGGCAATAGGAAGAAGAGGGAGCAGAAGCACCAGCCGTAGTGCCACAAATATCTGTTGTTTGGATCCTGTTCGATGAGAGAGCAGCTGGTGATGCAGCGTGAAGGAATCCCTCAGCAGATGCTATAATGGAGGTCCGATCCTATTTGGAGGAGCCCCTCCAAAGAAGTGCAGATCCTCTGAGCTGGTGTCAGAACAAGACCCCTGTCTACCCATGGTTTACTAAAGTAATGACAGGGAGACTGTGTAGTGGCCACATCGGTTCCTTCTGAGGGTCTTCTCAAAAACGGGACAAAAAATGACTGGGAGAAGAAACCGCATCAGCCCCTCGAAAGGCAGCTTGCATTTCTGAATGCAAATCTCTCATAAAAGAGATATAATAATGGCAATAAAGAAGAGAGTAAAGAGGGACCCGTTTAATATTTTAAGTCGGATGCTGCAGTTTTGCACAGGTATTTTTCTTTGATATGCTGCAATATTCTATTATTATGTTGTTCAGATTGTATTTGTTTTGAATTGTTACATTTATATGCACTTTTTTATTTACATTAAAGTTTTACTTTAAATGCACATGTGTAATAGCATCCTCCTTTTTTACATTTATTTCAATTTGTGGGATACTGCAGTTTTGCAAATTGTTATTTTTCTTTATGGTGCAACATTCTATTATGCTGTTCAGATTGTATTCATTTTGAATGGTTAGATTTATATGCACTTTGTTAATATACATTAAAGTTATACTTTTAAATGCAAATGTTTAATAGCATTTAATAGCACTTTTTCATAACAAACCAATGCATTTTTAAATACATTGTGGTTAAGGTAGAGTATATCATTTAATTAGAATTGTTTTCACACCAATCATAGTCAAACTATCACAAACTGTTTGACTTGAAAAAATACAAAACATATTTTTTTCAAAGAGCCGTTTGGGACCCAAAAGAGACGGCTCTTTTTGGTGAGCCGGCTCACTGAAAAGAGCCGGGAATGCCCATCACTAATAGGATCCCCTAGGAAACACTTTTCAACACTTTAGTTCCTACCCTTAGTGCCCACTATTATATTCTAACTATAGAATTAGAATAGTCATTTATATTTCCATGATTCCAACAGTTTTGCTCTAATTCGCAAGTCAAATCGCAATTGCAACATTTGGTTAAAAATACAAATTTGTCCTAGATTATTTGCCCATATCGTGCAGCCCTATGTGGAAATTGTGGTGGCAGTGGTGTAAAAATACCTAAGTACTACTTGAGTTGTTTTTTTGTTTCTGTACTTTACTATTTTTATTTTGACAACTTTTACATTTACTTCACTACATTCCTAAAGAAAAGACTGTACTTTTTACTCCATACATTTTCCCTGACACCTAAAAGTACTTGTTACATTTTGAATGCTTAGCAGGACAGGACAATGGTCCAATTCACTCACTTGTCAAGAGAACATCCTGCTTCTGATCTGGAGGACTCACTAAACACACATGCTTTGTTTATAAATTATGTCTGGGTGTTGGAGTGTGCCCCCGGCTATCCGTAAATCAAAAAAAGAAAATGGTGCCATGCTTAATATAAGGAATTTGAAATGATTTAATATTTTACTTTTGATACTTAAGTATATTTAAAACCAAATGGTTTTAGACTTTTACTCAAGTAGTATTTTACTGGGTGACTCACTTTTACTTGAGTCATTTTCTATTAACGTGTATTTTACTTTTATTCAAGTATGACAATTGGGTACTTTTTCCACCACTGCAATTGAATGCAGGAAATGCAGAAATGAGTGTGCTGAAATTTGTTTTGGTTTAATTGAACAGTATAACACAATCAGAATGGAGAAAGACTCATTGAAATCACGTAGAATGTATATGTTGCCACCCTAGGATCACTCACTACTCATAAAGCACCCTAGGATCACTCACTACTCAAAGCAAATGTAGGACTTCATTATTCAAAAACAAACAAATACTGTCATACTGTCCATTTTTTTATTTAAATACAGAGATATAATAATTTGGCCATATCACCTAGCCTTACTACGTTATATACAGTGCCTTGCGAAAGTATTCGGCCCCTTGAACTTTGCGGCCTTTTGCCACATTTCAGGCTTCAAACAAAGATATAAAACTGTATTTTTTTTGTGAAGAATCAACAACAAGTGGGACACAATCATGAAGTGGAACGACATTTATTGGATATTTCAAACTTTTTTAACAAATCAAAAACGGAAAAATTGGGCGTGCAAAATTATTCAGCCCCCTTAAGTTAATACTTTGTAGCGCCACCTTTTGCTGCGATTACAGCTGTAAGTCGCTTGGGGTATGTCTCTATCAGTTTTGCATATCGAGAGACTGATTTTTTTCCCATTCCTCCTTGCAAAACAGCTCGAGCTCAGTGAGGTTGGATGGAGAGCATTTGTGAACAGCAGTTTTCAGTTCTTTCCACAGATTCTCGATTGGATTCAGGTCTGGACTTTGACTTGGCCATTCTAACACCTGGATATGTTTATTTTTGAACCATTCCATTGTAGATTTTGCTTTATGTTTTGGATCATTGTCTTGTTGGAAGACAAATCTCTGTCCCAGTCTCAGGTCTTTTGCAGACTCCATCAGGTTTTCTTCCAGAATGGTCCTGTATTTGGCTCCATCCATCTTCCCATCAATTTTAACCATCTTCCCTGTCCCTGCTGAAGAAAAGCAGGCCCAAACCATGATGCTGCCACCACCATGTTTGACAGTGGGGATGGTGTGTTCAGCTGTGTTGCTTTTACGCCAAACATAACGTTTTGCATTGTTGCCAAAAAGTTCCATTTTGGTTTCATCTGACCAGAGCACCTTCTTCCACATGTTTGGTGTGTCTCCCAGATGGCTTGTGGCAAACTTTAAACGACACTTTTTATGGATATCTTTAAGGAATGTCTTTCTTCTTGCCACTCTTCCATAAAGGCCAGATTTGTGCAATATACGACTGATTGTTGTCCTATGGACAGAGTCTCCCACCTCAGCTGTAGATCTCTGCAGTTCATCCAGAGTGATCATGGGCCTCTTGGCTGCATCTCTGATCAGTCTTCTCCTTGTATGAGCTGAAAGTTTAGAGGGACGGCCAGGTCTTGGTAGATTTGCAGTGGTCTGATACTCCTTCCATTTCAATATTATCGCTTGCACAGTGCTCCTTGGGATGTTTAAAGCTTGGGAAATCTTTTTGCATCCAAATCCGGCTTTAAACTTCTTCACAACAGTATCTCGGACCTGCCTGGTGTGTTCCTTGTTCTTCATGATGCTCTCTGCGCTTTTAACGGACCTCTGAGACTATCATGGTGCAGGTGCATTTATAGGGAGACTTGATTACACACAGGTGGATTGTATTTATCATCATTAGTCTTTTAGGTCAACATTGGATCATTCAGAGATCCTCACTGAACTTCTGGAGAGAGTTTGCTGCACTGAAAGTAAAGGGGCTGAATAATTTTGCACGCCCAATTTTTCAGTTTGATTTGTTAAAAAAGTTTGAAATATCCAATAAATGTCATTCCACTTCATGATTGTGTCCCACTTGTTGTTGATTCTTCACAAAAAAATACAGTTTTATATCTTTATGTTTGAAGCCTGAAATGTGGCAAAAGGTCGCAAAGTTCAAGGGGGCCGAATACTTTCGCAAGGCACTGTATGTATGTATGTATGTATGTATGCATGGCAGAGCGGAAAGCCCTGTTGAAGTCCTGAGGATGGGGGTTACACAGGGTTGTAACACAACACCATGGTAAACACCCCTCATTCCCAGAACCTCACCCCACTACAGGGGTCATAGACTCCAGGAGATTCTCCTATGACATATGACACGTTGTTGACACGTGTGTTCATCTATGCAGTTCCGTGTCACATATGAATGTGAGGGGCGACACTCCATAAGATAAGTTATATTTTAGGCAGGTCTTAAACATGGTGACTTTTCAGTCAACAAAGACCGAAGTCCTGCAGGTAGCCTCGGTTAGAGCGTTGGGTCGGTAACCGAAAGGTCGCTGGTTTGAATACCAGAGACAAGGTGGAAAATCTGTCGCTGTGTACTTGAGAAAGGCACTTACTCCCTGAGAGTGGGGTTGTTTGGATATGAAAAATTATTTCCATTACACTCTTGTGTATAACAGGACGAATATAAGCACCCCCCTAATAATAATATTGTTGCTATTATTGTTGTAAGGAGTTCAGTGCAGCGTGCAGTTTGACCTCTAGTGCCTTTACTGCCCTTTACAAGTCTGAGTTTCCTTGTGCTGGTAAGTAGGCGTTTATTAGCTTGCATTGTGTGAAGGTAAATAAAACGGATGAGCCTGCAGTCACCGCAATGCTAGTCATCCATTTATTTTCCTTGTCCTCTGTTCAACCCAAATGTCAGCCATTGTACTGGTGGGTTGATTCATGGCATGTTCCTACTTTGAGGCACCATATATTGGTGTATCTGTCTGAGTAGCTGTCCACTTTGTCTGTGTCTTAGACCCTGTGCCACAGGGAGTGTTATTTAAGTCCTAAGTCTGTCTGAAAACCTCACTAGGAATGTTAGATGAGGCTGCACTTTGTTTCCTTTACAACAGAGGTGATGTAATAATTGTTAGAATTGTCCTGAGCATTTTACTGCAGGATAATTATTGTGTGTGTGTGTAACTGCTCTTTTATATGCTGTGCAGGATAATTACTTTCTCTTTTGTTCCATGTGTGAAATGACTCTTTGGAGTGACTATTGATATGAGTGAAGTACTTTGACATGATCCAACTAATGAAGTGAGGGAGGGGCAAAATGAAAAGCTGTGGGGAGAGTAAGAATAAATAGTTTTGGGGAGGAGGAAGTAACAATGCTCTCAGAGCGTAAAGTGCTACGATAACTTCAGCTCAATGAACAAGGTTGTCTCTTGTGCTTTATCTGATAATGTGATAAGTCTGATTTCAGAACTGCAAATCGCTTCATTACTTCAGGGCGAGAGAAGATATTGTTGATAACACTTTTCCGCTCGTGTCAGTGTTGTAGGTGAATTGCGGGCGGCAGGTAGCCTAGCGGTTAGAGCTTTGGGCCAGTAACTAAAAGGTCTCTGGTTCGGAAACCCGAGCCGACAAGGTATAAACGAGTCTCTTCCCTTGAGCAAGGCACTTAAACCCCATTTGCTTCAGGGGGGCTGTACTACTATGGCTGACCCTATAAAGCACCACATTTCACTGCATCCAGTGTATGTGGCAATAAAAAATAACATTGTGGATTAGGTTTGCCCTGGGTGTGTTGACTGCTGTGTAGGGGAACAGTTGGCTAGGGTTATAAGCTGGTCAGGAGTGGTTTAGGGGGAATCTAAGTGCTATCTGAATTTGCAAGGTGCAGACTGACGGAACCCAAGTGACTGTAGGCTAAAGCAAGTGTGTGCTGCTACATTCTTTTCACAGGTGGTTTGTCTGTTGCGTGGTCAGAGTACTGTGGGTTGGGTTATGGCTAGCCTGCAGTGTTTTCAGGGAACCATGTAAGGTTGTGCCTAGACAGTGGTTAACTTGTGGGTTAGAGAGTCTTGTCATGGCCAACCAGTAGTAGTAGCCTGTGCTGTGTGCTCTCATGTTACAGCTTCTGTGGCCTGTCAGTCTGGGGCTATTCTGGGGGTTGGGACAGCAGCAGCAGTAGACCTGGCTGGCAGCTCCTCAGGCTCACCAACTCTGTCTGACTGGCCTCAGAACAGCTATAAGCACAGGTGTATGTATTCCTGCGTTTCAGCAATATGCATGTTTGTATATGCCTGCCTGCCTCTGTGTGGCACATAGAGCTCCTCCTGTGCAGTATCAGATGGAAGATGGCTCAGACAGGGGAATGTGAGAAGGGGACACAGTCAGAGTTGCTGAAGGCTCTAATGGAGGACTCTGGTTAAAGGGTGATGTCATTTTCTGTATCCCAAATGGCACCCTAACCCCCATGGGGCTCTGGTCAAAAGTAGGGACCATGTAGGGAATAGCATGCCATATGGAACGTACACAGTAGCCCTGATGATTAATTGGTGATCTGGCCACACTGGGATTACAAGGGGCACGGAGTGGAAAATCGGTCTTTAATCACTGGCATACTCACTGGCTTACTCTTGGGATGTGTGGAATATTGAGTGGTTGAAATGCCAAGTTTTCATAGAGTTTATGGACTTTCATAGAGTGTTTTGGTTGGTCCACTCAACCAAAACAAGTAACCAAAGCAAAGACAAACCAACAAAGTATCCAAGTGCAGAGCAAGGAAAGTGTTGTCTTAGTCCTGAAACATTGGGTTAATAATTTTGATTGAAGAAGGCCTTCAGTGATCATCATTGAGGGTTTCAATGGGATGAGAATATGTTGTCTTTATTAGGCCAAGTTCCTTTTTGTTTTTAATGATAGTTATGGAATAAATCCACATTTACAAAGCTCTTTCTGAAGTGGTTTTGCCTAGTGGCTGGAAAATATTGCTGAATGGCAGGAAATGTTGCTCTTCAGCCAACCGTTTGTGCCCTTTTGCCTAGATTTTTGGGAGTAATCATCTTCTAGCAGAGTTGGGCTGTGGTTGGAGTGGTATTCTGGCCATATTACCCCCCTGGGTGTTGTCAATCTTGAAGGGAGGATGCCCTGGCTATAGAAAATATGTCCTCTTGGTTCAAGCCAATTGTGTAGTTGCGAACCATGTGTCTGAGAGTAAAAATACACCCGTTGGTGTTTGGCTGAAACAACTACTCTCACTGGCTGTCATGAACTTTAGGACAGATTCTGCTAGTGAAATGTCATGGGCAGCTTTTTTCTGTTCTCTTGTTCATCATTCAATGTGTTATTATGCACATGAGGGCTATTGCTTCATTTTGACCACTTGTAAAATCTAAGTCTAGGAATGATGAAAGTATAGTATGTGGTTTGAATGGCTCAGTGAGTTTGAACACGCTGGGAACACTAGGGGTGTATTTGTTGGATTCTGTGGCAAAATGTTTTGTCTGTTGCAAATCTTTACTTCAAAAGCAAAACATTTTGCAACAAAAAGTAATGTTTTTATATTGGACAAATTCAGGTAGGTTAACAGTCTCGTTGCAAAATGGTTTGCAACAGACAATGTTTTTCAGCTGTCTGCGACTAATAAATACACCCGAGGGTTGTGGTGGGTATGATTCCTGCATGGGCCCCACAGGCAGCACAGGATTCACTGTGTCTAAGCAACAACAACAGGAACTAATAACATCTTCCTGACAAGCAAACACTACAAATAAACAGAATTATAGCCCCTCTGACAAATATGTAATATCTAAGGGTGTAAATACATCCACTTTTTTTGCAGCAGAATATTTTTCTATGTGAAAATCACTTGTCTGGTGGTCAGATTGGTTGTGTAGAACTTGCAGTAGCCTAGATAATGGCAACATCTGAGAGAAGTTAACTTTGTCAGCCACATCGGAGCGCCTGATGATTTCTGAAGCGACTTCGCCAATACTTGAAAAAAGGTCTGCCATCGATAATGACTGTTAGATATTGTGTTGCAGTGATGTTTGATCTGAATGGTATTGGTTCTGTCTGACAGACTTCTCTTCCGTTCTGTGCAACAGAGTCAGGGTATATGCAGCAGTTTGGGCCGCCTGGCTCGTTGCGAACTGTGACTATTTCTTCTTAACAAAGACAGCCAACTTCGCCAAACGGGGGATGATTTAACAAAAAGCGCATTTGCGAAAAAAGCATAATCATTGCACGAATGTACCTAAACATCAACATCAATGCCTTTCTTAAAATCAATACACAGATGTACAGTGCCTTGCGAAAGTATTCGGCCCCCTTGAACTTTGCGACCTTTTGCCACATTTCAGGCTTCAAACATAAAGATATAAAACTGTATTTTTTTGTGAAGAATCAACAAGTGGGACACAATCATGAAGTGGAACGACATTTATTGGATATTTCAAACTTTTTTAACAAATCAAAAACTGAAAAATTGGGCGTGCAAAATTATTCAGCCCCTTTACTTTCAGTGCAGCAAACTCTCTCCAGAAGTTCAGTGAGGATCTCTGAATGATCCAATGTTGACCTATATGACTAATGATGATAAATACAATCCACCTGTGTGTAATTAAGTCTCCGTATAAATGCACCTGCACTGTGATAGTCTCAGAGGTCTGTTAAAAGCGCAGAGAGCATCATGAAGAACAAGGAACACACCAGGCAGGTCCGAGATACTGTTGTGAAGAAGTTTAAAGCCGGATTTGGATACAAAAATATTTCCCAAGCTTTAAACATCCCAAGGAGCACTGTGCAAGCGATAATATTGAAATGGAAGGAGTATCAGACCACTGCAAATCTAACAAGACCTGGCCGTCCCTCTAAACTTTCAGCTCATACAAGAAGACTGATCAGAGATGCAGCCAAGAGGCCCATGATCACTCTGGATGAACTGCAGAGATCTACAGCTGAGGTGGGAGACTCTGTCCATAGGACAACAATCAGTCGTATATTGCACAAATCTGGCCTTTATGGAAGAGTGGCAAGAAGAAAGCCATTTCTTAAAGATATCCATAAAAAGTGTCGTTTAAAGTTTGCCACAAGCCACCTGGGAGACACACCAAACATGTGGAAGAAGGTGCTCTGGTCAGATGAAACCAAAATGGAACTTTTTGGCAACAATGCAAAATGTTATGTTTGGCGTAAAAGCAACACAGCTGAACACACCATCCCCACTGTCAAACATGGTGGTGGCAGCATCATGGTTTGGGCCTGCTTTTCTTCAGCAGGGACAGGGAAGATGGTTAAAATTGATGGGAAGATGGATGGAGCCAAATACAGGACCATTCTGGAAGAAAACCTGATGGAGTCTGCAAAAGACCTGAGACTGGGACGGAGATTTGTCTTCCAACAAGACAATGATCCAAAACATAAAGCAAAATCTACAATGGAATGGTTCAAAAATAAACATATCCAGGTGTTAGAATGGCCAAGTCAAAGTCCAGACCTGAATCCAATCGAGAATCTGTGGAAAGAACTGAAAACTGCTGTTCACAAATGCTCTCCATCCAACCTCACTGAGCTCGAGCTGTTTTGCAAGGAGGAATGGGAAAAAATGTCAGTCTCTCGATGTGCAAAACTGATAGAGACATACCCCAAGCGACTTACAGCTGTAATCGCAGCAAAAGGTGGCGCTACAAAGTATTAACTTTAGGGGGCTGAATAATTTTGCACGCCCAATTTTTCAGTTTTTGATTTGTTAAAAAAGTTTGAAATATCCAAAAATGTCGTTCCACTTCATGATTGTGTCCCACTTGTTGTTGATTCTTCACAAAAAAATACAGTTTTATATCTTTATGTTTGAAGCCTGAAATGTGGCAAAAGGTTGCAAAGTTCAAGGGGGCCAAATACTTTTGCAAGGCACTGTATATATTTTTAAACCTGCATATTTAGTTAAAAGAAATTCATGTTAGCAGGCAATATTAAACTAGGGAAATTGTGTCACTTCTCTTGCATTCATTGCACGCAGAGTCAGGGTATATGCAACAGTTTGGGCAGCCTGGCTCGTTGCGAACTAATTTGCCAGATTTGTACGTAATTATGACATAACCTTGAAGGTTGTGCAATGTAACAGGAATATTTAGACTTATGGATGACACCGTTACATAAAATACAGAACGGTTCTGTATTTCACTGAAAGAATATACGTTTTATTTTCGAAATTATAGTTTCCGGATTTGACCATATTAATGACCTACGGCTCGTATTTCTGTGTTATTATGTTATAATTAAGTCTATGATTTGATATCTGATAGAGCAGTCTGTCTGAGCGGTGGTAGGCAGCAGCAGGCTCGTAAGCATTCAAGCATTGCGCTGTTTATGACTTCAAGCCTATCAACTCCTGAGATTAGGCTGGTGTAACCGATGTGAAATGGCTAGCTAGTTAGCGGGGTGTGCGCTAATAGCGTTTCAAATGTCACTGAGACTTGGAGTGGTTGTTCCCCTTGCTCTGCAAGGGCTGCGGCTTTTGTGGAGTGATGGGTAACGATGCTTTGAGGGTGGCTGTTGTCAATGTGTTCCTGGTTTGAGCCCAGGTGGGACGAGGAGAGGGACGGAAGCTATACTGTTACACTGGCAATACTATAGTGCCTATGAGAACATCCAATAGTCAAAGATTAATGAAATACAAATGGTATAGAGAGAAATAGTCCTATAATAACTACAACCTAAAACTTCTTACCTGGGAATATTGAAGACTCATGTTAAAAGGAACCACCAGCTTTCATATGTTCTCATGTTCTGAGCAAGGAACTGAAACGTTAGCTTTCTTACATGGCACATATTGCACTTTTACTTTCTTCTCCAACACTTTGTTTTTGCATTATTTAAACTAAATTGAACATGTTTCATTATTTATTTGAGGCTAAATAGATTTTATTGATGTATTATATCAAGTTAAAATAGGTGTTCATTCAGTATTGTTGTAATTGTCATTATTATAAATAAAACAATTGGCCGATTTTAATTGGTATTGGCTTTTTTTGGTCCTCTAATCGGTATTGGCGTTGAAAAATCATAATTGGTCGACCTCTACTGTCTGTAGGTCGGCTATAGCAAGTCTCTCTGCTGTTCAGTGGTTAGTGCTGTGGAGTGGTGATCATTCACTGAGAGAGCAGATATCATGAGTAAATTACTGTAAACAAACAGGCTTTTCTTCACCAGATGGTCAAGGTACTCTTGTAAGAGGAAGGCAAGAAAGTACAGTACATTAAAAAGCCTTAGAGTTAAGAAAAATAAGCACCCGAGTGTATTTTTCTATGAGAGCAGTTGATTTATTCAGGCAAGCTGAGCAAATGTCCAATGCAGACAGTCACTTCTGATAGGTGGGGGAATGGGATATGGTAGCTGCACAGACTGTCCCTTTTGCCTGTTTTAAATATGGCTCATCTCGGCTTTTACTTCTGTCTCTGTTTGTCTTTTTAGATCTCCATCCTCTGTGTGTTCAGTCTCTGGGCTCCTGGAATTGTAGTTAGAGAAAAGTGTTCTAATAAATATCTGAACGGGCAAACACAAGGACACCCGTCCGAGGAGTGCTGTGCATGCGGTCTCTCTCTGTAGGCTCAGGTGGTCAAGGTTAACGTTGGAAGTACCGGGCTGGCTCCACTGTTTGTTCTGCCATGTGCAGCATTGCTTTTCTCTGATCCCCTTTAGAGTGATTAACTGTTTCCTCTCCTGCTAGGTCAAGATGACTTTGTTTATAAAACAATCTCAGCCAACCCCTTCTGTACTGCATGTCTGCCTGTATGTCACGTCGTTCAAATCACTTTCCTTTAGTTTTTTGTATTATTGACTCGGTCTTGGCCTCTCTCCTCCTTTATTACTCTCTCCCTCTCCTTTTTCTTATTCCCCTTCTCTTCAGTCTTTGAGGTATGTCTTGGCGCTCTTATGTTCTCTGCTCTTGATATTTTTTCCTGTCTGGGCTTTAGACAAGCCATTTACTGTGTTGGGCTTTCAACAGCTAATCAGTATACTCATGTCTTCATCCGGAGAGGTGCAGCGGTCTAAGGCACTGCATAGCAGTTCTAGAGGCATCACTACAGACCCTGGTTCGATCTTGGGCTGTATTACATAGGGCGGCGCACAATAGGCCCAGTGTCGTTCTGGTTCTGGTTTGGCCAGTGTATGCCGTCATTGTAAATGAGAATTTGTTCTTAACTGACTTGCCTAGTTAAATAAAGGTTAAATAAAAACATTGGACACCGGTGAGGTCTAGAATGTTATATGCAAATAATTGCTGCAGCAGATTTCCTCTGTTAGACCTACACTTCAATAACCACCATGTGAAACTGATGGTTTGTTTGCTCATATTTGTCGGTCCACTTTGAAATGTTAATCTGGTAGATGATGTATACCACAAACCTCTATGAACAGAATCTTAAGGAATGCTACTGTTTACATTTCTAAATAGTATTATGAATTTTAAGGTTCTGTTTTATTGAGACATAGAGGGGAGACTGAGGACTGACTGAAGGGGGAAGAAATCGATAGTTACATATCGGCTATTATTTTTGACGATATTGCAATATTTTTGTGATTAAAAAAAAAAAAAAAAAAATTATGGCTGTTCCTGCACCAAAACGTCAGTACTTTTCTTTCATAGCTTGTTCTCAATATTCTTTATAAATAGGAATTTGTTTTCAGCACTTTTATTTCCATTACCGATCAAAGCTTGTTTTCTCAAGGCTCTCTTGTCCCTCTGCAGCACACACACGGTGAGCAATATGTTTGGGACAACGAATCGCAATAAAATCACAGTATGGAATCGTAGTACATACAATGCATTCAGAAAGTATTCATAACCCTTCACTTTTCCCACGTTTTGTTACTTTACAGCCTTTCTACAGCCATTCTAAAATGGATTCAGTTAATTGTTTTCTTCATCAATCTACACACAATATCTCATAATGACAAAGCTAATTCATATAAAAAAAACTTGCTATGAGACTCGAAATTGAGCTCAGGTGCATCCTGTTTCCATTGATCACCCTTGATGTTTCTACAACTTGATTGGAATCCACCTGTGGTAAATTTAATTGATTGGACATGATTTGGAAAGACACACACCAGTTTGAGGTCCCTGGAAATTTCCAGCCCTGGAAGACATACAGTACAGAAATGAGAGCCTGTACCTGGAGGTGAACCCTTCAGTGTGAACTAATGTTGTGGCAGTGTTATCCACTACTCGGGCAGGAATATGCACTCTATCAGATGGTGGTGCTTTCTTCAGCAATCCACTAATATGCTGTTGGCTACATGGTGACCCTTACGTCATCTGAGAGGTAGTCCACTAAATGCGATCCACCAACTGTCATAGGCAGACAATTCACTTCTGGCCATATAGGCTGTAAGGTTCCAGTGACCTCATCTACAGAGTTAGTCAACAGAGCTGGCCGCCTCCTCAAGCAGTTCACCCACTTCCACTCACTCCGCTTGCTCATGAAAGAAGCAGTGTCTCTGCTTTGCTGTGGCAACAAAAGACTGTTGGTACTGTCCACTGAATATGGAGGGGGGAGGAGAGGAGCCCGTGAACGATGTTGGGTGATGCATGGCTCAGAGCAGCGAGCTGCACTCGAATGCAGGCGGAATAGAATGACAGGTCAAGGGTCGTACAGACGTCAACTGTTCACTGTGTTCAAATCCCACTTGTTTTTTGAGTAGTTTTGAATACAAATGCTTCTGGGAATACTGACCTGATCTATTTTAATAACAAAAAATAAACAATGTTGACTTCCTGTAGCACAGTTTTGTATCTTTTGAGATACAGTATGTAACATCAGTAAATTACAGGTCTGTTTGGACAAACTAGATCATTTAACTTTAACTACCACCTTGACACAGAACTGCTCTATGACATGACTTTTATGACATGTGCAGATGGAAAACGTTTGACTGCTTTTCTTTCTGGATTTGTAGCTGTTTGGTCCTGGTTACTCTCTTGAGCTGAGCTACATACCACATTTTTGAGGGTCGGCCTGAGCTTGGAATTATTTGACCTCAGAGGTTATGGTTAACTTGTCCATGTCCTTAGTCCATGTCCCTCAATAACAGATTTGTCAATTACTGAACAAGACAGACAGGCAGATTGTTGACAGTTGTCATAACCCTGCAGGGTGATAAGGTTTTACCGGTAATTGTTTTAAGAAAGTAGTGTTTTATCCCTAAACTGCTTAGAAGTCACTGAGTAATGAACCGTGTCTCCTAAATTACACAGCACCCTGTTACATTTCTGTCATTCATCTCTGATTTCTCTTGAACACCTGGGCTTTCAAATAGTCCCAAATCCTTCTCACACGCTTCATGATAGGCTGGGACAGGAAAGCACCGGGTTGTGTTTATTATGCACCAAACAGAAGAAATCTGTCTGAAATAGGTAGGGACAACTTGGACTTGTCCAATAAGAAACTCCTTATTGTTTTCCATTGCAGCAGTTCATTCCAAAAGGTGCTTTGTTTTGGTTTAAATGCGTTGTTTTTAGAGTGGGCTTTTGAAGTTGTTTTGTTTATGTTGGAAAATAAAAACGTGTGAGGGATGGGTGGGATTACAGACTAGTGACATGAATGCAATTTACTGTAAACAATGTTTAATCACCTACCTGAATGTTGTAGTAGAAGTATTGCTGTTTGACATAATAGACTGGTAATTGGTTAGTTGATTGATCCTTGAGACAGCATTTCTCTTCGCTCTTCTGAGTCAGTGCAACCTGCAAAAGCATGCTCTGGATAATTTATGGGATAATGTTAAAATGACATTCTTTATTAAGTTCTTCATAGACATGAGTATGTGGGGAATTATTTATTTTTATTTTTTATTTTTGGTAAGGTTTATGTTCAGTGGGGAGAACAAGTATTTGATACACTGCCGATTTTTGCAGGTTTTCCTATTTACAAAGCATGTAGAGGTCTGTAATTTTTATCATAGGTACACTTCAACTGTGAGAGATGGAATCTAAAACAAAAACCCAGAAATTCACATTGTATGATTTTTAAGTAATTAATTTGCATTTTATTGCATGACATAAGTATTTGATCACCTACCAACCAGTAAGAATTCCGGCTCTCACAGACCTGTTAGTTTCTCTTTAAGAAGCCCTCCTGTTGTACACTAATTTCCTGTATTAACTGCACCTGTTTGAACTCGTTACCTGTATAAAAGACACCTGTCCACACACTCAATCAAACAGACTCCAACCTCTCCACAATGGCCAAGACCGGAGAGCTGTTTAAGGACATCAGGGATAGAATTGTAGACCTGCACAAGGCTGGGATGGGCTACAGGACAATAGGAAAGCAGCTTGGTGAGAAGGCAACAATTGTTGGCGCAATTATTAGAAAATGGAAGAAGTTCAAGATGATGGTCAATCACCCTCTGTCTGGGGCTCCATGCAAGATCTCACCTCGTGGGGCATCAGTGATCATGAGGAAGGTGAGGGATCAGCCCAGAACAACACGTCAGGACCTGGTCAATGACCTGAGAAAGCTGGGACCACAGTCTCAAAGAAAACCGTTAGAAACACACTACGCCGTCATGGATTAAAATCCTGCAGCGCACGCCAGGTCCCCCTGCTCAAGCCAGCGCATGTCCAGGCCCGTCTGAAGTTTGCCAATGACCATCTGGATGATCCAGAGGAGGAATGGGAGAAGGTCATGTGGTCTGATGAGACAAAAATAGAGCTTTTTGGTCTAAACTCCACTCTACATTTTTGGAGGAAGAAGGATGAGTACAACCCCAGGAACACCATCCCAACCGTGAAGCATGGAGGTGGAAACATCATTCTTTGGGAATGCTTTTCTGCAAAGGGGACAGGACGATTGCACCGTATTGAGGGGAGGATGGATGGGGACATGTATCGTGAGATCTTGAAGCATTGAAGATGGGTCATGGCTGGGTCTTCAAGAATGACAACGACCCGAAACACACAGCCAGGGCAACTAAGGAGTGGCTCCGTAAGAAGCATCTCAAGGTCCTGGAGTGGGCTAGCCAGTCTCCAGACCTGAACCTAATAGAACATCTTTGGAGGGAGCTGAAAGTCTGTATTGCCCAGCGACAGCCCCGAAACCTGAAGGATCTGGAGAAGGTCTGTATGGAGGAGTGGGCCAAAATCCCTGCTGCAGTGTGTGCAAACCTGGTCAAGAACTACAGGAAATGTATGATCTCTGTAATTGCTAACAAATGTTTCTGTACCAAATATTAAGTTCTGCTTTTCTGATTGTTGGTAGGTGATCAAATACTTATGTCATGCAATAAAATGCAAATTAATTACCTAAAAATCATACAATGTGATTTCTGGATTTTAGTTTTAGATTCCGTCTCTTACAGTTGAAGTGTACCTAAAATAAAAAATTACAGACCTCTACATGCTTTGTAAGTAGGAAACACTGCCGATTTTGCAGGTTATCAAATACTTGTCCTCCCCACTCTATGTGTGTGTACAGTTGAAGTCGGAAGCTTACATACACTTAGGTTGGAGTCATTAAAACTTGTTTTTCAACCACTCAACAAATTTCTTGTTAACTAACTATTGTTTTGGCAAGTCGGTTAGGATATCTACATTAGAGGTTGACCGATTTTAATCGTAATGGCCGATTTTAATTAGGGCTGATTTCAAGTTTTCATATCAATCGGAAATTGGTATTTTTGGACAAAAAAAAAAAAAAAAAAAAAAAAAAATATATATATATATATATATATATCTCACACACACACACACACACACACACACACACAGTGGGGCAAAAAAAGTATTTAGTCAGCCACCAATTGTGCAAGTTCTCCCACGTAAAAAGATGAGAGGCCTGTAATTTTCATCATAGGTACACTTCAACTATGACAGACAAAATGAGAAAAAAAATCGGGAAAATCCCATTGTAGGATTTTGAATGAATTTATTTGCAAATTATGGTGGAAAATGAGTATTTGGTCACCTACAAACAAGCAAGATTTCTGGCTCTCACAGACCTGTAACTTCTTCTTTAAGAGGCTCCTCTGTCCTCCACTCGTTACCTGTATTAATGGCACCAGTTTGAACTTGTTATCAGTATAAAAGACACCTGTCCACAACCTCAAACAGTCACACTCCAAACTCCACTATGGCCAAGACCAAAGAGCTGTCAAAGGACACCAGAAACAAAATTGTAGACCTGCACCAGGCTGGGAAGACTGAATCTGCAATAGGTAAGCAGCTTGGTTTGAAGGAATCAACTGTGGGAGCAGTTATTAGGAAATGGAAGACATACAAGACCACTGATAATCTCCCTCGATCTGGGGCTCCACGCAAGATCTAAACCCGTGGGGTCAAAATGATCACAAGAACGGTGAGCAAAAATCCCAGAACCACACGGGGGGACCTAGTGAATGACCTGCAGAGAGCTGGGACCAAAGTAACAAAGCCTACCATCAGTAACACACTACGCCGCCAGGGACTCAAATCCTGCAGTGCCAGACGTGTCCCCCTGCTTAAGCCAGTACATGTCTAGGCCCGTCTGAAGTTTGCTAGAGAGCATTTGGATGATCCAGAAGAAGATTGGGAGAATGTCATATGGTCAGATGAAACCAAAATAGAACTTTTTGGTAAAAACTCAACTCGTCGTGTTTGGAGGACAAAGAATGCTGAGTTGCATCCAAAGAACACCATACCTACTGTGAAGCATGGGGGTGGAAACATCATGCTTTGGGGCTGTTTTTCTGCAAAGGGACCAGGACGACTGATCCGTGTAAAGGAAAGAATGAATGGGGCCATGTATCGTGATATTTTGAGTGAAAACCTCCTTCCATCAGCAAGGGCATTGAAGATGAAAAGTGGCTGGGTCTTTCAGCATGACAATGATCCCAAACACACCGCCCGGGTAACGAAGGAGTGGCTTCGTAAGAAGCATTTCAAGGTCCTGGAGTGGCCTAGCCAGTCTCCAGATCTCAACCCCATAGAAAATCTTTGGAGGAAGTTGAAAGTCTGTTGCTCAGCAACAGCCCCAAAACATCACTGCTCTAGAGGAGATCTGCATGGAGGAATCGGCCAAATTACCAGCAACAGTGTGTGAAAATCTTGTGAAGACTTACAGAAAACATTTGACCTCTGTCATTGCCAACAAAGGGTATATAACAAAGTATTGAGAAACTTTTGTTATTGACCAAATACTTATTTTCCACCATAATTTGCAAATAAATTCATAAAAAATCCTACAATGTGATTTTCTGGATTTTTTTCCTCATTTCGTCTGTCATAGTTGAAGTGTACCTATGATGAAAATTACAGGCCTCATATTTTTAAGTGGGAGAACTTGCACAATTGGTGGCTGACTAAATACTTTTTTGCCCCACTGTATATGCAATAGTTTGGGCCACCTAATTTGCCAGAATATTACATAATTATGACATAACATTGAAGGTTGTGCAATGTAACAGGAATATTTAGACCTATGGATGCCACCCGTTAGATAAAGTACGGAACGGTTCCGTATTTCACTAAAAGAATAAACGTCTTGTTTTCGAGATGATAGTTTCCGGATTCGGCCATATTAATAACCTAAGGTTCGTATTTCTGTGTGTTATCATGTTATAATTAAGTCTATGATTTGATAGAGCTGTCTGGCTGAGCGATGGTAGGCAGCAGCAGGCTCGTAAGCATTCATTCAAACAGCACTTTCGTGCGACTGATGGCAGCAATTCTTGCATAATCAATGCTTGGACATTGTCAGAATTTGTGGGTTTTTGTTTGTCCACCTGCCTCTTGAGGATTGACCAGAAGTTCTCAATGGGATTAAGGTCTGGGGAGTTTCCTGGCTATGGACCAAAAATATCGATGTTCCCCGAGGAACTTAGTTATCACTTTTGCCTTATGGTAAGGTGCTCCATCATGCTGGAAAAGTCATTGTTCGTCACCAAACTGTTCCTGGATAGTTGGGAGAAGTTGCTCTCGGAGGATGTGTTGGTGCCATTCTTTATTCATGGCTGTGTTCTTAGGCAAAATTGTGAGTGAGCCCACTCCCTTGGCTGAGAATCTACCCCACACATGAATGGTCTCAGGATGCTTTACTGTTGTCATGACACAGGACTGATGGTAGAGCTCACCTTGTGTTCTCCGGGCAAGCTTTTTTCCAGATGCCCCAAACAATTGGAAAGGGGATTCATCCGCTCAGCAAGGAAGAAGCCACTGCTCCAAAACCACCATAAAAAAGCCTGATTACGGTTTGCAACTGCACATGTGGACTAAGATCGTACTTTTTGGAGAAATGTCCTCTGGTCTGATGAAACAAAAATAGAACTGTTTGGCCAAAGTGACCGCTATGTTTGGAGGCGAAAGGGGGAGTGCTGCAAGCCGAAGAACACCATACCAACCGTTAAGAACGGGGGTGGCAGCACCATGGTGTGGGGGTGCTTTGCTGCAGGAGGGACTGATCCACTTCACAAAATAGGTGGCATCATGAGCTAGGAAAATTCTGGATATATTGAAGCAACATCTCAAGACATCAGTCAGGACATTAGCTTGGTTGCCGGTCTTCCGAATGGACAATGACCCCAAGCATACTTCCAAAGTGGTGGCAAAATGGCTTAAGGACAACAAAGTCGAACTATTGAAATGGCCATCACAAAGCCCGAACCTCAATCCCATAGAAAATTTGTGGACAGAACTGAAAAAGCGTGTGTGAGCAAGGAGGTCTACAAACCTGACTCAGTTACACCAGATCTGTCAGGTGGAATGGGCCAAAATTCACCCAACTTTGTTGGAAGCTTGTGGAAGGCTACCTGAGACTTTGACCCAAGTTAAACAATTTAAAGGCAATGCTACCAAATACTAATTGACTGAATGTAAACTTCTGACCCACTGGGAATGTGATGAAAGAAATCAAAGCTGAAATAAATCATTCTCTGTTCTATTATTCTGTAATTTCACATTCTTAAAATAGTGGTGATCCCAACTGACCTAAGACGGAATTTTTACAATAATTAAAAGTGAGGAATATTTTAAAACGGAATTTAGATGTATTTGGCTAAGATTTATGTAAATGTCTGACTTCAACTCTATGTATGTATATTTAAAAACATACACATGACAGTATACAGCCACAAACAAACATCAACAACATCATACCTGCCCAGACCCACTTGTTCACGCCCGCTGCACCATTTTGTTTCTCTGTCGCCCACACACTTTCAACATTTAGATTATAAAACATTTGATCTTTCCATTGTTGATTTGGTTGATTTCCAGTTTTAAAATATGTTTTTTCAAGATGATTGACGAGAAAAGTATCGTCGAACCCATCGGTTATCTCACTACACCCTCATATGCATGTCTTGAAATATGCAGACCAATAGATTAGAAGTATATTTGCTTTGTAATACTTCTGAAGGCCAAATTTCTAACTCCACCCATAACTTTTGGGACTTTTATGGCATTCCCAGAAGGGATAAATTGAGTCATTGTTAGTTTTACACTGAAGACTCTGCCCTTGTGCTGTAGAATTTGTGAATTTTGTCTCTTGTATAATAAATTCAACACATTAGTTTATACTGGATAAGCGTACATTTTCATTAACTCTCATTAGTTATGCTCCAACATTCGCTTCAGCTTGTGTTCTTCTCAGTTCTTGTTAAGTCTTGGTTCCAATGGTTTGTATTGTTTTCTAAGAGATTGTCAGTTGGATAGGCTCTCCAACGTGTTGAATGGCTTACCGATCATATGAATGTCCTTTTCCGACTCAAATAGGATTCCCTCAAGATTAGCCTGATGGCCAAAAGATTTGAAAATATCCACATTGGTCAGTCAAAAATGTACTTTTAATTATGTCATGAAAATACATTAATTTCCTATTACCAAGTCATTTACAGTTTCTATGCCTTTAGTTTTCCATCTGGGCCAATGTATCAGTGAATTCTGAACAGTTATTCAAGGATTGTTCCACAGGGTTGTGTTTTTAGGGAGTGATATTAGTTCTTCTAGAGTAAGTTTCATTTTCCTACGTATTGTTATATTGTTCTTAACTATGAAGTTAATGTTCTTAGCTTTATCCTTAGAAAATAGACACTTAAAAAGATTCTGAGGATGAGCATGATGCATGTCTTCAATATGTTCCTCTTTAGTTCATTTAACTATATGTCCCAAATAAAAGCCCTGGGTTGCGAGTTGATACAATTCCAAGTCTGGAAGGTGAAACCCCCCTGACTTAGTTAGGAAGAAGTAACATTTTCAAGAATATGTCAAATTCTACGTTTTATTTGACAACATAAAGTCTGACCGAGTATACATTTTTTTAAAAGAATGTCTTCGGTGGATTGATTTGGTATTACCAAGAATAAAAATACAAACTTTAGGAGCCATGCCATTCTCAAGAGAAGTATTCTTTCTGTAAGATTTATGGCTAGATTATTCCATTTAATTAGATCAGTTTTCAGATTATGTTATGGGATAGTTATTTTTATATTTTTGTTGTCACTTATTAAGCATCCTAAGTATTTTATATTTTTTGTGTTCCACTTAAAGGATTGCTGTAGATCATGAGTTATTCTTTTTATTTTTCCTACTGCCATTAGTTCATTTTGTATCCTGAGTATTCTGAGAATATTTTTAGAAAGTGGGGCATTGAGTTTTTAATGCTGGTCAGGTATATTAGAAGTTTATTTTAAATTCATGTTTACCAATACCAATGTTTGCCTGTTACGTTTAGGTCCTGTCTAATTCTTTCTGCAAGCGGTTCAATTGCCTGTGCAAACAGGATGGAGAGAGGACATCCCTGTCTTGTGCCCCTCTCTAAAGCAAATTCATCAGATAATGTATTATTTGTCTATATTTTTGCCTTAGGACATTTATATAATATTTTTTATTACATGTATTTCATCCGGAAAGTTGAAAAGTTTTGAATAGAACGGGCCATTCAAGATTGTTGAAAACCTTTTCGGCATCAACATCCATTATTGATAAATCTGTCATGTTTTTTTGCGTATTGTATTTAACTGAAACATTTTTTTTGTAATTTTTTTTTAACCTTTATTTAACCAGGTAGGCTAGTTGAGAACAAGTTCTCATTTGCAACTGTGACCTGGCCAAGATAAAGCAAAGCAGTTTGACACATACAACACAGTTACACATGAAATAAACAAACATATAATCAGTAATACAGTAGGAAAATCTATATACAGCATGTGCAAATAAGGTAGGATAAGAGAGGTAAGGCAATAAATAGGCCATGGTGGCAAAGTAATTACAATATAGCAATTCATCACTGGAATGGTAGGATGTGCAGAGGATGAATGTGCAAGTAGAGATACTGGGGTGCAAAGGACCAAGATAAATAAATACAGTATGGGGATGAGGTAGATTGGATGGGCTATTTACAGATGAGCTATCTACAGGTGCAGTGATCTGTGAGCTGCTCTGACCGCTGGTGCTTAAAGCTAGTGAGGGAGATATGAGTCTCCAGCTTCAGAGATTTTTGCAGTTCGTTCCAGTCATTGGCAGCAGAGAACTGGAAGGAGAGGCGGCCAAACGTGGAATTGGCTTTGGGGGTGTCCAGTGAGATATACCTGCTGGAGCGCGTGCTACGGCTGGGTGCTGCTATGGTGACCAATGAGCTGAGATAAGGCGGGGCTTTACCTAGCAGAGACTTGTGGGTTTGGCGACGAGCATGAAGGGCCAGCCAACGAGCCAGCCAACGAGATCATACAGGTAGCAGTGGTGGGTAGTATATGGGGCTTTGGTGACAAAACGGATGGCACTGTGATAGACTGCATCCAATTTGTTGAGTAGAGTGTTGGAGGCTATTTTGTAAATGACATCGCTGAAGTCGAGGATCGGTAGGATGGTCAGTTTTACGAGGGTATGTTTGGCAGCATGAGTGAAGGATGCTTTGTTGCGAAATAGGAAGCCGATTCTAGATTTCATTTTGGATTGGAGATGTTTAATGTGAGTCTGGAAAGAGAGTTTACAGTCTAACCAGACACCTAGGTATTTGTAGTTGTCCACATATTCTAAACCCGAACCGTCCAGAGTAGTGATGCTGGACGGGGTGGGCAGGTGCAGGCAGCAATCGGTTGAAGAGCATGCATTTAGTTTTACTTGTATTTAAGAGCAGTTGGAGGCCACGGAAGGAGAGTTGTATGGCATTGAAGCTCGTCTGGAGTTAGTTAACACAGGTCTAACGACGGGCCAAATGTATACAGAATGGTGTCGTCTGCGTAGAGATGGATCAGAGAATCACCAGCAGTGAGAGCGACATCATTGATGTATACATAGAAGAGAGTCGGCCCGAGAATTTAACCCTGTGGCACCCCCTTAGAGACTGCCAGAGGTCCGGGGACAACAGGCCCTCCGATTTGACATACTGTACTCTATCGGAGAAGTAGTTGGTGAACCAAGAGAGGCAATCCATTTGAGAAACCAAGGCTGTATGCCAATAAGAATGTTGTGATTGACAGAGTCGAAAGCCCTAGCCAGGTCGATGAATATGGCTGCACAGTAATGTCTCTTATCGATGGCGGTTATGATATCGTTTAGGACCTTGAGCGTGGCTGAGGTGCACCCATGACCAGCTCTGAAACCAGATTGCATAGCGGAGAAGGTACAGTGAGATTCTAAATGGTCGGTAATCTGTTTGATAACTTGCCTTTCAAAGACCTTAGAAAGGCAGGGTAAAATAGATATAGGTCTGTAGCAGTTTGGGTCTAGATTGTCTCCCTTTGAAAAGGGGGATGACCGTGGCAGCTTTCCAGTCTATGGGAATCTCAGACGATACGAAAGAGAGGTTGAACAGGCTAGTGATAGGGGTTGCAACAATTTCTGCAGATAAATTTAGAGGTTCCAGATTGTCTAGCCCGGCTGATTTGTAGGGGCCAGATTTTGCAACACTTTCAGAACAACCGCTATCTGGATTTGGGTGAAGGAGAAGTGGGAGAGGTTTGGGCGAGTTGCTGTGGGGAGCGCAGGGCAGTTGACCGGGGTAGCCAGGTGGAAAGCACGGCCAGCCGTAGAAAAATGCTTATTGAAATTCTCAATTATTGTGGATTTATCGGTACTGACAGTGTTTCCTAGCCTCAGTGCAGTGGGCATCTGGGAGGAGGTGCTCTTATTCTCTGTGGACTTTAGTGTCCCAGAACTTTTTTGAGTTTATTACAGGATGCAATTTTCTGTTTGAAAAGCTAGCCTTAGGAAAGCTAACTTCCCTGAAAAGTTGCATATCACGGTGGCTATTCGATGCTAATGCAGACCGCCACAGGATGTTTTTGTGCTGGTCAAGGGCAGACAGGTCTTGAGTGAACCAAGTTCTATATCTATTCCTGGTTCTACATTTTTTGAGTGGAACATTCATATTTAACAAGTAAGGCACTTTTTTAAAGAATAACCAGCTTTCCTCTACTGACGGGATGAGTTCAATGTCATTCCAGCATACCCCGGCCAGGTCAATTAAAATTCCTGTTTGCTGATGTGTTTTAGGGAGCGTTTGACAGTGATGAGGGGTGGTCGTTTGACCGCAGACCCATTACGGTTGCAGGCAATGAGGCAGTGATCGCTGAGATCTTGGTTGAAAACAGCAGAGGTGTATTTGGAGGGTGAGTTAGTTAGGATAATATCTATGAGGGTGCCCGTGTTTATGGATTTGGGGGTTTTACCTGGTAGGTTCATAGATCATTTGTGTGAGATTGAGGGCATCAAGTTTAGATTGTAGGACTGCTGGGGTGTTAAGCATGTCCCAGTTTAGGTCACCGAGCAGCACGAGCTCAGAAGATAGATGGGGGGGCAATCAATTCACATATGGTGTCCAGGGCACAGCTGGGGACAGAGGGTGGTCTATAGCAAGCGGCAACGGTGAGAGACTTGTTTCTGGAAAGGTGAATTTTTAGAAATAGAAACTCGAATTGTTTTGGTACAGACCTGTAAGATAGCATGCAGAGTTCCATCTCTGCAGTAGATTTCAACACTGCCCCCTTTGGCAGTTCTATCTTGGCGGAAAATGTTATTGTTAGGGATGGAAATTTCAGGGTTTTTGGTGGTTTTCCTACGCCAGGATTGAGACACCCGGGTTGGCAGAATGTGCTTAAGCAGTGAATAAAGAAAACTTAGGGAGTAGGCTTCTAATGTTAACATGCATGAAACCAAGGCTTTTACGGTTACAGAAGTCAACAAATGAGAGCACCTGTGGAGTAGTAGTAAGGGTACGGCTAAAGACTATAAGAACTGGCCGTCTAGCACGTTCGGAACAGAGAGTAAACGGAGCAGGTTTCTGGGCACGATAGCATAGATTCAAGGCATAATGTACAGTCAAAGGTATGGTAGGAAGAGAGTACATTGGAGGTAAACCTAGGCATTGAGTAATGATGAGAGGGATATAGTCTCTAGAGACATTTAAATCAGGTGATTTCATTGCATATGTGGGAGGTGGAACAACATTGGTTAAGGCATATTGAGCAGGGCTTCAGGCTCTACAGTGAAATAAGACAGTAATCACTAACCAGGACTGCAATGGACAAGGCATATTGATATTAGGGAGAGGCATGCGTAGCCAAGTAATCGTATGGGTCCAGTGAGTGGTTGGGTTGGCTGGGGACACGGCGATTCAGACAGTTAGCAGGCCGGGGCTAGCATAAGGGCCTTAGATGGACGTCGCGATGGGGAGGAAGTCTGTTTTTGCCTCCTCTTGCGGTGACGTCTTGGAATTAGTAGACCAGTCTTGGAATTGGTAGGGTTCCAAGTCCAATTAGCAAAATGGGTATAGTGGTCCAAGAAACTGGCCGATGGATCAGCTAACAGTCCAATATGCTCTAGATGGCTAGCAGGCTGCGGTTAGCAGAATGGGCCTTCAGGGGACGTCGTGCCTGAGGGGCCTGTTGGGATCCGTCGGCGGATTGTCGGTATTCCAGTCGTGAAGGATCGGCAGGGTTCCGTGCCCTGTTCCGGCAGTAGAAGGGGTCCGGATATTGTAGCCGAGGAGTGGGCTTCAGGAGTAGCCCAGGAGCCATAGCCGGGAGATGGGTCTAGCATGGGCTAGCTCCAGGCTAGTTGGTGCTAGCTCCAGGACAGACATGTTAGCCAGGAGTAGTCAGCCCGGGTTGCGGTTAGCTTGCTGCGATGATCCAGTTGAAAAGGTTCAGAGTTTGCTGTAGGAATCCTAGGATATGGAGAGAAAAATAGGTCCGGTATGCTTTGGTTTGAAACGCGTTGTACCAACTGGCGAGAGCTTTCTGAGCTAAAGGTTAGCTGATGACCTCTAGCAGTGGTTAGCTGACTGATAGCTGATAGCTAGTTAGCTAGCTAGCTTCAGTTGATGTATTCCAGTTCAGAGGTAAATAGAAAAAAAACAGATCCACACCACATTGGGTGAGGCGGGTTGCAGGAGAGTATTTTGAAGTTGAGGTTTAGGAAAAATATTAAAAAGAATGTGAAGAAAAATATATAAAAATATATATACATGGGACAAGACAGACTCTGACTGCTATGCCATCTTGGATAAGAATGTTCTTGTATTTGTAAGTTAACATTTTTCATAAACCCTATTTGATTAATAAGTACGATAAGACTTTTGCTAATGAGCATTATTATTTATTTTATTTTCACAATTTATTAAACTAATGGGTCTGTAGTCACTAGGGGACTCTCCAGATTGTCCTGGTTTTAATAGAATTGAAATAACTTTTATTATTTCAAGGGAAATGGATGTTTCCGATTCAAGCTCCTGGCTATTGTCAGTCATCTTTTTCTCATACTGTAGCACAATGTATTATTATTATTATTATTATTATTATTATTATTATTATTATATAAATAGAAGTTGATCCAGTGGTCAGAATATGAATCATACACCGCCCCAATGCATTCTGGTTGTTTTATGACTCAATTTGTTTTTATTGAACTTGGTTGTACTCTGGAGCAGAAAGTCTGGCCGCAGCCCAAATATGACCTAATTTAATTTTACTGTGGTTGTTTAAAGTCCATCTGTTAAGTCTTATCTGCTTTTTCACCACTCTGCATCTGGTTAATAATCAATAGGTAATGAATAGGGGATATTTGAATACTCACAATGGCGGAATGGCACCCAAATATTATTTGTCAGCCATATTTTATACACAAAAACTGCCTGTACCTCATTGTTTGTATATGATATTGCTGCGGAATTGAATGGTAGGAATGCACATGCAGAAACAGACCTACATAACAATATATAGAAATAATCAAATATTTCAGTGATCTTTTTATTGAATCGCATTACCTTTTCAAAACTTTAACCAGATACTAAACCAGGACTCCAGCCCTGTTCCTGGAGAGCTACCCTCCTTTTAGGTTTTCGTTTCAACCCATCAAGCAGCTAATTATTAGAATCAGGTGCGCTAGATTAGGGTTGGAGTGAGAACCTAGCTCTTCAGAAACAGGATTGGAGAGCCCTTAAGTTCGGCCCATGGGCCTCCAGTTAGGGAGCACTGCCCTTCACCCTAAGGCCTAGCTGGATCAATTTGGGATTCTGTGATGTGTTATTATAAGATATTAGTTAAGGTTTACTAAAGTTCAAGTTGTCACGAAGACCTGCTGTTTTCAAAAAGTGAAATAACACAAAGGTAAACAAAGAACAGGATGGTTGTATTTGGGGAATCTAACTATTGATCCTTTGATACTACCGTTCAGGCCAATAAAGACCGTTGTCTGGCTGTGGTGGAGAGGGACGATAATTTGAGAGCACCATCTGTGTCAGTGAAGAACACTAAATACTCTATCTTTGAGACCTCTTCCTCTCCATATTGTTCTTTACATAGGTGTTACCTACAGTACACACCCGCCCATTGTCTGTTTCAAAAACAACATGCATTGAAGATTGGTGTAATATGTCAGAGCATATTCTTATGTAATCACATCATAGTTGATCTCCTATTGTATACATTCAGATATCAACACAGCCTTGTGACATGAAATTCAACCCCTTGTTTATGGGTATTACTGTACGCCTATATGCACCTAAGCTGTGTTCGAATACCCATACTAACATCCTGTATACTACATACTTAATGAGTATATACTATTAGTTCATTTTAGTATACTGTAAATGAGCTGTATCCTTTCAGTTGTGCATTCTAGCCTTTCACCTGTCTACTGGAAGTTGATGCTGTTGCTATGCAACTTTTTACTAGCTTGTTAGCATAACAAATTACTAGCTAGACATCTTACGACTTCATTTACAACGTCCATTGAGAACGCCTAACGACTATACCGCTGAGCTAAGAATGACATAAATAATCAAAACAATGAACGTTGTATAGCATATAGTTATTATACTGTTCAATGTATTAGTAGCCGAATATACCTGTACATATTGCTGAAATGATATGCTATGCGGTTTGTAAGGATAGCGTAGCTAACATATTGTCAGCAAACATAACGTGTGACTTATTTGAAAAGTCGATACTTTATTACATTGCTCAACATTTTTTAAACATTTGCCATAATTAGTTAAAGCAATGAATTTGTATCTGCTCTCGTCAGACTTCTGCTCCTTTGTCAAATAGCTCTTACACAGCCTGGAGGTGTTGGGTCATTGTCCTGTTGAAAAACACATGATAGTCCTATTAAGCGCAAACCAGATGGGATGACGTATCGCTGCAGAATTCTGTGGTAGCCATGCTGGTTAAGTTTCCTTGAATTGTAAATAAATCACTGACAGTGTCACCAGCAAAGCACCATCACACCTCCTCCATGCTTCAGGGTGGGAATTACACATGCAGAGGTCATCCGTTCAACTACTCTGCATCTTACAAAGACATGGGGGTTGGAACCAAAAATCTCACATTTTAACTCATCAGACCAAAGGACAGATTTCCACCTGTCTAATATCCATTGCTCGCGTTTCTTGGCCAAAGCAAGTCTCTTCTTATTATTGGTGTCCTTCAGCAGCAATTCCTCCATGAAGGCCTGATTCAGTCTCCTCTGAACAGTTGATGTGTGTCTGTTACTTGAACTCTGATGCACTTACTTGGGCTCCAATTTCTCAGGCTGGTAACTCAAATTAATTTATCCTCTTTAGTAGCGGTAACTCTGGGTCTTCCTTTCCTCTGGTGTTCCTCATGAGAGCCAGTTTCATCATAGCGCTTGATGGTTTTTGCGGCTGCACTTGAAGAAACTTTATAAGTTCTTGAAATGTTCCGTGTTCACTGACCTTCATGTCTTAAAGTAATGATGGACTGTTTATCTTTGCTCATTTGTGCTGTTCTTGACATAGCCCTATTTGGTAAAAGACCAAATTATTATCTTCTGTATATTACCCCTACCTTGTCACAACACAACTGAAGGAAAGAAATTCCACAAATTAACTTTTAACAAGGCACACCTTGAAACGTGTTCTAGGTGACTACCTCACGAAGCTGGTTGAGAGAATGCCAAGAGTGTTTAAAGCTGTCATTTTTTTTTTTTTTTTTTTTTTACCTTTATTTAACTAGGCAAGTCAGTTAAGAACAAATTCTTATTTTCAATGACGGCCTGGGAACAGTGGGTTAACTGCCTGTTCAGGGGCAGAACGACAGATTTGTACCTTGTCAGCTCGGGGGTTTGAACTCGCAACCTTCCGGTTACTAGTCCAACGCTCTAACCACTAGGCTACCCTGCCGCCCCCTCAAGGCAAAGGGGGGCTGCTTTGAAGAATCTCAAATATAAAATATATTTAACACTTGTTTTTGCTTACTACACGATTCCATGTGTTATTTCATAGTTTTGATGTTTTCACTATTATTCTACAATGTAGAAAATAGTACAAATAAAGAAAAACCCTTGAATGAATAGGTGTGTCCAAACTTTTGACTGGTACTGTATTTTTCAATACTGTATCAATCAATCATTAATTTGTTCATGTCATCACACAGCATACGAGTCATTCATGATTTGAAATGCAATCAAGCATTTTAGTTTTAAAATAAAGCAAGTCTTGAATAATTCGCTTTAACAGTAAATGAACTGTTCCTTTTCGGGAAATTGCATTCATGAATGAATGCGACTGTTTAGTTTTTGCGGTAATAAAGGTTTAACAATGTTTTTTTTTACAACATTCTGGTATACTTATTTATTTAGTGTTTACATTTGTTCCAAGCCGTTGGTATTGTAATCTAACAGCACCTGCTTGTCACACGGAATATGCACTCAGTGCTGGCTCCTTACCTTCTTTTTCTTCATCTCCAGTATTTTCCACAACTGTCTAATGTATTCCTCACATCTGACTCCCTTTTACCTAGGTATTTTTTACATATATAGACGCACCCTATGTGTTTTAATAAAATCAACTATATGCATTGAGCTTGTCTGATGCTTTAAGCTTACGGTTTGATGAAATACGACGAATGCCTCGGATGCCAGAGATCTACAGTGCCTTGCGAAAGTATTCGGCCCCCTTGAACTTTGCGACCTTTTGCCACATTTCAGGCTTCAAACATAAAGATATAAAACTGTATTTTTTTGTGAAGAATCAACATCAAGTGGGACACAATCATGAAGTGGAACGACATTTATTGGATATTTCAAACTTTTTTAACAAATCAAAAACTGAAAAATTGGGCGTGAAAATTATTCAGCCCCTTTACTTTCAGTGCAGCAAACTCTCTCCAGAAGTTCAGTGAGGATCTCTGAATGATCCAATGTTGACCTAAATGACTAATGATGATAAATACAATCCACCTGTGTGTAATCAAGTCTCCGTATAAATGCACCTGCACTGTGATCGTCTCAGAGGTCCGTTAAAAGCGCAGAGAGCATCATGAAGAACAAGGAACACACCAGGCAGGTCCGAGATACTGTTGTGAAGAAGTTTAAAGCCGGATTTGGATACAAAAAGATTTCCCAAGCTTTAAACATCCCAAGGAGCACTGTGCAAGCGATTAATATTGAAATGGAAGGAGTATCAGACCACTGCAAATCTACCAAGACCTGGCCATCCCTCTAAACTTTCAGCTCATACAAGGAGAAGACTGATCAGAGATGCAGCCAAGAGGCCCATGATCACTCTGGATGAACTGCAGAGATCTACAGCTGAGGTGGGAGACTCTGTCCATAGGACAACAATCAGTCGTATATTGCGCAAATCTGGCCTTTATGGAAGAGTGGCAAGAAGAAAGCCATTTCTTAAAGATATCCATAAAAAGTGTCGTTTAAAGTTTGCCACAAGCCACCTGGGAGACACACCAAACATGTGGAAGAAGGTGCTCTGGTCAGATGAAACCAAAATTGAACTTTTTGGCAACAATGCAAAACGTTATGTTTGGCGTAAAAGCAACACAGCTGAACACACCATCCCCACTGTCAAACATGGTGGTGGCAGCATCATGGTTTGGGCCTGCTTTTCTTCAGCAGGGACAGGGAAGATGGTTAAAATTGATGGGAAGATGGATGGAGCCAAATACAGGACCATTCTGGAAGAACCTGATGGAGTCTGCAAAAGACCTGAGACTGGGACAGAGATTTGTCTTCCAACAAGACAATGATCCAAAACATAAAGCAAAATCTACAATGGAATGGTTCAAAAATAAACATATCCAGGTGTTAGAATGGCCAAGTCAAAGTCCAGACCTGAATCCAATCGAGAGTCTGTGGAAAGAACTGAAAACTGCTGTTCACAAATGCTCTCCATCCAACCTCACTGAGCTCGAGCTGTTTTGCAAGGAGGAATGGGAAAAAATGTCAGTCTCTTGATGTGCAAAACTGATAGACATACCCCAAGCGACTTACAGCTGTAATCGCAGCAAAAGGTGGCGCTACAAAGTATTAACTTAAGGGGGCTGAATAATTTTGCACGCCCAATTTTTCCGTTTTTGATTTGTTAAAAAAGTTTGGAAATATCCAATAAATGTCGTTCCACTTCATGATTGTGTCCCACTTGTTGTTGTATCTTCACAAAAAATACAGTTTTATATCTTTGTTTGAAGCCTGAAATGTGGCAAAAGGTCGCAAAGTTCAAGGGGGCCGAATACTTTCGCAAGGCACTGTAGATAACCAGAAGGAACAACCTGAACCTGACCCAACTATTCTCCTCCCGCTCCTGCTGGATTTAGTAGATTCTGCCATTATTCTCCGGAAGTTGCAGGTAATAGGCTACATGAGGAGTCAGCAGCCTTTCTCATGTTGAATGTCAATTTGTCATACCATTTTTTACCGATCTGCGTGCCAGTTATGGATTTCGTATACACATTTTTGTGGAACAGTTTAATTGAATTTGTCTTCATATCTTTAAATTATTGTAATGCGGTTAATCAACTTTCTATCCAAATCCTAAATGAAAATGATACAAACCTAACTTCTGTTGCCAAGTATGTAAAAAGTCTACATGGTCGACCAAGATTTTTTTTGTGTTGTTGTCGGGGACAGCCCTACTACTTGTAGCAGTCATTATGCTATAGAAAATTAACACAGGACTCAACAGTCTCAAGCCCATCTGCTAGTGATTAGCCAGCTAATCTTTATATTTCAAGTTTAGCTAACTCGGGTCTATTTGCTTGTTAATAAGGTTGAAGAGTTGAATTGTTGTGAACACACCCTTCTGTCTGTTTCCAACTGTTTGAAAAGCATGTTAGCCTGTTCACTTTGTTCAGACGTTGAAATCAAGTGGCCTACCTTATTGAGACTGAGTTGCCAATTCCTTATTGTTTTATGCAAAGGAGACGGGACCAAAAATACAACGAGAACAAGTGGACATAAATGATCATAAAAACGAAAAATAACAAAACCTTGATTCTTGCGATACAGGCATTTGGAATATCGCTCAAAAACATATATTTGAATTAATCAAATGAATTTGATATATCACCCAGCTCTTGCCATGACCCACCAGTGTGGTTCTTGATCCACCATTTGGGATGCATTGAACTAACCTAACATCCTACTTTTCTCTCCTGCAGTTGGATAACATCCTGTACCCTCCGTCCATGCCTTTCCGCAAGTCCAGTAACCCTGAGGTGATCCACGGCCTCGCCCTCAAGTTTAAGAGGCAGCTCAGTGAGGACGGTAACAACCTCCGCAGGGGAAGCCTAGGAGGCGCTCTCACAGGTAACAATCATATCTACCCTGCAGGTGCACATACAGTACATGCACACATAGAAATGCAAGCATATACACACACACGCATATGCAAACGTGTACAAACGTGCACACACATAAACACGAGCAAGAAGATGCTTCACTCTGACCATTTCCCAGTGAATTCGATATGAACGGTGAGCCATACAATATGTTTTGTTCGGTTGTTTGGTTAGTAATGCAGTGAGGAGTGAACTGGGGCTGTACTCTGACCGGGGCACTAAGTAGGGATATCCTCTCCTGGCTGGTGTGTAATGAGTACTGGGGAGGAAGCCATTTCACTGAGAGGAAGAAAGGATCACCATTTTCCTCCCTGTCTCTGTCAGTCATCCTGTCTCCCCCAGGCTTTACAGCAAGGCACCGGATGCCATTGGGAGGGGACATGTCTTAGAACACCGGGGTCGTATTCAGCAGGGCATATTGTTGCATAACACTTTTCAACGGGAAACAGAAATCTGTGTTCTTAGTGGACAAGTTCAGGTTGTGCCTCCCAGTTTTTAAAAAAGTTTTAAAAATATTTCTCCCTACTGAACAGGACCCAGGTAGAGAAGCAGATATGTGTCCTAAATCTGTGATGAGGTAGATAACTGTTGCAGAGGGAAAAGGCATTCATGGAGATGTCCAACTAAAACAATTGGTGACTACTTATGGTAGGCAGTCTGAAAGAAACACACACACACACACACAATCCATTTACAAAATGATGTTGCATGGTTTAATAACAGGAGAGAAACAAACCCCCTACCTGAAGTATTCTCAAGGTAAGTGCTTTTGTGCTGTGAGGTCACCATTCATGGAGATGGGTGAAAATCCTCTTCAGCATAACATCTCCATCGGCCTCTTTTGAAATGCATGAGGCAAGGCCCATTTGAAAGGCAGGACATTTTGGTAACGCAAGGCTCATGCATGTGTAATGCGCCTAGGCTTACTGTAGAGTCTTGTCACACAGCGCTCAATAGCCTCTTTTCATGAGCCAGGCTATTATACTCGTGAAAAGCGATTGGGAGAGTAAAGGAGATGGAGCATATGGTTATTTTGACAGATAGGAAAGGCTAAATAGTTTGAGTTGAGTGTAAAGCATGATGCATGGACAACCACGTCACACACACTAAAGTAATAGGCAATAGGCAAACAGAACATTTTGGTTTCACCATGGTATTACCTACACTTGTTGGTTGTGATTTAGTTGAATAGCTTCTCAGGGAGGTGTTGACGCTTGTTTTGACGTTTCATTTGAACTCCTCTGTTGCTCTCGTTTCCATCGCCTCATAATTTCCAAAGTTTAGGCACCCATTTCATCCACCCATTTTATTGAATTTTGTCTTCACAGCACTGTTGAGTGCAGACAATTTTGTCAGTGCCAGCATGGCAGACAGAACCAACATAATAAGACACATTTGCTACTTCAGCCACATATTTCAAATCCCAAATTAGACAAAGGCGCTTCTCTGTAAGTGGTTGAATTCTTACTTGTCAGAGCGGTGTGCATCATGTTTGCAAGGTGTATCAAATGTGATCAGACTCTTCATTTCACCTGTCTAATTGCATCCTACTTAAAGGAATGATCGGACATTTTAGCTAGCTGTCTGAGTTGGCACGATTCGTCAGTGTTCATGTTTGGCTAGGTCTTTCTTAGGCTGTAGACTAAAGCAGATCAGGTGACGTGTTTACCAAGAATATCTAAATGCAGTGAGTGAGAAAGGGAACGTTATGCACTCTATCGCTGTCTGACTGGCTTCAATGGGCAGAGCTGGAGGGACGTAGACCATATGTTGAACAACATGGAAACATGTATTTTATTTTAGGTCATCAAATTCCAGTCCTTTTGAAGGCCACACCTGCTGACATTGTCCCCCTGGCATTTTTGTGATCAGCTAATGTTATTGATTTGCTAGAGTCCACACTCCTCCTTACCAAGGTCTCAGTCTGTGATCAAAAGGCAAGATCAAGGACCAAACCCCATCTTACACCATGGTCCCCCAGGACCAAACCCCATCTTACATCACGGTCCCCAAGGACCAAACCCTGTCTTACACCACGGTCCCCCAGGACCAAACCCTGTCCTACACCATGGTCCCCCAGGACCAAACCCCTGTCTTACACCGCGGTCCCCCAGGACCAAACCCCATCTTACACCACGGTCCCCCAGGACCAAACCCCATCTTACATCACGGTCCCCAAGGACCAAACCCTGTCTTACACCACGGTCCCCCAGGACCAAACCCTGTCCTACACCATGGTCCCCCAGGACCAAACCCCTGTCTTACACCGCGGTCCCCCAGGACCAAACCCCATCTTACATCACGGTCCTCCCCAGGACCAAACCCCATTTTACACCACGCCCCCCCAGGACCAGACCCAGTTTAAAACAGGGCCCCTCCAAGGACCAGACCCAGCTTGCACCACGGCCCCCCACCCAGGACCAAACCCCAGCTTGCACCACGGCCCCCCCAGGACCAAACCCCAGCTTGCACCACGGCCACCCCCCCAGGACAAGACCCAGCTTGCCCCCCCCCCCCCCCCCCCCAGACGAGGTGAGCGGAGTGTCTCCCTCCCTTCTACCCACTCCTCCCTTTCACTCCTCCACTCTGCCAGGACTGTTAATCCTCCAATCTTGGCCGCTGATTTGCTGTGCTTCCTTCAACAGGAAATGGAAATAAACACACACATGGAAGTCTAGAGGGGATGAGAGGGATGATGAGAGGAGCCCGGAGGGTTACACACAATTCCAGGGAGACGCTTTTCGAATTACTGCCAGGAGCGTCAATGACATAAGACCTAGTGTGACACAATAATCCAGACTACAAGGGCGCACACACACACACACGTTATTTGGGCTCGACGCTGCGTAGCCGATTCATAACGGAATAAAATGTGGTTGACGGTAATCGTACCACCTGTGGACCTACTGCCATCTAGCGACTGTTACTGGGAGAAAACACCTGTGGACCTACTGCCATCTAGCGACTGTTACTGGGAGAAAACACCTGTGGACCTACTGCCATCTAGCGACTGTTACTGGGAGAAAACACCTGTGGACCTACTGCCATCTAGCGACTGTTACTGGGAGAAAACACCTGTGGACCTACTGCCATCTAGCAACTGTTACTGGGAGAAAACACCTGTGGACCTACTGCCATCTAGCGACTGTTACTGGGAGAAAACACCTGTGGACCTACTGCCATCTAGCGACTGTTACTGGGAGAAAACACCTGTGGACCTACTGCCATCTAGCGACTGTTACTGGGAGAAAACACCTGTGGACCTACTGCCATCTAGCGACTGTTACTGGGAGAAAACACCTGTGGACCTACTGCCATCTAGCGACTGTTACTGGGAGAAAACACCTGTGGACCTACTGCCATCTAGCGACTGTTACTGGGAGAAAACACCTGTGGACCTACTGCCATCTAGCAACTGTTACTGGGAGAAAACACCTGTGGACCTACTGCCATCTAGCGACTGTTACTGGGAGAAAACACCTGTGGACCTACTGCCATCTAGCAACTGTTACTGGGAGAAAACACCTGTGGACCTACTGCCATCTAGCGACTGTTACTGGGAGAAAACACCTGTGGACCTACTGCCATCTAGCGACTGTTACTGGGAGAAAACACCTGTGGACCTACTGCCATCTAGCGACTGTTACTGGGAGAAAACACCTGTGGACCTACTGCCATCTAGCGACTGTTACTGGGAGAAAACACCTGTGGACCTACTGCCATCTAGCGACTGTTACTGGGAGAAAACACCTGTGGACCTACTGCCATCTAGCGACTGTTACTGGGAGAAAACACCTGTGGACCTACTGCCATCTAGCGACTGTTACTGGGAGAAAACACCTGTGGACCTACTGCCATCTAGCGACTGTTACTGGGAGAAAACACCTGTGGACCTACTGCCATCTAGCGACTGTTACTGGGAGAAAACACCTGTGGACCTACTGCCATCTAGCGACTGTTACTGGGAGAAAACACCTGTGGACCTACTGCCATCTAGCGACTGTTACTGGGAGAAAACACTTGGGGAAAGAAATTTATGAAAGGAGAAAATATTTCCCCTGGAAATATGTATTTATTCAGAGCTTGTTAATCTTAGGATTCTATTTATCAAACATCCCTTCAACATGCCCTTGCTCAGACACCATCTCCTCCTTTTTTATTTAATAATGTATTAATCTATGGGATTGCTTTCTTGTTTGAGGTATACTATAATATATATACACACACATATATTGTTTTATATCTCGTAAATCAGTGTAAAAGTATCCTTCCTGTATATAATCTGGGTCTTTGTGCAAGTTCAGGTATGCCTCGTGGTTGTGTAATGTTTGTAGCGTCACTGATCTCATAAGTGGATTGACTTTCACTGCTGCCTCATTTACCCCCTGTGAGCCTACTCTGTTTTAAGGAGAGGAGAAAGACCAGATGAGTTCATTTCTGTAAAGCACTGTGATAATGTCATTTGTGTTTTGTTTGACCTTGTGTTTATTATCCGTTCACATGGGAAGTGGTGTGAGTAGGCCACAGGTATCCTCGTAGTGTGACTGTATCTTTGGCTTCTAGTATTTTTTTCCACTCAAAGTAAAATCAGTAACATTTTTCTGTTTTTAAGGCTAATTTCCTACAATTCTACACATTCTACAATGTCTTATGCCATGTTCTTATGCTCTGAGTGAGACAAACCTAATGAAATCAGTGGAGCCCCATGACATTCTCGCAGACTGTCGAGTTTTTATTTGGGTCATTGTTAGTTCTCAAAGATTGTCTTGTTTAAAATAAATATAGCTCCATTATCTTTTCTACATACTTCATATCTGATTTTAGTAGTTGAAGTTTACACAGAACGTTTTGGGAGTGGTGGCAACACTGCTGCTGAATGAATATAGAGGAAACACTAGTTGTCTGTCTTGTCCTACAGGAAAAGTATCTTCTCTCTATAGATTAACTACTGTTGTGTGTCTTGTCCTATAGGAAAGTACCTGCTGCCCTATGTGTCCCCCCAGCAGGCATGGCAGACCCCCTCAGAGACCTCCAACCTGGTGCGGATGTGCTCCACCACCCTGGGGAAGTCCGCCCCCTCACTCACCTCTAGTCTGGTGAGTACTTATGGGTCATGACATCCCATGATTCCTCACTCTGTCCCCCCATGCTTTGATGTTGAGACCAGGATATTGTTAATCAGGGCTTTGATTGTTGTATTTATCAGACGTTTTTGGCATACAAGCCATTCAGCATTTCAGTACAATGAATACACAGCAACTGAATGTCAATCAGTAAAAATGTCAAACAAAATGTTATTTTACCTTCCTCTCAAGGTTCTAGTAGTAGTGATTCATTTTTTGTCAGAGCCTTAGTATTCAGGCCCTTAACGTCCCACAATCAATGCGCAGTTGAAGATGATTCCACAAAAAGAGAAAATCAAGGTGATTCTGTGAAGTGGTTTTAAAGGAGATCCGTCTGAGGTCTTGATTGTAGCAGAGATGGACTAATCCCTCAGTCTGAAATGACCTCAGTCACCAGTGACTAGTCTCACTTCGACCTTCAGCGTCAACGACCCTTTAAGTCAGATATCACCCATCTCGCCTGTGTCCTTTCAGATAACAAAATGATAGCCAGCCCAGTTTTACTTTTAATGGGAAAGGATGTCATTCCTGTCCCATTTCAAACGAGTGCGAAGTCATTGGAGGTTGAAGCTAAGCCAATTCTGTCCAGATATGAGTCACCCAGTCCAGCCCAGGGGTTTTATCTGTTTGTGTTTTCACCTGGACAAATGAAAATAAATATATATATATATACAGCCTCTACATTGCTTTCCAACGAAGGTGCATAAACGAGGGAGGAATCAGACATTTGAAATACAGTTTTCATTAACTCTTGGATACAATGGAAGTTGGGCAGAAAAATACTTACAGTATTTATTAAAGCCATGTTTCAGAGTACTTATTAAAACTATGTGTTTCAGAGTACTTATTAAAACCATGTTTCAGAGTACTTATTAAAACCATGTGTTTCAGAGTACTTATTAAAACCATGTGTTTCAGAGTACATCTTTCATTAGTGTTTTCCCAAATCATGTCATGTCATGAGATTTGCTTTCATCTGAATGTGGAGATTCAGAGAAGGCCCATCTGTGTGGATGTTTCTGTAAACCAAACAATTTATAGCATTACAGACAGCAGTTTGGATCTGAGCAAATATCGAACATGCTGAATGTTCAATAACAAACTAGATTGGTCCAAACACACCAAGACAGTCTGAAGAGGGCACGACAAAGCCTATTCCCCCTCAGGAAACCAGAAAGATTTGGCGTGGGTCCTGAGATCCTCAAAAGGTTCTACAGCTGCAACATTGAGAGCATCCTGACCGGTTGCATCACTGCCTGGTACGGCAATTGCTCAGCCTCCGACCGCAAGGCACTTCAGAGGGTAGTGCGTACGGCCCAGTACATCACTGGGGCAAAGCTGCCTGCCATCCAGGACCTCTAAACCAGGCGGTGTCAGAGGAAGGCCCTAAAAATTGTCAGACCCCAGCCACCCCAGTCATAGACTGTTCTCTCTACTACCGCATGGCAAGCGGTACCGGAGTGCCAAGTCTAGGACAAAAAGGCTTCTCAACTGTTTTTACCCCCAAGCCATAAGACTCCTAAACAGGTAACCAAATGGTTACCCGGAGTATTTGCATTGTGTGCCCCAACCCCTCTTTTACGCTGCTGCTACTCTGTTTATCGTATATGCATAGTCACTTTTAACTATACATTCATGTACATACTACCTAAATTGCCGCGACCAACCAGTGCTCCCACACGTTGGCTAACCGGGCTATCTGCATTGTGTCCCACCACCCGCCAACCCCTCTTTTTACGCTACTGCTACTCTCTGTTCATCATATATGCATAGTCCCTTTAACCATACCTACATGTACATACTACCTCAATAAGCCTGACTAACAGGTGCCTGTATATAGCCTTGCTACTCTTTTTTTCAAATATCTTTTTACTGTTTTATTTCTTTACTTACCTACACACACACACATCCCTTTTTTTCTGCGCCATTGGTTAGAGCCTGTAAGTAAGCGTTTCACTATAAGGTTGTATTCGGTGCAGGTGACAAATAAACGTTGATTTGATGTTTCTCAACACTGGGGGGCGCCAGTGTGCTGTTTAGAGTTTGCCAGCAGACACTCATTGTTTGAAGTACATGCATATCAGAGCCTTGATGAACACATGGGTCTTTGTGAATGAGATTCAATGTGCTTCTTCAATATACAGTGTTATGTGGACACATGAAAAACAAACAAGTATTCTCTGTATATTAATTGAAAGAGTATTCATACAGTATTTGAGTATTTGGCACAGGGATGTATAAACATCCTGTACACATGCCTGATCTTGTCTTTTTCCAAACACAATTTAACAAATAATCAATGAAAATAATTAAGATATTGAGTAAAAGTTCAACAGGACTTTACCCAAAGACATTGAACCCGTAAGAACCCAAAGACACAGAACCTGTAAGAACCCAAAGACACAGAACCTGTAAGAACCCAAAGACACAGAACCTGTAAGAACCCAAAGACACAGAACCTGTAAGAACCCAAAGACACAGAACCTATAAGAACCCAAAGACACAGAACCTGTAAGAACCCAAAGACACAGAACCTGTAAGAACCCAAAGACACAGAACCCACTAAAGATCTCATGGCATTTATCACCCTCGTTGCTGTGAAAAAGAATATGTTCTCAGTCAACTTACCTGGTAAAATAATTGTCAATAAAAATACGAAAGATCACAGTATGGTCAATGTTTGGTCCTCATAGTGTTTCCCAATCCTGGGTTCTGGGGACCCAACAGCTTAATTATCAGTCAATCAGTTGAATCATTTGGGTTTGTGCTGGTTTGGTAAACTGTCATAATATCAGGTCCCCATCATATCTGTTCCCCGTCATATCATGATATCAGATCCACATTAATATCAGGTCCCCAATGCGTCTGGTCTCCATGAGGTCATGCCCCCTCCCCAGAGGTGAGTGTGGAGTGGTGGGTGAAGAGCCTCCCTGGAGACTGCCACATCTTATTAGATTCTCCTCAGACCCTGTAAACAGGAGCCCAGACACCATGTAGCAAGGGCTGATTGAAATGAATGATTGCTGAGGCCAGGGTCAATGCAGCACAAACAGAAAGTCATTACACAGGGCTGAGATAGGAGCCGCCTTCTCATCTATTGTTTCTCATGGGTGGCTTATTTGTGCGTGTGCCGGTTTACGTGGTCATTTTTGTATGTGTGTATGAATATTTGTGTGCATGTTGAGGGTTGTATATCTGCATGTTAGTAGGTATGTATTTGTATAACTGTCAGTGATCTGTGTTGTCTGATTGGTGTGTAGCTTGAGGTATCAGTCCACGGCACGACTGATGGTAATGTTTATCCTTATCGGTCTGTTTGCATGCCTCTGTGTCTCCCTAGCCCCCCTGAAGAAATTAAATGCTGCTCGCCACTGCTTACACAGTCCGGTGTGGACGCGTCGAATCGCTGATGCATGGCCACATCCTAATAGCATCTTTTAGAGTGGATAGTGCTGTAGTAAATTCTCAGGTGAACGCCATCTCTAGAGTCATGGTATTATTTTGTCTGGAAACTGGGTGCATAATAAATGCTGGTGATTCATATTTGACCCTGAGAGAACAGTCTGTGTACAGTACTGTTGTCAGGGACAGTTGTTTTGTTTTTTATTTTCGTGTTTGTCAGGGACCATGCACAACTTGTTGCACCTGAGATGGCTTTCTGTGGGACTAGATGATTGTGGATCCTTGCTACAGAATTCCAGATCACAATGTCTGAAAAGTAGGAAATATTATTAACCAGGTTGCTATTGGTAAATAAAAAGTGTGCTCAATGACTTACTTGGATTTTAAGAGGTATATTAGAATATGCATTCTCAGTCGGCAGGTATCCTGAGTTTTGGGGACTTGAATCAAAGTTTAAAAACTAATCAATCTCATATGAAAAGCTGTCTTTGTTCCATCAAATGAAACATTTCCCTGCAGCACTGGGCTGTTTAGCCCCAGGGACCATGTTACACAATTTTTATATATGAAAAAACACATTAGCCTTCTCAAAATCATCTTCTGTTCTTTTGGAAGATCCTGTCAGGGCTGTCCATGTCAGCTTTATATGTATCCAATCTCTATATAGGCTTTGGCCCATGGATCTCATGCTAAATTGTAATATTCTTAGGAGAATACAAATTATCATCAGAATCATTAGAATTATTCATTCATTACGGCGGGGTTCTCAAAAGGGTCATTGGAGTTTGAAGCAGGAGTAGGAACCGGTTCAGCTAACAAAACTGGGAGAAAAAAATAATATATATATATTTATATTTATATTTGAGAAACCAAAATCGGAACCATGAACGAAAGTAATCTTTACTGTCCTGAGCAGAACAGTTATTTTAAAAGCATGGGAACCGGTCAATGTTTTATGTTCTGGGCATTTTTTCTTCAGCCCTACACAAAACGCAAACAAATGACCTATGCAAAGCCCTCACTGTCTGCCTGCCAGAAAATCTTTGCCAGTGTGTGTGCCAGGGTTTCCGTTAAGTAACGTGACCGGGAAGATTTCAATTTACCGGGCGTTGGAGAATTTTGCCGGACATTCAGAACCGACCTGGTGTAGCCAGCACCATCAGTAAATTAGGAGTATTGGCCAAATGAGCCACATTTACATGTCCTTAAACCGCCTATAACAAAAACACTTTATTTTGTTTCGATGTGTAGAATATATAAAACTTTATGGCCTATTATTTGTGTTTTCTGTTTTCCTAAAACAATACAGTATGTCAACATCACTGTTAAGCTGTCAGAGATTTGAGCACTAAATGCATCAGGGCTTTGGCTGCATAGACCTATAGGCTTAGGTGTCCACTGTATACAGTGGAATGTATCATTCCATGAGACTGACCAGGTAAATCTAGGTGAAAGCTATGATCCCTTATTGATGTTACTTGCTAAATCCATTTCAATCTGTGCAGATGAAGGGGAGGAGACAGGTTAAAGAAGGAGTTTTAAACAGTGAAACAATTGAGACATGGATTGTGGAAGTGTGCCATTTGGAGGGTGAATGGGCAATATTTGAACGTGATATGGTAGTAGGTGCCAGGCGCACTGGTTTGAGTGTGTCATAACTGAAACACAGTTTCCCGTGTGTATCAAGAATGGTCCACCACCCAAAGGACATCTAGCAACTTTACACAACTGTGGGAAGCATTGGAGACAACATGGGGGCCAGCATGCTTGTGGAGTCCATGCCCTGACAAACTGAGGCTGTTCTGAGCGCAATAAGAGACACATTCTATGTTTAAAGGCACTTAAATATTGTCTTGCCCATTCACCCTCTGAATGGCATGCAACTCAATATTAGAAAGGTGTTCTTAATGTTTTGTGCACTCTGTGTATATACAGTACCAGTCAAAAGTTTGGAAACTCCCAAGGTTTTTCTTTATTTTTATTATTTTCAGCATTGTAGAATAATAGTGAAGACATCACAACTATGAAATAACACAGGGAACCATGTAGTAACCAAAAAAGTGTTAAACAAATATATTTATATTCTTAAAAGTAGCCACCCTTTGCGTTGATTGACAGCTTTGAAAGCTCTTGGCATTCTCTCAACCAGCTTCACCTGGAATGCTTTTCCATCAGTCTTGAAGGGGTTTCCACATGCTGAGTACTGCTTTTCCTTCACTCTGCAGTCCAACTCATCCCAAACCATCTCAATTAGGTTGAGGTCGGGTGATTTTGGATGCCAGGTCATCTGATGCAGCACTCCATCACTCTCCTTGGTCAAATAGCCCTTACATAGCCTGGAGGTGTGTTGGGCCATTGTCCTGTTGAAAAACAAATGATAGTCCCATTAACCTCTCTGGGATATGTGGGGCTAGCATCCCACCTGGCCGAAAGCCAGGGAAAATGCAGAGCGCCAAATTCAAATAAATTACTAAAAAAATCAAACTTTCATTAAATCACACATGCAAGATAGCAAATTAAAGCTACACTTGTTGTGAATCCAGCCAACATGTCAGATTTCAATAAGGCTTTTCGGTGAAAGCAAACAATGCTATTATCTGAGGATAGCACCTCCGTAAACAAAGATAAATCATATTTCAACCCTGCAGGCGAGCCATATTTCAACCATGCCTTTGACGAGCTTCTTTTGTTGGCACTCCAATATGTCCCATAAACATCACAAATTGTCCTTTTGTTTGATTAATTCCATCAAAATATATATCCAAAATGTCAATTTATTTGGTGCGTTTGATCCAGAAAAACACCGATTCCAACTTGCTCAACGTGACTACAAAATATCTCAAAAGTTGCCTGTAAACTTTGCCAAAACATTTCAAACTACTTTTGTAATACAACTTGAGGTATTTAACGTAAATAATCGATACAATTGAAGACTGGATGATATATGTTCAATACAGGAAGAAAACAAACTGAAGCTAGCTTTCTGGGCACACGCCTCTATCTAACAGTACACTTCAAGTGACCCTCGTTCAAGATTGTGTAATGAAGAAGTACGACCAAGGAATAACCTCAACCAATTTCTAAAGACTGTTGTCATCCAGTGGAAGCGATAGGAACTGCAAGAAGGTCCCTTAGAAATCTGGATTCCCAATGAAAACTCATTGAAAAGAGTGACCTAAAAAAAAAAAATCTAAATGGTTTGTCTTTGGGGTTTTGCCTGCTAAATAAGTTATGTTATACTCACAGACATGATTCAAACAGTTTTAGAAACTTCAGTGTGTTTTCTATCCAAATCTACTAATACTATGCATATCTTATCTTCTGGGGATGAGTAGCAGGCAGTTGAATTTGGGCATGCATTTCATCCGGACGTGAAAATACTGCCCCCTGTCACCAAGAAGTTAACTTCAGAATTGGTGGTTCCCCTGCGGGATGGTTGAGCTAACGTAGGCTTATGCGATTAGCATGAGGTTGTACGTTACAAGAACATTTCTCAGGACATAGACTTATCTCTGATATTGGCAGAAAGCTTAAATTCTTGTTAATCTAACGGCGCTGTCCAATCTACAGTAGCTATTACAGTGAAAGAATACCATGCTATTGATTGAGAAGAGTGCACAGTTTTGAACATGGAAAGTTATTAATAAACAAATTAGGCACATTTGGGCAGTCTTGATGCAAAATTTTGAACAGAAATGCAATGGTTCATTGGATCATACTAAACTTTTTCCACATTCACTGCTGCCATCTAGTGGCCAATATCGAAATTGCACCTGGGCTGGAACACTGCATTATGGCCTTTCTCTTGCGTATCAAAATGATGGTACGAAAAAAATACAAAATTAGTTTTTTTCTTTGTATTATCTATCTATCTATGTATTATCTAGAATGCGAAGAGTTTCGAAAGCGTTCATCAAGGTGTTATGTCATAGTTTTGATGTCTTCACTATCATTCTACAATGTAGAAAATAGTAAAAATAAAGAATATCCCTTGAATGAGTGTGTCCAAACATTTGTCTGGTAGTGTGTGTTTACACATATAAACTCAGCAAAAAAAAGAAACTGCCCTTTTTCAGACCCTGTTTTTCAAAGGTAATTCGTAAAGATCCAAATAACTTCACAGATCTTCATTGTAAAGGGTTGAAACACTGTTTCCCATGCTTGTTCAATGAACCATAAATAATTCATAACGACCGTTCCAAAGGTGCATGTTTAAGACACTAACAGCTTACAGACGGTAGGCAATTAAGGTCACAGTTATGAAAACTTAGGACACTAAAGAGGCCTTTCTACTGACTCTGGAAAAACACCAAAAGAAAGATGCCCAGGGTCCCTGCTCATCTGCGTGAACATGCCTTAGGCATGCTGCAAGCAGGCAATGGGACTGCAGATGTGGCCAGGACAATAACTTGCAATGTCTGTACTGTGAGATGCCTAAGACAGCACTGCAGGGAGACAGAACGGACAGCCGATCGTCCTCGCAGTGGCAGACCACGTGTAACAACACCTGCATACGATCGCTACATCCAAACATCACACCTGCGGGACAGGTATGGGATGGCAATAACAACTGCACCAGTTACACCAGGAATGCACATTCCCTCCATCAGTGCTCAGACTGTCCTCAATAGGCTGAGAGAGGCTGGACTGAGGGCTTGTTGTAGACCTGTTGGATTAACTTTTTCAATGCTAGTGAAGGATACTATAGTTATCACATTTCACATTGGATTTATTAACTACAAAATGGTAATATGGCTTTAATTTTTTTATTCTGGTGCCGCTCGGCCAGAAAACAAAGGAACACTAAACTTTTTTTGCGTTCAAACCGGTTGAACTTTATTTTGCTTGTCGGAACAGTGCAGAACTGGGAAAAAAATGTTTCTGTTCAGAACGAAACGATTGAAGAATTATTTCTGTTCCAATCCCTGGTTCAAAGTGCTACAGTAAGTTTTAACATGAGAAGCTCAGCAAGGCGTGTCTTATGAACACTTCCCATCACTCACTCACTCACTCACTCAGATGGCCTTTGGATATCTTTGGTCACATCGAGCCCAGAACTCATTAAACCTCGCTCTTAATTACGCCAATTAGCAACAGCATTATAGAACAGTGGTCTTGTTGTCTGGTAATGGAAGGCAGCCAACACTGACAGTGCTGTACCAATGGTAGCATGTTGGTGTTTGAGACAATACAACTTGAGCAGTTTGAGATATGCTCTTGGTCTGGTGGATTAGTGTTTGAGGAGGTTGATTTTGCCTTTTTGCTTCAGTTTGAGAGATGATTGAAATGTGTGATAATGACACTGTGTTTGTGCTAATAATTAACATGTATTATCCCTACTCTCAATATTGTTGTTATTGTACAGCAGTGATTTTGGAAGGCAACTCCTCAAGCTCTTCTCTGTTTGTATTCAAGCACCTGTTTCCCAATGGATCCTAGTTGATATTCTTTCAAAGGCAGATTTCCTATCAGGAGCTGAATTTTGCATCAGCTCTGTAAAATGTTCCCTGAGCTTACCTTGAAGTATGGCTGGTAATTAACTCAATAATTTACTCATTATATCTGCAGTTTTTCCTTGGCATTCACTGGTACGGTGGTATTAGCTTTCAATATATCGTCTTCCTGAGTGTCTGTCACTTTCATTGAGCCACACTAGAAATATGTCACCTACGCTCAGTCTGGCCCGTCTTCCTCACCTCCCAGCCCCCCCAGTGCCAGCTCTACCATGATCTCCCTCTATCAACCATGCCTTGCCCCCCCCCCCCTCGCTTCGCAGGTCTGCTGTTATTGCTTTCTCGCTTTTCTCCACCTTCATGCTTTTCCGTCATGCACCCGGGTGTGCAGGTCTCCTTCCCTTTTCGCATGGCACATCCCTGTTGACCATGATTAGGTTTGACAGGAAATCAATAGGTTTCTCCTGGCCTGAAATGGAGATAAGATTGTCATAATCCTGATGTTGTGGCTGTGTGGACTGGAATTCTCCTTCATTATTGTAGTCACTGATGTCCTTTGGAGATATCGTTTCTCCTGCATTGGGTCTGCAGAGGTGATGTCAGAGCTGAGATGAGTTGTATTGGACACAGTCCAAGGTGTGCTTTGTGTACAGCAGGGATCATCAACTAGATTCAGCTATGGGCCTATTTATTTATTTATTTTTCCTTGAGCGGATGGTCAGGGGGCTTAAACGTCATTCCAAAAATGTGGATACTACTCTAACACAATTTCAAACATTGCTTACATTTGTATACGCTCACATATACTGTGTCTCTCTATGCGTGGGGATACTTTGGAACAGATTTCCAAAATGAAAATCACTGTTTTTAGTCTCAAAACATTGAGGGCTAAATAATGTCAGTATGCATCTCTGTGCTCGTATTCAAGTTGAACATAGCTACTGAATGTTTTTTAAATGAATGCTTGTATACATACAAACCCTAGCATGTCCTTTCAGTCCCATTCTCAAGGTCACCTTCCAAGGTCATGTTAAGCCCATGACCTCACATGTCCAGTAATCTTAGAATACAGTACATTACGATTATGTGACATGTTACTGTGTGTACATACATGCACAGAGGTAGGATGTAAGTGAAAACTGTCAATTTCAATGAAGTGGCTGCTGTTGAGAGGTCAGACCCCTGTCAAACTAATCTGCTGGGCATAATACAGTAGGTTCAGAAAGTATTCAGACCCCTTGACTTTTTTCACATTTTGTTATGTTACAGCCTTATTCTAAAATTGATTAAATTGTTTTTTTCCAAATTTTTCATACAATACCCCATAATGACACATATATATTTTAATTAAGAATAAATCAAATCAAAGCATATTTATTTATATAGCCCTTCGTACATCAGCTGATATCTCAAAGTGTTGTACAGAAACCCAGCCTAAAACCCCAAACAGCAAGCAATGCAGGTGTGTTGAAGCACCCTGGCTAGGAAAAACTCTCTAGAAAGGCCAAAACCTAGGAAGAAACCTAGAGGAACCAGGCTATGAGGGGTGGCCAGTTCTTTTCTGGCTGTGCCGGGTGGAGATTATAACAGAACATGGTCAAGATGTTCAAATGTTCATAAATGACCAGCATGGTCAAATAATAGGTCTGGGACAGGTAGCACGTCCGGTGAACAGGTCAGGATTCCATAGGCACAGGCAGAACAGTTGAAACTGGAGCAGCAGCACGGCCAGGTGGACTGGGGATAGCAAGGAGTCAGTGACTCAACCTACTCAAGTGACGCACCCCTCCTAGGGACGGCATGAATAAAAAACGGAAAAATCACTTTCACATTAGTGTTCAGACCCTTTACTCATTACTTGGTTGAAGCTCCTTTGGCAGCGATATAAAGCCTTGAGTCTTCTTGGGTATGACGCCACAAGATTGGCACACCTGTTTTAGGGGAGTTCTTCTCTGCAGATCCTCTCAATCTCTGTCAGGTTGGATGGGGAACGTTGCTGCTCAGCTATTTTCAGGTCTCTCCAGAGATGTTTGATCGGGTCCAATTTTGGGCTCTGGCTGGGCCACTCAAGGGTATTCGGAGACTTGTCCCGAAGCCACTCCTGTGTTGTTTTGGCTGTGTGCTTAGGGTAAATGTTCTGTTGGAAGGTGAATCTTTACCCCAGCCTTAAGTCCTGAGCGCTCTGTAGCAGGTTTTCATCAAGGATCTGTCTGTACTTTGCTCTGTTCATCTTTCCCGCGATCCTGACTAGTCTCCCTGCTGTCACTGCCATGCTTCACCGTAGGGATGGTGCCAGGTTTCCTTCAGAAGTGACGCTTGGCATTCAGGCCCAAAGAGTTCAATCTTGGTCTCATCAGACCAGAGAATCTTGGTTCTCATGGTCAGAGTACTTTAGGTACCTTTTGGCAAACTCCAATTGGGCTGTCATGTGCTTTTTACTGGTTATTGTCTTCCGTCTGGCCACTACCATAAAGGCCTGTTTGGTGGAGTGCTGCAGAGATGTTTGTCCTTCTGGAAGGTTCTCCCAGCTCCAGAGGAACTCTGGAGCTCTGTCAGAGTGACCATCGGGTTCTTGGTCACTTCCCTGACCAAGGCCCTTCTCCCCGATTGTGCTAGGAGTCTTGGTGGTTGCCAACTTCTTCCGTTTAAGAATGATGGAGGCCACTGTGTTCTTGGGACCTTCAATGCTGCAGATATTTTTTGGTACCCTTCCCCAGATCTGTGCCTCGACACAATCTTGTCTCTGAACTCTACGGACAATTCCTTCGACCTCATGGCTTGGTTTTTGCTTTGTAAAAAGGTGTGCATTTTACAAATCATGTCCGATCAAGTGAATTTACCACAGGTGGACTCAATCAAGTTGTAAACGCATCTCAAGGATGATCAATTCCAACAGGATGCACCTAAGCTCAATTTTGAGTCTCATAGCAAAGGGTCTGAATACTTACGTGAGTAAGGTGTAAAAATGTCTAAACCTGTTTTCACATTGTGAGAATGGGGTATTAAATGCGGAAGACACATTACTGTTGAATACATTCAATTGGACATCTGACTAGGTATCCCCATTTCCCTTTTATTGTGTGTAGATTGAGGTAAACATTTAATCCATTTCACAGTAAGGTTGTAACGGAACAATGTGGAAAAAGGCAAGGGATCTGAATACTTCCTGAATGCACTGTTTCTCTGTTTTGGGATTCTAAAATGATATTAATCCACATTTTGACATTGTGTTTCTGCTTGTGATAGAATGGGAAATGAAATGAAACGACAGGGAACACAGTCTGTACGGGACTCCTGTAGTAATCCCTGGCGGAATCAAACTGACATCCGTTTCATATGTGTTATACATGTATCAAATATATAGTCCTTATTTTCCTGTAACATCACGGATCCAACTGCTGACACAAATCTACATTCTTTTATTCACGAAGCATAATACAGAACGAGAAGGTTGTATGTGATTTATTGCAACCTTGAGTTGCTTTTTGTGAGGATGTTCTTGCACCACATTGTTAAAATGAGAAGAAAGGTGTTTGTGCTTTCTGCTTGGTCTTTCAATGCTCTGACGAAGGTCAAAAGGCCAACAACAAAACGATTCCAAGCATGGGCGTGTGTGGGAGTTTAATTTCATTTGAACATCTGACGCACCTCTGCTGCAGATGTGTGCGAGGGCATTTCATTTTGTTGCACCACATTGCATCTTGGACTCCGCTGTGAGGGATTGGTTCTTTAAGGTGACCAAGTCTGCTTTTCTTTCCAGCTGAGGGATTGACTATAGGGTTATAAGGTCATATATGCTCTCACTCCAAAGGACTGGCTATATACACATATGTCAGACTGAGCTTTCCCTGTAAAGGGTCTGTTTTAGTCTCTTTCTTTCCCCTCTCTTTCTCCATCTATCTTTCTCCCCCCTCTTTCTTTTTATCTTTCACTTTCTCCATCTCTTTATCTTTCTCTCTTTCTCCCCCTCCACAGGCCATGGCCCTCCTCCTCCCGCCTTAGGCCGGCAGGCGTCCTCTCGCTCCGATAAGCCCAGGCAGGGCAGAGGAGTAGCGGGGGCCTTGGGTCACTCAATCAGCTCTCACTGCAGGCTCTAAGGGCTAACTCCCGCTCAAACCCCTCTCTCTTCTCCACACTCCTACGTCCTCTCCTCCTCGCCACTCGCTGCAGGAAACGGCCTTAGCAGCCCACCTGCCGGGAGGAAATGAGACACAGAAACCCCCTGGGACTTCCTTTAGAGGCCAGCATGCGGCCAAGGGCCTCTTCCGCCCAGACCCAGTGGTAGTTGCAGTGGCTATACTCCCCACACAATGCTCTACTCTGGCTGATTTTCCAACAAGGCTTGTCCTGTAAGAGGTTGTGGAAAAGCGTATACCAGTAAAGGTTGAGTGGACGACAGATTAAACTGGTCTTACTGAATGCGTTTCCTCTGAGTCCATTGAAGGAATTGAGTTGTCACTGCCGCTGTACCCTCCTGATTTGTTTAAGTCATTTCCTGACAGTTGCATTTGAATCTCTTGCATGAGCTCAGGGTATTGTTGTGGAGATTGTCCCTTGAACTCTACATGTTTGCCTCGCCGTAGGGCCTGAAGTATTTGCTTTCACTTTGCACTGCGGGGATCGTCCCTTGCATTGAATAAGACTAATGACCTTTCGGACAGGTTTTTCCCAGCTCTTCATTCTCACTTTAAATGGAATTTCCTTAATTGTGCCCTCTAAGCAGCGGCAGACTGGGAGCAGGGAATTGGAAAAAGTAACTCGGGCATAATGCAATGTTTTAATTCCCACAGGTAATCTAGGGGGCATTGTTCAGAGTCCGAGAGGTGACGGTGCTAATCCACCTCCTGTTGAGGTTTGAAAAGTTGAAGAATGAATCCAAAACCAGTCCTGTTATTTTAGAGCTCTCTTCCCTCTCAATTATTTTCTCCCCTTATCAGGGACCACACAACTGACTTGCAATCCGGCTGCATTCAAATGCTGCTCTGGTCTACAGGCGGACAGAGAAGTGACCTGTTTGACCTTCCACGCTGTTTTTCCCCTCCTCAGCCATAGGTAGCTGATTAGCTGTCACTTGTCCGTGCTCGATAACAGAAATCATTTGAGTTTGGTGGAAGACTGTGAGAATGGATGGGGCGCCACTTAATATTCAGAGGGGAGTCACAGCAAATGGAAATGAGCGAGAGACAGAGGGGAGGGGAGGGGAGAGGTCTGTGAAATTGCCGGATGGAATTGGCGTGATGGCAATCATGAACCTACTTATTTCTCTTAATGCTAATCATTCAGAATGGGGCGACTGAAGTTGTGCCTGTGGCGGAGTGTAGCGTTGGAGAAGAGTCCCGGTTGGGTTACTTGCTGAGTGCCTGGGAACTGATATAACTTCTAATAGAGACAGCCAGGAAAGAAAAAACAGCAATGTGGAAAATGAGTGTAAATTGACAGTGGATATGCAGTTTCAGTGCCTTCAGAAAGTATTCATACCCCTTGACTTATTCCACATTTTGTTACGTCTCACCCATCTATACACAATACCCCATAATAACAAAGTTGAAAACATGTTTTTAGACATTTTAGCAAATGTATTGAAAATAAAATACAGATGTCATTTACATTCACACCAATTCACCAATTCACACGCCTCTCCCTTGCTCTCAGCCCTTGCCTCTCCCTTGCTCTCAGCCCTTTCCTCTCCCTTGCTCTCACCCCTTTCCTCTCCCTTGCTCTCAGCCCTTGCCTCTCCCTTGCTCTCACCCCTTTCCTCTCCCTTGCTCTCAGCCCTCGCCTCTCCCTTGCTCTCAGCCCTTGCCTCTCCCTTGCTCTCACCCCTTTCCTCTCCCTTGCTCTCAGCCCTTGCCTCTCCCTTGCTCTCAGCCCTTGCCTCTCCCTTGCTCTCAGCCCTTGCCTCTCCCTTGCTCTCAGCCCTTGCCTCTCCCTTGCTCTCAGCCCTTGCCTCTCCCTTGCTCTCAGCCCTTGCCTCTCCCTTGCTCTCAGCCCTTGCCTCTCCCTTGCTCTCAGCCCTTGCCTCTCCCTTGCTCTCAGCCCTTGCCTATCCCTTGCTCTCAGCCCTTGCCTATCCCTTGCTCTCAGCCCTTGCCTATCCCTTGCTCTCAGCCCTTGCCTCTCCCTTGCTCTCAGCCCTTGCCTCTCCCTTGCTCTCAGCCCTTGCCTCTCCCTTGCTCTCAGCCCTTGCCTCTCCCTTGCTCTCAGCCCTTGCCTCTCCCTTGCTCTCAGCCCTTGCCTCTCCCTTGCTCTCAGCCCTTGCCTCTCCCTTGCTCTCAGCCCTGGCCTCTCCCTTGCTCTCAGCCCTGGCCTCTCCCTTGCTCTCAGCCCTGGCCTCTCCCTTGCTCTCAGCTGCAGTCTCTGTCCTCTGGACATTCTGACCTTCAGATGCGCCCCATATCTTAGGCCCAGGGGAGAGAGAACGTTTGAATAATTACTAATTTAATAGCAGAGGCCAGTTAGCCACGGCTGCTCTCTGCAGCTGGACAGGCGGTCACGACAGGATAACAGCTGTATTGTTTGAATGGAGAGGAGGAGAGCAGGAGAACAATTCCTGGCAGGATATCCTCCTCTGCGTTACATGGTCACCTTGTGCGCCACAAAATGTGGCTGTTCCGCTCGGGGAAAGGGCTGAGGCAGAACTAGGGCCCCCAGTCGCCTCTCAGTCCCTATGCTAAATTAGATTGGTCTCCCCTTCTCTCTCCCTCTTGGTCTCCCCCCTCTGTGTCCCCCCCTGTGTGTCCCTTCTCTCTGTGTGTGTGTGTCCCTTCTGTCTGTGTGTCCGTATCCCTTCTGTCTGTGTGTCCGTCTCCTGTCTGTATGTGTGTCCCTTCTGTCTGTCTGTGTGTGTGTGTGTGTCTGTGTCCCCTTCTGTCTGTGTCCCCTTTTGTCTGTGTCCCCTTTTGTCTGTGTCCCCTTTTGTCTGTGTCCCCTTTTGTCTGTGTCCCCTTTTGTCTGTGTCCCCTTTTGTCTGTGTCCCCTTTTGTCTGTGTCCCCTTTTGTCTGTGTCCCCTTTTGTCTCTGTCCCCTTTTGTCTGTGTGTGTGTGTGTGTGTGTGTGTGTGTCCCTTCTGTGTGTGTGTGTGTGTTGTCCCCCTTCTGTGTGTGTGTGTCGTCCCCCTTCTGTCTGTGTGTGGGTCCGTGTCCCCCCTTCTGTCTGTGTGTGCGTCCGTGTCCCCCCTTCTGTCTGTGTGCGCGCCCCCTTCTGTCTGTGTGTGTTTTCCCCTTCTGTCTGTGTGTGTTTTGTCTGTGTGTGTTTTGTCTGTGTGTGTTTTGTCTGTGTGTGTTTTCCCCTTCTGTCTGTGTGTTTTCCCCTTCTGTCTGTGTGTGTTTTCCCCTTCTGTCTGTGTGTGTTTTGTCTGTGTGTGTTTTCCCCTTCTGTCTGTGTGTTTTCCCCTTCTGTCTGTGTGTGTTTTCCCCTTCTGTCTGTGTGTGTTTTCCCCTTCTGTCTGTGTGTTTTCCCCTTCTTTGCGTGTGTTTTCCCCTTCTGTCTGTGTGTGTTTTCCCCTTCTGTCTGTGTGTGTTTTCCCCTTCTGTCTGTGTGTTTTCCCCTTCTGTCTGTGTGTGTTTTCCCCTTCTGTCTATGTGTGTTTTGTCTGTGTGTGTTTTCCCCTTCTGTCTGTGTGTTTTCCCCTTCTGTCTGTGTGTTTTCCCCTTCTGTCTGTGTGTTTTCCCCTTCTGTCTGTGTGTGTTTTCCCCTTCTGTCTGTGTGTTTTCCCCTTCTGTCTGTGTGTTTTCCCCTTCTTTGCGTGTGTTTTCCCCTTCTGTCTGTGTGTTTTCCCCCTTCTGTCTGTGTGTTTTCCCCCTTCTGTCTGTGTGTTTTCCCCCTTCTGTCTGTGTGTGTTTTCCCCTTCTGTCTGTGTGTGTTTTCCCCTTCTGTCTGTGTGTGTTTTGTCTGTGTGTGTTTTCCCCTTCTGTCTGTGTGTGTTTTCCCCTTCTGTCTGTGTGTTTTCCCCTTCTGTCTGTGTGTTTTCCCCTTCTGTCTGTGTGTTTTCCCCTTCTGTCTGTGTGTTTTCCCCTTCTGTCTGTGTGTGTTTTCCCCTTCTGTCTGTGTGTGTTTTCCCCTTCTGTCTGTGTGTTTTCCCCTTCTGTCTGTGTGTTTTCCCCCTTCTGTCTGTGTGTTTTCCCCCTTCTGTCTGTGTGTTTTCCCCCTTCTGTCTGTGTGTGTTTTCCCCCTTCTGTCTGTGTGTGTTTTCCCCTTCTGTCTGTGTGTTTTCCCCTTCTGTCTGTGTGTTTTCCCCCTTCTGTCTGTGTGTTTTCCCCCTTCTGTCTGTGTGTTTTCCCCCTTCTGTCTGTGTGTTTTCCCCTTCTGTCTGTGTGTTTTCCCCTTCTTTGCGTGTGTTTTCCCCTTCTTTGCGTGTGTTTTCCCCTTCTTTGCGTGTGTTTTCCCCTTCTGTCTGTGTGTGTTTTCCCCTTCTGTCTGTGTGTGTTTTCCCCTTCTGTCTGTGTGTGTTTTCCCCTTCTGTCTGTGTGTTTTCCCCCTTCTGTCTGTGTGTTTTCCCCCTTCTGTCTGTGTGTTTTCCCCCTTCTGTCTGTGTGTTTTCCCCCTTCTGTCTGTGTGTTTTCCCCCTTCTGTCTGTGTGTTTTCCCCCTTCTGTCTGTGTGTGTTTTCCCCTTCTGTCTGTGTGTGATTTCCCCTTCTTTGCGTGTGTGTTTTCCCCTTCTTTGCGTGTGTCTCCCCCTTCTGTCTGTGTGTTCCCCCCTTCTTTGTGTCCCCCCCTTCTTTGCGTGTGTCCCCCCCTTCTTTGCGTGTGTCCCCCCCTTCTTTGCGTGTGTGTCCCCCCCTTCTTTGCGTGTGTGTCCCCCCCTTCTTTGCGTGTGTGTCCCCCCCTTCTTTGCGTGTGTCCCCCCCTTCTTTGCGTGTGTGTCCCCCCCTTCTTTGCGTGTGTGTCCCCCCCCTTCTTTGCGTGTGTCCCCCCCTTCTTTGCGTGTGTGTCCCCCCCTTCTTTGCGTGTGTGTCCCCCCCTTCTTTGCGTGTGTGTCCCCCCCTTCTTTGCGTGTGTGTCCCCCCCTTCTTTGCGTGTGTGTCCCCCCCTTCTTGCGTGTGTGTCCCCCCCTTCTTTGCGTGTGTGTCCCCCCCTTCTTTGCGTGTGTGTCCCCCCCTTCTTTGCGTGTGTGTCCCCCCCTTCTTTGCGTGTGTGTCCCCCCCTTCTTTGTGTGTGTGTCCCCCCCTTCTTTGCGTGTGTGTCCCCCCCTTCTTTGCGTGTGTGTCCTCCCCTTCTTTGCGTGTGTGTCCCCCCCTTCTTTGCGTGTGTGTCCCCCCCTTCTTTGCGTGTGTGTCCCCCCCTTCTTTGCGTGTGTGTCCCCCCCTTCTTTGCGTGTGTGTCCCCCCCTTCTTTGCGTGTGTGTCCCCCCCTTCTGTGCGTGTGTCCCCCCCTTCTGTGCGTGTGTGTCCCCCCCTTCTGTGCGTGTGTGTCCCCCCCTTCTGTGCGTGTGTGTCCCCCCCTTCTGTGCGTGTGTGTCCCCCCCTTCTGTGCGTGTGTGTCCCCCCCTTCTGTGCGTGTCCCCCCCTTCTGTGCGTGTCCCCCCCCTTCTGTGCGTGTCCCCCCCTTCTGTGCGTGTCCCCCCCTTCTGTGCGTGTCCCCCCCTTCTGTGCGTGTCCCCCCCTTCTGTGGGTGTCCCCCCCTTCTGTGCGTGTCCCCCCCTTCTGTGGGTGTCCCCCCCTTCTGTGCGTGTCCCCCCCTTCTGTGCGTGTCCCCCCCTTCTGTGCGTGTCCCCCCCTTCTGTGCGTGTCCCCCCCTTCTGTGCGTGTCCCCCCCTTCTGTGCGTGTCCCCCCCTTCTGTGCGTGTCCCCCCCTTCTGTGCGTGTCCCCCCCTTCTGTGCGTGTCCCCCCCTTCTGTGCGTGTCCCCCCCTTCTGTGCGTGTCCCCCCCTTCTGTGCGTGTCCCCCCCTTCTGTGCGTGTCCCCCCCTTCTGTGCGTGTCCCCCCCTTCTGTGCGTGTCCCCCCCTTCTGTGCGTGTCCCCCCCTTCTGTGCGTGTCCCCCCCTTCTGTGCGTGTCCCCCCCTTCTGTGCGTGTCCCCCCCTTCTGTGCGTGTCCCCCCCCTTCTGTGCGTGTGTCCCCCCCCTTCTGTGCGTGTGTCCCCCCCCTTCTGTGTGTGTGTGTCCCCCCCCTTCTGTGTGTGTGTGTCCCCCCCTTCTGTGTGTGTGTGTCCCCCCCTTCTGTGTGTGTGTGTCCCCCCCTTCTGTGTGTGTGTGTGTCCCCCTTCTGTGTGTGTGTGGCCCCCCCCTTCTGTGTGTGTGTGTGTCCCCCCTTCTGTGTGTGTGTCCCCCCTTCTGTGTGTGTGTGTGTCCCCCTTCTGTGTGTGTCCCCCCCTTCTGTGTGTGTGTCCCCCCCCTTCTGTGTGTGTCCCCCCCTTCTGTGTGTGTCCCTCCCCTTCTGTGTGTGTCCCCCCCTTCTGTGTGTGTCCCCCCCTTTTGTGTGTGTCCCCCCCTTCTGTGTGTGTGTCCCCCCCTTCTGTGTGTGTGTCCCCCCCTTCTGTGTGTGTGTCCCCCCCTTCTGTGTGTGTGTCCCCCCCTTCTGTGTGTGTGTCCCCCCCTTCTGTGTGTGTGTCCCCCCCTTCTGTGTGTGTGTCCCCCCCTTCTGTGTGTGTGTCCCCCCCTTCTGTGTGTGTGTCCCCCCCTTCTGTGTGTGTCCCCCCCCTTCTGTGTGTCCCCCCCCCCTTCTGTGTGTGGTCCCCCCTTCTGTGTGTGTGTCCCCCCCTTCTGTGTGTGTGTGTCCCCCTTCTGTGTGTGTGTCCCCCCCCTTCTGTGTGTGTGTGTCCCCCTTCTGTGTGTGTCCCCCTTCTGTGTGTCCCCCCCCCCGTCTGTGTGTGTCCCCCCCCTTCTGTGTGTGTCCGTCCCCCCTTCTGTGTGTGTGTGTGTGTGTGTGTGTCCCCTTCTGTGTGTGTGTGTCTCCCCCCCTTCTGTGTGTGTCTCCCCCCCTTCTGTGTGTGTCTCCCCCCCTTCTGTGTGTGTCTCCCCCCCTTCTGTGTGTGTCTCCCCCCCTTCTGTGTGTGTCTCCCCCCCTTCTGTGTGTGTCTCCCCCCCTTCTGTGTGTGTCTCCCCCCCTTCTGTGTGTGTCTCCCCCCCTTCTGTGTGTGTCTCCCCCCCTTGTGTGTGTCTCCCCCCCTTGTGTGTGTCTCCCCCCCTTGTGTGTGTCTCCCCCCCTTGTGTGTGTCTCCCCCCCTTGTGTGTGTCTCCCCCCCTTGTGTGTGTCTCCCCCCCTTGTGTGTGTCTCCCCCCCTTGTGTGTGTCTCCCCCCCTTGTGTGTGTCTCCCCCCCTTGTGTGTCTCCCCCCCTTGTGTGTGTCTCCCCCCCTTGTGTGTGTCTCCCCCCCTTGTGTGTGTCTCCCCCCCTTGTGTGTGTCTCCCCCCCTTGTGTGTGTCTCCCCCCCTTGTGTGTGTCTCCCCCCCTTGTGTGTGTCTCCCCCCCTTGTGTGTGTCTCCCCCCCTTGTGTGTGTCTCCCCCCCTTGTGTGTGTCTCCCCCCCTTGTGTGTGTCTCCCCCCCTTCTGTGTGTCTCCCCCCCTTCTGTGTGTCTCCCCCCCTTCTGTGTGTGTCTCCCCCCCCTTCTGTGTGTGTCTCCCCCCCTTCTGTGTGTGTCTCCCCCCCTTCTGTGTGTCTCCCCCCCTTCTGTGTGTCTCCCCCCCTTCTGTGTGTCTCCCCCCCTTCTGTGTGTCTCCCCCCCTTCTGTGTGTCTCCCCCCCTTCTGTGTGTCTCCCCCCCTTCTGTGTGTCTCCCCCCCTTCTGTGTGTGTCTCCCCCTTCTGTGTGTCCCCCCCCTTCTGTGTGTGTCCCCCTCCCTTCTGTGTGTGTCCCCCTCCCTTCTGTGTGTGTCCCCCTCCCTTCTGTGTGTGTCCCCCTCCCTTCTGTGTGTGTCCCCCTCCCTTCTGTGTGTGTCCCCCTCCCTTCTGTGTGTGTCCCCCTCCCTTCTGTGTGTGTCCCCCTCCCTTCTGTGTGTGTGTGTCCCCCCTTTCTGCGTGTGTGTGTGTGTCCTCCCCCTTCTGTCTGTCACCTGTCTCTCTCCCTTTCCCCCTCTTCTCCCTTCTCTCTCCCTTTCCCCCTCTTCTCCCTTCTCTCTCCCTTCTGTCTCTCCCCCTTTTCCCCTTCTCTCCCTTCTAGGTCTCTCCATTCTCTCTCCCTTCTGTCTCTCCTTCTCTCTTCCTCTTCTTCCCTTCCTGTTTTTCCCCTCTCCCTTTGTCTCCCCCTCTGTCGCCCTCTCTTTCACACACTAACTCACATTCACATATGCTCTCTCCCACACACTCATTCACATTCAAACATACTCTCTCTCACACATTCACACTGTCCTGAACTTCCAGAGGGGCGAGAAGAACAAGAGGGAGGTGTCAGCTGACTACCCCCCTCCAATCAGATAAGTTCTGATGTAAGTGTTTAGCAGCTGCTAAAATCAGATTTAGTGTGAGGGAGGGAGTGAGCTGGAGAGAGCGGAAGAAAGAGAGAGAGAGAGAGCGCGCAAGAGAGAGCCAGTTGTAGGCAGCCAGTCAGTGCAGCATGGCTATGTGCCGATAGGGAGGCATGAGAAGCCAGAGCTCTGTAGCATGGACGAGTCCAGCATTCTGAGGAGACGAGGGCTACAGGTAGGGAGGCATGAGAAGCCAGAGCTCTGTAGCATGGACGAGTCCAGCATTCTGAGGAGACGAGGGCTACAGGTAGGGAGATGGGAACAGATGTGTGTGACGTGGTAGTGTGTTTTTATGCGGAGCAGTGCTGCTGGACAGCAGAGCACAGTTAGGAGTTTCCTACCTTTTGTGTTAACACTTGGCGGTACCGGGTGAATAACAATTTGGCTGTGTGTGTGTGTGTCTCTGTGTGGGAGTTACTTAACTATTCACAGAACTGTGTTTTGTAGTTTTCTTAATTAGCTTACGTCTCCATACACATTGTAAGAACATTGGACAGAAATAGATTGATTTCCTCCGAGTCGATTTGATTTCTCAGTTACTTTGCTTTTGCCTTAGATTTCATGCTTTATGATATTAGTGTTAGACCCTGCCTAGGCTGCTGAAATGAATAGGCTGTAGGTTCCTAGCTATAGAGGCTGATTGATCTTGTCTGAAGTGCTGTCAACCAGCCTCTTATGCCGTATTGACTTCTTTATGATAATGGCGCAGATATGGAAGCTTGTGCTCCGCCGATGGAAGCCTTGATAAAAGTATTGGATGTGTGCAGGGCTGCTGCCATCCACAACTAATGGTTGCTTTATGGACGCGTGATTGCCGTCATCGTCCCATAACCGAATGGACACATGGTGCCAACATGGCTCACATTTCATTCCTATCCAGAACTTTATTCCAAGGTGTTTGATGTCTCTTTTTGTTTTTGTATCCACAAACACTATTGGAAAGCATCTCTTTTTTTTTGTGCTTTATATTTGTTGCCCACAACGGCAGTTTGCACAGATCAGTACTTGGTGAATAGCTCAGTCACTCCAAGTGAGAGTTGCCGGGTTAAAGGGGATTCAGAAGGGCTGTGAACTATTGTTGACTGGGATGTGAAACCTAAAGTGTGGTTTTATGGATCCTAAATTCCCAGCGAGTCATTTTATGTGCCAAGTTTTAATTGGTCTGCACTCCATAGATGAATCACAGCAGTAAAATGGCTTTTATGCTCCAACAATAATTTAATTATAAACAAAGGTAATTCATGCACGTTAGAGATTGCATTTTCCCCCTGTGCTGTTTTAATGATTTAAAATGATAGACAAAGCTAGGGACAGCATGTAAATGACCAAGTTATTGTTTTTTGTTCACTATTTAAAGTATGATGGTCTTTCCCTAGCGATTATTCACTTTTAGGAAAATCTAACAATCATTCTGAGCTTTATTTAGTTATTTTTGTTATGCTCTTAATGACTTTCTCTATAGTAGGTATTAACATTTTGTGTAATTGCCGCGTGTGTTTATCAGGAGCTCCCAAAGCCGTGATTTCCCTCACAGTAGCCAGCTAATCCCTAAACTCTTTGCTTCCGGGCATTACCTTTAAAGGACACCATTACCTCCCTCCTTGTTTATTGTTTCACACAGACATTACACCCAACGCTCTCCTTTATGAGCCCATAGAGCGCTGGTCAAAAGAAGTGCACTAGACTATAAAGGGAACAGGGTGTCATAGGACGCAGCCTAGATAGTGTTTACGTTTTGGTGAAGTGCATGGCTTTGAGCTGTATGCTGATTTATACACAGTATGTGGGCTTTGGAGTCAAGTCACCAGAAGATTGATTAATTTCTATATTGTATGCTATATTTAATGCCTTTCACTGTTATCTTGGCTTTTTTATGGAGTCTACACAAACGGAGCCAACGGAGGTCCGTTTGTGTCTCTCTCTAAGTAGTTCTACGTACAGTACCAGTCAGAAGTTTGGACACACCTACTCATTCAAGGATTTTTCTTTATTTTACTATTTTCTACATTGTAGAATAATAGTGAAGACATCACAACTATGAAATAACACATATAGAATCATGTAGTAACCAAAAAAGTGTTAACCTGTCTAGGAATGGTTCCGCTAGCGGAACCCCTCACCAACAGCCAATGAAATTGCAGGGCCCCAAATACAAATCAACAGTTATCTCATAAATCAAATTTCTCAAACATACAAATATTAGGCACCATTTTAAAGATAAAATTCTCGTCAATCCAGCCACAGTGTCTGATTTAAAAAGTGCTTTACAGCGAAAGCACCACAAACGATTGTTAGGTCACCACCAACTCACAGAAAAACACAGCCATTTTTCCAGCCAAAGAGAGGAGTCACAAAAAGCACAAATAGAGATAAAATGAATCACTAACCTTTGATGATCTTCATCAGATGACACTCATAGGACTTCATGTTACACAAAACATGTATGTTTTGTTTGGTAAAGTTCATATTTATATCCCAAAATCTTAATTTTACATTGGCGTGTTACGTTCATTAGTTCCAAAACATGCAGTGATATTGCAGAGAGCCACATGAATTCACAGAAATACTCATAAAAATGTTGATGAAAATTCAGCTATTATGCATGGAACTTTAGATACACTTCTCCTTAATGCAACCGCTGTGTCAGATTTTGAAAAAGCATAATCTGAGAATGGCGCTCAGAGCCCAAACCAGCCAGAGAAACATCCGCCATGTTGGGTAGTCAACATTATTCATAAATAGCATTATAAATATTCTCTTACCTTTGATCTTCATCAGAATGCACTCCCAGGAATCACAGTTCCACAATAAATGCTTGTTTTGTTCGATAATGTCCATTTATGTCCAATAGCTTCTTTTGTTAGAGCGTTTGGTAAACAAATCCAAAAGCGCGATCTGGTCCATTCGGACGAAACGTTCAAAAAGTTATATTACAGGTCGAAGAAACTTGTCAAACTAAGTATAGAATCAATCTTTAGGATGGTTTTATCATAAAAGTTCAATAATGTTTCAACCGGAGAATTCCATTGTCTGTTGAAAAGCAATGGAACGACAGCTACCTCTCAAGTGAAAGCGCGTGACTGAGAATGAGGCTGTAGTCAGATCCCTTAGTCAAACAGCTCCTATCCAGCCCCCCTTTACATGAGAAGCCTGAAACAAAGTTCTAAAGATGGTTGACATCTAGTGGAAGCCTTAGGAAGTGCAAAATAACCCATATCCCACTGTGTATTCGATAGGGGTGAGTTCAAAAACTACAAACCTCATATTTCCCACTTCCTGTTTGGATTTTTTTCTCAGGTTTTTGCCTGCCATATGAGTTCTGTTATACTCACAGACATCATTCAAACAGTTTTAGACACGTCAGAGTGTTTTCTATCCAATACTAATAATAATATGCATATATTAGCATCTGGGACTGAGTAGGAGGCAGTTCACTCTGGGCAAGCTAGCTAAGTGAAAATGCTGCCCTCTATCCCAAACAAGTTAAACAAATCAAGTAGCCACCCTTTGACTTGACAGCTTTGCACACTCTTGATATTCCTCACAATAACCCATAATGACAACGTGAAAACAGGTTTTTAGACATTTTTGCAAATGTATTAAAACTAAAAAACAGATTCTGTAGTATTCAGACCCTTTGCTATGAGACTCGAAATTGAGCTCTGATTAAACCTGTTTCCATTGATCATCCTTGAAATGTTTCTTCAACTTGGTTGGAGTGCACCTTTGGTAAATTGTGTTGATTGTACATGATTTGGAAAGACACACACCTATCTATTTAACCTGTCTAGGACGGAACCCACCAACGCAACAGCCAGTGAACGTGCAGGGCGCCAAATTCAAAACAACAAAAATCTCATAATTAAAATTCCTCAAGCATAAAAGTATTTTACACCATTTTAAAGATAAAATTCTCGTTAATCCAGCCACAGTGTCTGATTTCAAAAAGGATTTAAGGAGAAAGCACCACAAATTATTGTTAAGTCACCACCACCAAGCCACAGAAAAGACCCGCACAGTCTTCCCAGCCTGGTGCAGGTCTACAATTTTGTTTCTGGTGTCCTTTGACAGCTCTTTGGTCTTGGCCATAGTGGAGTTTGGAGTGTGACTGTTTGAGGTTGTGGACAGGTGTCTTTTATACTGATAACAAGTTCAAACAGGTGCCACTCCTGTAGACTGAGGAACATCTGATTTAAGTGAACTTCTGGTTGGTGGAGTTGACACATGTTAAACCATACTATTCCTTAGGTGCAGCTCACTTAATAAAAACCTCAACATTTCACCACTAACATTTTCCCAGCCTTTGGGTTGATGTGTTAGATTTTTAAGCGCTCCGCATGGTATGTGGACGTTCCCTAGTGGTTAGAGCGTCGGGCCAGTAACTGAAAGGTTGCTAGATCGAATCCCTGTGCTGACAAAGTAAAAATATGTTGTTCTTAACTGACTTGACTAGTTAAAAAAAGGTTAAATTAAATGAAGTACTGTAACTTCCTCTCTCCATCTGGAAGATAGACATGCAGACAGCCACAAATGTGTGCACTGAAAGTTTAAACCCTACTGTCAGTGAGACACTTCACACAAAGTGTGTACTTATGCCCTACTGTCACTACACACTAATCAGGTATTTATGACAGATATCAGAAATGGTCAAATATTTACATTTCACTGAATGTTTACTTGCCTACGTTATTGATCGGGTTTACTGGAATAACATGCGTACACACGGCTATACAGTAAGAAATTAGGCCTGTAAAGAGTAGAACACTTGAATGACAAGTACACATGGCCACTCATCCAGCCCGTTCTTTATACATATTAATGCCCATTTGAGTTTACTTGTCTTGTGTGAGGCTGTAACATTGAGGCATTACCTCAAGTGTGTCAATGCAGAAGTTGGATGGGTCTGTAACGACAGGGGTTCTGGAGAGAATGTGATCAGTTTATTCCAAGTCTGGATAACTGCAGTTTTCAAAGTCATGGCAATTTGCCTTGCCCAGAGTAAAGGTGATTTAAGAGCAATTGGGGTGTAATACTGCTTAAAGCCTGATTTCAACAGTAATTGTTAGCAATTTCAGGTCATTGAGACAAAAGTGACACAATGCCCTCAGATTAAAAATAGATTCTTATACCTGCTGCCAAGTTTTAGGTAAGTTTGAATTTATACAAGTAGGAAAGGCTTTAGTAAGAATATATTTGTGGAATTTTCGATAATGGGGAAAGCATGAGGAAATGTCTGTGGAATTTTAGTTTTTGCAACAAAATTAACACTGCATTTCAGTCATTGTTTCCCTGTCATCAAATCCCCTTGTGTGAATACCTTAACATACAGTGCCTTCCTGAATTATTGGCTCCCTGGGTAAATATGAACAAAAAGGCTATGTAAAATGTATAGTTTCAGCTTGATCTTACACTGGAAATACCATATGAAGCTAACATTTGAGTTAAAATTGTTCAACCCCAAAAAGTTTAGCATCAATGATTTTTTTCCAAAAACATGCATGTCACAATTATTGGCACCCCTGCATTTAGTTCTTTGTGCAGCCTCTCTTTCCTAAGATAACAGCTCTGAGTCATCTCCTATCATGTTTGATGAGGTGGGACAACACAGGAAGGGATTTGAGACCATTCATCCACACAAACTCTTCAGATCCTTCAGTCCTCGCTTGTGGACTCTCCTCTTCAGCTCACCCCAAAGGTTTTCAACAGGGTTTAGGTCAGGGGACTGGGATGGTCATTGCAAAAGCTTGATTCTATGGTCTTTGAACCGTTTTCGTGTGGATTTGGAGATATGCTTTGGATTGTTGTCCTGCTGGAAGATCCAAAGATGACCCAGTTTTAGCCTTCTGGCAGAGGCATTGTCGAATTATAGTGACAATATCATGTTATACAAATCAAAATTATAATTTATATTTGAGATTCTTCAAAGAAGCCACCCTTTACCTTGATGACAGCTTTGCACACTCTTGGCATTCTCGCTGCCAGCTTCATGAGAAATACTTTTCCAGCAGTCTTGAAGGAGTTCCCACATATGCTGAGCACTTGTTGGCTGCTTTTCCTTCACTCTGCGGTCCAACTCATCCCAAACCATCTCAATTGGGTTGAGGTCGGATGATTTTGGAGGCCAGGTCATCTGATGCAGCACTCCATCACTCTCCGTCTTGGTCAAATAGCCCTTAGACAGCCTGGAGGTGTGTTGGGTCATTGTCCTGTTAAAAAAAACTGTGATATTCCCACTAAGCGCAAACCAGATGAGATGGCATATCGCTGCAGAATGTTGTGGTAGATATGCTGGTTAAGTGTGCCTTGAATTCTAAATAAATCAGTCTCACCAGCAAAGCACCATCACACCACCACCTACATGCTTCACGGTGGGAACCACACATTCGGACAGCATCCGTTCACCTACTCACAATGACACAGCGGTTGGAACCAAAAATCAAAAATTTGGACTCATCAGACCAAAGGAGAAATTTCCACCGGTCTGATGTCCATTGCTTTTGTTTCTTGGCCCAAGAAAGCCTGATTCACGCAGTCTCCTCTGAACAGTTGATGTGTCTTACTTGACCTCTGTGAAGCATTTATTTGGGCTGCAATATCTGAGGTGGTTAACTCCTAATGAACTCACCCTCTGCAGCAGAGGAAACTCTGGGTCTTCCTTTCCTGTGGTGGTCCTCACGAGAGCCCTTTTCATCATAGGGCTTGATGGTTTTTGCGACTGCGCTTGAAGAAACTTTCAAAGTTCTTGAAATGTTCCGTATTGACTGACCTTGATGTCTTAAAGTAATGATATGGCCTGTTTCTTTGAGCTGTTCTTGCCATAATATGAACTTGGTGTTTTACCAAATAGGGATATCTTCTATATACCACCCCTGCCTTGACACAACACAACTTATTGGCTCAAATGCATTAAGAAGGAAAGAAATGCCATAAATGAACTTTTAACAAGGCACACCTGTTAATTGAAATGCATTCCAGGTGACTACCTCACGCCAAGAGTGTGCAAAGCTGTCATCAAGGCAAAGGGTGGCTACTTTGAATAATCTCAAATATAAAATATATTTTGATATGTTTAACCCTTTTTGGGTTACTACATGATTCCATGTGTGTTATTTCAAAGTTTGTCTTCACTATTATTCTACAATGTAGAAAATTGTAAAAAATAAAAACTTGAATGAGTAGGGGTGTCCGAACTATTGACTGGTAGTACATCAATTCGATTTTGTTCATAAGAATTTATAGGGGTGCCAATAATTGGCATGTTAGATTCATATGATATTTTGAGTGTAAGATATAAACAACGACATTTTTTTCCCAGCCTTTTTGTTCGTGTTTACCTAGGGTACCAATTATTCATGAGGATTCTGTACATTGTCCAGCATATTTTCCGATATGTCTTAGCCCTCTGTGCGAAGGTTAACACAGAAGCCAGCCGCACCAATGTGTACACCTGGCAACCGTATCAGGGTGGATGAGCCTGGCCCACCACAGGAGTCGCTAGAGTGCGATGGGACAAGGACAACCCTGCCGGCCAAACCCTCCCTTAATCCGGACGATATTGCGCCAATTGTGAGCCGCCTCATGGGTCCCCCGGTCGCGGCCGGCTGCAACACAGCCCGGTAATGAACCCGGATCTGTTGTGACACTGCTAGCACTGCGATGCAGTGCCTTAGACCGCTTCACCACTTGGGAGGCCTTTGAGTTGTTCATTTTATAGTTGTTTATAATTACAGTTGTAGGACCAGGCATGGGGAGTCTCTAGAGTATTAGCTGTGTTTGTTTCATTTAGCTCCTTTTTCGCATGTATTCTTAATATGAACGAATGAGGACAGGGCATTTCTGGTGAGCCAATTTCTCATGTAATTGCTTTTTTGATTGAAGGTAATTAATTATTTTTTGCATGTTACAGAATGTGTTCTGTTTTTATTTTGTTTATTTCCTATGCCATTGTAAATGTTTTGCAGTTATAAAAAATCTTAACAAATCTCTTGATAATAGTAATTTTGCATAATGTTAAGTGGCCTTGACAAGTTTTTGCTTGGTCAAATCTAACCAATTTTTCTCTTCCTCAATCATATTGCAAGAATCCGTTCTCAGATCATTCCCAGAAATTGTGTTACCAGTAGTTATACTATAGATTTAGTATTGTGTGTCACTAACCAGGTTTCCATCCAATTTGTTTATGCACGTAATAATAATAAATGTCATGACAGGCCTGATGGAAACAGCAAATTTGAAGGTAAACTTTCCAAATGTTGAATACGCTAGATAAGGTGATCTTTTTGTCGGTAAAATTAACTATGTGAGGAAAGGCTGTGGAAATGTTGATTATAATATCCATCATTTGGAAGTTAACTTGGTGACATGTTGTGTGGTCCTCCCACTACAACTTCACTGGTGAAAGTGGAAGGTGATGAGCTTTGACAAATAAAAATAATCTTTCTATTTTGTCCATAATAATGTCATGTAAGCTGTACCTGCACTGTATCGGCCAGCTGTTGGCTAGAACACACGTGCCAATACCAGAGTGGGCACATTCGCAATATAATGCAACATTTTCTGTGACAAAAACATCAGTAGAGTTGAAAATGCAACGGAAACTATTTGACTTGTATTTTTTACTCAGTACATGGGAATTTAAATGCAGAAGTTGTGTGCACTGCGTCATCATGCACAGACGTATCAGCAATAGGTCAATTTGATTTCATCTCTGGTGGGAAAATGCTAATATTTTATTTATGCAGATTTTGGAATATTCACATGAAAATCTCATCAATTGGATGGAAACCTAGCTATAGCAACTCCGATGTGTTGCCTTGGGCTTGTCTAGCACTTTCCTGTACAGGAGTAGCCTACGGCACAATCAGTTCTATCTCAATTTCATATTGCTTTCTCAGTGTCCGACTGCCTCAGTCTGTGCATGGCTATCTGGGGAAATGGCATTTGAGACTGGACTAATCTTCTCGTAGCATGTTATCTGATCATGTCAGTGTATTTGTATTCACAACGTGACATTTGCTCACACAATTGGCTTGTGCTAGGTGCACTGGTAATCCACTAGTGTGAGACTGAGTATTCCTGCCGGCCAGCCAACCTCTTTATTTCATCCACACTATCGGGTGAATGGCACTTTGCATGTATTATCAGTTGTGTGTTGATTGGATATGAGTAGAATTAACCGTGCATGAATAGCTAGTGTTTTGAGTTGGGTTATAGTTTGGCCTTGATGACACGGGATGATTAAGTGTCCTTTTAAATGGACACAAATGGATGTTCTTGGGAAAATATTGTATAATGACTCATGGGGTGTGCTGCTACTGAAGCGGGAATGACAGATTCAGACCTTGTCCATTACTGTATCTATCAGTTTCCTTAGAATTAAAATTACTTGAAGTTGCTGGATGTCAGGGCTCAGGTGACAGTCCAGTTGCCTAGGTTTTCCTTTGTGTTGAGCCAGTGTTTAAAGACTGGGCAGGAAACTTAGTTTTAATTCTTTGAACACATCCAGTAAAATATGTTATCGATACCACACCATTCAAAGTGTTAAATACCATCTTATATCCATTCTGCCAACATATTTTCCACTAGCAACATATAGTATCAATTTGAACTAACAACTTGCTTGGCTTTGTTTGAGATGCAGAGCAGGAGAGGTTCAAGAGCAGAACATATACCAAGTCTAGCTGAGAGGTTAAACCTAAATCAGTTCCTGTCCTGATGAATGAAACCTTCACACTGGACACTGGTGGAGCAGCCAATTGATACATTTATGACAGACTGCATCCCCCTTATCAGGCAAAGTGCTATAGATATCAACAAACAGATCAGTGAAATATCCCACAGTAATTGTGAGCTTTGCCATCAAGAGCGTCTCTCTCTCCATAAATAACAGGAGTTGATCCCTGTCTGAGTGAGCGGAGCATATTGGAGAACAGTTACTTATTATTTTGTGGGCTACCAGTGGTGATGGGGCCGACTGTTTTATATCTCTGAGCTAAAGCCTATGCATTTGTTCTGGGAGCTAACATGGGTTTTTAGGTCTCAGGAAAGGGTTTTCACCAAACCAGCTCAGCTTCATATGCAATCCTGGCCTTTTTAGCAAGCAAGTCATTTGAAGTGTTTGTCATGTAATTTTGTCCTGGTGCCTTCTAGCTTTGTTACTGAAAAGATGTGTACCTGAAAGGGTTAATAGTTAATAATATTCTTTGTTATGACACTTTAAACTCCTATAATAAATCATAAATATATATTCCTTCATTTAAAAGATACTATCATTGTTTCTTCATCTAAGTGTGACAAAGAGGATCTTAAAAAATGTGAGCCGATCTTTCATCTCACTCAGATCAATGAGAGATTTCCGATATGTATGAAAAACGGTTGGGCGAAATGATTAACATGGATAGGATATCACAGTTCCTTTTGAACATGATGCCTTCTTTCTTGTCAGTGGAAATATTAGACACTGGAATCACTAGTGTTTTACTCATGGTATTTACTCATCTTAACCAAAGAGATCCCTGACAGGCTTTCTGGGAGCAGACTCATCAATCAAACGTCAGGTTATATTCTACATCCACACAGAAAGCCTTTGAATCCTTCTATAATTATTCACAACATTAATTATGTGTGTTGGTATAACCACTTTGCTTATACTGGGTAATTCCAGCTGAGATGTCCGCACACTATGGCATACCAGGGAACTCCCGCAGATCGTTTTGATGTCAGCTGTCTCGTCTGTACCCCCAAAATGTCCCATTTTCAACCCTCTCCCACAAAACCTCTCTGGGTTCTTTTTTGTCATTGTTTGCTGATGAGATTAACTTTTAGAGTTGCGTTATTTTAGTGTTGTGCTGTGCTCATCTCAGTTTTTATGTGAAATACTTGGCACATTGATACAGATTGTGTGAGACACAGGCTGTCGTAGTGTAGTTATATTTGGATTGATGACATGTCACACTACCTCGCTCTCAAGAATCTAGTGGCTGAGACATATCTCATTGTGTGTAATACATTATGTTGTGATCATAAGGCATCATAAGACTTTTTATATGCATGTATAATACCTTAATGTCTAGTAGTTTAGATTTCTTGTCATGAAATTTCAACTGTTAATACTTTCTACCTATGTTATACAACGTCATAAGAACTGGTTGTTGGGAGAGAAAAAAACCCCTCGAGGCTGTGGCACTTGTCTTTTGGTGACGTCCCTTCAACCCCTTCATACAACCCCACGATCTGTGTTTAAGGAACTGGGCTTTCTCCTCTTAGTATCCTGCAAGTCAGCAGTTTACCAAGGCCAAGAAAGTGCACTTTTGATCTTGAGATGAGCGAGAAAATCAAAGGGAATTATTAATAAAGCATCACAAGAAGGTCTTTAAAGAGTCACTGCCTGCTTTGATGTCAAGTCTTGCAGTTGACGAGGTTCCCGCCAGAGGTTCCCGCCAGCGGTAATCCAGTGACATTGGGCCCTGCGGAGTATTCAACCATCTGAAGTCATCCCTGTTGCCATCAGTTGTGAATGGATTTTTCGATAGAGCACTCTTATGTACTTTCATGATCGTTTTGCTGCACGTTTCTGACCGTTTCAGGAGGGAGGTTGTTGATAAAAGTGTAGTCTCAGTCTCTGAAGTCTTCTGTCAATACATCAAGAGTATTTTTTTATTTAACTAGGCAAGTCAGTTATGAACATTCTTATTTACAATGACGGCCTAGGAACAGTGGTTTAACTGCCTTGTTCGGGGCAGAATTACAGCTTTTTACCCTGTCAACTCAGGGATTCAATCTAGCAACCTTTCGGTTACTAGTCCAATGCTGTAAGCACTAGGCTACCTGCAGCCCCAGTGTATAGGATCCTCATATACACTGCCTGTTAGCAACCACTTTTTGTTTTTGGCAGTATTTGAGGACGAAGGTTAGTCAAACATGAACTCATCTGTTTTCCTTTTCACTTTGACTAGATTGGCCATATTTTAGCCTCATTACATCATTACTCTATGGCAGCTGTAAATGGCAACATGAACACAAATGACCATGTTCGTCATCAAAACGCTGCTCGTACTTAAGCTAGAAGCAGTTTTATATTGAGAATAAAATTATGACCATAAAATTCTTCAACATAATACAAACCAATGACAAGGTTCTGAGTGAGAGGACTAACTAGTGTCTCAAGTGGCCACACATCTCTCCAAAATGTGCACAGTAATTTCAATGCACTTTATGACTTAAAGAAGAGTCTTAAGCTGTAAGGTGCTTTTTTTGAAGTATCCTAGCTGTGCCGTTGAGGAACTAGAGCAAGCACATTTGCAGTTTTGTTTGGAACACCAATCTGCAATCGCACAATTATTGTTGTTTACGTAATTCAAAAACAACCCATTATAAATCGGAATCATTTGAAAGCTTGTTCTATTGCCAACATGACTAGCTAAATTATAAAGAAGGATCTTAGTGTTAGGCTTTCACAAGGCAATTCAGAGAAACAGATTGTAATTTTGTAATCATAGAAAGGATTAGAGTGCATTAAGGTGCGTGTTCGGCGACAAATTTTTCTTCACAATAGACAAACGAGCTCATTCTGTTCAGAACAACCCAGAGTATGACATGTCATCTGGTAACTGTACATTAAACATAGTGATCATAAACGTTGACACTGTATATGACATGAGTTTTATGATATTGAAATGTGATATGCATATTTGGACTCACTGGTGTTTTTGCTTGCTTGTATGACATCAGAAGCAGTATTTATTATAATCTTTAATCTTTCAAAATACATAGTCCTCTTAATTTACTTTTCCCTCACTCAGACAAAACATTTGCAAAAAGTTGCCCCAATGAGAGGGAGGGATGGGGTGCGTGCTGTGCTCAAGTTCAGAACGGTTGTCAGTCAAAACCCATACAGAGCTGTGAAGCACAGAGCCAGCAAACCAGACCAGGGTTTGAAAAGTCAATGAGAGAATAATTTTTTATTTATTCCTTAGTTGTTCATTTTCTCGAACTCTAAAGGCATAACCCAGATTCGAGCCAATGTCTTAAATAGCTGAACATGTTATTACTCCAACCTCGTGAAAGTGACAAACTGATGTTGCCATTGTCGTCAAAAGCAACTTTATATCAAAGGAGTTCCTTTGATTTGACAGACCTGCACATGCGCATTTTGGCGCTAGATGACTGTTTGAACCGATGGCGTGCTACTGCACACGAGTTTACCTGGCCAACGTCTTCTACGAGTGTGGTTGGGGATTTCTATTGGAGAAACAGTTTCTCCATATCTTTATACCTAACCATCTTTGAGTACGTTTTGCAAGACCCTGGGGTATCGGGTTACATATCCACAACCATTGGAGGCTTGGGAGTCCCGCCTTAATTCACTGTCTGGGCTCTGTCAATTTTTGGAGAAGGGGTTTGTCACATGCACGTAGCACTGGAATGCTGATTGTCCCGCATCAAGTCCCATTGTTCTTAGACAAACACAAATGGTTTTATCGAATGAAAAAAAAATGTTTTAAACTATTTGTAGATGTGAACCCAAACTACGTTGTGGTGAATAGGTTGTTCATAGCTATGACATTTAAAAAATTAAATTTACTCTTTTTCATAGGATTTACTATGTTAGTTCATACTAGTACAAAAGTGCATACAACTCTTAGATAAATTATGAATATTTCCAAAAAGCCGAAAATGTAAGCTTTCTAGCAGTGGCATTACTAGGTACTGTTCATCGCCCTCTCATGAAAATGTTATACACGGCCATACACTTAACATTAACATGGAACAGGTGGCTCGATGAGACACGGTGGCATGACTCTCTTCACAGCTTTTTATTTATAGTAAGCCTATTGGCACAAGGTAAACAGATCCTCACTTGTGCTTTCTGAAGACTAAACCCAAAACACAGTTTGTCAAGTAGATTCACTGTATGGATGTGATATTGCTTTTCTGCAGATTATGCCTGTGGAAGGTTTTGTTTGACTGATGTGTTTATTCAGTAACACAACATCCTCTTTTGAAGTCTGTTTTTCACAGTGAGAGATGGAGGAAGCAAGAGTTAAAAACAACTATGAACTGAAAAGAGTTCTTATGCGTTCAGCCAACAGTCTGCAGCCTGCACAGCGTAGCGTGATAGCTGGCTATTTGACCCTACCAGGAGCCGAGGAAAGTCTGTAGAAAATGGATTGGCAACAGCTTACTCTTAAATTGCTCATTCTATGATATTCTGTGGACATAGCTGAGAGGCATTGGAATAATCATGGATAATATTCATGATTATTAATCATGTAAGTCTAGCAATTTGTAAAGATCTTAAAATATTTCAATATTTCAGTCCAAATAGTTTTCAGCTAGTGATTTAACATTAGGAATGTAGCAGTGGATAAGAACTTGTGGCATTGTACATCTAGCTGCCATATTCCACTGTCATACCATCTAGACATGACAAGATTTCCAATAAGGTTTTAGCTTTGACCTAGTCTACTCTTTGTCCTTCAGCAAGTGATCATTCATAGACGGACCATACCACCCTGCGTCCCTCTGCTGGCTTGTCTCAACAGTTAAGTAAGGTTGGATCTTGGTCAATTCTTGGATGGGAGACCAGGTGCAGCTGTCGGCTCTGGGTCCTTCTATTGTCAATATCTGCACCAGCCTCATCACACCCTTATCCCAGTCTCTTCAGTAAAGTCTCTCCCCAGACTCTCCACCCCCGCCTTGTCATTACTCTGTAGATGAGAGCGCAATAGAGGCGCCGCGTGACCCTAGTCTCTCTGACAGACCCCCCGCCACGAACCTAAACGTCATAGGTCATCCAATCTGACCCCAGACACAGCAGGAGCTTAGCCAATCACAGGGCAACACACAAGTCATTAATCCCCCCTCCTTTATGACATCAGTAGGAGGGATGGGAGAAGGGCAACTTCTGCATCATACTGCGCTCTCACATTAGCTACAGAAAAACCTAGCCATAATAACTTTCAACAATGTTGGATGAGAGGAATGCTGAGAAACTATGGATTAAAATGCGGTCAGTCAGTGAACTGCAGTCCAAATATCACAGCAAATTATATTAAGCGAGCGTCACAGTAAACCACTTGGTTAGGATAGTGGATGTTTTGAATGCATCTTTCATCCCTTTGGAGACTGTTGATCCTTTGTTTTACCATTTATGCTTAACAGTGATGGTTCACTCTTCATTCTGTTCAATGTCTAGGAGATTAAGGTCATGTTTTGGATCAAGTTTTTCTTCCCTTTGGAGAATTTTGATAGTTTTTCCTACTCATTCAAGCTCAACTTTGAGGGTCCATTTTGAATGACTGTTTTGTCTAGGACTTCTGAGTGGTATTATGATATCACCCATATTGCTATTGTTATGGATCACATTTCTCTTCTGTTTGGGTAATATAGGCAGTCTTTCTTACCCATCCATGTTTAACTTTGAGGGTTCACTCTTCACATGTTGTTTAGTAGGTTTTGGATCAAGTGTAACTTTCCTTTGATAGTTTTCCATTCTCACTCGTGCTCAACTTTGAGGGTTCACTCTTCACATGTTGTTTAGTAGGTTTTGGATCAAGTGTAACTTTCCTTTGATAGTTTTCCATTCTCACTCGTGCTCAACTTTGAGGTTTGACTTTGAATGTTGCCTGCTGCTGTTGCCTAGTATCAGATCAAGTTTTGTTCCCTATGGAGAATATTGATCGTTTTTCTTAGCGTGGAAGCTGCAGTCTGACTGCTATTCAGTCTGGGTGTTCTGTTATGATTACCATGTCGCACCCCGCAGTGGTTTCATGCACACTGATGTGTCTTCACACCATATGGTGTAGTCTAGCCTGCATGCTTACAGGGGTGTTTGCTTTCAGAAATAGCACCATTTGAGCTGTTTGAGTTTTGCATACTCTGTCTCACAGTATCAGGTGTGACTAAGTAGAATAAACAGGACGCAAGTCTTCAGTTTATTTCTTCAAACACAAACCAGTTAATTTTTTTTTTGTCAGTAGACAAACTTCTGTAAGGGATATAGTCATGACTTCAATGTAAAGTATTGTCACAATTCACAGTAGGCCTAAGTCTACAGTATGTACTTTGAATCTTAAGGGTAATCTGGGAGCGTGATTTGATTTGATTTGATCTCCACAGGTTTTTACCAGGATTTGTCATAGCAGTGTGTCAGTGAACCAGCTAGACCGGACAGTAGACGCCCACTGTGATTTGCTATGCTGTATTTGGTTAGAATTCACATTAGCGTTAACTCATTCCCTTCTTGTAATTAGCGATGTGAACCGCGGTCATGTTAGCCAATGAAATCGTGTCCTGGGTGCACAGGAGCCAGCACAGGGGGCAGACATTCAGCTCTAATTGATGGCAATGGGGAGGGGCTTAGTTAATTTCTGCTGACTAGAAGAACCTTTAAAGACATGTCTTTAAACACTTCTGTCTCATCTCTGACAAAGGGACTTCACTATGTATTTCTTCAACCATAGTTATTTTAGGTATTGTTGAGTATTATTGTTTAGTGCAGTGACATACTGCAGAAGGGGTTTGGAATGAAACGAGTTACAAATTGAATTGTTTGGGTTTTAGTCATGTAATTGTCATGTGTGGTAATTAAGGCTGGGAGATATGGCCTAAAAATCACATCTAGATTTTTTTCCCAAATTTATGGGCAATTCATGATGTTTTCTCGAAATAAGCCTTTTTGTACAATTTAAAGGTCAAATATTCTGCATTTCAAACAGTCAAATCATCTAAGGAATTCAGAGATTGTGAAGTTATACCTAGCATAATCCTTCCACAAATTAATCAAAATAGTTTAACCTGCTTTTTGTTGTTGCAATAGTCAACCATTTACAAAAAAAAATGAAGCTGAAATTGGGATTTTATTTTAGGAATAAGGCCTGTTTTTCTTTTGAAGCCAGGAGGAGGCTAGTGTCAGCTACATTTATGCCTTTACTAGACTATGGGGATATTTTATATATGAATGCTTCCGCTCAGTGTTTGAGATCAGTTGACACACCATGGCACTTTGAGATTTATTTTAAACTGCAAAACCCTTACGCACCCCTGCACTTTCTATACCAGGGTTGGCTGGCCTTCTATAGTCACTCGTAGGCTCAGTCACTGGTATACCTTTATTTACAAAGCCATTTTGGGTTTTACTACCATATTATTTGTGCATTTTTTTTGTTCAGAAATGTGGTGGGTACTCTCTTCGTTCGCTGGACTTTATCCTGCTAACTGTTCCAAATGTCCGAACTGAATTTGGTAAAAGGGCTTTTATGTACTCTGCGCCATCGTCTTGGAACACCTTCCAAAATACTTTTAAACTGGAAGAACTTGTCCCGATTGGTGTTTTTAAATCACTGATGAAGGATTTTGAGGCTGATTCTCTGACCTGTCAAAGTTTTTAAATTTGCTGTTTTATAGTCTTGTGAATTCAATGGTTTTTACTACGTAGATAACTTGTAGTTTTTCATGTTGTCTGTCTGTAATTTTTTTTGTAATGACTTGGTGCTGCCTATCTTGGCCAGGGCGCTCTTGAAAAATAGATTTTAATCTCAATGAACCCTTCCTGGTTAAATAAAGGTTAAATACATTTTTAAAAAGTCACTCATCTTGGTTTCAAGTCTATCTATGAAAATGTCCTTTTTTAACTAGAACCATGCATTATGCACATTTTACTAATAATAACAAACTTTTTGTAGCAGGCATTTAGGATATAGAAAATTAACACCGGTCTCATCAAACTCTCAAGTCCACTTGCTAGTGATTAGCCAGCTAATCCTTATATAAGGAACTGCCAACTTCTGAGAAATAAGGTAGGCCACTTGATTTCAACATCTGAACAAAGTGGACAGGCTAACATGCTTTTCAAACAGTTGGAGACAGACGGGGTGTTTTCATAATTAAACTGTTCAACCTTGTGAACCTTTGCCCCAGTCTGAGGGCCTGAGCGCCCTGGAGCAGGTTTTTATCAAGGACCACTCTGTACTTTGCACTGTTCATCTTTTCCTGAATCCTGACTAGTCTCCCAGTCCCTGCTGCTGAAAATCATCCCCACAGCATGACACTGCCACAACCATGCTTCACCGTAAGGATGGTGCCAGGTTTTCTCCAGACGTGACACTTGGCATTCAGGCCAGAGAGTTCAATCTTGGTTTCATCAGACCAGAGAATATTGTTTATCATGGTCTTGAGTGCCTAAAGGAAACTCCAAGCGGGCTGTCATGTGCCTTTTACTGAGGAGTGTCTTCCGTCTGGCTCTTTTACCATAAAGGCCTGATTGGTGGAGTGCTGCAGAGATGGTTGTCCTTCTGGAAGGTTCTCCCATCTCCACAGAGGAACTCTGGAGCTCTGTCAGAGTGCCCATCAGGTTCTTGGTCACCTCCCTGACTTCTCCCCCGTTTGCTCAGTTTGGTCGGGCAGTCAGCTCTAGGAAGAGTCTTGGTGGTTCCAAACTTCTTCCATTTAAGAATGATGGAGGCCACTGTTCTTGGGGATCTTCAATGCTGCAGACATTTTTTGGTACCCTTTCCCAGATCTTTTCCTCGACACAATCCTGTCTCGGAGCTCTACGGACAATTCCTTCGACCTCATTGCATGGTTTTTGCTCTGACATGCACTGTCAACTGTTGGACCTTATATAGACAGGTGTATGCCTTTCCAAATCATGTCCAATCAATTGAATGTACCACAGGTTGACTCCATATTGTAGAAACATCTCAAGGATGATCAATGGAAACAGGAAGCTCCTGAGCTCATTATCAAATATCATGGCAAAGATTCTGAATACTTATATAAAGTTTATTTATTTTTTTTTTTTAACTGTTTTTGCTTTGTCATTATGGGGTATTGTGTGTAGATTGAGGAACATTTTATTTAATCCATTTTAGAATAAGGCTGCAATGTAACAAAATGTGGAAAAAGTAAAGGGGTCTGAATACATTCCGAATGCACTGTAAATGGGAAGGTGCACACAGCACAGAGGTGTGAAGGTGAGACCAAAAATACAACATGACAACAAGAGGACATAAACGCTCATGAAAAAAAAAACTTGATTCTTGATTCCTTACAGGAATTTGGAATATCGCGCAAAAACATTAATTCGATATATCACCCAGCTCTAGTGGTAGTGGAAATTCTTGTTGTTCGGAATCTGGAAGCAATTGAATGGAAATGCCAATCGAGTCGACGCCACATGCTGTAAGTGCTCTTGAGATTAGTGCAAAAGTCCTTTATGTATGTACACCTCAGTGCAGTTCCACAGTCGCAATTCAAATGTATTCTGTTCACTTGCTCTGTGTAGTTACAGGCTGGTTTAGTTAGTAAACACATTCACCGCAGCAGTCCCTATCCAGCCATTGACCATATCAGGAAATGACAGCACCTCTTCACTGTAAATGCTCCCCTCTGCTGGTATATTAATACTATTGCATTTCCCCAAGTGCACACTGCATAGCTTGGTGTGCATTTTTGGGCAACCTCTTAACCTTTATTGCATTTATAACACATTGAGGCCTGATTTTAAAGGTGCAGTATTCAAACTGTGCATAATGATGAATACACTACTTTTATAATATATACAGATGTGGATATTTAAAGGGAATCGAGGCAGTTTCTGTCCAGTAAAGGGTATGATTTCTGTGGATTCAGCAGCCTGTAAACATATTCCGATCCATCTCAATTGATGAATGAAACATTCACATTTACGCAAATGCTTATTCTACATTTTTTCACATTGATTGACAGGTACAGTAAATACAAAGCTGGCATGGATCAACGTGCTTAATCCGCTCGGGTGGCCAATCAATTAAAGTATTGTTGTTGATCTTTCCCCCGTTGCAGGGACTGCTACGGTACAGTACAAACCCCGGTTGGAGTTTACTGTAGCTTATGTCATTGGTTTCCTGAGAAAAATATTTGTTTATGCTTGTAAGGGTCAAGCAATTAGCCATTTTTCCTCTTCTGAGGCACAGTAATTCTGTGATTTGCATATGGCCTCTGACGAGAGTGTGAATTGGTTCATTATTAACTTTGTGAACCAGTGCTTTTTATCTCGAGGGACTCAGAAACTGGGTCAGCGTCTGGAGCCAAGAAAGTGAAGTTATGCTTTGGGAGTGGATGAATGGACACTCAGACAGGGTGGTATGTCTGCATCCGTGCGCAGGTCATGGCTTTTATTGATATTTTATTTAAATGACAATGACAAATAATGCACATCCCATTTAAGTGGCCGAGGTAGCTAATAAAATAACTGATCCATCGGCTAGTCACACTGTCTGAATGTCAATCTATGACCTCTATGTAGGTCTGTCAATACAAAAGCATCCATTTAACATCCTAGTGTTTTCAGGTTGTATGTCATGCTGTTTATCAAAGATACTGTGTCAACATTTAATATATTTTGTCCTAATCTTTTTTCCTTTATTTTTTATTTACAGAAGGAGCTGAGTCTTCCAAGGAGGGGAAGTTTGTAAGTTTGAACTGGTTCTTATATTAAACGTGCAGTATTTTTGTGCAGCTCTTGCAACCTGCATACAGTGTGTGTGTGTGTTATCCATGGAGCCAAAGAAGGGAATCCTGTTCTATAGTAAAATGTTTCATTCTCATGCACCTATTTTCTGATAATCTAGATGTTTCATTTAAACAAGTAAATTAATCAGAATAAAGTCTCAATTAGAAGCAAAGCTTTTATTTAAATAGCTGACTAAGCCAACCTCATCGGACCCTCGAACTAAATTGCATTTGTAGGTACAATATTTGTAACATAACCAACCAGTGCAAAATTGGTTTCAGTACAGTGATATGTACCCTGCAGTCTATTGGCCTTTGTGAACTGATTCTAATAGAATAAGATGCATGCATCTCACTGACCCCTAGACCATTACATTGTTGAAAGATCTTCATGGGAAAAAATGACTGAAGTAATCTCCTCTATAGGGTTGATCAATAGTATAATACACTGTTTATAGACACTAGGGTTTATACATGTTATATACACTATAACAGGTATTATAATTCCCAAACCCCCAGGGGTACGTGCAATTTAGTTGGGGTTATGCCAAATAAAAAGTGTGAATTTTTATTGATTTTTATAAATACATAATCTTTTCAAACAGACATTTATATTTTCCAAAGGGGCTATACTTTTGGGTGAGGTTTTTTTCTCAGCTGAAAAGCCTTGTTTCTGAATAGCCTCGCCCATAATAAAATTAAATCTAGTGTTCAGCAAAATAACAACACAATGTCAAATACGGGTAGCCTATGCAAATAATTAACATCCAATCACATTAACCGTTACTCTCTCGCGGGAATTCCACTAACGGTCCTTAAGTAGCCAAATGTAGCTGAAAATGCTCGAAAATGTAGAATTGGTTAAAAAAAAAGTAAGACACATACCAGCTCTATTGGTAGTACTGCTACTACCAGCAGTACTACACCTGCACCTGTCGACGACACAAGTTGTTCTGCTGCCACGAGCACATCCAATGCTAGCATCAGTAATTCTACATTTTTTGTTAGCCCAGCTATCATGGACACTGACAGTTGTGAATCCGAAGAGCTACTTCCCCCTTACCCGGGAAAGCACCGAACAACAGACAGAGACATTGGAACATCGAAGAGGCGCAAATATGAGAGCTAAATTGATTTGGGGTTCACTTATATTGGGAGTAGTGCCTTTCCTCAGCCACGGTGTGTTATATGTGCAAAAGTACTATCTCACAACTTGCTGAGACCTTCACTCTTGCACAGACATTTAGAAACAAAACATGCCCTTTTTGTGTGAGAATTCAGTTGACTTTTGAGTAGTAAGACATGTATAAAAGCAACAGATACCATTAATAAGAAGGGGCTAGAAGCTTCTTATATGGTGAGCTCCCGAGCCCCATACTATTGTGGAGGACTTCTTCCTGGTGCCGCAGATATGGCTGGGACAATGCTGGGGGAAAAGGCAAAAAAAAACTATACAGACAATGTCTTCATCAAACAGCACTGTTTCACGACGCAGCAGTGACATGGCAGGATACGTTTTGAAACCATTACTGCGTCGCATACAAGCCAGTGAATTCTATGCGTTACAGCTGGATGAGTCAACAGATGTGGCGGGCCTGGCACAGCTCCTGGTATATGTCTGTTACGTTTATGGGTGGTCATCTAAGGAAGACATCCTCTTCTGGAAACCAGGACATCATGAGAGGATCTTTTTAAAGTACTGGACAGCTTTGTGACATCAAATGGACTTTGGTGGTCAAGATGTGTTGGTATCTGTAGTGATGGTGCAAAAGCCATGACAGGAAGACATAGTAGAGTGATAACGCGCGTGCCAGCAGTTGCTCCCGACGCCACTTGGGTACACTGCAGCATCCACCGAGAGGCTCTTGCTGCCAAGGGAATGCCTGACAGCTTGAAAGACGTTTTGGACACTACAGTGAAAATGGTTCATTTTGTTAAAGCAAGACCCCTGAACTCTCGTGTATTTTCTGCGTTATGCAATGATATGGGCAGCGACCATGTAACGCTTTTGCAACGTACAGAATTGCGCTGGTTATCAAGGGGCAAAGTTTTGACACATTTAAAAAAAAAAATTAGAGTAGCTTATGTCCTTTACTGACCATCATTTTCTGACTGCTAGCATGACGACGAGTTTCACACAACTGGCCTATCTGGGTGATGTTTTTTCCTCACCGGAATGATCTGAATTTAGGATTACAGGGACTCGCCTCAGCTATATTCAATGTGCGGGTCAAAATTGAGGCTATGATTAAGAAGTTGGAGCTCTTTTCTGTCTGCATTAACATGGACAACACACAGGCCTTTCCATCATTGTATGTTTTTTGTGTGCAAATGAACGCTTCCGGACAATGTCAAATGTGATATAGCAAAGCATCAGGGTGAGCTGTGTGCGCAATTACGCAGGTACTTTCCCGAAACGAATTACACAAACTGGATTCGTTATCCCTTTCATACCCTGCCTTCAGTCCACTTACCAATATCTGAACAAAAGAGCCACATCGAAATTGCAACAAGCGGATCTGTGAAAATTGAATTAAATCAGAAGCCACTGCCAGATTTATGGGCTCAGAATAGGGTTGCGCTGTTAAGACACTGATGCCCTTTGCAACCATGTACCTATGTGAGAGTGGATTCTCGGCCCTCACTAGCATAAAAACTAAATACAGGCACAGACTGCGTGGAAAATGATTTTAGACTGAGACTCTCCAATACAACCCAACATTGCAGAGTTATGTGCATCCTTTCAAGCACACCCTTCTCAATAACCAGTGGGGAGTTATTCACAATTTTTTTATGAACAAATAAGGTTCAATATGTAAGATGGCTGAATAAAGGGCAAAATTATTGATTATATTATTTGTGCCCTGGTCCTATAAGAGTCTCACTTCCCACGAGCCGGGTTGTGACACTCGCACTCATTCTTATTTTTAATAAATGTATTGAATAGTGTGTGTGTGTGTGTGTGTGTGTGTGTTTTGCACGCTTACAATGATGTCAAAACACAACATTTGAGAGTGTGCTGACTCTGGTGCTAGAGGGGGTACGCAGCTGAAGGTTGAATGTTTGAAGGGGTACGGGACTATGAAAAGTTTGGGAACAACTGCACTATAGAATAGGGTCTATAGACGCTAGAGGGGCTAGAGAGACGCTCAAGGGGATATTATGGTGTCTGTTGGAGGTGATGCATGTGCCTTAGATGGCACATGTTTAATTAATTACTGAAAATATTGTGACCTTTTGGTAGAGAGGCAGGCCTTAACCACACGATATATGGAGTAGGATGAATCTGCCCCTTAGTGTTTCCTCCCCCTAATGGTTACGGTAAGGAGTCAAGCAGGATAAGCTGAAGCTAGATCTGTGCCTGAGGGCAACTTTTACCTGGAGATTGTCCCTGAAAGGGATCCAGATAGGATTAAGTCAGGTGCTCTGTCTGCCTGCCTCAGGCTAGGGCAAAGAAACAGCAGGAGCACTATAGGATTACAGGTGAATGGTGTTGACTGTATTTGCAACAGGACCTGATCTGGTTACGAATGCCGATAAAGCCTCAATATAAAGTGGGATTTGAAAACACAAAAGGCGTCACCCAGCTATTTGTTTCATTTATGAATATCACAGTCCAACAGGTTTAGTCCTTCTCAGCTAAAGGCATCCTGTGTATTTCATGCCTATTCTGATGGGCTTGTGTGGCAGGTTTCAGTGTGACATGGATTATGATGGGGGAATGATTTGACTGCAGAGGGGAGACAAGGAGATGATCCACCAATATGTGTCAGGGGACCGCTTTCGAAAGCGCACGCAGTGTCTTTGGACCCAAGGGGCCTCTATTGCCTCTGGTGTCCATGGTGATTGGCTTTGACATCATATTGGCCTCTTTTTTTTCCCTTAATGTTGTATTGAAGAATGTCAGCGTTGTCCCATTTATGGAACATCTGGCATTTGTTGGGTGATAAAATGTACGTTACTGAATAAGATGGTCTACCTTTAATCGATGCTTGAGTTGAACCCTTGGCTAAAATGTATTTTCTATTCCTGTCTGACTTCGAGAAATACTTGAAAATGTTATGAGTTGATGCACTCAAACAAAGCTAGGATTCAATCTCAATGGAAAGTGAGGAAGGGCATTTCAACACTTCCTTGTTGTGGTGGTTTTGATTTATAGGTTTGATTCCTAAAAGAGACGTCAATGTATCACTTAGACGAAAGTCTGACTTGCAGTGCATTCGGAAAGTATTCAGACCCCTTCCCTTTTTCCAAATTTTCTTACATTACAGCCTTACTCTAAAAAGTTATAAATAAATAAAAATTCCTCAACAATCTACACGCAATACCCTATAATGACAAAGTGAAAAACAGGTTTTTAGAAATGTTCGCAAATTTACTCAAATAAAAAACATATACCTTATTTACATAAGTATTCAGACCCTTTGCAATGAGACTCGAAATTGAGCTCAGGTTAATCCTGTTTCCATTGATCATCCTTGATGTTTCTTCAACTTGATTTGATTCCACCTGTGGTAAATTCAATTGATTTGACCAGATTTGGAAAGGTGTGTCAGTGCATGTCAGAGCAAAAACCAAGCCATGAAGTCAAAGGAATTGTTCGTAGAGCTCTGAGACAGGATTGTGACGAGGCACAGATCTGGAGAAGTGTACCAAAATAATTGTCGCATTGAAGGTCCCCAGGAACACAGTGGCCTCCGTCATTCTTAAATGGAAGAAGTTTTGAACCACCGAAGCCTCATCCTAGAGCGGGCCGCTTGGCCAAACTGAGCAATCGGGGGAGGTCAGGGAGGTGACCAGGAACCCAATGGTCACTCATCAGAGTTCCAGAGTTCGTCTGTGGAGATGGTTGTCCTTCTGGAATGTTCTCCCATCTCTGCAGCACACACCAATTTGGCCTTTATGTTAGTGGCCAGATAGAAGGCACTCTTCAGTAAAAGAGTTTGCAAAAATGCACCTAAAGGACTCTGACCATGATAAACAAGATTCTCTGTTCTGATGAAACCAAGATTGAACGCTTCGGTCTAAATGCGAAGCGTCACGTCTGGAGGAAACCTGGCATCATCCCTACGGTGAAGCATGGTGGTGGCAGCAACATTCTGTTGGGGTGTTTTTCAGCGACAGGGACTTGGAGTCAAGTCAGGATCGATGGAAAGATGATTGGCGAAAAGTACAGAGATTCTTGATGAACACCTGCTCCAGAGCTCTCAGGACCTAAGACTGGGGTGAAGGTTCACCTTCCAAGAGGATCGGCAGAGAAGAATGGGAGAAATTCCCCAAGGACAAGTGTTCCATGCTTGTACCAAAGAAGACTCGAGGCAGTAATTGCTGCCAAAGGTGCTTTAACAAAGTAGAGTAAAGGGTCTGTATACTTATGTAAATGTGATATTTCCAGGGGGGTTTAAATATAAATTTGCAAACATTTCTTCACCTGTTTTTGCTCTGTCATTATGGGGCATTGTGTATAGATTGAGGGGGGAAAACTATGTATTCAATTTTAGAATAAGGCTGTAACGTAACAAAATTTGGAAAAAGTCAAGGGGTCTGAATACTTTCCAAATACACTATGTGTTCGTAGCTCCAGTTTGTGTTAAGCCCATTGAGAGTAGTGCGCTGGGTAATGTTACAGCCATTGGCCCGGTTTACTTCTGTGTCTAGAGTTTCGGAAAACACTTCAGTGTCATTTGACAACTGGCTACTTCACAAACTCCTGGGTGCTTGGGTCAACTACTGCCCCGCTATCCTCTCTCCCATTCTTTGTATTCGTAGGCAGCCACTTCCTGTATTTGTTCCATACAGCAAATATAGGCCAGCTACACCTATTTGTTAAAGGTACAATGGAGAGAAAGTAGGGTAGAGCAACACAGAAAATCTGAGGGGGAAGATCAATATCACTTTACTCTTTTGGAGTTAAAAATGAGAGCGTGTATTTCAATAATGCTTTATTGATGCATATGTCCAGCATTAACAAATAGTATTTCAATAAATCTCGTTGGTGATTTATGACATGTCCAATATGACAAATCTATCATGTGTATGGTTGTCTGTCTCCAGTCATCGGTTGTGTTGACAGCGTCTCTGTGGGGGCCAGAACACAGCCGAGAATGAACACCTGACAAAAGCAAAGTTCATCAACTCAGCAGAACAATCAGATGGCTGTTTGAGAATAACAGTGACTCATGTTCATTGGACATGGAAGAAATGTGATACTTACTGTAAGAGAGCCACGGAGAAGAGGTGAAAAAGAGGAGCACAGACATTCCAATTAACTGAAGTAGAAGAAAGCAAAAACTATATTCCCGGATGGAATATTGCTGTCATTTCATTTAAACATGTTTTAAGACAAGTGAATGTATTTTGTCCTTTTTCCTTTTGCCCCTTTCTGTTTTTCTGCATCTATATCAATTAGAGGTCAACCAATTAAATGTTTCAACGCCGATACCGATTAATTGGCCTTATTTATTTTTAATAATGACAATTACAACAATACTGAATGAACAATGAACACTTTTATTTTAACTTAATATAATACATCAATAAAATCAATTTAGCCTCAAATAAATATTGAAACATGATTCATTTGTTTTAAATAATGCAAAAACAAAGTGTTGGAGAAGAAAGTAAAAGTGCAATATGTGCTATGTAAGAAAGCTAACGTTTAAGTTCCTTGCTCAGAACATGAGAACATTTGAAAGCTGGTGGTTCCTTTTAACATGAGTCTTCAATATTCCCAGGTAAGAAGTTTTAGGTTGTAGTTATTATAGGAATTATAGGACTATTTCTCTCTATACCATTTGTATTACACATACCTTTGACTATTGGATGTTCTTATAGGCATTTTAGTATTGCCAGTGTAACAGTATAGCTTCCATTCCTCTCCTCGCCGCTACCTGGGCTCGAACCAGGAACACATTGACAACAGCCACCCTCAAAACATCGTTACCCATCGCTCCACAAAAGCTGCAAGGGGAACAACTACTTCAAGGTCTCAGAGCTAGTGATGTCACCGATTGAAGCGCTATTAGCGTGCACCCCGCTAACTAGCTTGACATTTCACATCGGTTACACCAGCCTCATCTCGGGAGTTGATAGGCTTGAAGTCATAAACAGCTTAAAGCACAGCGAAGAGCTGCTGGCAAATGCACGAAAGTGCTGTTTGAATGAATGCTTACGAGCCTGCTGCTGCCTACCATCGCTCAGACTGCTCTATCAAATATCAAATCATAGACTTAAGAAATGGTCTTCACACAGTTCGCAACCAACCAGGCGGCCCAAACTGCTGCATATACTCTGACTCTGCTTGCACTGAACGCAAGAGAAGTGACACAATTTCCCTAGTTAAAATAAATGTTAGCAGGCAATATTAACTACATTTGCAGGTTCAAAAATATAAACTTGTTTATTGATTTTAAAGAAAGGCATTGATGTTTATAGTTAAGTTCACATTGGTGCAACGACAGTACTTTTTTGCGAATGCGCTTGTTAAATCATCACCCGTTTGGTGACGTAGGCGGTGATTCGATGATAAATTAACAGGCACCACATCGATTATATGCAACTCAGGACAAGCTAGATAAACTGGTAATATCATCAACCATGTGTAGTTAACTAGTGATTATGTTAAGATTGATTGTTTTTTTTTTATAAGGTAAGTTTAATGCTAGCTAGCAACTTACCTTGGCTTCTTGCTGCACTCCTGTAACAGGTAGTCAGCCTGCCACGCAATGTCCTCTTGGAGTGCAATGTAATCGGCCACAATCGGTGTCCAAAAATACAGATTGTTATAAACTCGAAATCGGCCCTAATTAATCGGCCATTCCGATTAATCGGTCGACCTCTAATATCAATGGTGTATGTTTGCTCATATGTTGTTCATTGTCTTTTTTGTGAACCTGTTAATTTCCTCCATGTAATCAACTGTCACCCAAAGTGTCAGTTACTTCCAAAAGAGCCATGATCTAAACTCTGAATAAACCAGATTGTTCATTTGAGTAAGTGTTCAGGCTGCAGTTGTAGAGTCGCTATGTTATGTTGCTACGCTACAAAATGAATGAGTGGATCTTGGCGTGGCTGTTGGTTTGAGGTATGCCTGCCCTAGTTCTAATGTACTAGAGGTACATACCTTGTCATGTCCCAGTTACTGCCTGCTCTCCCCGCCTGCCTGCTCTACTGCTGCAGTCGATGCAATGCTCAGTCATCTACAAAAGCGCTTTTTTCCTAAAACCTGGCTCCCAGTAATAAACAATTGATAGGTTTTCTGAAGAGAGGCAACATTAGTGCATTATCTGTCTGTCTGCTTCACTCTGCACTCTGTGATAGGCTGTTTGGAAGGAGTCCTGGAAACAGTTGACTGCACTGTTGGCCGGCACTTTTTCCACTCTTCAATCTATATTGAATGTGCTTCCAGAGAAACATTTGAGACTACAGACTGCTTGACTGCATAGCCTGTAGCCTATATACAGTACATTAATGTATTTCACAGCTATTTAAAGACCCAATTCCCTGTGTACTTTGATGTGACTGAAAGTCTCTCCTTGGCTGTTTTCTAATTGATCCTCCAGTATATTATCATCATGATAGACTATCAATAATGTAGTTATTGACTCGACGTATGTTATGTAGAGTACACCGTGATTATTTAGCAATATATATTGTACAACAGTAAAAGGCAGATGATGCACGTCAGGGTGTGTTTTATCGGTGAATAAGCACTTGCCCCAGAGGTGTACTAAAGCACTGCAGGGGTGGTGGGGGGCAGGAGGATGAGGGTAGTGGGGGATCTTCCCACTATATTATTAGCCTTCTGAGGCATGCTCTTGCGCCTTCCCCCAAAATGACTGCTCATTTCTTCCATTGCTTTATTCTGGATGTTGGAAATCCACAGGTAGGAATGACAAATGTAGGGTGCACATTTTCTAGTATGACATGGTTTTGAATGGAGGAGATATGGAAATGAATGTAGCCCTGCAGTGACATTGTGTGCTGTGAGGACACCCTGCGATGTCAGGACCAGTCATGATGACGTGATGGAAAGGATAGACTGCATAGAGGATGAGAAGGATGGACAGCATACTGTATAGCATGGCAAGAAGGATAGACAGAATATAGGATGAATACATTCTGAGCTATGTTGCTGTAGTGAATCACCAGTCAGTGGAAGAAAGGGGTGGAGGAGACACGAATGAGTGAGCGTGAGCTTTTGCAAAGTAGAGGGGAGGGTGTGTGTGAAGGGAGGGGAAAAGGGGGTATTGTGCTGCCTCTGTGCTCCCCCACCCTCCCTGCCACCTCAGGCTGACGATCTCCTCTGACAACCACAAGGTGGAACGTGGTGGAAGGACCCGAAACAAGCTGCAGTGTTGTTGCCGTTTCCCCTCTTCTTTCCCCTCCTCCCCCTCATTTTGTTGTTGGAGGAGAGGGTTAGGCTAGCCCCATTCCTCTATGGGGGTGACTGGCTCTGGCTCTTTGTCAGTTCAGTGCAGGGTAGAGGATAAGCGGGGTGGCTCTGTGGCTGAGTGGTGTGAATATATCATGTGCACAATAGAGCGGGCGAGCACAGTTCAGCCATGAAAGCCCAGCGGGAGAGGCTGAGGATTCCAGGACTGACATTGGAGTGAGTATTTTTTCTTTCTTTTCTGCTCCACACTGCAGCAGACAGCTTCATTGGCCCCTGCTGCTGCACCTTTTGTTGTTGTTATTTCTCTGTAGCTACAACAAGCGTTGTGGAGCGTTTAGCATTATGCAGCATTGCCACATACAGCTTCAGTACTGTAGCAGCGTACGCAGCAGGATGTGTGATGTCAAATCCTCTGCATTGATTTAGCGACAGGGACTGTGTGTGTGCGTGTCGAGCAGAGGACTGCCGCACAACCTCTGTTTGGTTGTGACGACACACTGACACACACAAACACACTCAGACATACTCACATATACCGAAACACGCCACTAAATCATTGTGACAGTGTGACTATTAAATGGCATGCATTTGTGAGGCATGATCGTTAAGTTGATTGGCAGTAGAGTAGTCTTATACCCAAGGCCTTGTTGGCTAATGGCTCCTGCCTACTACCAGTCACAGTAATCTGCTCAGCAGACAACACAGGCTCTGTTATGGCCCTGTTGTTTTCCTATTGCACATCACACAGATTAGTTCTTAGTGTAATGACCCATGAAGGCGGTGGCTCTCTGGTCACCAAGGCACATGTTTGTTTGCGTCCTCCGAGGCTTAAGCAAGTGCAGGTATTGCTCTGTAGGCATATACGTTGCCTACTCATTTAATTTAGATCCAGTTCAGTGTCATTACTGACAGGAAAGTCTATATGGTTTGATTTTCAATTCATCAGCTCTATGGAACAATACCAGTGTTTAATCATGGACAACTGATACTGTTGAGATACTATTATTTTCTAATCATTATAGATTGTGTCTACTAACTGCTATGATAGCAGGCAAAAGTCTGTCAGATTTTTCTATTTGGATAACTCAGTTAACACTGGTTTGGAGGGCTAAAATATATCTATCACATGTAAAGTGAAGACCTTTAACAAGTGAGCTTTCTTTCCTTGCCAGTGAAGTTACTGTAAAGGAGTAGAATCAAATCACATTTTATTTGTCACATGCGTCAAATACAACAGGTGTAGAACTTACCGTGAAATGCTTACATACAAGCCCTTAACCAACAGTGCAGTTCAAGAAATAGAGTTAATAAAATATTTTGTAAATCAACTAAATCTAATCAATGAAAAAGTAACACAAGAAGGCCTACGTTACATGATTTGCCTTCTCATAGCATTTATGAATTCCTCCGATTTCAAGGAGGAGTTGGTTTCATTGTGTACCTGTTTCAGGTTTCACTCTCCACCTGTGTGGATAGTTTGGACCCTTTCTATTATAATCGCTTAAACCAATCAAACCTCAAAGACCAAACCGTTTCTAATCCTCTAAGAAGTTAAACCTGTGTTGTGTGGGTAGACAAGTACCTTGGTAACCTATTTCCAGAACACCATTTTGTTTCATTTCAAAGGGGACCATTTGTTATGCTGTGCTGCTGTGATAAATGTATGTCAGCTAGCTAGGAGAACAGGGTATGTGTCTGCATACATCAGCCCAAATCCCCTCAGGCCTTCTAAGTCAGAGTAACCATTGTCCTGTGCAAATTTAGTGTGCTAAAGGAATCACTATTTACAAAACTTACATTTAACTTCCAGCCTCACGCCCCGAAGCTTGAGCCCGACACCCACAAGTCCTTGCAGCCCGCTCAGCCCGCTGCACGCGTTTCATTTTTGGAGGTAAGCGTTACAAGCTCTTTTTCGACCATCAAGGCCATTTTGTTTTTTGGGGTTGAGGAACAAATCGTGCTGGATTGTGAATGGTTGATTCGAAATTGCATGCAATCATCTCTTTATTCTGACAGAAGTCTGTTTTTGGATTTCTCTCTGAAATATGCTGCTTTTGGAGCAGCTTTGATGGAAGACACAGTGCTTATATGTGACCCACCACCTGGATTTGGTCCCATGTAGCAAAATTTAAAATGGTGTTTTAAAAAAAAAAAAATTACATTGGATGAAAGTAGAGGCTGAGCTAGAAAATGGTATATCATACACTACAGTTGAGGAACAATGGGAAAGTAATTCTGCTTTGAAAGTTAAACTTGAAACTCCACATTTGAGAAAATGGCCCGTGAATGTTTTGGTACACCTACTGGAGAGCTCTTCTTTGTCTCCACCCATTCAGCGTCGGTCACAGTGTAAGGAAACAACCAAAGATTTCAAGAATAAAAGTGGTGAAATGAGTAAATAAAAGTGGTAGTAAATATACACTTGATCTAGCCCTTGGCCTATATCCTAATCTGACTATGATGCAGGTCATGTGGTTCTTCACATTTACCGTCTCATTAAACACACACTATATCAAATAAAATCCAAGTGTGTTTCTCACATGCACAGGATACAGAAGCTGTTAACGGTAACAGTTACATTGTAGTGGTTGCTTGCATAGTGGAGTCTTTTGTTTAGACGTAGCTAGCTAGCTACAGTCACCCAACTCAGAATTCCAGCTTGGGAACTCTGACTCTTTCTATAGCTTCGACTTTCCGACCTGAAGATAACTGACGTCATTATTTGACCCTGTTTTTTTCCAGAATTACCAGTTGTTTTGAACGAGTGTGTGGGGTGTGTACTTTTTCAGAAAGGCACTGCATGTTCGAGCCATGGGCAATTGGACATTCCCCAAACGTTATAATAAGATTACCTTACCATCGCATGATATGGCCTGTTAATGACTTTGCCACAGGCAGCAGGTAGCCTAGCAGTTAAGAGCGTTTGGCCATTAACCGAAAGGTCGCTGGTTCAAATCCCTGAACCAACCAGGTGAAGAATTTGCAAAGCAGTTAACCATAATTGTTCCTGTAAGTCGCTCTGGATAAGAGCGTCTGCTAATTGGCTAAAATGTAAATGATAGGTAAACAAAGGAACAGGAAAATAGCCTAAGCTTCACATGGATTCAGCATCAAGGACATCGATCGGAATTCCCACATTTTGACAGTTATGTCCAACAGATGAAAGTGAAAGATGCAGTTTTTTTTTTACAAGATGATAAAACAATAAGCAGTCTATTGTTAAATAGTTTGTTCCTAAACAGACTTCCTATCGTCACTGACACTTTTCATTCAATGTGCATCGCTTAAGCAAGCCAAACTTTTCACAGAAGCTTCATGGACAAAAACAATGTCCAATGTAAAGAAACAACGGGAATGTCTGACTGTTTTGCTTCTTGTGATATAATTTTTTTATAAAACATTTTATAGATTCCACTCCATGGTGAATGAAGTTTCTGATGAACTCCACCCAACGATTACATCGTTTCACCCATGGTCAATACTTCTAAAATGTAAATTCTGAAATGCTTACCTTGTACCTAAGTTTGTCCTCGGTAGTTGCGTGCCTTTCTTTGTTTGCTGAAATCCATACTTCAACAAGATGGCATCTCAGCGCAGATGCGCATATGCCAATTGAATCTCAACAAGGAAATTGTATTTGATTATTGATTATCTGTAGTGGAGTTTAGTCAGCTATTGATTAGGCTACTGTGTGCCTCCGCTGGAAAAATTTATACCCTAACCAATTGCATTACTACTAAGACCAGCTTTTGGAAAATATCAGAGCGCTGGCTTTATCAAGTCGAAATTCCCAAAGAGTGTGTGTTTGACACTAGAGCTGGCTTTAACGCCAGCTGAAAATAGAGCCCCATGTATATCACTAGTTGGCTGTACCTGGGCCAAAATTTGGGTATTTCTCAGCCTATACTGTAGCTTGGCCTCAATCTTCTTTTTAAATGATAAGCCTACATGTTTTCGTGATACAAATAGAATCACAATGCATGTCGTATCGGCACCCAAGTATCACGATATAATCATATCATAAGGTCCCTGGCAATCCCCAGCCCTAGTCAATAGCAGAATTTACTCTTATAGAAACTACCCAGTCTGTGAGCCCGTGCTTCACACTACTATGGCTGATGCATGTCAGCACTTCAAAGGGACTCTGAATCATCTGGGGAAGTGACGGAGGGGGACATGGCTGTCTCCCTGAGTGTTCCCCTTAACTTTTCTCTCTCTTGATGTCCTTGTTTTCTCTCCTCTTCGCTTTTCACACTAATAATGGCGGAGATAGATCACTCTGTCCTCTTCAAATCAAACTTTATTTGCCACATACAACAAGTGTAGACTTTACCGTGAAATGCTTACTTACAAGTCCTTAACCAACAGAGCAGTTCAAGAAGAAGAAAATATTACCAAGTAGGCTAAAATAAAAAGTAGTAATAAAAAGTAACACAATAAGAATTACAATACGAGGCTATATACAGGGGGCACCGGTACCGAGTCAGTGTATAGGGGTACAGGCTAGTTGAGGTAACCTGTACATGTAGGTGGGGGCCAAGTGACTATGCATAGGTAACAAATGAACAGCGAGATGCAGCAGTGTACAAGAGATGGGGGGCTGTCAATGTAAATAGTCCGGTGATGATTTTTATGAATTGTTCAGCAGTCTAATGGCTTGTGGGTAGAAGCTGTTGAGCAGCCTTTTGGTCCTAGACTTGACGCTCTGGTATCGCTTGTCGTGCGGTAGCAGAAAAAACAGTCTAACTCTTCACTGTCTCTTGATGTGTAGCCTGGCGAGCTGCCCTGAATCAGCCTTTTGTTCCTGGGGTAGGTTCCTCTGGTTTTGTATATTCAACTGGGTCATTGAGCCCGATTCCTCGTTTTGATGCATTATACTTTCTGGTTCACCATTTGTTGCTAGGTAGTTAACGTTAACTATCGCTAGTTGTCTGTACCTGTGCCACAACTTCAGTATTTATCCTCCTATAGCTTGGCCACAATCTTCTTTTTAAATGGTAAGCCAGCATGTTTTCAGCACTGAGCAAAACTTGTTGTTATTATGGCTCTCTCTTGTCCCTCTGCAGCAGACATCTCATGAGCAGTATGTTTGGAACATCGAATCACAATAACATTGCAGTATCGAATCGTGATAAATATAGACTCGCAATGCATATCGTATCAGCACCTAAGTATCGTGATAATAATGTATTGTGATGTCTCTGGCCAAACCCAGCCCTAGTCAATAGTTTCTATATGAGTATATTCTGGTCAGTGAGCCTGTGCTGCTTGCTACTCTGGCTGATTCTTGTCAAGACTTCAAAGGGAGTCTGTATCATCTGGAGAAGTGACCGAGTAGGAGGGGGACATGGCTGTCTCCCAGATTGTTCCCCTTCAATTTTCTCTCTCTTCGCTCTTTTCCTAAGTCCTTATTTTCTCTCCTCTCGGCACACTAATGCTGTCAGAGATAGCAGGTCACACGGTCCTCTTCACTGTATCTTGTTGTCGCCTGCCGAGCTGCCCTGAATCAGCCTTTTGTTCCTGGAGTAGGTTCCTCTGGTTTCACACATTCAGCAGGGTCATTGAGCCCGACCCCTCCTTTTGTTGTACTAACCATTCTGGTTCATTAATGTTTCCAGAATCCCTAGTCTTCTCCCCTCTTTCACCAATTTATTTGGGATGGGAAGGACAGGACAAAGGGGAAAGGAGTTCATCCTTTCTGAGAAACATGTTTGTTTGATTGATAGGCTACCGGGCCTCATTTATAAACGTTCCGTACGTACATAATATTGTCCAACATTTTCCTGATAAAGTTGGCATTGATAAAAACGTTCCTTACCGCCATGCAATATTCAAACCATACGTATGCACGTTTTGATGACACGCCCAAGCATACATAAAGGAAAACATCGCCTCATAGCAAGATGCAGCCATATGACGTTAGTAAGAAGAGTGAAAATCTGTGGGGTTTTTTAGAATCCAAAATTGTAAATAAGAATGTTTTTTTTAACAGACTTGCCTAGTTAAATAAAATAATAATTAGACATGAGAATACATGCCCTATCCATTTCATTTTCATAACCATTGCAGAGTAAATTCCTCACCTTTTCTGGCCATTATGCGGTCCCAAAGTAGCCATACAAATGACCATGCACATCACTCATTTAATTGGGCCTAGTAAATGGATAAGCTATGTATTTTAGGTTTTTCTGTACAAGATCTCATTGGCAGCCCAGTTTATAATAGTCTAATTTAAAAGATGAACAGGCAGTTATTTTATATTGAAGAATGTACTTCAGACCCTTTGACTTTTTCCATATTTTGTTACGTTACAGCCTATTTTAAGATATATTGAATTGTTTTCCCCCCCTCATCAATCTACACACAATACTCCATAATGACAAAGCAGAAACAGGTTTTTAGAAATGTTTGAACGTTTATTTTAAAAAGAAAACGGAACACATTTACATAAGTATTCAGACCTTTTACTCAGTACTTTGTTGAAGCACCTTTGGTAAAGATTACAGCCTCGATTATTTTGGGGTATGACGCTAAAAGCTTGGCACACCTGTATTTGGGGAGTTTCTCCCATTCTTCTAAGCAGATCCTCTCAAGCTCTGTCAGGTTGGATGGGGAGCATCGCTATTTTCAGGTCTCTTTAGAGATGTATGATTGTGTTCAAGTCCGGGCTCTCGCTGGGCCACTCAAGGGATTTCAAATACATTTTACTGAGTTTTTGCTTCCGTCTGGCCACTCTACCATAAAGGCCTGATTGGTGGAGTGCTGCGGAGATTGTTGTCCTTCTGTGGAAGGTTCTTCCATCTCCACAGAGCAACTCTGGCACTCTGTCAGAGTGACCATGGGGTTCTTGGTCACTTCCCTGACCAAGGCCCTTCTCCCCTGATTGCTCAGTTTGGCCGGGCGGCCAGCTCTAAGAAGAGTCTTGGTGTTTCCAAACTTCTTCCATTTAAGGATGGAGGCCACTGTGTTCTTGGGGACCTTCAAATGCTGAAGACATTTTTTGGTACCCTTCCCCAGATCTGTTCAATGACACAATCCTGTCTCGGAACTCTACGGACAATTCCTTCAACCCCATTACTTGGTTTTTGCTCTGATGTGCACTGTCAACTGTGGGACCTTGTATAGACAGGTGTGCGCCTTTCCAAATCATGTCCAATCAATTGAATTTACCACAGGTGGACTCCAATCAAGTTGCTACTTATGTAAATAAGGTATTTCTGTTTTTAATTGTTATATTAATTAGCAATCACTGTTTTCGCTTTGTAAATATGGGGTATTGTGTGTAGATTGAGGAAATGTTTTCATTTAATCCATTTTAGGATAAGGCTGTAAAGTAAAAATGTGGAAAAAGTCAAGGGGTCTGAATACTTTCCATATGATAGGTGCAGTGAAATGTGGTGTTTTACAGGGTCAGCCATTGTAGTACGGCACCCTTGGAGCGTATTAGGGTAAAGTGCGTTGCTCAAGGGCCCATTGGCACATTTTTAACCTTGTCGGCTTGGGTATTCGAACCAGCAACCTTTCGGTTACTGGCCCAAGGCTACCTGCCATCACTACTGTAGGTACTGATATAAAAAATGTGTAGGCTTAGACAATGTGTCAGAATTTGCGAAAAGTCGAGCGTATTAAGTTTTTTGAGGTAAAGTCAATGCAGACATTGTTGAATTGAAATGTTCTGCTGGCGGGTTCACAACAATTGGCCATTGTTTTTTTATTTTGTTAATTGTCACAGTACTTTGCCAAATACAGTATAAGTTACTGCAAAATATAAAAATATTCTGCCAAATACCAAAAACATTTGATAAAATGTACCATTGCTCTTTCTTTTAGAAACTGCCGTTGCCTAATTCCAATAGTTCCAAATTATACAGCAAATTAAGGGTGTTATTGTCACCATAAAAGGTGAATGGTGTGTGTTTTTCAAGCTAATGATATTTCACTCGCGCACAGTTTTAGTACAGGTCTGATTTTATAACGGGAAACATGGTGTACATATATGGTGTACGCCAAGTTTATTAATCAATATTTTTATACTTACGTATTTTTAGCAATGATCCACATAAATATTTACATAAATATGTACCTTACTTTTATAAAAGAGGCCCCAGATTTTAATTAGTGAAGTGCAAGAGTAACCATTCTAAATTTCGGAAATGATTCTTATTTTGGATAAATAAATGTAACAAACTGTGATGACAAGGCACATGTATGCGTCAGCTTGATGCTCATGTTACTGCTGTAGTGTAAATGTGTTTGTGGTTACTGTTGGTGATGTTTGGAGGGGAATGTTGTCAGTAATACCGTTTGTGTAGTGTCTGTCAGGAATATTCTTTAGATAATATGCTATACTTCCTATAAGCCATTGGCAGGGCATGTGTTTACGCCAGACATACTTTCAGTTGTCAATATACAGACAGTATGAAAGACAAAGTCCTTGACAACCAAGCGTTCATCAATGAGTAGCACAACGCCCCCTCACATCACCTCTGACCAACTTGTGCTGCTAACTACACTTACATTTCTGTTGAGAGGAGCAGAAGCCTAGTTCAAGTGAATCAATTTCACAAAGATTGCAGCATTTGTGCAATACAGTATTATTGTTGTAATATTCCTAGTTGAAACTAGAAAACCTCTTAATTGAGAATAAATAGGAAAGTGAGGATCTCCAAAATCATCACATCATTGATGCTATTTTATTCTATCTGCATTTTGCTTTTCCTATCAAAAATTTTGGCATGTTTGTTTATATGAAATTTGACTCTGTAATTGACCTTTCCTTGAATGGGTATCATAAGTATGCCCTGTGTTTACTGTTTTTAGTGTCACATTGTGAGTAACCAATGGGAAGGTCTTCACTGACAAGTATGGTGAACACCTCAGACATTAGCATGCTTGTTAGATTTCTCAAGTTTGTTTACCCTGTCAGCAGGACATTGTCACTTTGTACATTTATTTTACAGTATTGTCTTGTTTCGATTTTTTTCTACTAGTGGTCATGCTTACCTGTTCAGTAGACACGACGTTGCTTAACTCAGAAATAAAATCTTGCCTGTTTGGTCAGATACTTGCTCTGTCAATGAGAGATTACCCTTTAAGTAACAAAAGACAAATCAGTCGCTACATTAGCTTGCCAATGCTAACCAGTCAATGAGCAAATTATATGACGACTCGCTAGGCTAACCAGCAAGGGCAGGCTGGGTATCCATCAGCTAATCCATTTTAAGTACAAATCCTTTTGAAGTCAAGTGTCTGGTGTGAGTCATCCCCTATGTGTAATATTAGCCATCAGGACAATAATGTTTCACAGTGATTCCAGAGAACAGAGTGAACTTTAATCAGGATTAATGAATTAGGAGAGATTAGTCTACTCGGCTAATTGCTGTGCTGCACAGAATGTATAATTTTCCCTAAAATATTTGCAGCCCATTACTGTAAATCAAGGGCAAGAGAATTAGCACGTCAGGTCACCACCTATAGGTGGTGCTGTTATAAGAGGTCTCACTTAGAGACATGAAACTTTGTATGTGGAGACTTAAATTTGTATGTAGTTGTCTTTCCTAATGCTGAACACATTTGCCTCAAGGACCCATAAGGTCTGTCAGGATAGACTTTCCTCCTTGGAAATGTGGAAATTCTTTGAAAAACCTATTTTATTTGCCCACTTATATCCTTTGTAAATCCACTCCACAAAGTCCTGTCAACTGTCAACATTTCTTAGGTTCAGGAAAGACATTACTGTGTTTGGCATTGATATCTAAAAAAAAAAAATGGAAAACTATTAACAATTTACCTTTTTGACTCTAACGCTAATGCTTAAAATAATTATTAAAATAACGTATTCTCATGGACTAAAAGCCAGATTTATAAAAAAAAATGATCTTTGGACTCTTAGTCCATGAAGAGTTCGGAAAAAGAACGTTGATGCTTTCAAAGATGCCACACTATACCAGTAGGAGCACATATGTTAAAATATGCTTCAAATTCTTATTCTTCCCGAGTAGCGTAGTGGTCTACGGCAGTGCAAGATGCGTCACTACAGACCTGGGTAAGATCCCGGGCTGTATCACAACCAGCTGTGATTGGGAGTCCCATAGGGCGGTGCACAATCGTCCCAGCGTCATCCAGGTTAGGGGAGGGTTTGGCTGGGGGGGGGGGGCTTTACTTGGCTCATCGCACTCTAGCGACTCCTTGTGGCGGGCCGGGCGCCTTCAGGCTGACCCTGGTCGTCAGGTGAACGGTGTTTCCTCCTACACATTGGTTCGGCTGGCTTCCAGGTTAAGGTTAAGCGGGCGGGTGTCAAGAAGTGCGGTTTGGCAGGTCATGTTTCGGAGAATGCGTGACTCGACCTTCACCTCCAAAGCCCGTTGGGGAGTTGCAGCGATGAGACAAGATCGAGATTGGGGAGAAAAGGGGGTAAAATACACAAATGTAATCACATGGTACATGTCTTAGCTTCTCTCAAACTATGTTAAGAGACTGGTCAAAAGATGGCTAAGTTATTGACAAATAAAAAATATTTTGTTTACATTTAACCACTGTAAATCCACTCCACAGGGGCCTATTAACGTGCTCTCGTAGACATCCGTAATATTAACCACACTGAATGAATATCTGAATATCTCAAAAACAACTATTAACAACCCAGCTATTAACAACCCTTTCTTCGCATATGTAACACTAATGTTCAAAATCATCTGCAACCATCTTCTCCTCATGACCATAAGTCAGATTCATTTCAGATGTTGTATTTAGACTCATTAAATCCGTCTTTAATAAACAAGGTAATGCTTTCACTGATTGCACATAAAGGAAGAGCCTACATGATAGTGCTTTCTTCAGTCTCTGGTGGCACAGCCTTAGACCACTGCAGATTTTGAGTTTAAGATTTTGTAATTGACGCTGTAATTTCAGGTCAACACCAAGCAGAATTTAGCAACATTCCTATACATTTAGAATTGTGTTAATAAAATTATAATTCAGTTGTGTATATTAGATTGTATAACCAGCAGTTACGAATGCCACCATCAGACACCAGTCAGCATATCTGTCTAAGTGGACCCAAACTGTTACAGACCTATATCCATCCTGCCCTGCCTATCTAAGGTCTTCGAAAGCCAAGTCAACAAACAGGTCACTGACCATCTCGAATCCCACTGTACCTTCTCCGCTGTGCAATCTGGTTTCCGAGCCGGTCACGGGTGCACCTCGGTCACGGGTGCACCTCAGCCACGCTCAAGGTACTAAACGATATCATAACCGCTATCGATAAAAGACAGTACTGTGCAGCCATCTTCATCGACCTTGCCAAGGCTTTCGACTCTGTCAATCACCATATTCTTATCGGCAGACTCAGTAGCCTCAGTTTTTCTGATGACTGCCTTGCCTGGTTCACCAACTACTTTGCAGACAGAGTTCAGTGTGTCAAATCGGAGGGCATGCTGTCCGGTCCTCTGGCAGTCTCTATGGGGGTGCCACAGGGTTCAATTCTCGGGCCGACTCTTTTCTCTGTATATATCAATGATGTTGCTCTTGCTGCGGGCGATTCCCTCATCCACCTCTACGCAGACGACGCCATTCTGTATACTTCCGGCCCGTCCTTGGAAACTGTGCTATCTAACCTCCAAACGAGCTTCAATGCCATACAACACTCCTTCCGTGGCCTCCAACTGCTCTTAAACGCTAGTAAAACCAAATGCATGCTTTTCAACCGTTCGCTGCCTGCACCCGCACGCCCGACTAGCATCACCACCCTGGATGGTTCCGACCTAGAATATGTGGACATCTATAAGTACATAGGTGTCTGGCTAGACTGTAAACTCTCCTTCCAGACTCATATCAAACATCTCCAATCTAAAATCAAATCTAGAGTCGGCTTTCTATTCCGCAACAAAGCCTCCTTCACTCACGCCGCCAAACTTACCCTAGTAAAACTGACTATCCTACCAATCCTCGACTTCGGCGATGTCATCTACAAAATAGCTTCCAACACTCTACTCAGCAAACTGGATGCAGTTTATCACAGTGCCATCCGTTTTGTTACTAAAGCACCTTATACCACCCACCACTGCGACCTGTATGCTCTAGTCGGCTGGCCCTCGCTACATATTCGTCGCCAGACCCACTGGCTCCAGGTCATCTACAAGTCCATGCTAGGTAAAGCTCCGCCTTATCTCAGTTCACTGGTCACGATGGCAACACCCACCCGTAGCACGCGCTCCAGCAGGTGTATCTCACTGATTATCCCTAAAGCCAACACCTCATTTGGCCGCCTTTCCTTCCAGTTCTCTGCTGCCTGTGACTGGAACGAATTGCAAAAATCGCTGAAGTTGGAGACTTATCTCCCTCACCAACTTCAAACATCTGCTATCTGAGCAGCTAACCGATCGCTGCAGCTGTACATAGTCTATCGGTAAATAGCCGACCCAATATTACCTACCTCATCCCTATACTGTTTATATTTATTTACTTTTCTGCTCTTTTGCACACCGATATCTCTACCTGTACATGACCATCTGATCATTTATCACTCCAGTGTTAATCTGCAAAATTGTAATTATTCGCCTACCTCCTCATGCCTTTTTTCACACAATGTATATAGACTCTCTTTTTTTTCTACTGTGTTATTGACTTGTTAATTGTTTACTCCATGTGTAACTCTGTTGTCTGTTCACACTGCTATGCTTTATCTTGGTCAGGTCGCAGTTGCAAATTAGAACTTTTTCTCAACTAGCCTACCTGGTTAAATAAAGGTGAAATAAAAAATATATAAAAAAAGTCCATGACAGGCCGCAGAAACATGTATTAACCAATAGAAGTCCTTGCGCAATGAATGCGCTTCCAATGAAGTTTGACTTCAAATGTATCTTCGGACTAGTCTGCACAGCTCCATCTAATAACAACTAATGTACCGGTAAAAGTGTTTGCCTTTGAAATCACCCTCACTTATCTGGAGCCCAGAAGCAGAGCTAAACCATAATTAGAGTAGGGATGTGCCTGTCACATGGCTCTACTGGGACACAGAAAGGGGGGCTGAGAGTCCTGCACTGCTACCTGACGTTAGCATCATTGCTTCACAATTTAGGAGCGTGTTATATCACAGGTCCGGACAAGGAACCCTGGGTTTTTACAGACCATGTGACCTTGTTATCAAGTGAGCCTGAGTTTTTACAGACCATGTGACCTTGTTATCAAGTGAGCCTGAGTTTTTACAGACCATGTGACCTTGTTATCAAGTGAGCCTGAGTTTTTACAGACCATGTGACCTTGTTATCATCAAGGGACCCTGAGTTTTTAGACCATGTGACCTTACCATTCAGGGACTCTGGGTTTTTACAGACAGTGTGACCTTGTTTTTACAGATCATGTGACTTTTTCTTGGCCAGGTCATATGATTGTACGATAGAACCATAGCAAGTCTCCGTGCAATGCAGACAGAAGACCATCTACAGCTAGATAGAGCCAGGATTTCTTCCTGGTCAGGTAACGTGGTTTCAGGAAAGACTCATTGGTTGTACTTCGGCCACTTTTGGAGTACTAAATCAGTGAGTAGTCAATGCATGTGTCCCGTAATTGGTTCCCATCCTTTTTCCTTGACTGGGTGTCAATGAGTGTTAGTGTTTCCCCTCAGGGAGAGGTATCTCACCAGGCTCCTCAGGTGGAGGCACACTGTGTAACAGGAACCTGACTGAGATCACTGTTGACGCCATGCTATCTCCTGTTGATCGTATGGCTGCATGCCTCTCCTCTTACCCAGCTGCCTGCCCAGCCCCCTTTTAACACACACAGGCAGGCTGATCTCAGCCAAATTCAACAGCCAACTGTCAAGAATGTGTGCTTAAGACCGGCCAGCCCATGGGACGTTCTGGAGGGGTGCCAGATTGTGAAAGCTGTGAATGCACCGCAATGTCTGCTGATGATGCAGCGCCACACTAACCCCTCCCCCTGCCTGGGACGCGGAGTGGTAGATGCCGCCTGTTACATGATATGGAGCATGTTGAGCTGGTAGAGAAGGAGCAGGTTGAGTGAGTGTATGGGATACAGATATACACAGACAGGAAAAGCAAAAGTATGCTGTTATAAGGTGTCCCTGTCGTAGAGGCTTATAACCACCTGATGTTAAAGTGTTGGCAATCCCTGGAGTACTTTTTCTTTTTGGGTTTTGGGACAGCAGTTAAAGGACGCTGCAGTGTCTGCTCTGCCAGTGTGTGTGTATGCCGCAGCTGGCTGCAGATGTGCCCGTACAGCAGAGTAAGTTTGCAGCCTTGGAGGAGGAGGGTGTCTGTTTGAGTAGGGGTGCTTGTCGCTGGGACTGTTGTAGGGGATGGGTCGCCCCCCACCCCCATGTCACTGACACCCGGCGCTTCTCTTCGCCGTGTCTTCTGAGACCCCACGTCCCGCTTCCTGGAGGAGGCTGGCATGACTTTGGCACAATGTCGGACTCCAGTCTGTGGACGGTGCTCTCCAACTTTACCATGCCACACTTTCTCAGCGGGGCCATGCTCAGACGATCCAAAAGGTAACCTTGATGACAAACCGTATGTTTTGTTCAGTGAGTGTATGTTTGGTTCTTCTGTCATATGTAGGCTACTTGGGACTCAGCAGACAGTCTTTTGAAGAATTCAGAGTTTGGTAGAGAACCAAGCCTATTCTTTCTTCTACCTTTTGAATTGGACAGACCATGGAAGGACTGTGGACCAGGGAAGGTGAATGTGTTGTTGCCTTGTTGGGGTCATCTTGAGATGTTTTGTGATGATGTTAACGCAGCACCGTAAGTTGGGTGTTGCTGCTTCCCTATTGTGTATGATTGAGCCTTGTGGTGCTGTAACGCTGGGGGAATGTTTGATTCCTATCAAGGCAGTATCTTGTGGGCCATGCACTCTATAGAGGATGTTTACCGACACAGTATGATTACCACGTACCCTTAAATTGGAATAAAGGAGTGTCGACTCTTAGGAATATTATTTGAGATTATCACAGATTCCTATGAATCTGTTTCTATCTGGTACCTCATTAGAAAATAAGCCAAATATATAATTGTTTTTTCAGACTCTTCCCATGAATACTGTAGGTGTGTCTTTAAGATTGTCTTTGGAGTTTAAGTTTCATACAATCACCTTTCATAGTACTGTGACAGTATATCACTGTAGCACTGCATCGTCCAGAGGACGAGTTATATAGCGCTCTTCCTCACATCCCAGTTCTTTGTGTAAACTAGTGCATTTGGTCCAGTCCCTCTGAAACTCATAATATTTATAATCCACGGCATGACCTATTTTATATTAAAGAACAGCTTAATATGAAATGGATGTCCTCGCTGCTCTGTATTTTCAGGACATGCTGTACTATGCCATGTAATCTATTCCTTTCATCTGCAAATCACCAGGGGTCTTTTTCTGTATAAGAACATTGATTGGGAGTAACTGAAACAAATTAAGAGAGGCTGTAGTTGATTGTAGCCTAAATGGGCAGGGTCAAAGCTCACCAATAGCTGGTTAGTGTTTTGAGTGAATAAGCATGTATATATCAGTGATAACTGATTTGATTATGTGGAGAACAGATGGGCTGTTGTCCCATGTGAGCAGTGGTGGAAAAATTACCCCATTTTCTTGAGTCAGAGTAAAGACACCTTAATAGAGAATGACTCAAGTAAAAGTCACCCAGTAAAATACTACGTGAGTCAAAGTCTAAAAATATTTATTTTAAGATTCATATTTCCTATGTGTGCCATATTTCTCATGCCATTTGTCAGATATTTGGTTTTAAATATACTTACAGTAAGTATTTTGGGCTCCCAAGTGGGGCAGCAGTCTAAAGCACTACATCTCAGTGCAAGAGGTGTCACTACAGTCCCTGGCTCGAATCCAGGCTGAATCACATCCGGCTGTGATTTGGAGTCCCATAGGGCGGCGCACAATTGGCTTAGCATTGTCTCTGTTTTGTTATATTTCTATCTGTGATGCCACTTGAACCATTCAGCCATCTGAAGAAGTGCCTGATGTTTGGTATTTGTGTTGTGACATTATCCATTCTTTCTAATACAACAATATGATGACCATTTTTGAAGTAGAATCTTTCAGGCTAAAAGGACATGTAATATGGGAATATATTTGTTACGTATTACGTTTTAACAATTTCAACAGAATACTTTCTGTGAAAGCAGTAATCCCCAATGACCAAAATATGACTCATTGTGCATTAGTGTCAGATACTTTAGCTGGGGAGGAAGAGCACATAATCTCTACCCCCCCCCCCCCCCTTCTTTTTCCTGTCTGTTTCTTTCTTGCTCTTTCTGTGTGCCTGTCTGTTGGATATTGGGGTGACGTCAGCTCACCTGACATCTCTTGACAAGGAAGGAAAGCTCAAAGATGTAAAAAAAACAAGAGGAATCATGACTTCTTGTTGCTGTCATGGGTCAAGATAAGAGATACTTTTGATTTGCTCAGATTGGAAAGCAGTGTTGTAAATTATTGGCTATTTGAATGCCTTGCTGAACTAGAAGCTAGTAAACAAGCCATAATCGAAGACATTTTTACTTGATTTACAACATGAAAAGTATTGTACTGTAATGTTTCATTCGCCAGGAAATGAATGTAATAGAATGCACGAACAGCAGAGATTTTATATTTCCACACAATTTGTCTCAACAGAGTTTCCTTTGTTGCCTCGATCAAACAAGACCGAACCTTTATTTTAACTAGGCAAGTCGGTTAAGAACAAATTATTGTTTACACTGACGGCCTACCAAAAGGCCTCCTGTGGGGACGGGGGCTGGGATTAAAAATAAAACAAATAAAATACAAATATAGGACAGAACACACATCACGACAAGAGACAACACTACATAAAGAGAGACCTAAAGATGACAAGATAGCAAGGCAGCAACACATGACGACAACATGGTAGCGACACAACATGGCAGCAGCACAACATGGTACAAACATTATTGGGCACAGACAACCACACAAAGGGCAAGAACATTAACCTGGCTTGAATCCATTTACCTTTTTTACACAACAGACGGTGGTTTGTTTGATAAAAACGCTCTATTCCATTGCCAGAGAGACTGATTGCTTGCTAGCTATGTGCTGATTTCACATGGTGCACAATAATGGCTGTGAATGAGGCGGAGAGGTTTTGCATATCACTGAGACTGGCAAACCTTGCTAGGCACAGCACACAAGCAGGACTGGCCTACTTTCTCTGTATCGTCTTTGCCCTGGGCTCCTTGATTCCCAGTATAAAGCATCATTAGACAATCACGTTTTGCTTTCTCCACCCCCTCTTAATCTGTCATGAGTTGTATACTGTACCACAGGATAAATAACACTGATGAAGGCTGTCCTGCTAAAATGTGTTGTGTTTTAGAGAAGGGCTTTTCTGTCAATGTCCGTTTGTACACCGAGAGTGACACTCTCTCATACAGCCTAACCTGTACTGTGTTGGCAGTTTACACTGAACAATAAACTAACTAGCTAACTAATGTTGTTGCCTGGCCCTGTAAGTATAAGGCAACGGGGAAGTGATTTTGCCCTCTACCTCTCCAGTTAAACGGCCTGTTGTGATGGCTTTTTGGGTGTAACATGTCTCTATGAGAATGGGGACATGGTGAGGGAGTAGATTTGAGCAGTAGTGTAATGACAATACTACGTTTGTATTACTATTCTTGTGTGGACCGACCCTTGACATTAGACCTGTCTTTTTGGAAAGGAAGGGAAAGGGGGATACCTAGTCAGTTGTACAACTGAATGCATTCAACTGAAAAGTGTCTTTTGCATTTAACCTAACCCCTCTGAATCAGAGCGGTGCATGGGGCTGCCTTAATCGACATCCATATCTTCGGCGCCCGGGGAACAGTGGGTTAACTGCCACATTTTTACCTTGTCAGCTCGGGGATTCGATCCAGCAACCTTTCGGTTACAGGCCCAGCACTCTAACCACTAGGCTACCTTTGTGTGTGCGTGTACCTGTCTAGAGAAGGGCCGTTGAGTGAGGAAGTGAGTGCGACTCATTGTGTCCACTGGGCAGAAGTGTGGTACTCTCCTGGTCTAATCCTGCACTGACGGGGCATAAATAGCCTGGGTTAAACTCTCCTGGTCTAATCCTACACTGACGGGGCATAAATAGCCTGGGTTAAACTCTCCTGGTCTAATCCTACACTGACGGGGCATAAATAGCCTGGGTTAAACTCTCCTGGTCTAATCCTACACTGACGGGGCATAAATAGCCTGGGTTAAACTCTCCTGGTCTAATCCTGCACTGACGGGGCATAAATAGCCTGGGTTAAACTCTCCTGGTCTAATCCTGCACTGACGGGGCATAAATAGCCTGGGTTAAACCTTATCCTCTTGGACTCACCACCTGCATAGTGGATATTATTCAGCTGGCGATCATGATGAATGTTTCGGCTCCCCTGATTGACGTTTCACAATGTCCCTGTCCACCAGCTTGAACATCTGTTATCTGAAGCAGTTTATAGTCGTTTGGCAGACAGGTAGGTGCCCCCAGAGCAAACATGATTTACCTCCTGACGGACCAGGAGTTTCCATTGCTTACACAAGTGGAGAGAATACCTTTGAGTTTGAGATAGGGGTAACACCAACTAGAAATACAGTGCACTTTGAAAGTATTCAGACTGCTTCACTTTTTCCAAATTGTGTAATGTTACAGCCTTATTCTGAATTGATTACATTTATTGATATTTATTTTTTTATTTTCAAACCAGTTTTTGCTTTGTCATTGAGATATTCTGTGTAGTTTGAGGGACATTTTTATTTTACAGCAACTTTAGAATAAGGCTATAACGTAACAATGTGTAAAGTGGTCTGAATACTTTCAGAATGTACTGTGTGTGGCATCATACTGTATATTCATCTTAAACCCCTCCATAGTTAATGTATCTACCTAATGCTTTTCCACCGAAGTCTGAACAAGTATATTGTGTTATGTGGTTATAATGCATTGTAAGACTTAAAATAAAATATATGCTAACTTAATGGCAACTGTTTGACTAGCTCAAATCATAGTTTGTGAGGAATCCCTTTTTTCATAATTCCTATTCATTTCACATTTGAAGATATCTGTACAAGACGGCCCCTTTTTCCTTATTGTCATGATTAACCCTAATAGATGATTTGGCTTGTTTGTTAGAAGACATCCTCTGTCCGCCATGACTGTCACACTGTTCGCACTGTGCAAGCAATCCCATTATTGTTCCGTGTCACTGAAATCCAATTGTCTTCTGGTATAATATGACAAAAAAGCATACTATGCAGGCCTCTGTCCAAGCAAACAGCCATCTCCTATGGATGATGTCATTTTGGAAAACAGTTCAGTGAGTTCTCTAAGCTGACAACTAAATGTAGGATTCTGCTGATTAATAACATATGGCTATTGATTCACTAAAATGCATATTCCACCAAAAGCATCCCTTTTGATAAGTTGTGAAGACGTGGATGTCGACGAAGGCAGCCCCTCTATGATACAGAGGGGTTGGGTTAAATGTGGAAGACACATTTCAGTTGAAGGCATTGTTGTACAACTGACTAGGTATCCCCCTTTCCCTTGAAAGGAGAGACAATGATCCCTCTCATTTGCAAAGAGATGGGATATGATAATATTCATAAATGGGGAATCAGGGTTCGATTCCGGAGAGGAAGCCTGAGAAACAGCTTCCACATCCTAGGAGGGCAGCAGGCCCACTCCTGACTCCTGAGGTAGTGATGAAAAATAACAATACAATACAATACTCTTTAGAGGCCCTGTAATTGAAATAAGTACGCTTGAAATCCTTTAATGAGGATCCATTGGTGGGCAAATTTGATGCCAGCTGCTGCGGTAATTCCATGTTCAATAGTGTATCTTAAAGTTGCTGCAGTTAAAAAGCTAGTAGTTGGATCTCGGGTATAAGCTGACGGTCTGCCGCGAGTTGAGCTACGGCCTTTCTCAGCACCTATACACTTAACTGAGTGTCCCTTGGGGTCTTAAAGTGTTCAAAGCAGACCTTTGCCTGAATACCACAGCTAGGAATAATGGAGAAAGACTGGTTCTATTTTGTTATTGTTTTCTTCTGAACTGGGCCAGTGGTTGAGGGACTGCCGGGGGTATCATTTTGTGCCGCTTGAGGTGAAATTCTTGGACTGGCGCAAGAATGTTTTCATTAATCAAGAATGAAAGTCAGCGGTTTAAAGACTTTCAGATACCGTTGTAGTTCCCACCATAAGCAATGCCAACTAGCGATCCGGCGGCTTTATTCCCATGACCCGCCGGGCAGTGTCCGAGAAACCAGATTCTGGGGAGTATTGTTGCAATGCTGAAACTTACAGGAATTAAAGGAAGGGCACCAGTGGAGCCTCAGCATTAATTTGACTCAGGAAACCTCGCCCGGACATGAAAAGATTTGACAGCTCTTTCTCGATTCTGTGGGTGATGGTGTTTTTTGTTAATTCCTATAACGGACATGACAATTTAATCACCTTTAAACTAGTTATGCGGCCAGAGCGGTCGGCGTCCAACTTCTTTGCGGGACAAGTAGCGTTCAGCCACACGAGATTGAGCAATAACAGGTCTGTGATGCCTGGGGCTGCACGTGCGCCACACTGAGCCTTCGCCGAGAGGCGTGGGTAATCCGCTAAAGCCTACTTGTGATAGGGTTTGGGTATTGCAATTATTTCCCATGAGCGAGGAATTCCCAGTAAGTGTGTATTATAAACACGTTAAGTCCCTGCCCTTTGTACACACCACCCTTCGCTACTACCGATTGGATGGTTCAGTCCTTGGATTGGTTTCCGTAGGTGAACCTGTGGAAAGATCATTAACGGGTTGCCAGCTGTGCTCCAAAACAAAATTATGCTGTGGGCTAGGTAGTTATAGGGTGCTCATGCCCCCTGCCTTTCTCTTGGTGCGGGATTCTGTGCCAGGAAGGGGCTTCGGCTCTCGCCCAAGCTCGGTTCCCTGCATCTCCCCATGTCGCCTGTGTTATGCCTGACCGGCTCTCCCCCTTTCTGCACGGCCTGTGGGTAGGTGCGTCGGCTATATCTGAGGGGGATTGGGTGCCGCCTCGGTCTCCCATAGCCTATAGAATATTCACATACTGTATTTAGGCAAGTTGGAGTTGGCCAACTCACATTATATAGTTAGTGCCTTTGTAACAGTGTTTTGCGACGTTAATAAAAAACACACAACATAGAAAGTTTATTTTATTTATTATTAGTAACTAATCATTATTTAAACTTCAAGACATGCCACCAGGGGTCTCTTCACAGTCCCGAAGTCAAAAACAGAGTCCGGGAAATGTACTAAATGACTACATGAAACTCTCTTCCACATCGGGTAACTTCAAGCTAGTAGGATAATCTTCTTTTTTTTTAAACACATAAACCACCTCACGTTACAACACGGGCTGTGAAGAGACACACTGTAATATTGTACATTTTATATTGTAAATGGGTATATTGCAATGTGTTGCTTTGTTCCTGTTTGGACCCTAGGAAGAATATCGGCTGCCTTGGCAACAGCTAATGGCAATCCTAATAAAATACTAAATACTAGTAATCTACTGTACTCTGAGTGTTCTTTGAAAATAACAAGGTTTTCCAGTTCCTACGTTTCTGTTCTTATAAAACCTGTACTTTGGAGCCATGACAACCATGATCCTGAGATTCTGAGCTTTTTTCCTTTTTCTTCAATTTCTGAGATTTGAGGCTGAATAGAATCTGTTCAGAGTTAGATTAGTCATTACACTGTCATCTAGCAGCACTAAGGCTTCATCCCATCTCTGCAGAGACATATTCTTTGGCTGCCTTCCAAATCTTCTACTACTAGCCACTTGCCGTAGGCACTTCTATAGATCTCAAATTGTTGGATTGGATTATTCACCTAGTCTATATCGGAGGGTAAGATGGAGATATTGCTTCTACCAATCTACCGATCTACAGTTGAAGTCGGACGTTTACATACACTTAGGTTGTAGTCATTAAAACTCGTTTTTCAACAACTCCACAAATGTCTTGCTAACGAACTATAGTTTTGGCAAGTCAGTTAGGACATCTACTTTGCATGGCACAAATCATTTTTCAGACAATTGTTTACAGACAGATTATTTCACTTATATTTCACTGTCACAATTCCAGTGGGTCAGAAGTTTACATACACTAAGTTGACTGTGCCTTTAAACAGCTTCCAGTAAATGATGTCATGGCTTTAGAAGCTTCTGATAGGCTAATTGACATCATTTGAGTCAATTGGAGGTGTACCTGTGGATGTATTTCAAGGCCTACCTTCAAACTCAGTGCCTCATTGCTTGACATCATGGGAAAATCAAAAGAAATCAGCCAAGACCAAAAAAAAATACTGTAGACCTCCACCAAGTCTGGTTCATCCTTGTTAGCAATTTCCAAACGGCTGAAGGTACCACGTTCATCTGTGCAAACAATAGTATGCATGTATAAACACCTTGGGACCACGCAGCCGTCATACCAATCAAGAAGGAGACTGGTTCTGTATCCTAGAGATGAACGTACTTTGGTGCTAAAAGTTCAAAATCAATCCCAGAACAACAGCAAGGGACCTTGTGAAGATGCTGGAAGAAACAGGTTCAAAAGTATCTATATCTACAGTAAAACAAGTCCTATATCAACATAACCTGAAAGGCCGCTCAGCAAGGAAGAAGCCACTGCTTCAAAACCTCCATAAAAAAGCCAGACTACAGTTTTCAACTACACGTTGGGACAAAGAGCATACTTTTTGGAGAAATATCCTTTGGTCTGATGAAACAAAAATAGAGCTGTTTGACCATAATGACAATCGTTATGCTTAGAGGAGAAAGGGGAGGCTTGCATGCCGAACAACACCATCCCAACTGTGAATGCACGAGGGTGGTAGCATGTGGTGGGGGTGCTTTGCTGCAGGAGGGACTGGTGCACTTCACAAAATAGATGGCATCATCAAGTAGGAAAATGATGTGGATATATTGAAGCAACATCTCAAGACATCAGTCAGGAAGTTAAAGCTTGGTCGCAAATGGGTCTTCCAAATGGACAATGACCCCAAGCATACTTCCAAAGTGGTGGCAAAATGGCTTAAGAACAACAAAGTCAAGGTATTGGAGTGGCCATCACAAAGCCCTGACCTTAAACCTATAGAACATTTGTGAGCAGAACTGAAAAAGTGTGTGCGAGCAAGGAGTTCTACAAACCTGACCCTGTTACACCAGCTCTGTCAGGAGTAATGGGCCAAAATTCACCCAACTTATTGTGGGAAGCTTGTGGAAGGCTATCCAGAACGTGTGACCCAAGTTAAACAATTTAAAGGCAATGCTACCAAATACTAATTGAGTGTATGTAAACTTCTGACCCACTGGGAATGTGATGAAAGAAATAAAAGCTGAAATAAATAATTATCTACTATTATTCTGACATTTCACATTCTTAAAATGAAGTGGTGATCCTAACTGACCTAAAACAGGGAATTTCTACTAGGATTAAATGTCAGGAATTGTGAAAAACTGAGTTTAAATATACTTAGTTAAGGTGTATGTAAACTTCCGACTTCAACTGTATGTAAAGTTTTAGGGGCTAAGGGCCAATTTGGAACTCCATAATACAGTGCCTTGCGAAAGTATTCGCCCCCCTTGAACTTTGCGACCTTTTGCCACATTTCAGGCTTCAAACATAAAGATATAAAACTGTATTTTTTTGTGAAGTATCAACAACAAGTGGGACACAATCATGAAGTGGAACGACATTTATTGGATATTTCAAATTTTTTAACAAATCAAAAACGGAAAAATTGGGCGTGCAAAATTATTCAGCCCCCTTAAGTTAATACTTTGTAGTGCCACCTTTTGCTGCGATTACAGCTGTAAGTCGCTTGGGGTATGTCTATCAGTTTTGCACATCGAGAGACTGAATTTTTTTCCCATTCCTCCTTGCAAAACAGCTCGAGCTCAGTGAGGTTGGATGGAGAGCATTTGTGAACAGCAGTTTTCAGTTCTTTCCACAGATTCTCGATTGGATTCAGGTCTGGACTTTGACTTGGCCATTCTAACACCTGGATATGTTTATTTTTGAACCATTCCATTGTAGATTTTGCTTTATGTTTTGGATCATTGTCTTGTTGGAAGACAAATCTCCGTCCCAGTCTCAGGTCTTTTGCAGACTCCATCAGGTTTTCTTCCAGAATGGTCCTGTATTTGGCTCCATCCATCTTCCCATAAATTTTAACCATCTTCCCTGTCCCTGCTGAAGAAAACCAGGCCCAAACCATGATGCTGCCACCACCATGTTTGACAGTGGGGATGGTGTGTTCAGGGTGATGAGCTGTGTTGCTTTTACGCCAAACATAACGTTTTGCATTGTTGCCAAAAAGTTCAATTTTGGTTTCATCTGACCAGAGCACCTTCTTCCACATGTTTGGTGTGTCTCCCAGGTGGCTTGTGGCAAACTTTAAACAACACTTTTTATGGACATCTTTAAGAAATGGCTTTCTTCTTGCCACTCTTCCATAAAGGCCAGATTTGTGCAATATACAACTGATTGTTGTCCTATGGACAGAGTCTCCCACCTCAGCTGTAGATCTCTGCAGTTCATCCAGAGTGATCATGGGCCTCTTGGCTGCATCTCTGATCAGTCTTCTCCTTGTATGAGCTGAAAGTTTAGAGGGATGGCCAGGTCTTGGTAGATTTGCAGTGGTCTGATACTCCTTCAATTTCAATATTATCGCTTGCACAGTGCTCCTTGGGATGTTTAAAGCTTGGGAAATCTTTTTGTATCCAAATCCGGCTTTAAACTTCTTCACAACAGTATCTTGGACCTGCCTGGTGTGTTCCTTGTTCTTCATGATGCTCTCTGCGCTTTTAACGGACCTCTGAGACTATCACAGTGCAGGTGCATTTATACGGAGACTTGATTACACACAGGTGGATTGTATTTATCATCATTAGTCATTTAGGTCAACATTGGATCATTCAGAGATCCTCACTGAACTTCTGGAGAGAGTTTGCTGCACTGAAAGTAAAGGGGCTGAATAATTTTGCACGCCCAATTTTTCAGTTTTTCATTTGTTAAAAAAGTTTGAAATATCCAATAAATGTCGTTCCACTTCATGATTGTGTCCCACTTGTTGTTGATTCTTGACAAAAAAATACAGTTTTATATCTTTATGTTTGAAGCCTGAAATGTGGCAGAAGGTCGCAAAGTTCAAGGGGGCCGAATACTTTCGCAAGGCACTGTATACTGAACAAAATATTAACTCAACATGTAAAGCGTTGGTCCCATTGTTCATGAGCTGAAATAACATTTCCCAGACATTTTCCATACACACAAAAAGTTTATCTCAAATGTTGTGCACAAATTTGTTTACATCCCTGTGAGTGCGATGCACAGTCATGTGAAATCTATAGATTAGGACCTAATGAATTCATTTTAATTGACTGATTTCCTTATGAACTCTAACTCAGTAAAATCTTTGAAGTTGTTGCGTTTTTTGGTTGTATATGTTCAGTTTATGTTCTCTGAAGATTGAAACATGGTATATTCCCAAATGCATTTTCTCCTGAGATTGAGTCATGGAGCAATTGTTCCTTCAAACCTTTTCCTGTGTAAATGACTGAACTCTCCTGTTGTGATTCAAAATATCCCACCCTTATGAGTCACAATAAAAACATGAATTAATTACTAATGTGAGTAATATCAAAGTCATCAGATGTTGCGATTACAAAATACACAATAGGCATCCCAATTGTTCTACTCGGTAGCAGTAGGCTAAAGTGCTTTGTCAGAATGGATTGAGGCTAGTGTTACGTCTTCACGAGCTAAGCCCGGCTAAATAAGAGGATCTGCTTTGTCAGCACTTAGCGTGACATTAGATAGCTACTGTACCCGGCACCGGTCTGTCCTTCATTTCCTCCTGAGGCTGTCACCCAAGCAAGATGCTCTTTAAGGGACACTTTTTATGGATATGATTTAATAATATATATATTTTTCACTTCTCTTATTGATCGCTGTAAAGGGATTTTAATGTTTTCCAAACTGCTATAGAAATCAAATGTTTTATTAGTACCACTGTTACACCTGGACTGAGGAGTTGGAAGCGTCCATGTGTTTTAATGGAGAATATGAACATTGTTGGAACTGAGGAGAGCATAGTTTGAATACCTAGAGTGAATGGGATGCAGGATTCTGGCAACCATAAGTGGTACAGATTGTGGAAACGTTGCAGAGGACGGTACGCCAGGCCAAAGAAAATGTACTAACAGTTGTTTATGAAATATTTGTAGGCCTATATTTACTGTCATGCTATTGAAGAGCAATTTTTTTTTTTTTTGTCGCCTGACGACTCAGACTTTTTCAGCTGCTCTATCGTAGGCTACATACTTCAGTCTGAGACAGCCAGTAGTTTTTTTGTGGTGATGTTAAAATGAGGGGTGTTGTACAAAACAAAGTCTTGAGCGATTGGATCATCTCTAACCAATCAGAGTATATCCAAGCCAATGACGAATTTTCGAAATGCTGCTTTAACGACATGTATTCTGGCTCTGGCCAAACCTGTCGGTTTCTGGGACTGATCAGACAGATCATTCCATTCCCGAAAATTGTTGGGGTGGTACTCAGATCCAGACTCCTTGAGGAGAAGAAACTATCATTGTCCGTGGGCATGGCGTAGCGTAGCGTTTGGCCGGAGCAAGGAGTTTGGGTAGCCAGGCAACGATTTTTGCTGTTCAATGTTTATTTGGTGAGCAATGTGCATATTAGTCAAAGTCCAGTTTGATTTGTCTAGTGATTCAGGGAGTGGCTACAATAGTTTTCATTGACAACTCACTGCTTCCTTTTTTCATTGAGTAAACAGAACAATCCATCTTTTAAAACTATTGTTAACTAGACCAATTACACTTTTTTGTCTTCACTGAATATGCAAATTGTGTTTCTCAAATAGAAACAGCACTTACCTCTTTCTACATGTGTCCTTGTTAACTGAATTTGCTCACTACCACCAGTGCAGTATTTTTAGCTTCCTCCGGGTGTAGAATCAGGTCTTGAGTGCTGTGTTTAATAATCCACAGAAAAGGCCCATCCTCGGGCTAATCAGAGGTGCTAATGAGGACTATTATCATTAATCAGTTACAGTACTCATGTTGCTGAGACGCCCTGGTCGTTGAGTGCTGGGGGATTTATATGATGTTTAATGGATCCTGCTGGTTGGGGCCTGCTTGGGCAGGATTGGCCTATAGGAGATATCTGGTGGGTCACATTGGCTTTATAGGAGAGATCTGGTGGAAGATATAGAAGATCTGGTGGTACCTTTTGGGGCAGATTGGCCTATAGAATAGATCTGGGCCTCTAGAATCGAATTATGTGGAATTGCAAAGCTCCAGGTAGAAGTTCCTACGGGTGTAGGGTCACCTTATTCTGCTCCAGTACTAGCCTTCCCCTGGGGAAGAATGGCATCTAGGGCAACTTCATGGTACTCCAAGTGCTAACCTATATGAATGCAAGAATGTGGAAAAAAAGGTTGAAACGAGTTTCCATGTCTTTGCACTGGAAGTCATTTTTGTGGATGTGAGTGATGTATAAGTGAACTATGTGCAGTGGAATGTGTAGTGCATGTTAAGTAGCTATGATTACATCTGGCATGTTTACTTAGATAATAAAGCACTGTGAGTGACTGGCTGGCTGTCTGACTGGCTAGCTTTGTCTCGCTCTCCCTGTTTAGCTGTCTAACCTCTTACTGTCTGTGTTTTCATAGCTGCAGGACGAGCAACAGAAAAAGCCTAATAGGAAGTAGTCAGTCTTCAGTGCTTCCGCGACCTCACTCCCCCCTCTCATCACATACAGGTAAGTTGTGTGTGTGTGTGCCCACCACATTTGTACAGGTATCTGTTTTGATGTGTGTGAAGTGCCCCAATGAGTGACAGACATAATTAATGTTGTTGTGCTTGCTCTCATGCGAAGTGGCTTTGGTTGGCCAGTGTTCTATCCCTGAATGAAGGCCATTGTCTGTGGGTAAATGAAGAAGAGGTCTGGAAAAACCATGTCTGAAGTGCAGTCTCTTTGTGGTTCATTAACCACCCACAAGATCATCCTCAGTCTCTCTGTAAACCTTTACCACAACAACACACAAGTGTCTCAAATGTTAGCAACCTGTCTTCAACAGCAAAAATACTTTTTCATTGTCAACGTTTAGTGCTACTGCCTTTCTAAAGACTAGTCTCTGATGCCACGGTTTAAAAGGGTGAGTGTGCTGTGCTATCGGAGCAAGGACATTGGAGCCAGCTGTGATTGTGATTGTAATGGATCCTGAAGTGGCGGGCCTCAGGAAGGAAATGCACAGGAGCGCAAAGAGGGGAGGGTGGACTTCATTTATTCCAGCTTGGGCGTTTTATTTCCTGACAGGCCAATCACTGATAATGGCCCTCCATTTGCGCCGTCAGACTTTCTAACCTTGCTAGAGAACTCGGTCCTTAAATATGAACTATGTAAGAAATAGTGACGGTAATAACAATGTTGAACTTTGGGAGAACTTCACTGGCTGGCACAGACGTATTGCAGGTGCATGTACATTCGGTAAGAGCATTGTTTCCAGTTCTCATGTTAGGAGTACAGTAGGTTTTAGTTACTGTACATTGTTGCAGCCTGTCGCAGTTGTTTTGGCATTTGGTTGATAGCCAAGCTGGAGAGTGTCAACATTACCCACTGTAAATTTACATTTTGTTCACTGTTCTTTTCTTCATGAAAATAGCTATTTTCTTCCTATTAAGAACGTTGGATCATTAGTGATTGTTTTTCACATATGATTTCTAAATGGTATTTAATTTAGATTTAAATCTGCTCGGTATACTCTATTACGACTGCTGCTGTTTATCAAAGCAATCCCAGTGTCTTTTCTCTAAACACAAGATTCATCAGTATTATCCTGTGTCTACATTGCTATTAAAATTGGACTAAATCCGATTCATGTCGAAGAATGGACTTGACCTATTTTGGGTAACAGACATATACAACACAATGTACAATGTGGACCCAGAGGATATCACTTGAAAGTCTTAATTAAAACACTTGTTTCCAAAGTGGTCCTCAATGGTAAAAACAATAACACATATAATGATTAAAAGGAAAGACAAAAATGACAAACAACCATAAATACATTCATTTATATTGACATCCTAAAAAGTGTCACTGTTCACTGCACTTCTCCCTAACCTTAAAAATCAACCATATTCATTTCACATTAAAACAATCCTTCAAATAAATACACCTGACCAGCAGTAGGGGGCACACGGGGCAGTGTAGTGGTTTCTCTTACTTAGACAACCGTATCCAAATGAAAACCTTTGCCTGCTTTTTAAAGCTAATTTTACTTTTTCTTTGCTTGATCTCCAAGGGAAGGCTATTCCATAGACCAGTTATTCCCTAACTGGGGTACACGCGCAATGCCGTTGGGGTACGCCAAATAAAAATATGATCCACATTTTTTTTTTAAAATAACAATGTGTATATTTAAAAATGTTTTTTCCAAACAGTCCATTTATATTTTCCAACGGGGCTATACATTTGGGTGAGTTTTTTTTTTCTCCCCTAGTAGCCTCGTTTCACTGCCAAAAATGTAATTTAACGATCTAGTGTTTAGCAAAATAAAAACACAATGTCAAATACAGGTAGCCAGTCAAATAATTAACATCCAATCACATTAACCGTTACTCTCTCGCGGGAATTCCACTAACGGTCCATAAGTAGCCAAATGTAGCTGCTGCTCATTCCGTTTGCTCGAAAATGTATAATTTGCATACAAGTTGTTCTGCTGCCACGAGCACATCCAATGCTAGCATCAGTAATTCTACATTTGTTGTTAGCCCAACTGGCATGGACACTGACAGTTGTGAATCTGATGCAGCCAAATATGATGAACTACATTTGGGGTTCACTTCTATTGGGAGTAGTGCCTTTCCTCAGCCACGATGTGTTATATGTGCAAAAGTACTATCTCACAACTCGATGAGACCTTCACTAGGACATTTAGAATCAATAACATGCGAATTTGAAAAATAAGCCACGGGAGGTTTTTGAGCGTGATTTAAGACTTTCAAGTAGTAAGACATGTATAAAAGCAACAGATACCATTAATAAGAAGGGTCTAGCAGCGTCTTATATGGTGAGCTACCAAGTGGCTAGGACAGGCAAGCCCCATACTATTGTGGAGGACTTAATTATTCCTGCTGCCGCGAATATGGCTGGGACAATGCTGGGGGAAAAGGCCCAAAAAAACTATACAGACAATGTCTTCACACTGTTTCACGATGCATCAGTGACATGGCAGGAGATGTTTTGAAACAATTACTGCTTCGCATACAACCAGTGAATTCTATCTGTTACAGCTGGATGAGTCAACAGACGTGGCAGGCCTGGCACAGCTCCTGGTATATGTCCGTTACGTTTATGGGGGGTCAATTAAGGAAGACATCCTCTTCTGCAAACCACTGGAAACCAGGACAAGAGGACAGGATATGTTTAAAGTACTGGACAGCTTTGTGACATCCATGGTGGTCAAGATGTGTTGGTATCTGTACTGATGGCGCAAAAGCCATGACAGGGAGACATAGTGGAGTGATAACGCGCGTGCCAGCAGTTGCTCCCAACGCCACTTGGGTACACTGCAGCATCCACCGAGAGGCTCTTGCTGCCCATGGATTTCCTGACAGCTTGAAAGACGTTTTGGACACTACAGTGAAAATTGTTAACTTTGTAAAGGCCCCTGAACTCTTGTGTATTTTCTGCATTATTGCAACAAGCGGTTCTGTGAAAATTGAATTTAATGAGAAGCCACTGCCAGATTTCTGGGTAGGGCTGCGCTCGGAGTTTCTTGCCTTGGCAAATCGCGCTGTTAAGACACTGATGCTCTTTGTAACCAGGTACCTATTTGAGAGTGGATTCTCGGCCCTCACTAGCATGAAAACTAAATACAGGCAGACTGTGTGGAACATTTTAGACTGAGACTCTCTCCAATACAACCCAACATTGCAGAGTTATCTGCATCCATTCAAGCACACCCTTCTCATTAACATGTGGGGAGTTATTCACCATTTTTGATGAACAAATAAGGTTTTATATGTAAGATGTCTAAATAAGAGCAAAATTATTCATGATTATATTATTTGTGCCCTGGTCCTATAAGAGCTCATTGTCACTTCCCACGAGCCGGGTTGTGACGTCAAACTCATTCTTATGTTTAATAAATGTGTGTGTGTGGCAGGCTTACCCTGGTGCTAGAGGGAGTATGCAGCTGGATGTTGACTTTTTGAAGGGGTACGGGACTATAAAAGTTTGGGAACCACTGCCATAGACAAATGCCTGTATGGAAAAACGTGCTCTTCGCAGTACTGTGTACTCTTGGGATTTTACAAGACCTAACACTAGCTCTGGTATTGGGACGGTGTTGGTTATAGACCCTATCAATGTGGTTTTTCATCTAACCTGGGGCACGATCATTTAAGATGTCAAACATATGATTTAAGTTGGTTGGTCCACTCTGGATTCCAAAGGCAACAAGCCCCCCTCCTGGAACTCCTGTACCCTTATGTGGGTCATTAGGGGGGACATTCAGCAAATACCTGATAACATTATTTTGCATGACCTGCATTCTCTTCATCTTTTTGATAGCCCACTATACCAAGTAGAGCAGGCATAATCAAAATGACACAATCAAGGTTGAGAATCAGTTTCAAACCTCTTGATACTAGCCATCCCGGATCCGGGATCGTAAATACAGCCTCAAGCCCATTACCATAACGCAACGTTAACTATTCATGAAAATCGCAAATGAAATGAAATAAATATGCTAGCTCTCAAGCTTAGCCTTTTGTTAACAACACTGTCATCTCAGATTTTCAAAATATGCTTTTCAACCATAGCAAAACAAGCATTTGTGTAAGAGTATTGATAGCTAGCGTAGCATTTAGCGTAGCATTCAGCGGGCAACATTTTCACAAAAACACAAAGCATTCAATATAAAATCATTTACCTTTGAAGAACTTCGGATGTTTTCAATGAGGAGACTCTCAGTTAGATAGCAAATGTTCAGTTTTTCCAAAAAGATTCTTTGTGTAGGAGAAATCGCTCCGTTTTGTTCATCGCGTTTGGCTACCAAAAAAACCTGAAAATTCAGTCATCAAAACGCCAAACTTTTTTCCAAATTACCTCCATAATATCGACGGAAACATGGCAAACGTTGTTTAGAATCAATCCTCATGGTGTTTTTCACATCTCTTCGATGATATATCGTTCGTGGAAGTCTGCTTTCTCCTCTGAATCACATGGAAGAATACTTGCACCTGGAGATTACGCACCAATTTCAACGCAGGACACCAGGCGGACACCTGGTAAATGTGGTCTCTTATGGTCAATCTTCCAATGATATGCCTACAAATACGTCACAATGCTGCAAACACCTTGGGGAAACGACAGAAAGTGTAGGCTCATTCCTTGCGCATTCACAGCCATATAAGGAGACAATGGAAAACAGCGCCTCAAATTTTGCTCACTTCCTGTTTGAAGTTTCATCTTGGTTTCGCCTGTAGCATCAGTTCTGTGGCACTCACAGATAATATCTTTGCAGTTTTGGAAACGTCAGAGTGGTTTCTTTCCAAAGCTATACACTATATTCAATCGCCTATCGTTATCTTGTCAGCTAAGCAATCTACGTTTTGTACCAAATAAAATCAATATATATATATGATGCTCTCTGCGCTTTTAACGGACCTCTGAGACTATCACAGTGCAGGTGCATTTATACGGAGACTTGATTACACACAGGTGGATTGTATTTATCATCATTAGTCATTTAGGTCAACATTGGATCATTCAGAGATCCTCACTGAACTTCTGGAGAGAGTTTGCTGCACTGAAAGTAAAGGGGCTGAATAATTTTGCACGCCCAATTTTTCAGTTTTTGATTTGTTAAAAAAGTTTGAAATATCCAATAAATGTCGTTCCACTTCATGATTGTGTCCCACTTGTTGTTGATTCTTCACAAAAAAAATACAGTTTTATATCTTTGTTTGACGCCTGAAATGTGGCAAAATGTCACAAAGTTCAAGGGGGCCGAATACTTTCGCAAGGCACTGTATATACACTGCTCAAAAAAATAAAGGGAACACTTAAACAACACAATGTAACTCCAAGTCAATCACACTTCTGTGAAATCAAACTGTCCACTTAGGAAGCAACACTGATTGACAATAAATGTCACATGCTGTTGTGCAAATGGAATAGACAACAGGTGGAAATTATAGGCATTTAGCAAGACACCCCCAATAAAGGAGTGGTTCTGCAGGTGGGGACCACAGACCACTTCTCAGTTCCTATGCTTCCTGGCTGATGTTTTGGTCACTTTTGAATGCTGGCGGTGCTTTCACTCTAGTGGTAGCATGAGACGGAGTCTACAACCCACACCTGTGGCTCAGGTAGTGCAGCTCATCCAGGATGGCACATCAATGCGAGCTGTGGCAAGAAGGTTTGCTGTGTCTGTCAATGTAGTATCCAGAGCATGGAGGCGCTACCAGGAGACAGGCCAGTACATCAGGAGACGTGGAGGAGGCCATAGGAGGGCAACACCCCAGCAGCAGGACCGCTACCGCCGCCTTTGTGCAAGGAGGAGCAGGAGGAGCACTGCCAGAGCCCTGCAACATGACCTCCAGCAGGCCACAAATGTGCATGTGTCTGCTCAAACGGTCAGAAACAGACTCCATGAGGGTGGTATGAGGGCCCAATGTCCACAGGTGGGGGTTGTGCTTACAGCCCAACACCGTGCAGGACGTGTGTCATTTGCCAGAGAACACCAAGATTGGCAAATTCGCCACTGGCGCCCTGTGCTCTTCACATATGAAAGCAGGTTCACACTGAGCAGATGTGACAGAGTCTGGAGACGCCGTGGAGAACGTTCTGCTGCCTGCAACATCCTCCAACATGACCGGTTTGGCGGTGGGTCAGTCATGGTGTGGGGTGGCATTTCTTTGGGGGGCCGCACAGCCCTCCATGTGCTCGCCAGAGGTAGCCTGACTGTCATTAGGTACTGAGATGAGATCCTCAGACCCCTTGGAGACCATATGCTGGTGCGGTTGACCCTGGGTTCCTCCTAATGCCTGACAATGCTAGACCTCATGTGGCTGGAGTGTGTCAGCAGTTCCTGCAAGAGGAAGGCATTGATGCTATGGACTGGCCCGCCCGTTCCCCAGACCTGAATACAATTGAGCACATCTGGGACATCATGTCTCGCTCCATCCACCAATGACACGTTGCACCACAGACTGTCCAGGAGTTGGCAGATGCTTTAGTCCAGGTCTGGGAAGAGATCCCTCAGGAGACCATCCGCCACCTCATCAGGAGCATGCCCAGGCGTTGTAGGGAGGTCATACAGGCACGTGGAGGCCACACACACTACTGAGCCTCATTTTGACTTGTTTTAAGGACATTACATCACAGTTGGATCAGCCTGTAGTGTGGTTTTCCACTTTAATTTTGAGTGTGACTCTACATCCAGACCTCCATGGGTTGATAAATTTGATTTCCATTGATAATTTTGGTTTGGTTTTGTTGTCAGCACATTCAACTATGTAAAGAAAAAAGTATTTAATAAGAATATTTCATTCATTCAGATCTAGGACGTGTTATTTTAGTGTTCCCTTTTTATTTTTTTGAGCAGTGTATATAAAAGAATATGAACTTTTAAAGTGAGATTTTCACTGGATAGTTACCATGTGTTCCTTTTCCTCAGGTGTGTTCTATCCCATCCTGGTGATGTACTTATCTATGCTCATCAGCTATAATTAAATTACACCACAAACAGGTGACATCGCCATGTAAACAGCCTCTCTCTGTTCCTCAGTACCACCATTGTTCCCCGAGTATTGCATAGCCTTCTCGCTATCATCAGATTTGTCTCAGGGGTTGCCATCGCTGCCCTTAGTTTATTAACTGTTTACTCCAGCCTTTGGCTACAGAGTTAATTGTGGTTAATTAAAGTTGGACCAAGGGTTAGTTCTTCACCTTATTGCTGAGGGAACACAAGGCCTAGTTGCTGCCGTTGGGGAAAGCCCCGTAGTTTGACGTGTTCAATATCCTGAGGCAGGACCACAGAACAGTAGGCATGTGGGTAATAAGTGGATGCTGTCCATATGGATGGTGAGATTGAGAGATAGAGGGATCATTTGGAGGCCCTCCCTGGTAGAGGATGCTTCAGGCTCCACTATAGGACTTCAAGTTCTGCAATAAAACCCCAAGACCCCAAATATTAGCAACTGTTAGCTAAGGGCTAACTAACATCTTATGGACTGTTGTAAATGTCTTTTATAGCCAGATGTCTTCACCCAGACTGTCTTTGTTTGAATAACGCCATTGTGTTAACATAGCTATTTAGACTACGGTATTAGCCTAAAGGCTACTCTTACAGTAGCTGATAACTCCACCGATAACTGATATACAATTAATAGGATTAGAAAAGGGGGATTTTCTCTTGCTTTTCTGAACATTTGCGGCCATTCGCATGTCATTGTCACAATGTATGAAATAAAAATTTGAAGCATAGTTATTGGACAATTGCTCTTTTGGATGGCAATTTATGAAAATTCAGTGGTGTTAAAATACTTTAAAGTACACTTAAGTCGTTTTTGGGGATATCTGTACTTTACTTTACTTTACTATTTATATTTTTGACAACTTTTACTTTTACTCCATTCCTAAAGAAAATATTGTACTTTTTACTCTATACATTTTTTTCCTGACAACCCAAAGTACGTGTTACATTTTGAATGCTAAGCATGACAGGAAAATTGTAAAATTCACTCTCTTCTCAAGATAACACGTGGTCACCCCTACTGCCTATGGTCTGGGGGACTCAATAAACACAAAGGCATCTTTTGTAAATAATCTCTGAGCTGTGCCCCTGGCTAAAAACAATAAAATGGTGCCGTCTGCATTGCTTAATATATGGAATTTGAAATGATTTACACTTTTACTTCTACATTTGATACTTAAGTGTAATTACATTTATTTTTGATTCTGAAGTAGATTTAGCAATAAAATGCTTATGGGCAGGCTTTATTTATTTCCAGGAAGTAATTTATACTAGATCTTTGTGGTTATCTGAAAAATGACATGAGAATGTGGCATACATAGGAAATATGAATCTTAAAAGAAACATTTTTAGACTTTTACTCAAGTAGTATTTTACTGGGTAACTTTTACTTGGGTAACTTTTAAGGTATCTATACTTTTAGTCAAGTATGACAATTAGGTACTTTTCCCACCACTGGAAATACTTTCATTTCCCTGCTGTAAAACATATCGACAAGTTTTGCCCCCCCCCAAAAAAAACACACAAAAAAACATTTGTTGGGCTCTTTTTTTTTCTTCTTTCTTTTGTGCCATGACTCATGTGTTTCTCCTGATTAATCCAAGCCGATGAGCTGCAATGTGGAAGTTTATGATTATGTAATTACTGCTTCAAGCAGGTCAGTCCCATTTGAGAGACAGTCCCATTTCAGTCTTCCTAGATTAAGCTCCTTCAGATAAGAGCCAATGAAACACAATAAAATCTAAAATTCTGTGTAAAGTACAATAGCTGAGAGTAAATTGATGAAGAAATGTGTCATCTATGCTGACTTATTACACTTTCTTATTTAAAGAAAAAAGACCAAGTCCTAATATAGGTTTGGTATGGGTTTGATTCTATGCTGATGGCTCAGTATTATTATTTCCAAGATTCATTTAAAATGCTTTTGTCTCAAGTTTCTGGAATGTTGTCTTTAATAACTTGTAATCTCCTCTTGTTTCTCTGCTTCCTCTCTGAATAACAGGAACGAGTCCTCAAGACAGCCCCAGAAACTTCTCTCCTAGTGCCTCAGCCCACTTCTCATTTGCACGAAGGTATTAGTAAAAGTCAATGCCAGTTGAACCTTTTATCCGTAACTCTACTCAACTAGCATACCAATAGTCTGCAATAAAATGCTTATGGGCAGGTTTTATTGTTTTAAGAAAGTAGTAAAGTTGTAGTACTTTATCTTGGTGGTTATCTGACAAATTGAATGAGAATTGAGGCATACATAGGAAATATGAATCTTAAAAGAAACATTTATCCTTTTTTAAACAACGAAGCCAAATTGTGGTGCTATTATTGTCTGCCGCAGACAGGCAACGGTTCTTTTGAGAAGCGAAGGCAGGATCTCACTGTGTTCTGACAGGCTCTCTATACAGAGATTGAAATCACAGGCAGGTTCAAGGGTTCAGTCTTTTACCATCATCAGACTCAGACTCAAACTCCTTGTGTTTTCTGAAGTGCTTTTCTCCACGTCTTCACAAAAAGCCTGAAATCTTTTTTGTTCAACCTTCACTCAACACGACTTTTAACAGCTTATTTATTGCTATGATTCCGTCAGTGCCACAGACCAGACATGTCATGTCAGGACTCTGTTTTGTCATGTAAACATCATAGCTCTTCTTCCTGTTACTCATGTCTAAGAATACACACAACGTCATTTTAACTCACATGTCCGTTCGTGCATGTGTATAAATACACAACGTCATTGTTACCTTGCCATTATACCTGAATCATGAAAATTCTGTTTGATGTGTTTCTAGATGTCCCTACATTTTATCCCCACACGTTATTCCTCTGCGTTTGTATCAATGTTCAGTGTTATTGGTTAGTGCAACAGAAGACATCTCACTACTCGGTAGGTTGGGGCGGCAGGGTATGTTGGGGTGGCAGGGTAGGTTGGGGTGGCAGGGTAGCCTAGTGGTTAGAGCGTTGGACTAGTAACCGAAAGGTTGCAAGATCGAATCTCCGACCTGACAAGGTTAAAATCTGTTGTTTTGCCCCTGAACAAGGCAGTTAACCCACTTTTCCTAGGCCGTCATTGAAAATAAGAATTTGTTCTTGACTGACTTGCCTAGTTAAATAAAGGTCAAATAAAAAAGATGTGGGTGGCAGGTAGCGTAGATCAAGGAAACTGTGTCCTGTGTGGGTTTGATTCTCACGGGGGACCTGTACGACAATGTGTGCATTCACTACTGTATGTCACTCTGGATAAAAGTGTCTGCTAAATGACTCAAGTGTAATCCACGGTAAATGCTGCAGTAGGCTATTGAAAAGCAGTCTTTCCTACCCATTCTTCCGGAAAGCTAAAGGTTGCAAATGACCTAACTCTGCACATAGGTCAAAGGTCATCCAGAACGTTGTGCATTTGTAGTGTAGGTATGTTATTCAAAATCCTGGAGCTTTGAGTAGTCTTGTTTTGAATATCATTCATAGTTATTTTTATATTTTGTTAACTACAGTTCTCATATTACTGATTTAGTTATTTATGGTTTCTGAGTTTATGATGACGTCTGTCTGTCTCTTTCTATCTCTGTCTGTGTGTTTGAGCAGGACTGATGGACGACGCTGGTCTTTGGCCTCTCTGCCTTCCTCTGGCTATGGCACCAACACACCCAGCTCCACTGTTTCTGTATGTACCATACCACTCAATTTGTTAAAGGCCATGAAAACAAAATATATTATGTGTTAGCTAGATTTTTTTTTTTAAAAAGCAATGCCAAAAAGGTTGTTTAACCTAACTTTTTCACATACTGATGGAAAACCCTTTCAATCTAAAAATACATATACTGTACCAGATCACTGGATATTCAAGAATTGTTCAAATAAAGATGTTTCAATGTGAAATGATCGTCTGATGGGCATCCTCTAGTCTGTACTTCAGTCACCTGTGCTGTACTGTGCTGTACTGTACTGTACTGTGCTGTACTGTGCTGTACTGTGCTGTAATGTAGGCTACTGGTAGTCAGAGATGATTGGTGCCATTCTCCCGCTAGTGTCTCGCAGGCTGACACATACCACCAGACGCTGTATTTAGGGCCAGCAGATTTGTTTTGGACTAAATATGGCCCTGGCACACAGCTAGGCCACCCACACACACACAAACACACACACACACAAACACATAACTCTGCTCTGTTTACTGACAAACTCAAATCACACAGGCAGGCGATGGTCAACTCTCTGACACACACACACACACACACACACACACACACACAAACAGGCCCCATGGCAGACTACACAAAGTAAACAAGCCGTCACACACAAAGTAATGGGTTGTTTGTTAACGGCCATGTTTTTTGAGGACCATCAATTAGAGCTGATAAATACTTAACATGTTGCCGGAGGCTGGTGAGGGCGACCGGTTAGGGGGAACTACCATAGAGCGGGATTAACACCAGCAACTGTGTTGTTTGTCCAGGCTATGTTTACAGTTTAGTTTAAATTGAATCCCTATTTGGATTGGATTTGAGAACAATGTAATGAGAAGAAATGGGAATGTTCACAGTAATTTGTTAGCTTTCATCTACTGTACCGTCGCAACCATTTTGGCACCCATAAGTTTGTCCTTCATTTTCAAAACACTGTAAAAGGGCATCAATACCGTAATGAACATTTACCCAATCACATAAACACAACAGTCAGAACAAACATGCTACTCTCCTGGTATCTGTCATTCTCTCGTGCAAAAACATTCATCAAAGCATTAGCCTCTCCTTTTTATCTTTTCTTTTCTCGTTCAATGTATATTCATTTCATTTCCAGTCGTCCTGTTCATCACAGGAGAAGCTGCACCAGCTACCCTTCCAGCCCACCCCGGATGAGCTGCACTTTCTCTCCAAGCACTTCTGCACCGAGAGCATCGCCGGGGACGACCGACGGAGGGGGACAGCGCCAATGCGACCCCGCTCGCGCAGTCTCAGGTATGTACGGAGGCACGATATCTAAGGAAGTCTCAAAGTTTTTCTCGCCTGAGGTAGAGTATCTCATGGTATGCTGTAGACCACACTATCTACCTAGAGAGTTTCCATCTGTATTTTTCGTAGCTGTCTACATTCCACCGCAGAGCGAAGTTGGCACTGAAACCGCACTCAATAAGCTGTATTCCGCCATAAGAAAACAGGAAAACGCTCATACGGGGGCGGCGCTCCAGGTGGCCAGTGACTTTAATACAGGGAAACTTAAATCAGTTTTACCACTACAGGACTGTTTTGCTAGCACAGACTGGAATATGTTCCAGGATTCTTCCGATGGCATTGAGGAGTACACCACATCAGTCACTGGCTTCATCAATAAGTGCATTGAGGACGTCGCCCCCACAGTTACCGTATGTACATACCCCAACCAGAAGCCATGGATTACAGGCAACATTCGCACCGAGCTAAAGGGTAGAGCTGCTGCTTTCAAGGAGCGGGACTCTAACCCAGAAGCTTATAAGAAATCCCACTATGCTCTGCGACGAACCATCAAACAAGCAAAGCGTCAATACAGGACTAAGATCGAATCGTACTACAGCGGCTCCATAACTCGTTGGATGTGGCAGGGCTTGCAAACTATTACAGACTACAAAAGGAAGCCCTACCAAGAGCTGCCCAGTGTCACAAGCCTACCAGACGAGCTAAATAACTTCTATGCTCGCTTCGAGGCAAGTAACACTGAAACATACATGAGAGCACCAGCTCGTCCGGTTGACTGTGTGATCACGCGCTCCGCAGCCGATGTGAGTAAGACCTTTAAACAGTTCAACATTCACAAGGTCGCAGGGCCTTCACTGACAGTTTCAACCTCTCCCTGTCTGAGTCTGTAATACCAACATGTTTCAAGCAGACCACCATAGTGTTCTTGGGCACAGAGACTAAGGTAACCTGCCTAAATGACTACTGACCCGTAGCTCTCACGTCTGTAGCCATGAAATGCTTTGAAAAGCTGGTCATGACTTACATCAACACCATTATCCCAGAAACCCTAGACCCACTCCAATTTGCATACCGCACCAACAGATCCACAGATGATGCAATCTATTGCACTCCACAATGCCCTTTCCCACCTGGACAAAAGGAACACCTATGTGAGAATGCTATTCATTGACTACAGCTCAGTGTTCAACAGCATAGTGTCCTCAAAGCTCATCACTAAGCTAAGGACCCTGGGACAAAACACCTCCCTCTGCAACTGGATCCTAGACTTACTGACGTGCTGCCACCAGGTGGTAAGGGTAGGTAACAACACATCTGCCACGCTGATGCTCAACATGGGGGCCCCTCAGGAATGTGTGCTCAGTCCCCTCCTGTACTCCCTGTTTACTCATGACTGCGCGGCCAGGCGCGACTCCAACACCAAGTTTGCTGATGACACAACAGTGGTAGGCCTGATCAACAAGAGCAATGAGGAAGCCTACAGGGAGGAGGTCAGAGACCTGACCGTGTGGTGCAAGGACAACAACCTCTCCCTCAACGTGATCAAGACAAAGGAGATTATTGTGGATTACAGGAAAAGGATCCTCAAAAGGTTTAACAGCACCATCGAGAGCATCACTGCCTGGTATGGCAACTGCTCGGTCTCCGACCACAAGGCACTGCAGGGGGTAGTGTGTACGGCCCAGTACATCACCGGGGCCAAGCTATACCTATATACCAGGCGGTGTCAGGAAGGCCTTAAAAATTGTCAGACTCCAGCCACCCTAGTCATGGACTGTTCTCTCTGCTACCGCACGGCAAGCAGTACCGGAGTGATAAATCTAGGTCCAAGAGGCTTCTGAACAGCTTCTTCCCACAAGCCATAAGACTCCTGAACAGCTAATCAAATGGCTACCCAGACTATTTGCACCCCCACCACGCTGCTGCTTCTCTCTGTTATTATCTATGCATAGCCACTTTAATAACCCTACCTGCATGTACATATTTCCTCAATTACCTCGTCACTGGTGCCCCCGCACATTGACACATTGACTCTGAACCTGTATATAGCCCCGCTATTATTTACTGCTGCTCTTGAATTATTTGTTTTTCTTATCTCTGAGTTTTAAGAAAATGCCCCAAAAAAAGTGTGTTAAGGGCTTGTAAGTAATCATTTCACTATAAGGTCTACTACACCTGTTGTATTCGGCACATTTGACCAATAAAATTTGTTTTGATTTCGTGTTTGCCAAAAGACCATGAGAAACCAGATGATCTTGTCTGATATTGAACTCCTTGGCCTGAATGCTAAGCATCATGTCTGGAGGAAACCTGGCACCATCCCTACGGTGGAGCATGGTGGTGGCAGCATGCTGTGTTGATGTTTTTCAGCAGCAGGGACTGGGAGACTAGTCAGGATTGAGGGAAAAATGAACAGAGAAAAGTACAAGGATCCTTCATGAAAACCTGCTCCAGAGCATTCAGGACCTCAGACTGGGGTGATTGTTCACCTTCCAACAGGACAGTGACCCTAAGCACACAGCCAAGGCAACGCTGGAGTGGCTTTGGGCAAGTATCTGAATGTCTTTGAGTGGCCCAGCCAGAGCCTGGACTTGAAACCTCGATTTGAACATCTCTGCAGAGAACAGAAAATAGCTGTGCTGCAATGCTCCCCATCCAGCCTGACAGAGCTTAAGGTGCTTCAACAAAGTACTGAGTAAAGGGTTTGAATACTTATGTCAATGTGATATTTCAGTTTTTATTTTTTTATAACTGTGCAAACATTTCTAAAAACCTGTTTTTGCTTTGTCAATATGGGGTACTGTGTGTAGATTAATGAAAAAAATCAATTTAATACATTTTAGAGTAAGGATGTAAAGCAACCAAATGTGGAAAAAGTCAAGGCGTCTGAATACTTTCCGAAAGCACTGTATATCAATGCATTTTTTTGCTGTAAGATACAGTATGTGTTGTAATATAAGTACTGATCTTTCCTTTATATTCTTATTTGTTTGCAGCCCTGGAAGATCCCCATCCTGTTGTGATCATGAGATTATTATGATGAACCATGTCTACAAGGAACGCTTTCCTAAGGTGAGGGGCCTTGTCGCCTGTCATTTGGTATCAAAACAAAATGCCAATGTCTTACATAAGGTTTATTACACAGTGACAAAATAGTTGCTCTTTTTTAGCCACTTCTAAACTTTTTACCCTCTCTGACCACTTTTGCCACCCCTTTCTACCACCTTTAAACCTTTTTACCCTCTCTCTCTCTCTCTCTCTCTCTCGTTCTCTCTCTCTCTCTCTCTCTCTCTCTCGTTCTCTCTCTCTCTCTCTCTCTCGTTCTCTCTCTCTCTCGTCCTCTCTCGTCCTCTCTCGTCCTCTCTCGTCCTCTCCTTCTAACCTTTTCCACCCCTCCATGTCTCAAGGCCACGGCCCAGATGGAGGAGAGGATCCAGGAGATCATCCGGACCAGCTCCCCGGAGAGCGTGCTGCCGCTGGCGGACGGTGTGCTGGGGTTTGCCCACCATCAGATCATCGAGCTGGTCCGCGACTGCCTGGAGAAGAGCCGCCTGGGCCACGTCACCTCGCGCTACTTCTGTGAGCTCACCGACAAGCTGGAGAAGCTATTCCAGGAGGTGGGTGACCCTACTGGTGCAGCTCAGTAATGTTAAGTGGTTACCTTTCCTTGTGTCGTCTACTCCGATATTAATCATCTGGCATAATGAAGGAAAGTAGACGAGGAAAGAAAGCAATAGAGAGTAGTGTGGTGCCACCTGCCCCACTTTAAAATACATGAACCTTTTACCATAGTAATAAGCACAGTGTAATTACAATATCGGTACACATTACTGCATAGGACTTTGATACAATCAAACAGATTCTTTCACCAAAATTATTTGATTTACAGTGCTCTCTTACCGCTACGGTATTCAAAGTCATTTTTTAAGTGAGGTATTCTGTATTGCTCAGTGTCCTCTCCCCTCATGCAGGCTTTCTATGATAATCCCTCCCTCTTACTTAATGGTACTTCCAGTCCCGAGCACTGATCAGCTCACAGGTCTGTATAAAATGTTGAGCGAGTGTGTTCTGTTGTGTGTGTGTGTATAGTCCACGTCCCGGTCGGAGAGCCAGGAGGTGAACTTCATCAAAGAGCTGGTAAAGAAGATCCTCATTGTCATCGCCAGGCCAGCGCGCCTCCTGGAATGCCTGGTATGTCTCGCCTGATTGTCACTAGTTAGCTACCAAGCACATGGCAATGACTTCTCACTCACACATATTACAAAAATTATACTAGGGCCAGGAGTTTTTCCTGACCATGTGGGGTGACTAGTCAAATCTCTGGGCATTAATACTAAATATGACTTATTTCTGTCCCACGGCTAATCAGAACTACACAAATGACCACGTAGCTCTATCTAAACTAGGTTTCAATTATGTGAGTCATTTGACAGACATCTCATCCATGTCTCTGTTGTATAAAGACGAGGCTTGCGACCTGGTGACGAGCCATACAGATGCATCCTCCTCGCACTCCTGCTATTGATTGATTGTTACATTATCAACCCAGAGAAAAGCCAACAGCACTCAGACAATGCCTATTGAAACTTAAAACTAAGAGTTCCAGAAGTGTTGTAGTGAAACCTGTGTCCCTGTGTTGTCCTCTCCTCAGGAGTTTGATCCAGAGGAGTTCTACCATCTGTTGGAGGCTGCCGAGGGTCACGCCAAAGAGGGCCAGGGCATCAAGACTGACATCCCCCGCTACATCATCAGCCAGTTGGGGCTCACACGGGACCCCCTGGAAGGTATGCCAGGTTTGACCTTTTAGGAGTTGGGCAGGTAGACAGTGCCTAAACCAACATGAGTGGAGGTGCAGCCAAACATCACACATTCAGATTGAAAAGAGTGCTTTCTGCTGAAAGCTGCATGGGGCTGTGAACTCATTCCAGTGGTGGCCTGCTTTATTCAAGTAATCAAGAAGTTTCTGAGTATGTAGAAAATAACTTATTTCGTGATGTGAAACCTAAGATGTGCTAGCCTTGATATTCATGCGCTACAGATGACACTGGCTACGTTCCAATTTTTCACCCGTATCACAAAGTGTACACACTCCCTCATTGATTTAAAAGGAATGGACTGGTGTGAGGAATATGGTGGAAACTCCCTCAAGCCACGCTTGCACCAATCCAATATTTTGCAGTCATGGAAATCCTGGACTTTTAAAATTGTGTTTTCCAGGCGGGGAAAAGTTTAAGAAAATGATCAAATCTAAAACGTTTTGGATAAGTCATGGAAATATATCAAATAGTTAATCTTGATGTACATTTTTTAGGCACAGTTAAAAACATTTTTTTTTTAAATATCAACATATAAGCCAGGATCGGAATGCACTTTAGTGCGTCCGTGATTGCGCACATCACCTGCATGTGTGCGAGAGGAGTGGGCCGTTGCTCAAGGAGAGAGAGACAGTTGGACATTGCAGCGGCAGGCAGGTAGGCCTATAAAATATGATAGAGAACAGACTAATAGCTAGGTAGCCAATTCAAAACATATATTGTACCCTGTAATTAACTGTTTAACTATTATTAACATGATTGTTTGCATATCCCTAAAACTTTCCACCAACACTCGTGAATAAGGTCATACAAAATTGATTTACTTTCTTGAACAATTCATTTAAACAGTTATTTTTGACTGAACAAATGATTCATTTCACCATTGTATTAGTTGGGATTCCGTTCAATCTCGATGAATCCAAATAAGTTTGAATCGCAAACAGTTATTTTTTTTATGTAGCCTTTCTTTTGGATTATGTGGTTTCAAAACTTGTTTTGTAGATACTTCCAGTTTATTTGGGCATCCAATGTATGGGACATTGCAACGAGCCTGACGTGAATGATATACTGCTTTCCCGCGAACAGGCCCAGATCCCCATCATTTGCATGAAGAGAAGGTGACGAAAAAGGGGCCAGAGGGCAGGCTGCCTTCTGGGAGTTCGTAGGCGATCGAAGAAACTCCCACTTCCTTCCATTTTGCTAGCAAACGTGCAATCTTTGGAAAATAAAATCGATGACCTAGGCGGAAGATTAAACTACCAAGGGGACATTCAAAACTGTAATCTTTTTTATTTTTTTATTTTACCCCTTTTTCTCCCCAATTTCGTGGTATCCAATTGTTGTAGCTACTATCTTGTCTCATTGCTACAACTCCCGTACGGGCTCGGGAGAGACGAAGGTTGAATGTCATGCGTCCTCCGATACACGACCCAACCAGCCGTACTGCTTCTTAACACAGCGCGCATCCAACCCGGAAGCCAGCCGCACCAATGTGTCGGAGGCTACACCGGGAAAACGCTCACCCAGAGGCGGCTCTCCTAGTAGCCGGGGACTTTAATGCAGGGAAACTTAAATCTGTTTCACCAAATTTCTATCAGCGTGTTAAATATGCAACCAGAGGGAAAAAAGCTCTGGACCACCTTTACTCTACACACAGACGTGTACAAAGCTCTCCCTCGCCCTCCATTTGGCAAATCTGACCATAATTATATCCTCCTGATTCCTGCTGGCAAGCAAAAATTAAAGCAGGAAGCACCGTGATTCAATCAATAAAAAAGTGGTTAGATGAAGCAGCTTCTACCGCCAAGCCTTAAGACTCCAGAACATCTAATCAAATGGCTACCCAGACTATTTGCATTGCCCTCCCCCTTCTTTTACACCGCTGCTACTCTGTTATCATCTATGCATAGTCACTTTAACTCTACCGACGTATACATATTACCTCAACAAACCGGTGCCCCCGCACATTGACTCTGTACCAGTACCTCCGTGTATAGTCTCGCTGTTATTTTACTGCTGCTCTTTAATTACTTGTTACTTTTATTTTTTACTCATATTTTTTTAAACTGCCATGTCGGTTAGGGGCTCGTAAGTTGTATTCGGCGCATGTGACTAATAACATTTTAATTGATTTTGATTTGAAATGTGGTTTGTTAGAGAGGACTGGAATAAAAGCCTGCACATGAGCTCTCCTGGAGGATGGTTGACCACCCTTGATTACATAACATTACAACCAAGTATATTTTATGCCTTTTGAAATAATTAGCTCATTCAATATATCAAAAATAGAAAATATATATTTTAAAAAATAGCTGAAAACCGGACAGGGCCATGAATTGGAGATTGTATACATGAGTGAAAAATGCCCATTAAGTCAAATCCAAATCACCAATCCTATTCAAATCCTAAATAACAGCTGAAAATGATAAGGATTCCATCATAACCGTCCTCACTGATACCAGAGAGGATGCTCTCACTCGTAGGCTCTGTTGCTGAGGAGTTTGTTCATCTCAAAGTCCATCTCGCAGGGCTTTCGTCTGGCTTTCGTCTGGATCGCAGGGCCGCGTTCAGACTGATCGAGTGTGTAATCATTAGTCCAACAGTTGCGTTCCGTTTGCTTCTGTTTAAGAAATGTTTTTAAACAGAATTGGCGGTCTGAGTACACCCCTGATTACACGCAAACAGTTCTCTTTCAGAGCCACGTACAAACAGCTCGGTGGAGTCCTCCTTGCATCTACGTGCTCTCCTCCTCTCACCTTTTGCCTTTGCTTGTGGACTTCAATGCACGACACATCAGCTGTCTGTGACCATGCGAAAAACCTTTCAAACCACACATAGCCTATATCATTGTCACCATATGTTAGTAAACCTGCTAAAATCATGCAGTACAATCAGTAAGCAGTATAGCAGTTACACCAGCGGGCTCCGTTGACAATCAAATTAATTTTTCAAAAGCTTACCTTGACTTGGAAGAGTTCCTTGTGATGGATAGTCATAGCCAGCTAGCTAACATAGCATTTATCTGTTTGAGCTGGGTGTTTGAGTAGGCTAAACTAGCTAGTTGCATTTGCTAGCTAAGTAAGTGAAAGTAAAAAAATATATAAATTATATGTAAATATAGCAAGCACTTTCTTGCTCCTCCATTTAAGAAATTATTTTGTTCCCAGATTGTTTCTCTTTGAGTCAACTACTCACCACATTTTATGCACTGCAGTGCTAGCTAGATGTAGCTGATGCTTTCAGTACTAGATTAAATCTCTGACCCTTTGATTGGGTGGACAACATGTCAGGTCATGCTTCAAGAGCTCTGATAGGTTGGAGGATGTCTATTGGAAGTTGCCATAATTACTGTGTAAGTCTATGGAAGGTGGTGAGAACCATGAGCCTCCTAGATTTTGTATTGAAGTCAATGTACCCAGAGTAGGGTGGAAGCTTGCTGTCCTCCGGTTTCACCATGGTGCTACCCTACAGAGTGCTGTTGAGGCTACTGTCGACCTTCATTTTTTTTAATCAATTATTCAATGAGGTGAATAGATTGTATTGTATATCATCCCATCACTTCTCACACTTTGTTCTCAAAGCACCTGTCAACACTACATTGATGACCTGATGAGAATATAAGCATAAGATTTCTGATCGTGAATCTACTTCACCCAACCAGTTTCATCAGAACACTACAGCCTAAATTGGTTTCTTAATCTCGTTTCAGTGGAGGAGAGGAATCATCGGCAAATAATTTATTACATTTTAATTAACGTTAACGTCCTCGTGAAACTCCCTCCGTAATGTACTGAGAGAAAATAATATAATTGAAATAAATCCTAATTATGTTTTCGATATTGGTGTTTAACGTTTTGAAAGCATTGCTGGAGCAGAATTCTTTTTTTAGATAAGATGAATTACTTGTATTACTACTACAGAAGAACTAGTACTAGAAGTACCAGCTACCCAATTACCAAAATATTGTCAGCATTACAGCTAACTTTTCTAGCAAGGCTAATATAACTAGCAAGGCTAATATAACTAGCAAGGCTAATATAACTAGCAAGGCTAATATGACTAGCAAGGCTAATATGACTAGCAAGGCTAATATAACTAGCTAGGCTAATATAACTAGCAAGGCTAATATGACAAGAATAGAGAAGTTCTATGATGGTGGCGTAGAGTGATGTCCTGTACTGAACTGACTGCCATCCTAATGTGCCTCTCCTCTCTCCACTCAAACCCCAGCGTTCATTCTGACTAATTGGGAACAAATGGTCTCCCTATAGAGCTGAAACAGATCGACACAGACTGGCTCACTAACCTCCGTCCTCATTGGCCAATGTCTCTTGACTCATTTCCCCTGGGCCTATCCTGTGTTTTTTTCTTGCCCAGTAGCCTGGAGCGCTGGAAGCAGCCTCCTAGGCAGGGACAGATGCTAAGTTACATTAGAAATGTGTTTAGTGTCACTGTTGGGATGACCGAACAACCCACTCCTGATTCGCTAGCTCCTGCTGTTCATACAGTGCTGATGGGAGGGGATGCACACACACATGCATGTGCATGCCCGAATGTACACGCAAGAGACACACGCACACACAGGAGTGTTCTGAAGTTGTGGTTTTCTTATTGGATGTCCGACATGTGTTTGTGTTGCTGCCTCTTCTGGTTTCCATGTAATTTCCCCTCCTGTAGGATTTCTCAGACTCCGCTCAACAGACTGTTTCTTAACTGCCAAATAAAGTGTGTTAATATACAGTACTCTCTATAGGCTTTGACTAAATGTTGGAGTATATAGAAGACATCTGGATCCAAAGGGCACTGTTTTGTGTCTGAAGGTGAAAATGCTGAAATGGCGAAGTTGAATGAAATGCTGACATGTTGTTTCTCTCGGTCCTGCTCCTCTAGAAATTGCTCAGATGACCAGTTATGATAGTGGGATAGCTGAAACACCCGAGACAGATGACTCTGTGAGTATTCAGCATATTTTATTCAAGTTTTTAGTTGCAGGTTATTATTTCAGTAGAATAAAGTTTCTCTCCTCTTGTCCTCCCAGTCCCAGAGTCTGAACGCGGCCCTGCGATCCAGACGAAAGCCCTGCGAGATGGACTTTGAGATGAACAAACTCATCAGCAACGGAGCCTACGGGTGAGAGCATCTTCTCTGGTATCAGTGAGGACGGTTATGATGGAATTCTGATCTGTTTCAGCTGTTATTTAGTGTTTGAATGGGATATGTGATTTGGGTTTATACAAAGGACATTTTTCACTTATGTTTACCATCTCCAATTCATGGCCCTGTCCTGTTTTCTTCCTAAGCCATGATCTAAGGTGTGTTTCCTGAGTTAATTAAGCAATTAATCTCCCATCATGCTTAGGGTCATGTATAAATGCCAAGGCACATTGAAGCTGTTCTGCTGACTCGTGGCCCAACACCCTATTAAGACACTTTGTTGGTGTTTTCTTTATTTTGGCAGTTACCTGCATATGACTAACAATGTCATTCTCTGACCGAGCAATATATGCTTGATTTACCTCAGCCTGAACAGTGTGTCTGATGTATTGTCTTCTCACTGTAACAGGGCTGTGTATCTGGTGCGCCACAAGGAGACCAAGCAGCGCTTTGCCATGAAGAAGATCAACAAACAGAACCTGATGCTGAGGAACCAGATCCAGCAGGCATTTGTGGAAAGAGACATCCTGACCTTCGCTGAGAACCCCTTCGTGGTCTCAATGTTCTGCTCCTTCGAAACACGACGACACCTCTGCATGGTCATGGAGTATGTGGAAGGTAGGCAGCCATTTATTTTTTTCTTTTCTTTCTTACCAAAACTGTGGAAGACCGGAGGCTCACCAGGGGGATAAACTGCTCTAGAAATACTGGTTAATGTTGTTCAGCCCTATTATTTACCAAAAGTATTACCAATTTTGGGTAGGGATTAATCATATGTTGAATGTACTTCATTGTAGTATATAGTATTTTAATGTCAGAATTAACTCGGTAAGACAATTCTGTGTCTGTATGCCATTAGGCGGTGACTGTGCCAACCTGTTAAAGAACATGGGCCCCCTGCCTGTGGACATGGCCAAGATGTACTTTGCTGAGACGGTGCTGGCTCTGGAGTACCTCCACAACTATGGCATCGTCCACAGGGACCTTAAACCAGACAAGTCAGTCTCTAATATCACTATAGTATAGTCGGCTACTATCACTGGGAATGTGTATAGATATAGTCTAATCTCAGATCTGTTAGTGCTGTTAGTGCTGCTTAGCCTGGTAAGACAACACATGTCATAGTAGTTGGCAAGACTGCATGAACAGATCTGGTTAGACACCCTTCAGACTGCTGATCTTTACGTTTTTAAAATAGTCAGTCACTTTGGTCATTGATGTCTATCAATCACATTTATTTTATGAAGCCCTTTATACATGAGCAATTGTCACAAAGTGCTTTACAGATACCCAGCCTAAAATCCCAAAGAGCAAGCAAAGCAGATGCAGAGGCACAAATGTCACTCATTTACTTATTATATTCTGAGCCAGATTTGGAGATCTATCTTCATTGGTATCTATGTGATGCTCGTGTCTTTCTCCCCTACCCTCAGTCTGTTGGTGACCTCCATGGGCCACATCAAGCTGACAGACTTTGGGCTGTCCAAGGTGGGCCTGATGAACATGACCACTAACCTGTATGAGGGACACATAGAGAAGGACGCCCGAGAGTTCTCTGATAAACAGGTACAGTGTGTAGAGATGGATTGGCATTCTACCTACAGTATAGGCCAGTCTTTCTCACTCATTTATAGTTTCTCATAATTAAAACAAGCAAGCAGAGAGAACATGACCGTTACGGTATCCGGTTTGAACACTGTTTGACGTGCTCAGACTGAATACCTACAGCTTGTGATTGTTTATCAAATATGACACAGTTTCAAGCCTCAACGCTTCACCAAAACGTACTACTAGTACCTGTTGCCTTCTGTCTGTGTGTGTAGGTGTGTGGGACCCCAGAGTACATCGCTCCAGAGGTGATCCTTAGACAGGGTTATGGGAAACCAGTGGACTGGTGGGCCATGGGCATCATACTCTATGAGTTCCTGGTGGGTTGCGTACCCTTCTTTGGAGACACACCAGAAGAACTGTTCGGACAGGTCATCAGTGGTCAGTCTCACTTCTCTCTTTTTGAGTTGACATTTAGGGCGAATCCTAAATTCCAATTATGTTGAAATTTCACTTAACATTGACAACAATGCATTACTAAGTAGGAGAAAAATCTGAAGGTCTTTATCCCCAGTGAATGGGAAAGATTGGCAATATCTAACTAAATAGAATGGAATTGGATGGTGCCAATCTTTCCCATTTATTTGGGATCAAGGCATGTTATGCACAAAACCAATTGTGTGGGATGTGGCTTACATTAAAACTAAAGACATTTCTCAAGTTCAAATGTATGATAACTTCCTTATGGCTGTTGTGTTCAAGCCTTTTTACATTTACAGCACATTATGATAATTAAAGGAACAAGACTTTAAAAAATGACAGCAGTGGAAGTTGTTAGAGAGAAGTCAATACAGGGAACGTCAGAGAGCCCCCTCTATCTATCCTATGAAATTGAATGGTGTGCTTTGACAGATTTGGTGTGCTCTATATTGTGCCAAATTCCTTATGGCCATTGTTTTCTAGCCATTTTAAATGTATAGCACAGACATGGTGTATTCGCCTACTTATTATATGCAACAAATAAGATTTTTTTTTTTTAAATGTCAGCATGTGATGTTCTTTGTAAACTGATCCTTTACACATAAGCTCGATCTATCCTATGTTAATTAATGTGGTGCCATGACAGATTTGGTGTGCTCTCCATCATACTAGACCATAGAGACCCAGTGTTAATTAAAGGGCTCTGAACACACTGAGCTGAATGCCACGCTGCTCAGGCCTGAGGGCCACCATGCATATTCATGCCCCACTCCCAAATTTGATTAAAATGGGGGCCTCATGGCGCCAAAGAGACAACCGTGGCATGGCACAGAATCTACTGGTTTGGTATACACTGGTATTTCTCAACTGTTGCTAGCGGTCTACACTGGTCAAACACACATGAACAGACTCACACACATACACACAAACATGCAGACACAATCATTTTTTCAGACCTGGATAACACATTATTTTAGTACTGGAGAACAGACACTGATGAATTGAATTTCTCATCCTTGAGGTAGTGAAGGTTGTCAATAATAAACAATATGACCTTTGTCTAAGGAAGTGCACAATAGCATGCATTAATCAGATTATAATTGTGGGACTGTTAAAACTGTGGCTCACAGCTAACTCAGTATGTGTTGTCTATGGGATATTGCTAGCTGCTAGCTAACTCAGTATGTGTTGTCTCATGGATATTGCTAACTGCTAGCTAACTCAGTATGTGTTGTCTATGGGATATTGCTAGCTGCTAGCTAACTCAGTATTTGTTATCTCATGGATATTGCTAACTGCTAGTTAATGCAGTATATGTTGTTTCTGGGATATTACTAAGTGCTAACGAACTGAGTATGTGTTGTTTCCCAGATGAGATCAACTGGCCGGAGGGAGAGGACGCTCCCCCTGCTGACTCCCAGGAACTGATCACCCTCCTACTCAGACAGAACCCCCTGGAGAGGATGGGCACAGGTAGTCAAGTCACAAGTTGTGCACAACACATGCCACACACAAATACAATTTTCACACTACCGAGCCAAGCCAAGCTGTACTGGGCTGGCCTGGTTTCACATTCACCATAGTTGATGGAACCGTGCTGGGAAGGACCATGTGTAAAGAACCTACAGTTCTGGCACATTTATGTGGGTTACTTTTAGTTTGTTGAAACTCAGCACCTTTTTACTGTCAAGAGGTTTTACAACCAGTTATGACCTACCAGGGAGCATTCTCTCTCCTCAGATAAAATATTCCAGGTACAGACAGTGCTATATTCCCATAACTGTCCATGTGGCTTCTCATCACAGCGCATTATTTAAACATACAGAGGGAGAAATTGGGTCAACCAAATAGGCGGAACAGTTTATCACATAACAATACTGCCTTGTAAATGGGCCCCCTCAGGAATGTCGACCTGGGCAAGGTCACGCATCATCAGCGTCTGCGGATCGTAAACATTGTCCCTGACCGGAGACCACGGGCCGCCCACTGTTTGACTACGTCTAAATGGCACCCTATTCCCTATATCGCCCATAGGGCTCTGGTCAAAGGTAGTGCAGCATAGGGAATAGTGGGCCATTTAGGATGTAAATTTAGTCTCCTGCGTAGCAGATTCAATCTAATCAGGTTACACGGGACTGCATTCATCAGAGCCTATCCCCTGGGTCGAGTCGAACCATTCAGCAGGCGGTCCTCCGTCCCTTCCTCAAAGGTCACCGGCAGGAAATTGCACTGCATAATTTATGACCGGTGATACGACTTTTGGGTGCCAGCCAATGATAAAGCGAGGAAGAAATGTTAGCGTCTGCACTTCTTCCTTTTGTGTTGGGGCATTGCCACCGCTGTCCAATGTCAACCTTTATCTTGGACGGAGCGGAAGTGTTTGAGTGCGTTTGTAGTGCTTGCATTCACTAGTCTTTTGTGTGCAAGATATCTGTGTATCTCTGAGTGTCTCTGTGTTCTTAATGTGTACTGCATGTCCTTCCATCCTTAGGTGGTGCATATGAGGTGAAGCACCACCAGTTCTTCCACACTCTGGACTGGGACAGTCTGCTGAGACAGAAGGCTGAGTTCATCCCTCAGCTGGAGTCAGAGGACGACACCAGCTACTTTGACAGTGAGTTTACTTCCTGCTCTCAAAATGTACACTAACCTATACTATAGAATACAGCCACTTCAAAAGTGAAAGTTAGTAAAGATGGTAACTAATGTTTTATCCCTACAGCTCGATCGGATAGGTACCATCACTTGGAGACAGAGGAAGAAGAGGAGGATACCAATGATGAAGACTTCAACGTGGAGCTACGTCAGTTCTCGTCCTGCTCTCACAGATTCTCCAAGGTGGATTGTCTTTCTCTTTGTACCTCTCTCTCTGTCTACCCCCCCCCACACACACACACACACACACACACACACACACTCAACACCCCTCTCGTTCTCTCTCTATCTATCCCCCCCCACTCTACCCGCCCCTCCTCTCAGTCTTGATAAATTACAAAAGATTCGCTCAAGGCATTACTGCTTACTCACTTCCATATTACTCCTTATGATTGAAAAACAATGGTGGATCAATGAGGTAGTTACCCTCAACAGAAAATATATGTAGTTCATACAAATATCTGCAGCTTTCAATGAAAACCCAACATGATAGATTTTTGGTCCATCACATTCTTTGCGTCTTTCCCCCCAACCCCCCTGCAGCATGTTATGTAGAGCTCGGCTTTGCATACATTTTCTGCTGCAAATCAGATCTATTTTGGTAGAACTTAGAACACAATGCAAACACACACACACAGACTTGCACACATTGTTGTGCTGCATTGCAGTACGCTCTGCCTCTGAAAATAATGCACAAAGTGCCTTCTAAGGCAGAAGAATGTCTCAGAGAAACCGTTTTTATTCAGTTACCTACCTAGATCTTTCTGACTGTTTGTTACCCACCAGTTTTTTGTGCACAGCCTGATAATCTAACCTGTGGCTAACCAGTGGCTGCTGCCACTATTTTGGAACCACTGGTTGTGGTTTCTATGGTATCAGACTCTGTGTCCCAATACTAAACGGATATATTGATGATAGTAATGGTGTTTAGATGTAGTAATCTTGTCCTCTATGAGGAAAGACTGTAAAGTCTCTGTGTCTGTCCCTGCATGGTGTCCAGGTATGTAGCCCTTTACACTCGTACCCATATACGGGTTGAAAATTGCACATTTGGGCACTGATAAATGACTAAATTGGACACAGTGGAAGTATAGTAACATGCTATAAATTAGGGCTGTGACAATACCAGTATCAAAGTATTTTTTTTCTTGGCAAAAATGAAAACGCAAAGCAGTTCAAACTCTTTGGTCCTTTAAAAACCTGCTGTATGTAAAATATTGTGTGCTTATAGTTTGGAAAATAAATACATGTGACTCTGGATGACAACATAATGTTTGTTTCCAACATTAGTGCTGTTTTCCTGAAGAAGTCAAATCCGCTTTGTGTTTTGTTTCTTTGCCACGATACTAACGAGTATCGCGATACTGGTATCATCCTGGCCCTACTATACATAACTTCTGGCCCTACTATACATAACTTCTGGCCCTACTATACATAACTTCTGGCCCTACTATACATAACTTCTGGCCCTACTATACATAACTTCTGGCCCTACTATACATAACTTCTGGCTCAGTGCTTCACAGCTCTGTATGGGTTTTGACTGACAACCGTTCTGAACTTGAGCACAGCACGCACCCCATCCCTCCCTCTCATTGGGGCAACTTTTGCAAATGTTTTGTTGTCTGAGTGAAGAGTTTAAGAGGACTATGTATTTTGAAAGATGTTGAGGATTATAATAAATACCTTTGATGTCATACAAGCAAGCCAAACACATATTGAGTCTAAATGTGCACTTTACATTTCCATATAACTCGTCATATACAGTGTCAACGTTTATGATCATTATGTTTGATGTACAGTTACAAGATGACATGTCATACCCTGAGTTTATCTGAACAGGAGCCTATGATTGTCGATTAAGAAAATTCACCGCGGCACACGCACCTGAATGCGCTCATGACTCATTTCTATGCACACCAAAATTACGATCTGTTTCTCTGAATTGCACCGTGAAGCCTAAAACTGTAATATCATATTTTATAACTTAGCTAGTCATGTTGGCAAGAGAACAGGCTTTCAAATTGCACAATTTCTAATGGATCATTGTGTGATGGCGGGGATGCAGGGTTGAGTCCCAAATAAAGTAACTACAAGTACACTTGCTCTAGTTCAGGTGTCAAACTCATTCCATGGAGGGCTGAGTGTCTGCATGTTTACGCTCCTCCCTTGTACATGATTGATGAATTATGGTCACTAATTGGTAGAGAACTCCCCTCGCCTGATTGTCTAGGTCTTAATTGAAAGGAGAGACAAACAATCTTCAGACACTAGGCCCTCTATGGAATGAGTTTGACACCCCTGCTCTAAATCCTCAACAATACAGCTAAGAGAGAGTAATAAACACCTTATAGTTTGTCATCCTTGAGTCATAAAGTGCATCGAAATTACTTGGCACACTTTGAAGACGTGTGACACCAGTCCTCACATCAAACCCTTGTAATTTCTGTGTCTTATGTTGCAACTTCCCCAATTATCAAGGAATATTCTCATGTTACTGAATGTATTCTCAGATTTCATTATCAACAAATGCAGCAAAAAAGTACAGTAAATGTAAAATGAACAGTGTAATGTTTGTATTCAGTCTTGTCAGGTGAACTGTTGTCCTCAATTTTGGAGTAATAATTTCCCCATAATCTCCAAACTGTTCCCTTTCAATTGCTACCATTGTTATGCAACATTTCAATTTAGCCCCATCCATATAGGCCAATTCCCACGAGTGTAAAGGGTTAACTGTTTGTCTGTCTGTGTGGTGTGTAGGTGTACAGCAGCTTGGACCTGTCCCGTGGCCAGCTGGATGGGAAAGGAGAGCCTGAGGAGAAGAAGAGTGAGAGCCCTCTGACTGTAGACTCTCTGAGCTGGACACCAGAGTTCACTGAAATGTACGCCTCACAACATCCCTTCTGCTATACTCAAACTATCTATTGTTTTCACACACTTTTGGTATTATTTAAGTTCCCCCACTATTACAGGGTCTCAGAATACCTTAAGACAAAGATGGCAGTGCATAACCTGCTTATATTAACATTTTGTCAGTACAACATCTATAATAGTTAGCTAGTATGTCCTGAATGTTTTTTCTGATGGGGGTTGATATTTATCCATTCCTCCTTTCTCCCCCCAGGCCCTCCCTCACTCAATCCTCAGACACAGAGAGCCCCAGCATGGGCCCTCGCCCGCCCGGCCTGCTCCCCAAGTTCGCCATCTCGGCTGAGGACGGAGACGAGGAGTCCCTGGCCCTAAGGGAACCCACCAAACTGGCCTTCTCCATAGAAGAGGATGAGGCTGACGCAACCACCCCCGGAAGCACCCACAGCGGGGCTACTCTCTCTGGTATGGAGGCCTCAAGCACTGGTTAAAGCTTGTAGAAGATGTAGGGATAGTGTTAAAGAATTGTCATCATGTTGGCTGTTGACTGGTTCAGCTGATATTCAAGAAAAGTAATGATACGGTTATCACGTGGAGTTGTTTCAATGTTTTTAATGTGCCTGACTGTAAGTAAAAAAAAAAAAAATGATGGGACATTGTACCTGTTCTTCTTTGGTCAGTAGGTAGTTTCTCTGAGCACCTGGACCTGCATCCCTCCAGAGGGGAGGGCTTAGACAGCCCTGACTCCTCCTCCAAGACCCCCGTGGACCACGGAGGCCAGCATGGCGGCCTGCGGCCCGATAGACATGGGGAGAAGCATGGTGTTGTTGCCAAAGTCCCCAAGTCTGTTTCAGCCAGTGCCCTCTCCCTCATGATCCCTGGAGGTGAGTCAGACGATACACACACCCTACCCCTGCGATCTCCAGCATTTCGATTTAAGGATGGTTAAAGAGCAGAGTGTGAGAGAGATAAGAGGCCATTAGATCTGTGTGAAATTGGCCCGGCACGGCTGCTGCTGGGAAGAAGCTACTGTTTATGGAGTGGCTGTGTATGCAGTAGCACAGAAGAGGAGCCTGTAACTGAGGTAGTAGCTGAGAAAAACACCCCCTAAGGGTAAATCCCTCATGTCGCACTCCCAGCAGGGGCACAGTGATTCCAGGCTGTATAGGAACAGCTGGCTATTGAGGGGAGAGCTACAGGAAGACAGATCAATAGAAATGACAATGACAATTGAATGCGTGTCTGTGTTTTAACCTTTAAATTAACCTCCACTGGGTATTTTGGTTTGAAGAATTGGAAAATTCATCATATAACATTTGCATAAAAATTGATGGTGTGCTATATAAAAATGTCTATGGCAACATTTATTTTGCTCTCACAATGTATCTGGCACATTCCCAGATTAGTCCCTTGATTGTATCACAATGACCACATTATTTTCCCAAGTAATAATGCCCTTCATTAATGTGTCTCTTAGTGGTACAGATATCATTAGAATTGTGTTTCTCATTGTTCCAGATATCTGAAAGGCCGACTTTGTGATATTTACAGACGTTTTTAGTCATTTCAAATGACAATTTATATTTGTCTCTTGTTCCAGATATCTTCGGGGTGTCCCCACTGGCCAGCCCCATATCCCCCTACTCTCTCTCCTCTGACCCTTCCTCTCGTGACTCCTCACCCAGCCGAGACTCCTCCCTCGGCGTCATCAACCCTAGGCATCCAATCATCATCCACAGCTCGGGGAAGAAATTTGGCTTTACGCTGCGGGCCATCCCGGTGTACGCATGCGATCGTGATGTCTACACTGTCTACCACACAGTCTGGGTAAGAACTTTACTTTGATTTACTGACTGTCTATGAGGAAATGTTTTTGCAGTGTCATGTACACGTTTAAATACAAAACAAATTCACAATACAACTTTCATAACTGTTATATACCCATAAAAATAGAATAGCCTGCTGGCCTTACTGGGTCGATAGGAACATTAGCCCGAGCTGTTTCGGAGGGATATCACACCTGGCACAAATTATTGTCTAGTTCCGTTTTTTTGCCAGGGGGTGAAAGATTTGTAAAACAGAGTGGGTTTAGTACAGTCAACCTTAAAAGATCCCAGTTCTTTGAGAAAGTACAATCTCAGGTCTGTACATTTACTCCACTGAAGCTTGTTGTCCAAGAGGACACTCAGATATTTGTACTCCTCTACAATTTCTATGTTCTGACCTCTGATATTTGTTGCTGAGGTAGGTGTTGTACGCTTCCTGAAGTCTATGCACATCTCTTTGGTCTTATTGGTATTGAGGACCAAGTGTGATTCACACCACTCTACAAAGTCATTTAGGACCGGGCCATGGTGTTCCTCGTCATCATGCAACAGGCTGATCAAGGCAGTGTCATCAGCGAACTTAACGAGGTGTCTGTCAGGATTGGAACTAGTACAACTATTAGTGTACAAGATGTACAGGAGTGGGGACTAAACACATCCCTGAGGAGAGCCTTTGTTGGTGGTGCGTATGTCCGACAGGTGGGGGACCTACTTTGATCCGCTGTGACTTCTGGCTCAGGAAGTCCAACAGCCACAAAACCAGCCCCCCAATCTAAGGAGGTCCCTTATGAGTCTCTGTGCCAGAATGTAAGGCTAGATTGTGTTGGAAGGCAGAAGAGAAGTTAACATACAGAACCCTGGCATGGAATTTTTGGCACCTTCTAGATGTCTATTGACCATGTTGAGAGTAAGAATGGCATCATCAACTCCTCTGCTGGGCTGATTTTCAAACTGAAATGGGTCGAGGAGCTTCTGGGTGGCACTGGGAATCTGACTTTTCACAGCCTCGTGTTTGATCATGTTCAAACAAGCACAGTCAAATATCTAATGAAGCACTGGTAAAATAGTACATTTCTGTTGGTACAACAAGTGGTCACTTTCATCTGTGTTATTAGATATTGAATAATAGGTTGAGTGGCTGGATTCAATTAAACCTGCACCATGGGAAAACAATGTTTTTGTTATTGTACTGCAATGTTTCATTACGGAGTGATTAATAGATACAGTAGCTAATAGTGTGTTTCTGTGTGTTGTTCAGAGTGTGGAGGACCCGGGTCCGGCCCACAAGGCAGGGCTGAAAGCTGGTGACCTCATCACTCATGTGAATGGAGAGACGGTCCACGGCCTGGTCCACACTGAGGTGGTGGAACTGCTGCTCAAGGTCAGAGAACATTAGATATAAAGTTTCATCAGATATAACTGCTAGTTATAATATAACAATTGTCCACCATTACATCCACAAAAGGTTATGATGTAATCGCGTAAGGTATCTGGAGTTTGTAACTTGATACTCTCATTATGGAGCTCATATATTTAAGCAATAAGTCCAGAGGGGGTGTGGTATATGGCCAATATACCCCGGCTAAGGGCTGTTCTTAGGCACAATGCAACGCTGTGTATATATATATGGTATATTGGCCATATATCACAAACCCCCGAGGTGCCTTGTTACTATTATAAACTAGTTACCAACGTAATTAGAGCAGTTAAAATAAAGGTGTTGTCGTACCTGTGGTATACGGTCTGATATACCACGGCTGTCAGCCAATCAGCATTCAGGGCTCGAACCACCCAGTTTATAATAGACTGTTTATCTAGTGGTAATTGAATTTACAGTCGAGCCCACTTTTTTAACTCTGTTTGTAACTTCATACAATGGAGCTAATTCATTTTGGGTCAGTTTATCTTATGGATCTCTGTATTTGCTTCCTCCAGAGTGGCAGTAGGGTAGCCATCTCCACCACTGCGTTTGAGAACACCTTCATCAAAACAGGGCCTGCCAGGAGGAACAGCTACAGGAGTAAGATGGTCCGACGCACCAAGAAGCCCAAGAAGGAGAAGACGCAAGAAAGGCAAGACATTTGTGTTTGGTTTAGTGTTATTTTCTATACGAGAAACCATTTTGTTATTAGATATGAACTATATCTAATAGTTAACAACACTATCAACAAGGCAGGCCCTACAGGCCCTAGTTGTGTCTTGTCGCACCTTGACTACTATTCAGTCGTGTGGTCAGGTGCCACAAAAAAGGACTTATGAAAATTGCAATTGGCTCAGAACAGGGCATAACTGCTGGCCCTTGGATGTACACAGAGAGCTAATAATAATATGCATGTCAATCTCTCCTGCCTCAAAGTGGAGGAGACATTTACTTCATCACTACCTGTATTTATGAGAGGCACTGTATTAACATGTTGAATGCACCGAGCTGTCTGTCTAAACTACTGGCACACAGCTCGGACACCCATGCATACCACACAAGAGATGCCACGAGGTCTCTTCACTGTACCCAAGTCCAGAACAGATTATGGGAGGCGCACAGTACTACATAGAGCCATGACTACATAGAACTCTATTCCACATCAAGTAACTGATGCAAGCAGTATAATTAGATTTAAAAATACTGATTAAAAAAACACCTTATGGAACAGTGGGGACTGTGAAGCAACACAACCGTAGGCACAGACACATGCATACACACACACACGATAACATACGCACTATACACACATACACATGGATTTAGTACTGTAGATATGTGTTAGTGGTGGAGTAGGCGCCTGAGGGCACACACTGTGTTGTGAAATCTGTGAATATATTGTAATGTTTTTTTTTTGATTGTATAAACTGCCTTAATTTTGCAGGACCCCAGCAGCTAATGGGGCTCCATAATAAATACAAATTAACTAAACCTCTGTAAGTCTGCTCTGTAGAGGTTGCTAGTAAATTTGAACAGTTTACATGTCCAGATGATGTCATATACAGTATAACCACAGGGTGTAGCTGTGGCTCCTTGCAACGGTGCTAAAACTCTGTCACTTCTTGACAATGTCAACCCTCGTCACGTGTCAGTCTTAAGTTTTTAATTTCAAAGATCTTCCTCTGGCTGTTCTTTTTCTTTCGCTGAATTGATTACTCAGGAATAGTATGTACATTGTTTACCACCATTTTTGAAGAACAATGATCATAGATATCACAACACTACACATCTATTTTCTACCTACAAAAATTGCATTTTCGATGGAACGTTCTTGCTTGGCCCTATAGTGGTGGACTGATTCAGTGTCTTCTCTCTTTGCGCTATTTGCCAGAACGCATCTATAGTAATAACACCATTTGAAGTATAATTCTCTTAGATTAGACTCGAGTCAAGACCACAAATCGAATGTAGGGAGTGCCTGGGCCTCATAGTGATAGACCGACCGTGTCTTCTCTCCTCTTTCCCCACAGGCGGCGGTCTGTTTTCAGGCGTTTCGCCATGCAGCCCTCCCCTCTGCTCCACACCAGCCGTAGTTTCTCCTCCTTCAACCGCTCCCTGTCCTCTGGGGAGAGTCTCCCAGGTTCCCCTACTCACAGCATGTCTCCCCGCTCCCCCACTGCAGCTTTCCGACCCACCCCTGACTTCAATCAGTCAGGTGAGAGTGACCGTCTTTCATTTACATTTTATGGAATAAAATAGATTTTAATCAATAAAATACATGTGGTGTGTCTCAGTAAAACAATCAATGTTTGTTAAATTAGGATGAATTTACAATATTTAAAACTATGAAATATTATAGTTGAAGAATGTCCTTCCCTCTGTGTTTCCAGGTGGCAACTCCTCTCAGAGTAGCTCTCCCAGCTCCAGCGCTCCAAACTCCCCCGCAGGCTCCGGCCACATCCGTCCCAGCACCCTCCACGGCCTGGGCCCCAAACTGACTGGCCAGAGGCTCCGACAGGGCCGTCGCAAGTCTGTCGGTAGCATTCCCCTCTCCCCTCTGGCCCGCACCCCATCCCCGACCCCCCAGCCCACCTCCCCGCAGCGCTCACCCTCTCCTTTACTAAGCCATGGGTCCATGGGGATCTCCAAGACCACCCAGGCCTTCCCAGTCAAGATGCACTCGCCCCCTACCATTGTCCGCCACATGACACGTCCCAAAAGCGCAGAGCCTCCCCGTTCGCCGCTCCTTAAGCGGGTGCAGTCGGAGGAGAAGCTGTCGCCCTCCTACACGGGCGACAAGAAGCACATGTGTTCTAGGAAGCACAACCTGGAGGTGACCCAGGAAGAGGCCCAGGGAGAAGAGTTGATGCCTGGGGACAGGGACCACCACACCCTGCAGAGTGTGGAGGAGATGTCCTGCGAGCCTCCGGCCATCACCCGGGTCCGGCCGGCAGAGCAGGGCTGCCTCAAGAGGCCTGTTGGACGCAAGGTGGGCCGCCAGGAGTCTATGGAGGAGCTGGACAAGGAGAAACTGAAAGCCAAGGTGGTGATGAAAAGACAGGACTGGTCAGAGAGGCGAGAGTCCCTGCAGAAGCAGGACGCACTACAGGAGTCTGATATGTCTGGTGCTGAAGGAGGAAGAAGCCAGGGCTCAGAGACAGTCTCACTGGAAGGCAAAGCTGCCAGCACCACTGTAAAAGATGTCCTGTACAAGAAGCTGAACACTCGGGCCAGTGAAGGCAGCCCTGAACCACTAGTGGGCAATAGCTCTGACTCGCCACTGTGCTCCATCCACCCTGACTGGAGCCCCCAGAAGACTGAGTGGCAGTTGTCCAGGCAGAGCAAGGAGGGTGGTAAGCCAGACAGGCTTGACTTCAAGGCCCCCAACATAGAGTTTGCCCGGAAGAGGCAGTCATTCGAGGAGCGAGAAGACTGCATGTGCCGACTCTCTCCCGTCATTCATGAGAGCCTCCATTTTGGCTCCACCCGGTCCAAGAGTCTTCAGCTGGACTCGGCCCTGGCTCTAGACCACGTCAAGGGTACCATGGGTAGCGTCCACTCCAGCCCTGAGGGCCTGAACCCCAAGATATTTGCTGGGAGAGGAGAGGGAAGCGCCGTGGAGAAACTCCAGCTCATCTCCTCCAGTGAAGGCTCCCTCAGGAAGACCTCCTCAGAGTACAAGCTGGAGGGGCGTTTGGTCTCCTCCCTCAAACCCCTGGAGGGCACCCTAGACATTGGCCTGCTCTCCGGGCCAAGGGTGTCTAAAACAGATATCTGCCTCTCTAAGATGTCTGACGGTGATATGGACTCGATAGGGACGCCCATGTGGCTGCAAAGCCCAGTTGAGCGGCAGGTGTTGATTCCCCTGCTAAAACCATCTGACAAGCAGAAGAGCCCCCCCACCAGTACACTAAGCCCTGGAGCTGTTGTGGCCCTTAGCAGTCCAATTCCCACCAACGAGGAGGCTAGTATTTCCAACACTGGGCTTAAATGCAGTAGCAGTGGTGAGAAGCCACACGACAGACCTAGTCACCATGAACCCCCAATGGCTATCTCCAAGGCGGAGGTCTCAGACTTTGGGGGGAAACAAGAGAGCAGGTCCAGTATGATAACTCACGATCATAGGGCATTCCGCCACAGTGCCCACTTCTCCAACTGTGGGAAGACGCCCTCCATACGGGAGGTCAGCAACGAAGACCAGGAGGAGGAGGTGGAGCCACCTCAAGAGACCCCAGCCCCCGCACAGCAAAACAACACCGATATCTCCAAGACATCAGATACAGTTGTCGTTCCAAAGACGGAGAATCCCAAAAATACTGCAGCATCCTTCCCTGCCTCAAAGGTAGAGGTTCAAGCAACTGCCCCTCATGCAGCTGTACCAGTGAAGCAAAGTTCAGATTGTCAGTCAGGTCCCAGTTACCTGCAGAGCAATAAGAAACAAAGACCAGCTGAGAGTACAAGTAGCATCACTACAGTTGTTCAATATAATTTAGAGCAGACTTCATACCTGTCAAAGCAGCAGATGGTATACAGCAGTCCCTCGACAGTGACCACTACACAAACGTCCATCCCTGCTCCAATCTCTAGTCTTGGAGATATGAACCGAACAAGTGGTCAAATGTCCCCAAGACAGGACGCCATAGGGAAAACCCAAAACTCTGACAAGGTTCAAAGCAACAGGCCAGTACTAAACAAGGACAGTGAACCGGTCAGTGTGTCTGCTGTTGAGGAGCTCAAAGCTGCAAACGCAGCAAGAGAGAAAATGGCCGAAGTCAGAGAGACAAGTCCTAAAGTGGATGTAAAATGTGTCTTATCTAAAGGCATTTTGGACACTGCAACTGCTAAAACAGAAGCAACACAGAGGTGTGATCAATGTGAAGATGCTTGTCCCATTGGCAGTCAGGTAGCTATTAGTAGTGTAGCAAAGCAAATTAGACAAGGTCCCACTTCACCAAAGACAAAGGGTAGCATTGCAAAGACTGGAGAGCGAGAGAAGCCAAATTTAACACACCGTCTTGCTGAAAAAACTTGGGTCAAAGGGGCTCTTGAGGCAGAAATCAGAGTCTCTAAAAAGCAAACTGCTGATGTGAATACCAAAGAGACGAGTCCTGTGCTGATAGTGAAACAGTCACCACCAAGTCCTGCTTCAACAAATCAAACAACCATCAATCCCCAAACTAAGCCAAGATCTGAGGAAGAGAGGGAGAGGTATGAAGTGAGAACTCCCACCCCAGTCGTCAAAGTAAGCCTGGATTCAAAACAGCAAGAAACTACAGTCTCAATGCTCAAAGAAATCCCAGACTCAAAGCAGGAAGAACCCCTCATCAAAACCTTGGTTCAAAGCCACATTGTCAAAGAAAGTTTAGACTCCAAACTAAACAAATCTTCGTGCCAAACTCCTGTCCCAACCCCAGTTGTCAGACACCACTCTGACCCAAAACAGAAAGAACCAGAACTCCACACCTTTGCCCCAACCCCAGCCCAAGTCATCAAAGATAACCTGGACTCAAAACAAAAATCACCCCCTCACAAAACCTCTGCCTCAACCTCAATGAATTCAAAACAAAAGGAAATCACTACTTCAACTGTTGTTAAACAAATCATAGAGTCCAAACAGAAATCCCCCCCTCACAAATATCTTGCCCCAACTGCAACCCCAGTAATGAAAGAGCCAGCGCCGGTCCTTGCTGCACCCCGACAGCAGGCCCAAAAAGAGCCTCTGACCGAAGCCAGCGCTCCCTCCCAGTCTACCCCTGTACCAGTCCTGCTGGCCCTAGCCATGAGAAGAGAAGCACACCCACCCAACGGTGGAGCTCTCTCAGGCAGGGCCAGCGGCAGCACCGGACAGGAGGCTGTGGTCCAGACCTCCAGGGAGGATCAGAGGAGACCGAGGGTAGAGGCTCCCAGGTCAGAGGGCCTTAGATCAGACTCTCATAGGTGTCTGGGTGGGATGGATACCACAGGGCCAACACCCACCTCCACCAGCAACAGCACCCCCCAGGCCAAACACAGTAAAGCTGAATCCAGGGTCACTAACTCTGATAAACAGGTAGCCTGCACCCGAAAAGAACAGGCTGACAAGAAGAAAAGGGAGTCTGGTCAAGAGGCAGCCTCTACACAGAAAAACACCAAGAGAGAGACTTTGAGAGTGGCTACCGTGGTGAAAGAGGGTTCAGACAAAGATTCGGCCCGACACAAGCAAACCAAGGAGTCGCCACGCGGCCCCGCAAACAAAGGAAATGCGGAATTTAAAAAATAAAACAGCAGCCACCCTTACTTTTGCAGTATGTCCAAGATAAGACCAGGCAGACATTTTAGTTATTCATAGTGTCATCATACCTTATTTTTTTGAGAACCGGGGAAGCTGTTACTTCAGTGTTTATATGGCGTGAGAGAGGTGTGTTATCCTGAGAGAGAGTGTGTGTATGTAGTGGCGTAAGCGTATTTTTGGGCGATACTGTAAATGTGTAATGTTTTTGGACTGAATGTAGACAATGATTTGCTGCTCATTTGTGGTCCTCTGCTGTGTGAAGAAAAAAAGTGTCAAATTTGTATCCTGTGATTGTTTGGAGGTTTTATTTTTTAATCGACAGCAGAGTGCAATGTGCAATCAAAATGTCAGTGGGCAGTAAGGAGTAGCCTTTTCCAAGGTTTTGAATTGCACTCTGGGTTTAGAGTTCTGGGTTAAGAGCACCTCAAATTGAAGGTAGCAGACTTTCGATGCGTGTAGACTGAACTATTTCACTCCCACTCAAAAAGCTTTGTGAGGTGAAAATACAGTAGTCATGGCACATCATCCAATGAACCATTTTAGTTGTGTGACAGTGATGCAGATCATTCACTGGCAAGTGTCATACAGAAGTCAAATATCACCAAAAGTTTGTTTAGATACTTTGTCACTTTTTTTTATTATTACCTAGAGGTGAAGTGTGTTTTTTTGTTTTGGGTAGCGGTGCACAGCAGGATTGCACTATGTCCTGTGCTTCTCACCTAGAACTATTTCATATGGAATCATCTTACGGTTCTGGAATCATATTTAGTGGAAGGGGCCTTAGAGTTAAGGGAGAATTTAAAAAAAACTTGCTGTTCTTAGCAGGTTATGGTGTAATTCACATTCCTTTCACATCTCTACATTTCTAAACCTTTGATTTTTATGCAATTGTGTACATAAGTATGACTAAACTAACTGTAAAAAATTGGGATACATGGGCTTAAGTGAATGTGTTTGTTTTGTATAGATATATATATTTTGCAATGTCATGTTTGTATACTCAATGATATGTCATTTCAGAATAATGTTCCGCTTGATAATTCTGTGGTCTAGAATAAGCTAATGTAATGTCTATGTATATCTATCAAAAATACAACCTCTCTCTAACAGTCATTTTAACACATTCTGATATGTTCAGAATTTTACTTCAAGCTTACATGGGGAAATGTGCTTTTCCTCAAATGTAGTGTTGAAAATTAAACAAAAAACTGTGAGAGGGGCAAGTGGTTCCCAAGAATGCGTTCAATCGTAATTTTGTCGTGAAGATGTATGAAGAATTGTAATGACCGTGTAAAATTGAGATGCTGAGCCCAGGAGAAAATATTAATGTATGTTATTATGACAATGTGTAGAATGCAAGCTCCAATGAGTTAGAATTGTTGGTTTATTCTAAGTATGTTTGCCACACTATGGAAGGGATTTCTCAGTCCATTTTTAAGGAGGTGTCTGCATCTATTGGGTGTTGTTTTCCAGTTCTGTTTATATTTGTACGGACAGACATTCATACAATGTGAAATGTATTTTCGGGTATGGTAAATTTAAAAAGGGCTTCAATTCAAGTCAACGTCAAGCAAATGTATTGAGAATGTCAGGGTTGCAAGAGATTAGATTTCAGTTACAGTACTGAAGTTGTGTTCTAGCCTTGTATTGTTTGTCATTTTCGTTCTTCGCCAGACTTTTCTTTTTCCATAAGTGATGCAGTAGTCTACATTTATGTACCAGATCGGCCAGATGAAACTGTGCCCAGTTAAATGTCTAGCTAACAATAGGCTTGAAAGGACGGATTTTGTAAAAATCAAAATGCACTAATATACAAATCTTAGTTCATATACATAAATGTCATTATTCTAGACAGTTGATGTTTAGATGATGATACTAGCTTTGTGTATCAGAAAAAGGTTGATTTATTTTACGCTGACATAGAGATGTCCTGTAGTTCAGCCTTTTGATTGCATACCCTAAATATCAAACAAAGTAGGTTTGTAATTATGCGATACAATATTAACTCTAATGTAGGATATGTCATAACAAACAATCTACTGTATCTTAGGGAGGCAAACAAAAAATACTATGTAAACTGGACATAATATATTTACATAAATTGCATACTGTACCCAAGAAGGCACATTAGTAGACAAATAAGATTGATTGTAGAGATGTTTTAAATGTGTTAAGCCGAATCTGAAGTTTCACTATTCTCATTAGTTATTGTAAATGTATTGTCAAACATTTGGGCAAAAGAGAAATGTACCTTTAATATTAGACACCTTTCCCCTCCTAGTTGTAGTAGTTGGGGGAGAGTAAAATAAGAATGATTGGGATGAAAATGTCTTACGGAGCTCATCTTGTCCCCTGTCAAACAGACTCTGGATACAGACATGAATGACGGCGCATATATTTGTCTCCATGCCCTTTTGTTTCTGACGATTGACATTTAAATCCTTTAAAAAAAGCACATTGAATGTTTGTTTACAAATTCTTCATGGATGTATATTTTGTATATTGTGTAATTGATTTGCCAAATCTGTGTACTACATCACAGGAAATATGTTTGATAGTAGTGTGTGATTCTCACCTACCCAGCCACCCAGTTGTGCTGTTAGACTGTCTGTTTCAACATCCGTCGGGTCCCTCATGGTCCTGCTTGTTTTCTTTTTTCCTTTGTGTGAAACTAGCATTAGATGAACTTGCTTACTATGTTTTGTCTTTTAGGATCTGTGCAATAAAACTGTTTGAGTTTTGGTATTATGCCCAAGGAAACCTCTATGGATGTCATAGCTGTTGTATATTAAAACAGATATTTATACTTCTAAAGTTGCATAACACTGAGAATAAAAAGCATGATAAAACTCATTTTTTCTTTTTATTGATTTAATGAAATTATCATAAATGCAAAAAAAAAAATGCTTTGTGATGTAGAGATTATGAAGAGCTACATTAAAATGGCAAATGCCTGGCCTTGTATTTAACTTTGGAAAGTTCAGCTGTAAGGCATGTGATTGAACTACCCTGATTGTTAGTCGGTGAACTGTCCCCTTAAGATCATCTATAAATGCTGAGACATCTGCAACCGCTTTCTTTGGAGGTGAAGTTTAGGGTTGGGCTAGGGTTAGGGTTAGGGTTAGGGTTAGGGTTGGGCTAGGGTTATTGGAACGTTAGTTGAACTGATACCATCTGCAGTTGACTATATCCTGATAACCTGTCACCTTTCAAAGCAGTTTGTATCCTCTGTATTTCTTCCTTAATGATGACAAATGCAATTGGTAAAATTGCCATTGACATAAGTCCAAATGCTAACATGCCTGCGACAAAACACAATTCAAAATGCACATCTGATAACCTTTCCTTTGAACCAAAACATTGTCCTATCAATGTTCATCACTTTATTGGCATTGCTCTGAATCCAACCAATTCATTGAATATTGGAACAGTTGCATGCCAAAGGGTTGTCACTCAGGTAAATTTTGCTCTTTTCTGTTAAAGATTTGACAGAGTCTAAGTCAACCATTTCTATCTGATTCATGGCTAAATTTAGCAGGACATTATTCAGTGTGGATAATGCATTCATACTGGCTACAACTAGTTTAGTACCACTAAGATCTGCATACGCCAGGTTGGTGAGGTAGCGAAATGCATTCTTAACAGATACGATGTCACACACTGCCAAAACCAGCCTCTATAGAAGAGGAACATGTATAAACATCTCACCATTAGAAACAATCCTGTCCTTAAAGGAACCACCCCTCAAATTGAGACTCTCCAGGCTTATCAGAACTTCCAGAAGGTTCCAGTGGACACTGAAGTCACCAAACTTCCATGAGATATTTAGCCTTCGGAGAGGACCACCTGCTGCAGTGTGGTTAATGCGGGTGACTTTCAAATGACTGCAGTCCAATTCTATCAACCCTGACATCTTGTTGAATGGCTGGTTCCCCCACTTCATGGAAGTTGCTGGGAAGTTGTAGCTGGACTTCAGAGCACTGAGCTCCGCCCTTTTAGCAAACTACTTTGACTCAAGTCAAGCTGCTCCAGCTTGGTGGCATTCCTCTGGCAGCTCTCTTTAAAGTCCACCCCGAAGGTCAGCTTTTGGGCCTAGTTGCCCTTCACAGACAGAACAGTCAGCTGGGGAAGCGAGGCGGTGTTGGTCTGACACAGGTCGTTAAAGCTCTTCTGGTTCTGGATGAGGTGGGTAAGAGATGCCATCTTGGCAATGGAGGCCGGCAGGGAGTGGAGATGAGACCTGGTGAGGTCCAGCTTCTGAAGGCGTCATCCATCAGATCTGGGAAGTGCTGTATTTAGAGGCTCAGTTCATTCACAGTGGTGTTACAGAAAGTGTAAAGGGACTCAGCCCGCATGGTGGCAGGTGGGCTGTCCTCTTAGACCCCCAGAGAGAGAATGTTGGTCTGAACTCCTCAATCCGGCTAAGATTATTGAAATGTCTCCTTTGCTTAGACAGTCACTGAAATCTAGGCTGTTGAAGTGACAGGCCTTTGGTTTAATGTACACAATGATGTTGCCTTCGAAGCTGACGTCGAAGGCTGGCATTCTTCAGTACGGCCACCTCTGCAGCTGATATATTCTGGAGAGAATTCATTGGAAGATTGAGTGTCATCATTTTTTACCAGTTGAACTGGTCTAGATCATGTAAGGAGTATGTCATTGTCACCAAGGTCCAGTGTCTCTAAAGATGTGAGGAATTTCAGATCATCCATTGATGTCAGAGTTAAACTAAGATGTTTCAAGGATTTAGCTCCTACAAAAGCATCATCCAACAAAAACATTAACTAGTTTCCTATCAAGAGTCTCTAGGTCTTGGTGGTGCAAGACATCCTCAAATATCTAGTTTATTTTGCATTTGTAATTAAGAGTGAAACAACTTTCTGTTAATTTTCTAATTTAAAGTGATAATCCAGGACTACAACTTTATTTTATGTACAGCTCAAACCCTGTATTTAGTCCTTTTAAAGTGTTACAGGAAGTAACCAACCTGGTTAGATTCATTGAGACAAGCTCCTTCAGCCTAACAAAAGTGGTGTTGTTAATGGCTGGCAGGTAGTTAAAGCTGAAATCCAGAGTCTTGGTGGAGCTGGGAAGCTCATCAGGGATGCCAGGTAAGCCTTGACCAGAGATATCATAGCCCTCTGCCTCATCAATTTGAAACTAAAAATGAAATGACTTTCCTGATATTCTATTAATGTCTATAATGACTGCATATATTTTTTATGCATTTGTATTACAGCAAAGTACTAAACAGTTATCATTGCTAAGTTTTAATAAGCATGTATAAGGGCTTATTGACAAAAGTTTATACTGCATATAATTAACATGAGGGTTGCTCAATCTCTAAATCTTGAATAAACTTTAAAATTGTAATTACGAGCATCTGCAAATGTGCTAAATAAATAGTAATATCACAATTTACCAGTTAAGACTTTCTACGGTGAGGAATAACCTTACTTATAGAAATGTGCAAACATATAATCCACTGTCCATTCATGATGGCACTGAATCTAAATTAAATAAGTAAGCTTTTTTCATTTGAGGACTTAGACAAATAACAGAACATACAACTGAAACCTGGAAGTATGAATAAAAAACAGAGAACCACACCTTCCCCTGTGCAACAATGTGTTTTATTGGCTGATCAGATCATCAGACATTCTATATTCTTTATTGCCATGCCAAATCCTCAGTCAGATGCTGACAACAACCTTACAAATTACACCTAGCGAGTGTTTGGGACTACAAGGTTATTTCTGCAGAAAGATGATTCTGAGATAATTGGCTTTAAAGTTCCGAAGCCTCAATCGTTTGAATGGTGTCAGCAATTTTATTTTTATTTTTTAACTTAACTTAATTAATTGGGGTATTTAAGTGCTAATGCCCTCGAAGCCCGTGTTCAGGAGATATACTGTATTGGCACGGTGTTTGGCCAGGTCGGCAAACGTGCCAATGTATCCTCCAAACACCGGCTTTGAGGGGATTATCACTTTTATACAAGGGGTTACCAACATATTCAAATAATGATTGACATATTTTCATTAACGTTGTTTTGATGAATTTATTCATACTATTTCATCCTTCCACAGATATAGGCCCGACACAAATCTAAGGTTGCTACCCAAACCGGCTGGACGTTCGTTCCATTGTGTTCCATTGCCATACTGGCTGACAGCGTTGTTATCCCTGGCTTGCTAGCTAGCCAGCTACGGCTAACGTACATTCACGTCAAAAAGCGCAACCAGAATAACAAAAGTAGCTGCATTTTGTATAAGCTGTTTTGTATAGACATTTATTTGGATACATTAGCTAATGAGGCATGATTTCGGCTGGCATAGAAAATGTGCTCACTCGTCAGGACACTGATGTTCGGAGGAGCATTCAACATTAAAGCTACTTTTTGTGAAAAGGTAGCTTTATTTTGTTAAATGTTCTGTCAACTCAATTTTGACAAATGCAGATAGAAACTTATAGTCCCAAATTCTCGATAGGCGTAAAGGGAAATGCAACACTGCGATGGGTGTATCCTGTCACTCCTAGGGAATGATCTGTGTATGAGCCCAGAGCAGTCGGCACACTACAACTGGAACCAAGGCCACACCAAGGGATTGAGAAGAACAAATGCTTTGAGTTTGTCATTTCTCACTAACAGTGGGAGCTCTGCCATACGAGAGGCTGTCCCTAGCAAAGGACAAGTGACAGTGTATAGTGGCTCTGCCATTTGGGATGGACACCAGATTTATCTCAACTTTTCAGGTCAGTTGTAAATTAATATGCAATCACTATTTCACGTGCTACTTGTTCATTTGAATGTTCCTGTGGACAAAAATAAAATACATGTTTCCCCTTTATTTAGTCCCTTCTTACAATGAAATAAGCAGGTATTAAAGGTAGTCTGCACATGGGTTCGCTTCAAACTGCTCACAGCGTTGTAGCCAGGGTCAAAAACAGCAGAGAATTTGAGCAACCACTCACATAACGCAATTTCTCTGGACCCTTACGATGTCGGAACTACCCCTCCCTCCATTTATTCCGAACCAGTCTATTTGATCTGACATTGGTGGAGTGCTGCAGAGATGGTTGTTCTTCTGGAAGGTTCTCCCATCTCCAAGAGGAACTCTGGAGCTACATCAGAGTGACTATTGGGTTCTTGGTCACCTCCCTGACCAAGGCCTTCTCCCCCGGAAGAGCTGAGTAATCTTCCTTCATTTAAGAGAGGCCATTGTGTTCTTGGGGACCTTCAATGCTGTAGAAATGTTTTGGTACCCTTCCCCAGATCTGTGCCTCGACACAATCCTGTCTCAGCTCTACGGACAATTCGCTTGGTGTTTGCACTGATATGCACTATCAACTATGGGACCTTGTATAAACAGGTGTGTGCCTTTCCAAATCATGTCCAATCAATTGAATTTACCACAGGTGGACTCTAATCAAGTTGTAGAAACATCTCAAGGATGATCAATGGAAACAGGATGCAGCTGAGCTCAATTCCGAGTCTCATAGCAGAGGGTCTGAATACTTCCAAAAACCTCTTTTTGCTTTGTCATTATGGGGTATTGTGTGTAGATTGATGAGGGGGAAGAAAACAAATGAATAAATGTTATAATAAAGATTTAACGTCACAAAATCTAGAAAAAGTCAAGGGACTGAATACTTTCCAAATGCTCTGTCCAGTATGTGATACGTATTAATGCCAAAATAACATGCAAACAGGCAACAAAGAAAGTATTACATATATACCGTACCAGTCAAACGCTTGGACACACCTACTCATTCAAGGGTTTTTCTTTCTTTTTACTGCTTTCTACATTGTAGAATAATAGTGAAGATATCAAGAATATGAAAGAACACATGCAATGGAGTAAACAAAAAAGTGTTAAACAAATATATTATATTTGAGATTCTTCAAAGTAGCCACCCTTTGCCTTGATGACAGCTTTGCCCACTTTTGGCATTCTCTCAACCAGTTTCATGATGTAGTCACCTGGAATGCATTTCAATTAACAGGTGTGCTAAACAGGTGTGGCTCCAAACAGGTGGGGCTCTGCGCTCTTAGTGGTTGCAGGAATTGACCCACTATGGTGTTTACTTTCTGCATCTACGTAATATCACTGAGTCTACCTTTAAAATAAAAAGGGACTAGGCCAATTACCAATTGGTATCATAATCTGATTTTATGTGATTTACTCAACATTGTTTTTAAATTTTTAGATCTACAACTGATAGGGTGGCTACTAAAATATTTTAATCTGATAGCTTTCTAACTACAGTTCCTCTGAGTTGACAGAGCCAGAGTTAGTTTGAAACCAAAATGGCTGCCATCCCATCTTCAGACCACTGAGGACAGAATTTCTCTACCACATTAGTATCTCACTTTACAATAAGTCAGCATAGCTACAGAATACATTTAAGTTTTGGTAAGGCATAACTGCAGTCCTTAGTTTACCATTGTCTTTAATGTGTCATGAGACTTGATATTAACGTCAAATACTTGTGGATGTGGCATATATCCTCGAACAACAGGGGGCACTGTCAGGCCATCTTTACGCAGGTGGGTTGCAATGAAATGAATGCTCATCTGTTATGCAACAACTCTATCCAATTGAGAGATAAAGAAGACACACATTATAATCTCTGTATAAATAGATATAAATCTTTGGGTGATTAGGATACCACCCTGAATAAGCTGCATATTCGACAGAGAGACCAAAGATTAGTGGCCAGTCACTCAATCCCAAATCCAAATGGGATTCTGATGTGCTCAGAGGGAATTTAAAATGTTAAAGATGCTGAATACACATTAATATTGCATATATAATACACCACACAATGCAATCTGTGATACAAACAATGTTATGTATTACTGCATGAGATGTACTGTATTTCCTGAATACAATACAGCAGCAAGATTTGATTCACAGCACTAGGCCATGTAATAATACTTTGATCTCTTCGTGCAGCAGAAGTAGGCCCAGTATAGAAACGTACTGAATTATGCCCACTCCAGATTACATACAAACACAATTCAATCCTGTGACCTCTGTCTCCATTCAATAACCCTTGCTGCATCATCTGTGTAATTACAGTACAGTCGTGATCAGGCAGATGTAGCCTACTGGCACCCACCACCCTCACTGAGTCATTAACAAACAGCCAGGCAGGCACAGACAAAACTAATCACTTCAGGGATATTTAAAAAAGGGGTTCTGATAAAATAGGGCGGAATAAAAGGATATCGGGTTTGGGTATTGAGGTCGGCCAGCCAGCCGTGGTAAAACTGTCATAGTAGTGGGGATGTCGTGGACAATGGAGAAGAAGTCAAAGTTCTCCCATGGCAGGGTTTAGCACAAAGCGCAGACAGCAGGGCTATTCTGACCGACATCACTCAATTAGACATCAATGGACACTGGCCGCAGCATGTGGAACAGCCAGGCCCTTAATCTCCCCCAAATGTAAATAATCTTTACAGCCCCTCTGACTAAAACAGTGAAAGAGGTGTAGGAAGGTGGAAAAGGGGGCTTGTGGGTGAGAATAGAATATAATTGTGTATTGTCTTCAGATAGACTAATGACTACTCCCCCCCCCCTCCCCCCTCGTGTGCATTGAGAAAGAGGGCATACAGGTAAATAAGGGGATATTATGATTGCTACTCTGCATTGGTTGGGAGCTGAGGTTAGGAGTATATTGCCAGGAGTAGAAATTTCCCACAGCCCAGAGAAGTTTGTTTGGGTTTGTGTAATCACCAAGGTTACTTTAGGCAGTTTGTTATTCAGTTAGACTAGACTTGGGTATCTTCGCTGTATGTATCCTGGGTTCCCCTTGAGTTTCTCTTTAGCGTTATAGTTGTTTGTATTGCCTATTTATGACAGTTATTTATAGTTACAGGGAGGTCTTATTTTCAGTGGAAGCCTTGGCCGGCTTTTTACTTTTCCATGTGGCCCACTGGCCTTTGTTTGACATGTTATCCGTCTCTATCGTATAACCACAGTTATGTTAGTCAACAAGCTAGGCAGCAGCATGAAATTGGAACTGTTCACCAATTTACACAATGGGCAAAATGAGGTACAGTACAGGAGAGTGCAGACGGAGGGAGATGGGGTACAGGAGAGTGCAGACGGAGGGAGATGGGGTACAGGAGAGTGCAGACGGAGGGAGATGGGGTACAGGAGAGTGCAGACGGAGGGAGATGGGGTACAGGAGAGTGCAGACGGAGGGGGATGGGGTACAGGAGAGTGCAGACGGAGGGGGATGGGGTACAGGAGAGTGCAGACGGAGGGAGATGGGTTACAGGAGAGTGCAGACGGAGGGAGATGGGGTACAGGAGAGTGCAGATGGCGGGAGATGGGGTACAGGAGAGTGCAGACGGAGGGGGATGGGGTACAGGAGAGTGCAGATGGCGGGAGATGGGGTACAGGAGAGTGCAGACGGAGGGAGATGGGGTACGGTACAGGAGAGTGCAGACGGAGGGGGATGGGGTACAGGAGAGTGCAGACGGAGGGAGATGGGGTACGGTACAGGAGAGTGCAGACGGAGGGGGATGGGGTACGGTACAGGAGAGTGCAGACGGAGGGAGATGGGGTACAGGAGAGTGCAGACGGAGGGAGATGGGGTACAGGAGAGTGCAGACGGAGGGGGATGGGGTACAGGTTAGTGCAGACGGAGGGGGATGGGGTACGGTACAGGAGAGTGCAGACGGAGGGGGATGGGGAACGGTACAGGAGAGTGCAGACGGAGGGGGATGGGGAACGGTACAGGAGAGTGCAGACGGAGGGAGATGGGGTACGGTACAGGAGAGTGCAGATGGAGGGAGATGGGGTACGGTACAGGAGAGTGCAGACGGAGGGGGATGGGATACGGTACAGGAGAGTGCAGACGGAGGGGGATGGGGTACGGTACAGGAGAGTGCAGACGGAGGGAGATGGGGTACGGTACAGGAGAGTGCAGACGGAGGGGGAATGGGGTACAGGAGAGTGCAGACGGAAGGGGATGGGGTACGGTACAGGAGAGTGCAGACGGAGGGAGATGGGGTATGGTACAGGAGAGTGCAGACGGAGGGGGATGGGGTACGGTACAGGAGAGTGCAGACGGAGGGAGATGAGGTACGGTACAGGAGAGTGCAGACGGAGGGGGATGGGGTACGGTACAGGAGAGTGCAGACGGAGGGGGAATGGGGTACAGGAGAGTGCAGACGGAAGGGGATGGGGTACGGTACAGGAGAGTGCAGACGGAGGGAGATGGGGTATGGTACAGGAGAGTGCAGACGGAGGGGGATGGGGTACGGTACAGGAGAGTGCAGACGGAGGGAGATGGGGTACGGTACAGGAGAGTGCAGACGGAGGGAGATGGGGTACGGTACAGGAGAGTGCAGACGGAGGGAGATGGGGTACGGTACAGGAGAGTGCAGACGGAGGGGGATGGGGTACGGTACAGGAGAGTGCAGACGGAGGGAGATGAGGTACGGTACAGGAGAGTGCAGACGGAGGGAGATGGGGTATGGTACAGGAGAGTGCAGACGGAAGGGGATGGGGTACGGTACAGGAGAGTGCAGACGGAGGGAGATGAGGTACGGTACAGGAGAGTGCAGACGGAGGGAGATGGGGTATGGTACAGGAGAGTGCAGACGGAAGGGGATGGGGTACGGTACAGGAGAGTGCAGACGGAGGGGGATGGGGTACGGTACAGGAGAGTGCAGACGGAGGGGGATGGGGTACGGTACAGGAGAGTGCAGACGGAGGGGGATGGGGTACGGTACAGGAGAGTGCAGACGGAGGGAGATGAGGTACGGTACAGGAGAGTGCAGACGGAGGGGGATGGGGTACGGTACAGGAGAGTGCAGACGGAGGGAGATGGGGTACGGTACAGGAGAGTGCAGACGGAGGGGGATGGGGTACGGTACAGGAGAGTGCAGACGGAGGAGAGATGGGGTACGGTACAGGAGAGTGCAGACGGAGGGGGATGGGGTACGGTACAGGAGAGTGCAGACGGAGGGAGATGAGGTACGGTACAGGAGAGTGCAGACGGAGGGGGATGGGGTACGGTACAGGAGAGTGCAGACGGAGGGAGATGGGGTACGGTACAGGAGAGTGCAGACGGAGGGGGATGGGGTACGGTACAGGAGAGTGCAGACGGAGGAGAGATGGGGTACAGGAGAGTGCAGACGGAGGGGGATGGGGTACGGTACAGGAGAGTGCAGACGGAGGGGGGATGGGGTACAGGAGAGTCTGGAAGGTGAATGATGGAGATGGACAGTATCTTGATGGGACTTCTCGTTGATGTAATACATGGCCAGCGTGACAGCAGGCGTTGGAGGCAGGAGTGGAAGGCATTGTTTACTGAGGCTTGTTTATGTCATTCATTTAAGAAAGAGGCTGATCTCAATTCTATCCATGTGACCTGCATTGTGTTGTTAACAATAAGGTGTGGATTTAAAAGGAGACAAGCACTGAACATGTAGGTGCAAGCAAGTGCACACACACATGCGCATGCACACACAGTAGTATCCCACAATCTGTCCTGGTGAACAATAGCAGCTCAAAGAAAAGGTTCTAAGCACTGCAGCCTTCTCTTTATTTAATAATGTGGTTGAGTTGAGCCTTTTGAGCAGCTATACTCATGCATTTGTATAACCCTGTACTATTTATATATTATGTTTTCTGTATGTCTACATGCTACAATGCAAATTGCCCTTTCAAGATCATGAAGACTATAAGATTGTAGTCAATGTGAACGACCCCATGCCATTGTCTACATTCTAAATCAATTAGGATAAAACCATCAAAAGGCAGCATTGCTTAATGAAGCATTAGACTGCTCCAGTAGAAGTGTTGGTGTGGTGTGGAATGCTAGTTGACTCTGTCTGCATGCCTCTGACACAGTTCCTCTGGAGGCATGCAATATGAGAGGAGGATAAATCCTCTCTGGCTTCTATTCACTTCTGCCATTGGACGTAGGTCAGGTACATTTTGTTACTTGGGAATCCGCCAAGCCCTAGCCCCAACCCCCATATTCTGCATGTTGCAATTAATACTGCCTAGGCTTTAGACAGAAAGAACCCAGGCTGGCCTTTCACACAAAAGGAGGATAAGCTATGTAGTCTATATAATTATATAGGAGTAAGCTTACTCTGTTAGATAAATAGTTTTATGAATAAAAGGTGGGTGAGAAAACGCATTAGAAGAGAGAAGTCCCTCTGCATTGCATTCTGTGTGTGTGTGTGTGTTGTGTGTGTGTGTATTTGTACTTGTGTCCTGGGGGAGTTCCCGTTGCGCCGTAAGTGCTCAAGATTCTTACACAGAAATGGCAAAGAGTCCAGAGGTTGGAGTTTACAATCCATCCGTTAGCGCTAGTGTTTGCTTAGGGATTTTGTACTGGCAGCTTTTCATTTGTTCAGTTTTTCCCCTTCCCCAGTAACCCTGAACATGGTGGCTTTGAAAACATACAGTGTATATACAGTGCATTCGGAAAGTATTCAGACACCTTGACTTTTTAGCATTTTGATATGTTGGACTTATTCTAAAATGGATAACATACTTTTTATTTCTCATCAATCTACACACAATACCCCATTTTTGCTAATTTATTACAAATAAAAACTTAAATATTACATTTACATAAGTATTCAGACCCTTTACTCAGTACTTTGTTGAAGCAGCTTTGGCAGCGATTACAGCCTCAAGTAGCGTCATACACAAGAAGACAAGTTTGGACATCTGTATTTGGAGAGTTTCTCCCATTATTCTCTGCAGATCCTCAAGCTCTGTTAGGTTGGATGGGGAGCATCGCTGCACAACTATTTTCAAATCAAATCAAATCAAATTTTATTTGTCACATACACATGGTTAGCAGATGTTAATGCGAGTGTAGCGAAATGCTTGTGCTTCTAGTTCCGACAATGCAGTAATAACAAGTAATCTAACTAACAATTCCAAAACTACTGTCTTGTACACAGTGTAAGGGGATAAAGAATATGATAAAGAATATGTACATAAGGATATATGAATGAGTGACTAGTCAGGTCTCTCCAGCGATGTAAGATCGGGTTCAAGTCCGGGCTCTGGCTGGGCCACTCAAGGACATTCAGAGACTTGTCCCAAAGCCTCATGGGTTGTCTTGGCTATGTGCTTAGGGTCTTAGTCCTATTGGAAGGTGAACCGCCGCCCCAGTCTGAGGTGAGTGTTCAGGAGCAGGTTTTCATCAAGGATCTGTCTGTACTTTGCTCCGTTCATCTTTTCCTCGATCCTGACTAATCTCCCTGTCCCTGCCGCTAAAAAACAGCCCCACAGCATGATGCTGCCACCACCATGCTTCACCGTAGGGATAGTGCCAGGTTTCATCCAGACATGACGCTTGACATTCAGGCCATCTTGGTTTCATCAGACATGAGAATCTTGTTTCTCATGGTCTGAAAGTCCGTAAGGTGCCTTTTAGGCAAACTCCAAGCGGGCTGCCATGTGCCTTTTACTGAGGAGTGGCTTCCGTCTGGCCACTCTAGCATAAAGGCCTGATTGGTGGAGTGCTGCACAGATGGTTGTCTGGAAGGTCTCCCATCTCCACAGAGGAACTCCATCGGGTTCTTGGTCACCTCCCTGACCAAGGCCCTTCTCCCACAATTGCTCGGTTTGGCTGGGCGGATAGCTCTAGGAAGAGTCTCGGTGATTCCGAACTTCTTCCTACAATGTGATTTTCTGGAATTGTTTTTCTCATTTTGTCTGTCATAGTTGAAGTGTACCTATGATGAAAATTACAGGCCTCTCTCATCTTTGTAAGAGGGAGAATTTGCACAATTGGTGGCTGACTAAATAATTTTTTGCCCCACTGTATATGTAAACCAATTCGCACCCTATCCACATCGACGAGACAGTAGTGAAGGTGGAAAGTTTTACGTTTTTTGGCGTATACATCACAGACAAACTGTCCACCCACACAGTGCCTCTTCAACTTCAGGAGGCTGAAGAAATCTGGCTTGTCACCTAAAACCCTTACAAACTTTTACAGATGCACAATTGAGAGCATCCTGTCTGGTTGCTGCCTGGTACAGCAACTGCACCGCCCTCATCTGCAAGGCTCTCCAGAGGGTGGTGCGGTCTGCACAGCGCATCACCGGGGGCAAACTACCTGCCCTCCAGGACACCTACAGCACCCAATGTCACAGAAAGGCCAAAAAGATCATCAAAGACAACAACCACCTGAGCCACTGCCTGTTCACCCCGCTACCATCCAGAAGGTGAGGTCAATACAGGTGCATCAAGCTGGGACCGAGAGACTAAAAACAGCTTCTATCTCAAGGCCATCACACTGTTAAACAGCAATCATTAACTCAGAGAGGCTGCTGCCTACATACAGACTCAAATCATTGGCCACTTTAATGAATGGATCACTAGTCACTTTAAATAATGCCAATTTAATAATGCTTACATATTTTACATTCCTCATCTCATATGTATCTACTGTATAGTATACCATCTATTGAATTTTGCCTATGCTGCTCTGCCATCACTCATCCATATATTTATATGTACTTATTCCATCCCTTTAGATGTGTGTGCATTAGGTAGTTGTGGAATTGTTAGATTACTTGTTAGATATTTCTGCACTGTCGGAACTAGAAGCACAAGCATTTCGCTACACTCGCGTTAACATCTGCTAACCCTGTGTTTGTGACCAATCAAATTTGATTTGATTTGAGAACCCAATTCCATCCCTGGTCTTTACATAGGCTAGAGGAGGACTTTAAAAGGGAAGTAGGAAAATTCTTAAGAATGCACTCTTTTGGAACAGTTCTTATTCTTAGAATATCCTTATTTCCCTTTTCACAAAATGTGATTTATTTGTATGTTTACAGTAGCCTATCTCCACATTTTCTGAAAAGTATTTATCAAACTCGTGAATACAAGTGTAGATAGAGTTTATTAGCCACAAGGACGCAGATGTAATTGCAGGGCACAGTGAAAATATTATGCTCAACAGAGCAAGCCAAATTAAAAACTAAAATATATATATATTTTTTTAAATATATACAGATTTACAACTGTGGGGGCAGGATATGAGTCTGTTGGGGAATGTCCATAGGGGGAGCAGCAGGGGTGGGAGTGAGAAGTGAATGAAAGTAAAAATTATAATAATACAATGTCACCAGATGAAGTCTCATGACACTGCATAACATTGCAACATAACCCGTGACAACACGGTGTCACTTGAGTGGTCTTGTGCAAAAAGTGCACCAATGGAAAAGGCATGTGGTTAGTGTTGATCTCATGGTTTGGCCAGATCATCAGAGAGTGATTCACTCTCACTGAGTGTCCATTTTGCACTGTCATCATCATGTCTCAGGGAAAGACTTGTAGAGTTCAACCATCACATGAAAATGTTTTGCTTCTAGGTAATAAGTGAGTCATGGACACACAATGACATAATTGTCATTATGATACAGTATAGTTTTTGTTGTTATTGGCTTTGTGATATGGCTTTTTTTCCCCATAGTTGCCTTAAAGGCTTAATGCAGCTGTTTTTATCTCAATATCAAATAATTTCTCTGTAATAATTAATTGCCTCACTGTGATTGTTTTCAATTAAAAAGGTAAAAAATAAACAAAAATAGCATCAACCGAGTCAGTTATTATACAGCCAATACTTGAGCTGGAATTCTTCACTCCCCTTCAAGAAGTGTTGTATGGCAAAGTTCAAAAGGGCATGGTGGCTTATAGTGGCACCCAATCAGTATCACCAGGGTTGTATTCATTAAGCATCAAATGGAAGAAAACAGACAAACCGGGAGGGACTAACTAGTGGTGTGTGTCTATTTAACAGCTGGTGCGCAATGTCTAATATTAAGGAAGTCTCGAGGTTTGCTCACCTGAGATACCTCATAATAAGCACCTCATGATAAGCTGTAGACCACACTATCTACCAATAATATTTTCATCTATTTTTCGTAGCCGTCTATTTACCACCAAAAACCAATGCTGGCACTAAGACCGCACTCCACGAGCTGTTTAAGGCCATAAGCAAAATGCTCATGCAGAAGTGGCACTCCTACCGAACAGAGAATTTAATGCATGCAAACTTAAATCTGTTTTAGCTCTTTTCTATCAGCATGTCACGTGCAACCAGAGGAAAAACAAATGATATCCTCCTGATTCAACCTTACAACTAAAAAACGAATGTCATTGAGGAGTATACCACCTCAGTCACTGGCTTCATCAATAAGTGCATCGACTACGTCATCCCCACAGTGACTGTACAACCAGAAGCCATGGATTACAGGCAATATCTGCAACGAGCTAAATGTTAGAGCTGCCGCTTTCAAAGAACGAGACACTAATCCGAACACTTATAAGAAGCAGAACACCATAGTTCTTGTGCCCAAGAAAGCGAAGATAACCTGCCTAAATGACTACCGTCGATAGCACTCACGTCGGTAGCCATGAAGTGCTTTGATAGGCTGGTCATGGCTCACATCAACATCATCATCCCGGAAACCATAGACCCACTCCAATTTGCATACCGCCCCAACAGATCCACAGATGACACAATTTCAATTGCACTCCACACTGCCCTCTCCTACAGTACCTGCACAAAAATAACACTTATGTGAGAATGCTGTTCATTGACTACAGCTCAGCGTTCAACACCATAGTGCCCACAAAGCTTATCACTAAGCTAAGGACCCTGGGACTAAACATCTCCCTCTGCAACTGGATCCTGGACTTCCTGACGGGCCGCCCACAGGTAGTGAGGGTAGGCTACAACACATCTGCCACGCTGATCCTCAACATGGTGGCCCTTCGGATGCATGCTTAGTCCCTTCCTGTACTCCCTGCTACCCATGACTGCATGGCCAAGCACGACTTCAACACCATCAGTAAGTTTGCTGACAACACAACCATGGTAGACCTGATCACCAACAACGACGAGACAGCCTATAGGGAGAAGGTGGGAGAACTGGCCGTGTGGTGCCAGGACAATAACCTCTCCCTCAATGTGAACAAGTCAAAGGAGCTGATCGTGGAGTACAGGAAAAGGAGGGCCGAACACGCACCCATTCACATCAATGGGGCTGTAGTGGAGTGGGTCGAGAGTTTCAAGTTCCTTGGTGTCCACATCACCAACAAACTATCCACAAAGTGGTCCAAATACATCAAGACAGTTGTGAAGAGGGCACGACAATACCTTTTCCCCCTCAAGAGACTGAAAAGATATGGCATGGGTCCCCAGATGCTCAAAAAGTTGTACAGCTGCACCATCCTGACCGGTTGTATCACCGCCTGGTATGGCAACTGCTTGGCATCCGACCGTAGGTTGCTACAGAGGGTAGTGCGTACGGTCCAGTACATCACTGGGGCCAAGATTCCTGAAATCCAGGACCTATATACTAGGCGGTGTCAGAGGAAGCCCCAAAAAATTGTCCAAGACTCCAGTCACTCAAATCATAGACTGTTATCTCTGCAGCCGCATGGCAAGCGGTACCGGAGCGCCAAGTCTAGGTCCAAAAGGCTCCTTAACAGCTTCTACCCCCAAGCCATAAGACTGCTGAACAATTAATCAAATGGCCACCCCGACTATTTGCATTGACACCCCTCCCCCTTGTTTGTTTTTACACTGCTGCAACTCACTGTTTATTATCTATGCGTTGTCACTTTACCACTACCTACATGTACAAATTACCTCGACGAACCTGTACCCCTGCAATTTGACTCGGTACCGGTACTCTACCCTGTATATATCCTCGTTGTTATTTTGTGTTACATTTTAACATTTTTTTTTTGTTTATTTAGTCAATATTTTCTTAATTCCATTTAATTTTTTTGTAAAAAAAAACTTTTCCTCTCCCCAATTTGGTGATATCCAATTACGATCTTGTCTCATCGCTGCAACTTCCCAACGTGCTCAGGAGAGGCGAAGGTTGAGTTATGCGTCCTCTGAAACCTGACCCGCAAACCGCTTCTTAACAACCGCCTGCTTAACCCGGAAGCCAGTTGCACCAATGTGTCGGAAGATTCACCATTCAACTGACGACCGAGGTCAGCCTGCAGGAGCCCGGCCCGCCACAAGGAGTTGCTAGAGCGCGATGAGCTAAGTAAAGCGCCCCCCCTCCCCTAACAAGGACGACGCTATGGCCAATTGTCCCACCACCCTATCGGACAGCCAGTTGTGACACAGCCTGGCATTGAACCTGGGTCTGTAGGGACTGCACCACTAAGTAGGCCCCTTTAATGATATTTTCTAAAAATGTGATTGTTGTTTAAGGGCTTGTAAGTATGCATTTCACGGTAAGGTTGTACCTGTTGTATTCGGCTCATGTGACAAATAACATTACATTTGATTCATCCCCATGATGTGCATTTTTATGAGAACACAGAAAATACAGGACTAATTTAAATCGAATTTACGTTCATGTAACAGATATTGCATAAATGTACAAAAGTTCAAATGGCACACATAGTGTTGCACATAGGAGCTCAGTCTATCCAAAGCAGTGCAAATCCTCGATGGATGGATAGATGGATTAGTAAACTTGTGAAAGCCTTCCGGAATGTGCTCTACTTCTCCATGTGAGCTGGTCGGGGTGTTTAGAGGCTCTACTGACTGACGCTGGCTCTCCCACTGAGAGAGGCCTTTGTGGCCATTGGAAAGGTAAAACGACTGGCTTTCCTCCCTGTTGCTTTCAACCACCAGCTCCTTTTCTAGATTTAAGTTTGCCAGTTCAGGAAATGAAAGCAAAGGTCAACTTTAGCCCCAAAGCATATTATGCTCTCTTTCTGGTGTTATACCTGATATGCCCCTTTCATTTTAAATCACCACTGATGGCTAAAAACACTGTAGGTTTCTTCTCTATTGCTTTCACCCACTATTTCCTTTCAGATCAGTATTGCGTTGACTGTATTGCGTTGAATCTTGTGAAGGTGGAAGTGAAATGAGAGAGAATCGGGGGAGTGGCGGAAAGGAGAATGTAAAAGTATTGTGCTTTCTGGATGACTGTGTCTGTGAACTGGTGGGCTTGAGTATGGGGAAACAACTGAGGCAGGAGGAGGGAGAAAATCCCTCTTTCAGACATGGGGCCAAGGCGTGGGCTCAGGAGACTGACACGGCTCTGATGTGGTCCCACAGAGGCTCGCATTAGCGGTCTGTCAGAAAGGGATTTAAGGCCTGGGGCTAAGCACAGATCAGCCAGCCATTCCCTCGCCTCGGGGGCTGCTGGCCTGCCTGCCTGGGACTCCAGGGCTCAGCCTCCACTGTGGGAGTGCATAGCATTAGAATCAGCTCGAATCAAATCAAATCAAGTTTATTTGTCATGTGCACCCGAATACAACAGGTAGACCTTACAGTGAAATGTTTACTTACAGGCTCTAACCAATAGTACAAAAGAGGTGTTAGGTGAACAATAGGTAAGTAAAGAAATAAAACAACAGTAAAAAGACAGGTTATATACAGTAGCGAGGCTATAAAAGTAGCGAGGCTACATACAGACACCGGTTAGTCAGGCTGATTGAGGTAGTAACTGACTATGCATATATGATGAACAGAGAATAACAGTAACGTAAAAGAGGGGTTGGCGGGGGTTGGGTGGTGGGACAGTCAGGATGCTCTCAATATTGCAGCTGTAGAACCCTTTGAGGATCTTGGGACCCAAGTCTTTTTAGTTTCCTGAGGGGGAATAGGCTTTATCGTGCCCTCTTCACGACTGTCTTGGTGTGTTTGGACCATTCTAGTTTGTTGTTGATGTGGACACCACGGAACTTGAAGCTCTCAACTTGTTCCACTACAGCCCCGTCGATGAGAATGGGGACGTGCTCGGTCCTCCTTTTCCTGTAGTCCACAATCATCTCCTTAGTCTTGGTTACATTGAGGGACATTACATTGCTCTTATTCTGGCACCACACAGCGAGGTCTCTGACCTCCTCCCTATAGTCTGTCTCGTCGCTGTCTGTGATCAGGCCTACCACTGTTGTGTCGTCTGCAAACTTAATGATCGTGCCTGGCCATGCAGTCGTGGGTGAAGAGGGAGTACAAGAGGGGACTGAGCACGCAACCCTGTGGAGCTCCAGTGTTGAGAATCAGCGTAGCAGATGTGTTGCTACCTACCCTCACCACCTGGGGGCGGCCCGTCAGGAAGTCCAGGATCCAGTTGCAGAGGGGGGTGTTTAGTCCCAGGATCCTTAGCTTAGTGATGAACTTTGAGGGTACTATGGTGTTGAACTCTGAGTTGTAGTCAATGAATAGCATTCTCACATAAGTGTTCCTTTTGTCCAGGTGGGAAAGGGCAGTGTGGAGTGCAATAGAGATTGCATCATCTGTGGATCTGTTTGGGCGGTATGCAAATTGGAGTGGTTCTAGGGTTTCTGGGATAATGGTGTTGTGAGCCATTACCATCCTTTCAAACCAATTCATAGCTACGGACATGAGTGCTACGGGTCTGTAGTCATTTAGGCAGGTTGCCTTTGTGATCTTGGGCACAGGGACTATGGTGGTCTGCTTGAAACATGTTGGTAATCCATCTGGCCCCGCAGCCTTGTGTATGTTGACCTGTTTAAAGGTCTTATTCATGTTGGCTACCGAGAGCGTGACACAGTCGTCCGGAACAGCTGATGCTCTCAGGGCTGCAGCATTACCTGACTGAGACACAGAATAGGGCATAGCATGTCTAGCATGCAGGTTTTAAAGGGATATTGGAGCAGAGACACATGCGTACACTACTTAGAAACCCTAGCTGGCAACCAATATACAGTACACTGAGTGTACAAAACATGACAGACTGACCAGGTGAATCCAGGTGAAAGCTATGATCCCTTATTGATGTCACTTGTTAAATCCACTTCAATCAGTGTAGACAGGAAGGAAGGAGACAGGTTAAAGAATGATTTTTAAGCCTTGAGACAATTGATACATGGATTCTGTGCCATCCCGAGGGATGAATGAGCATTGCAAATGTGCCTTTGATCGTTGTATGCTAGTAGGTGCCAGGCGCACCGGTTTGAGTGTGTGAAGAACTGCAACGCTGCTGGGGTTTTCACGCTCAACAGTTTCCCGTGTGTATCAAGAATGGTCCAACAGAAACATCCATCCGTCCAGCAAAAGGGGTGAAACTCAATATTAGGAAGGTGTTCTTAATGTTTTGTACACTAAGTGTAATGTACAGTCAGGTCCATAATTATTGGCACCGTTGAAAAAGATGAGTGAAAAGGACTAAATAAAACAAATAAAACATATACCGAGCTATATTGTATGTAAAAAAAAACATCTACAAAAGTTAGGGGGAAAAATGATTTGCAATGCTCTAGCATCCTCCCCTTGCAAGGATAACAACATTTTTCTAAAATGTTTTATGGGATTGGAGAACACAGATCTTAGACCATTCATCCATACTGAATCTTACCAGATCCTTGATATCCTTTGTCTGCTCTTATGGACTGGTTCCTTCAATTCAAACCACTTTTTCAATGGGATTCAAGTCCGGAGACTGAGATGGTCATTGCAAATTGTTGATTTTGTTATCAATTAACCATTTCTTTGTGAATTTTGATTATTTCTTAGGGATATTGTTATCTACTTGTGGCCAATTGCCCTGGTACTTGGTAAAATTCATGATGCCGTTGAACTTAACAAGGACCCCAGGACCAATGGAAGCAAAATAGCCCCATAACATCAAAGATCCACCAACATATTTTACTGTAGGTATGAGGCACTTTTCTGCGTTTTTCAACGCCAACCCACCACTGGTGTGCGTGGCCAAAGAGCTCTTTTTTTCATGTAATCTGACCATTGCACCACCTGGAGTTTGATAAACAGCATTGGCACTTGGATTAGAACTGGTGCTATGGTCAGATGACATGAATCTAGAGCTCTTTGGGCACACACCAGTGGTGAGTTTGGCATCAAAAAACAGAAGCATCAATGATTGAACAGATCATGGACAGAACACCATAGATCTTTCAGGGTATGAGGCCACAGTGTCGTAAGAACTGTCTCTATGCCAGTGAAAGTTCCCCTGCTTTTCAAGTGCACGAACAACACCTATTTACTTCTGTTTACTTTGAACTGCTCACTGAGCTACTGTCAATGTAATGAAGATGAGTAACAGTTAGCATGGAATGGAAAAAGATATGTATTCCACAAAAATAAAATTTGAGCCGATAACACTTAGCCAACATGTAGGCCTATATGCAGCTTATTTAATTTATGATGCATACTCTTAGTTTAGGTTCAGGCAGAGTATAATACATTAGAAAAATATTATAGAAATTCGGGATGTCAGCTCTTCAGAGACTTGTGAGGCCCTCAAATTAGACCATATTTTGCAGTCTTGTCCTTCCACCATGTAGGTGTCACGACTTCCGCCGAAGTCGGGTCCTCTCCATGTTCTGGCGATGCTCGGCGGTCAGCGTTGCCGGGCTTTTAGCCATCGTCGATCCACTTTTCATTTTCCAATTGTTTTGTCTTGTTTTTCCAAACACCTGGTTTCAATTCCCTCATTTACTTGTTGAGTATTTAACCCTCTGTTCCCCCCATGTCTTTGTGTGGGATTGTTTATTGTAGTGCTTGTGCACGTTCCCTGTGAGCGCACGACAGGTTATTTTTGTTCCTTTAGCTTGATGTTCTGGATGCCGTTTGGTTTTCCTTAATAAATCTCTGGTTATTACCCAGTTCTGCTCTCCTGCGCCTGACTTCTCTGCTGCCAATTACGCACCCCGCTACAGTAGGACCATAATAACTGGATGGATGTGGACCAAACTTGATAAAATTATATTTCCTTGAACACGCTTGGTTTTTCCCCCTATTCATTCACTCTATATCCCTGCATCAGGGGAATAGTAGGGGCAAGAGCTGTATTATGTAAACACATTCCCAACATGCACTGCAGCACTGCCCATCCACAGCTGGATGTCGGGGCTTGCGTAAGAGGCCATGGTCAGTGCTGGGCACTGCATGTCATCTGGCCGCACCACAGCGATCTCTTCCAAATCCGCTTCTTCCTCTCCGTTCATCCCTCTCACTCACTCACCAACAGAAATCCCATAGCACCCACACCACGGACAATGGATTAGTATAGGTTGCAGCAGGATTGAGGTTGACCTAGATTGCTGAAAACTTGGCAAATTTTCCAGACCGGGGTTGAATTCATGAAATGTGTTGAGAGTGGATGTGTCATGATGGTTATGTGCAGATAATCATTGAGATACCAAATCTGTGTAAAACCGTTTGACCTCTTCACTTTGTATTCTTGGTGGGATATTTTGGGGAATTATCTTTATTGAATTAGATGTTGAGAGGAGCTGTTGACATTAGTGCCTGCAGGTTAGAATATCAGATTCTCAAAGATGACTTTCCTGTCGGCTCTATACTTCCAGCTCCAAGTTATTCCTCACTAAATATAAAAGACAAACAAGTCCTGGTACAAAGCTGTTCATGGCCAATGACAACTTGATATATGGACCTTTTCATCTAAAAGAACTTGGACACAAACACTGTTAAGACTTGCTGCAGTTCAAGGCCTGCTTTCCCCCCAGATGGCGCAGTAGTAAGACATTTTTGTTTTTGTCCCATGTAAATATTCAGTGTTTTTTTTTTTTTTTTGCATACATTTCATTATATTTCAATAGCTTTTTCCATTTTCTAATTAAAGACAGTTGAAGTCGAAAGTTTACATACACCTTAGCCAAACACATTTAAACTAAGTTTTTCACAATTCCTGCCGTTTAATCCTAGTAAAAATTCCATATCTTAGGTCAGTTAGGATCACCACTTTATTTTAAGAATGTGAAATGTCAGAATAATAGTAGAGAGTAGAGAGAATTATTTATTTCAGCTTTTGTTTCTTTCATCACATTCCCAGTGGGTCGGAAGTTGACATATACTCAATTAGTATTTGGCAGCATTGCCTTTCAATTGTTTAACTTGGGTCAATCGTTTCGGGGAGCCTTCCACAAGCTTGCCACAATAAGGCCCATTCCTCCTGACAGAGCTGGTGTTACTGAGTCAGGTTTGTAGAACTCCTTACTTGCACATACGCTTTTTCAGTTCTGTCCACAAATTTTCTATGGGATTAAGGTCAGGGCTTTGTGATGGCCACTCCAACCACAATGCACTAGACGACCAGTTCTTATAGCCTTTAGCCGTACCCTCATCCTACTCCTCCTCTGTTCCTCTAGTGATGTAAAGGTTAACCCAGGCCCTGTGTGTCCCCAGGCACTCTCATTTGCTGACTTCTGCAACTGTAAAAGGATTGGGTTCATGCATGTTAACGTCAGAAGCCTCCTCCCTAAGTTTGCTTTATTCACTGCTTTATCAGTTCTGTTAAACTCACAGACAATATTCTGACCGTTTTGGAAACTTTAGAGTGTTTTCTATCCTAATCTGACAATTATATACATATTCTACATTCTGGGCCTGAGAAATAGGCAGTTACATTTGAGTATGTTTTTCATCCAAACATCAAAATACTGCCCCCTACACTCAAGAGGTTAAAAGTGCTTTCCTCACCATCTTAAATAAGCATGCCCCTTTCAAAAAATGTAGAACTAAGAACAGATATAGCCATTGGTTCATTTCAGACTTGACTGCCCTTGACCAGCACAAAAACACCCTGTGGCGTACTGCACTAGCATCGAATAGTCCCCGCGATATGCAACTTTTCAGGGAAGTCAGGAACCAATACACACAGTCAGTTGGGAAGCAAAGCCTAGCTTTTTCAAACAGAAATGTGCATCCTGCAGCACTAATTCCAAAAAGTTTTGGGACACTGTAAAGTCCATGGAGAATAAGAGTACCTCCTCTCAGTTGCCCACTGCACTGAGACTAGGAATCACTGTCACCACTGATAAATCCACGATAATCGAGAATTTCAATAAGCTTTTCTCTACGGTTGGCCATACCCAACACAGGCCAACAGCTCTGCACCCCCCACAGCAACTGCCCCAAGCCCCCCCTCCACTTCTCCTTCACCCAAATCCAGACAGCTGATGTTCTGAAAGAGCTGCAAAATCTGGATCCCTGCAAATTAGCTGGGCTAGACAGTCTGGACCCTTTCTTCCTAAAATGATCCGCGACCATTGTTGCAAACCCTATTACTAGTCTGTTCAACCTCTCTTTCGTATCGTCTGAAATTTATAAAGATTGGAAAGCAGCTGCGGTCATCCCCCTCTTCAAAGGGGGAGACACTCTAGACCCAAACTGTTACAGACCTATATCCATCCTGCTCTGCCTTATCTCAGCTTATTGCCTTACCTCCTTACTTCATTTGCACACACTGTATACAGATTTTTAAATTGTGTTATTGACTGTACGTTTGTTTATTCCATGTGTAACTCTGTGTTGTTGTTTTTGTCACACTGCTTTGCTTTATCTTGGCCAGGTCGCAGTTGTAAATGAGAACTGGCCTATCTTTTTAAATAAAGGTGAAATAAAATAAAAAGGCTGATCTGTGCGTACATGTTCCTCTGTCTATCTGTCTTTGATTCAGACGTGGCTGTTATGTTGAAGCCCCAAGGAACCACTTTCTGATCTGTTCTCTTTGATGCTGAGGCAGGGACATAATTGGCATACCATCTAGGAGACTACATGGCAGAGGGCACACTTTCTAGACCCCCTCCCGCACACACTCTCTTTCTCGCTCATGTTTTTGATGGCTACAACTACATACTGTAAGTCAGGTCTGGGTTCAAATAGTATTTGTTTTCATATAAAGTCTTTGAACATTTTATTGAGCTTGTCTGGAAGCGGTTGGGTGGGGTTTCCACTTTTGGGACAAATCTATATTTATTTAACTTGGAAAATCAGTTAAGAAAAAAATATTATTTACAATGACGGCCTACCAAAAGGCAAAAGGCCTCCTGCGGGGACGTGTGCTGGGATTAAAAATAAAAATATAGGACAAAAAACACATCACAACAAGAGAGACACCACAACACTACATAAAGAGAGACCTAAGACAACAACATAGCATGGCAGCAAGACATGACAACATAGCATGGTAGCAACACCACATGACAACAACATGGGAGCAACACAACATGGCAGCAATTCCATTGGTCTAATTCCACCAGGCAAGCTCAATGAAGCTCAGCTTAAGTATTTGAAAGAAAACAAATATTATTTGAACCCAGGTCTGCATACTGTAGAGGCATTTGTGTAGAAATGTGCATGACAACGATTGAACTGTGCATAATTATGTTTCCATCAACCAAGTATTGCGTTCACACCTTAGCCCAGGCTAAGAGCCTCCTTAGCCCTGCGCTAAGGAAGAATTTAACCTAGGGCTAAGCGAGTGTCACGTGGAAGGGACACCGTCTCTGACACTTGTTGGATGTGGCAGGGCTTGCAAACCATTAGACTACAAAGGGAAGCACAGCCGAGAACTACCCAGTGACACGAGCCTACCAGACGAGCTAAACTACTTCTATGCTCGCTTCGAGGCAAATAACACTGAAACATGCATGAGAGCACCAACAGTTCCGGAAGATTGTGTGATCACGCTCTCCGCAGCCAATGTGAGTAAGACTTTTAAACAGGTCAACATTCACAAGGCTGCAGGGACAAACGGGTTACCAGGACGTGTACTGCGAGCATGCGCTGACCAACTGGCGCTGACATTTTCAACCTCTCTCTTTCCGAGTCTGTAATACCAAAATGTTTTAAGCAGACCACCATAGTCCCTGTGCCCAAGAACACTAAGATAACCTGCCTAAATGTCTATCGACCCGTAGCACTCACATCTGTAGCCATGAAGTGCTTTGAAAGGCTGGTCTTGGCTCACATCAACACCATCATCCCAGAAACCCTAGACCCACTCCAATTTGCATACCGCCCCAACAGATCCACAGATGATGCAATCTCTAATGCTATTCATTGACTACAGCTCAGTGTTCAACACCATAGTGTTCTCAAAGCTCATTACTAAGTTAAGGACCCTGGGACTAAACACCTCCCTCTGCAACTGGATCCTGGACTTCCTGACGGGCCCCCAGGTTGTAAGGGCAGATAACAACACACCTGCCACGCTGATCCTCCGACTTTGTGCGTGCTATGATCATCGGTGCCAGGCACGCCGGAACCAGTATCTCAAAATCGGTCACCTTCCTAGGCTTTTCATGCAAGACAGTGTCTATTGTTTACCGAGAATGGTGAGACAAACAAAAAACATCCAGTCAGCGGCAGTCCTGTGGGCGAAAACAGCTTGTTGATGAGAGGTAAAAGGAGAATGACAAGAATTGTGCAAGCTAACAGGTGAGTCACAAACAGACAAGTAACGGTGCAGTACAACAGTGGTGTGCAGAAAAGCATCCCGGAATGCACAACTTGTCGATCCTTGTCACGGATGGGCTATTGCAGCAGACGACCACACTGGGTTCCACTCTTACCAGCTAAAAACAAGAAGAAGAAGCTCCAGTGGGCACACGATCACCAAACATTGCCTGAAACATGACAGCGTGTTCAGTTTACTTGAATGGCCTGCGCAGTCCCCAGACCTCAACCAAAAAGAGCATGTTTTGGATGAGATGGAACAGGCTGTTCGCAGCATGAACTTACTGCCGTCCAATCTACAGCAACTGCGGGATGCCATTGCGTTAGCATGTACCAACATCCCTGTGGAATGTTTCCGACACCTTGTATAATTCCCCGAATAATTCAGGCTGTTCTGGAGGTAAAGAGGGGTCCGACCCAGTACTAGATGATGGGTGACCTCGAGAGGCACATGTGATCTACTGTATTTTCAGATACACTATTATAGTAGTACAGTTTTTCACAGTACTTACCTTTGTTATACATTTTTTGTCAGGCAGTGTTGCACAACAACTGAAATCCTCCATAACTCTACCTGATCACTGAGGTGTAGGTGCTGAACCTGCCCTGGCATGATAATGCATAAAGGTGATGCCTTAACGATTACAGGCAGGCACTGATTAGTGGGTAAGCCACTTAGTTCGGTAAGTGGGGTTAAGTGCCCAGTTCTATAATCAGAATACAGTGGATTTACCTCTCTCGGTCTGTCAGGCTCCTGGCTGCCTACAGATGAAGGGTTGGTAGGTTTGTAAATGATTCACCCTGTCAAATCGAGCTGTGCTTCGAATTGATACAGTTATTATGTATCTGCAGGATTGGAAGTCGGGTTTGATTTGACTGTGTTGCCTGGCAGGGACTTGGGTGAGCTGAAGGATGTGAACCACTTGACAATGAGGGATGATGACAAAGCATTACATATTTTTCGCTTATAGGGGGAGGGATCAATGTCGTATGCCAGTGCTAGGCGTTGCCATAGCTGTTGTGTTCTTTACTTGGCAAAACAAACAAACATAGGTTGCACCCAGGAAGTATGTATTACTTTACCAGTACGACTCTTCGGAAGTTACAATCCCACAATGGCTAGTGTACATCTATGTCTCAGGTGCAGGTAGAAAAAATGACATATACACTTGTTCTTTGGCTCCTCACCATCCCATCCAGATATTTGGTCAGGCCATAACACCCGTGACACCACCCATAACTGTTCAACCACAGTTCAATCGAGGAAAGGTTAAACTGAATGACAACAGAGACAGAATACAATATGGAATGTTATTGAATAGTTTGGGGTAGGCCTCGTCGCAGAGGAATGCTCCTCAGAGCCAGATGCTGATGACAGGGTGCCCTATGCTGGGAGAACGGGGATCCGATGACAGGCCTTCAGTTGGTGGTGGTCGGGAGGTGGATGTTGCTGGGGGGGTTTTCATGATAAAAAAAGAAATGGACTGGAGCTAAGCACAGGCAAAATCCCAGAGGAAAACCTGGTTCTGTCTGCTTTCCACTAGACACTGGGAGATGAATTCACCTTTCAGCAGGAAAATAAGGCACATTTACACTGGAGTTGCTTACCAAGAAGACAGTGAATGTTCCTGAGTGGTTTAGTTACAGTTTTTACTTAAATTTACTTGAAATTTTATGGCAAAACCTGAATGTTTGTCTAGCAACAACGAATTTGAAAAATGGCCAAAATGTTGCATAATCTAGGTGTGGAAAGCTCATTATGGGGTATTGTGTGTAAATTGGGGGTAAAAAAAAATATATATATATAGTTAATCCATTTTGAATTCAGGTTGTAACACAACAAAATGTGGAATAAGTCAAGGGGTATGAATACTTTCTGAAGGCCCTGTAAATACTTGCTATGCTGATGAGTGAGATAGGAAGCGATGTGAATCATATGAGTTTACTTGATGAATGAAAGTGACGATCCATTCAGACCAGTCTTACTGACTGAACTTTCGTAAATACATTTCAATCCACTAGCCATTCCATCTGTCTGTCTATCTGTCTGTCTAACTGCCCATTTGAAAAGCTGCCTATTCATTGTAGAGTAGTACACTTGGAGGATAACTTTTTTTTTTGCTGAGCCCGTGATTAACACTTAATTCTATATGCTGTTCTTTAATCTTAATCCCTTTAGTTTACATCTCACATAATCTGAAGATTACAGTTTTCACATGTTCAGGTTTTGACGGCATGTGAACGAGAGCATATACATGATGCAACATAATGTAACATATTAATGTATAGGTAAATGACTAAATAAAGGAAACGCCCACATAAAGTGTCTGGAGCTCTATTGGAAAGATTCCGACACCATTCCTCCATGAGAAATTGCATAATTTGGTGTTTTGTTTATGGTGGGGAAAATGTTGTCTCAGGTGCTGCTCCAGAATCTCCCATAAGTGTTCAATTGGGTTGAGATCTGGTGACTTGAGACACACACATCATAAAAACTTGACTGCATCACCTGGTAGAGGTTTGGAGCACCAGAACTTTTAATGTGCATGGGTCGAGTTCTAGTGACCAGTTGGGAACCGCAGTAACCATAAAACACAAGGAGGCAACAATTTGTAGTGGTGCGTGGGTTTCAATAGGAACCAAAGATGCTTTACCTTCAGAATGTGCTTTCCGTCGCACACATCTTTCACAGGCCAAGGTCCAAGCCAACAGATCTTTCCATCTGGAGCCCAATAGAAGCTTCAGCGCTGTGCAAACAATGTTTTGGCCACTCCTTCCATGATATGCACTCCAAGTAGGCCAACAATCCTATAGGGGGACAAAGATTTAGTGGTACACCTCATGTGCTGGAGTCCATGATGCTTTGAACGAGGACTCCATCCAGCTCTAGCCGAGACCATTGCTGAATGAGGCGACGCACAGTCTCCTGCTCTCTTTTGTCACAGGTGGGCTTTGCTCCTCTGGCAACGTGGTGCCATAGCTGTCTGATTATGGGGTCTCTTTCCTGTTGTTCCTCCCAGTATTCTTGGTCCTATTCCATGTGGACACTTTGTACCATGGTGACCCCTGTGTCTGATGAACACAGGAGCTAGAAGTGGTTACTTTTCTGTGGAGACATTCTAGAAAGCAAATGTATTTCAAATCAAAGCAGTAATTTGAAAGTTCGGCTGCCCAGCGCTGCTCTACATCTCCCAATTGTGCTGTTAACGCTGTGAACTTTGAGCCCCACAACTAGTCCTTACATTTCTCTGTTACAGCCCATTTAAGTGCTAAGAGTTCCAGTTTAAAGGCTCTATAGTTGACATCCCTTCACTCTGCAAGGGACAGGCTTCCACTGGCGTATGCTATAATTTGCTCTTTGCCATCTTCAACTTGCTCCTAGACCCATATTGCTTGCATCAGGGTACAGTCTGAAAGGTAGTTTGAAATCTGCAAGGACAAGGGCTTGTACCAGCTTCTCTTTTAGAGTATGGAAGGCATGTTCACACTGCTCACTCCACTATATGGGCACAATTTGCCTTTTTCCTTTTGCTGCACCAACTAGGAGATAATTGAGTAGCTGGGCCAGGCTTGCAAGCCAGGTATGAACCTATGGTAATAACCAGCGAATCTGAGGAAGGACCACACTTGTGTTACCATCTGAGGGACACTGGCAATCTTCTCTGGATCGGGAGCAATTCTGTTTGACAATGTTTGCCAAAGAAGTACATCTGGCAGGGCACAGTTTCAAGACAAATTTCTTCAGCCTTTCAAACACTACCTCCAGGTCACGTAAGTGTGTCACCTAAGTCTTCTGAATACACAATGACATTGTCTAGGTAGACCAAAGTGGTCTCGTCTGCCAAGTTACCCAAACAGCTTTGCATTAGTCTTTGGAAGGTTGCAGGGGCGTTGCATAACCCAAAGGGAATGCGTTCTCACTCACACACTTTTGTGAGTGTGATCAGTGATTCCTCAATTCTGGGTGGGTTTATGTGGGTGGGTTTATGAGTTACATTATTACATTTCCGAGAATCAACACAAAGTTTCTCTTTCTGAATAAGACAATCAGTGCTGCCCAGGGGCTTGTGCTTTTGCTTACTACACCAGGTTTTAGCATGGTCCTTAAGAGACTACGAATCTCCTGGTACATGGTGGGGGGTATGGGCCTGTACCGTTATTGTATCAGGGCTGCAGTACCTGTTGGGATGGTCTGTCGTACTACTCCCGTCCGTCCGAAGTCCTCTTCATGTGCCACAAACACGCCCTCCCCCACTTATTTTCAATGACGGCCTAGGAACAGTGGGTTAACTGCCTTGTTCAGGGGCAGAACGACAGATTTGTACCTTGTCAGCTGGGGGATTTGAACTTGCAACCTTTCGGTTACTAGAACAATGCTCTAACCAGTTTCAGAACATGGGTTTGGTAGGGGTTCAACCAGAACACACTGAGCTCTCTAAGTTGGAGGGGGCTCTGGACCATATACCACCACTCTGGCTAGGGATACTCAGGGGGTGCCGATACCTTGGTCTCAGTGTCCCTTTATGTGTGGGGTTGTGGTGGCCCAGATCTCTCAGCAGTCCTCAAATGCGGCTTGCCACGTCACCTTGGCTGAGGGGTTAGTGGATGTTGCCAATCATTAATTTTGAACCTGTGAATCAGAGGAGAGCATCCCAACATGATGCAATGATGTTCATGCCTAGAATAAGTCATGTATCATTGTTTTGGGGTTCACTCCTTGAAATCACAATCCCTTTGTCCTTCAACACAAGCTCTCCAACTTTTACCTCTGCTACTACATAGCCAACGTAAGGAATTTGTTACCCATTTTCCACAGTTTGTGTCAGCCAGCCAAGACCCTCTTTGGGGCCAACATCCTGTTCTGGAACAAGTTGGTTAAAACAAGCCTCTGTCATAAGGGTAACTTGGGGCCCAGTGTCCATTAAAAATGTCCCTTGTCTCACGTTAATGGAGAGTTCAACATAGGTGCATGTCGCAACTAGATTAGGCCGATCTGGTGGAGCTCTTTGACCCATCTCCAGTCACCTGTCACGTGGTTGAATTTACTAGTGTAAAGCTGTCTGGGCTGTTCAGTTACAGCACTGCTTGACCATGTGTCCACTTATCCCACATCTGCGGCAGATCGGTCTCACTGGTATGTGGGTGGTTGCTGGGAGGGTTGAGGTCCTTGTCTAGGCCCCCAAATGTATTCCTGTGTGTCGTGTCTGTCAATGAGGGGTTAGGCTGCGTGTTCTCCAGTGTTTCCTTTATTTTGGCAGTTACAGTACCTGTATCATAAGTATGAACTCAATATGATATTAAAATAGCTATTATTGTGTCTGAAATATGTGTCTGAAATACTATTGTGTCTGAAATATGTGTGTCTGAAATACTATTGTGTCTGAAATATGTGCATACATAATCTTTCATGGAAATCATCTTATCAGAGCGGATGTTAAAGTTTACATTATGAAGTCATATCTCAGCGGTTTTGTTCTGAATAAATGATTACGATTGAACTATATAAGACAAAATAAACCCTTTACTCAAGAGACAAATAATGTTTCTGTACAACACAAAAATCCTTTATGAATCATGTTTTTTACTTTTGCTTTGAATAATATGCTTGGAAAGAGGATACATCACAAAGAGCAAAAAGTATGTACAAGAAATATATAAAACACAGTGGTTTGGAGTTTCTTATAATATGGATGGAGTTTACTCATATACAAGCAGCAATATTATGACATGCATTTGCACTCGCAGCACGAAACTAGGCTACTTAAGCAGCAGTGAATTGTCAGTCACCAGTTGAGCCCTGCTATCATGGGCTAGCAGGTGTATCACTGCATTGTGGACTATGTGTCAATTGCAGTGAGCTGGCGAAGAAATGCTTTAGGTTCACTGGAATGTGTGGGAGAAAGGATGTTTTCTGAAGTTTTCCAGTCATCCACCTGCATTTTAATGCGAAACGTTTAGTTGGTACACATTTTGGCATCACTGTCTTCAAACCACATGTGCATACTGCATCATGGAAGCATGTACAATGTCTTCTATTACTTCATAGTGCATTATAGTTACTTAATATATTTTTCATTATAAACCAACACATATTATATCAGCCTATGAAAATGCAAAAATGCCTATAATGCGTTCACAATACTTCAATTCTGCCTTAAACAAATGTGGAGACAAATACTCTCAGTTCACCACACTGTGGTGTGTGGAAGTCAACTCCTTTGGTATAGTCACATGTGGTGTAATATTACCTGAGACCTGAATGCCTAGGCTTTGGCACTGTGGGATATTCAACACCTGGTTGGGTCACATATACACTGGGCGTCCTGCTAAATGCATTTTGTGAGATTAGACACCCGGTCTGTCACATTATACACCAAGCGTCCTGCTAAATGCATTGTATGCAGTGGCATGTATTCATGGATGCCAAGGGAAGCCAGGCTTCCCCCAAAAAATGACCAAGAGAAAAAGAAAAAAAACTTCCATCTCTCTGTTTTTCATAAAATGTCATTCAATTGGCAAAAGGCTGAACGAAATAGCGCCCTTCTGTGTCAGTATGTGCAGCGTATCTATCTGATGCTCTCCGGTCAGAAAGAGTAGGATATTGTTACAGCCCCCCGTAGCATTGAATGCAAGGGAAGCCAACGAGCATTTGGCCTCCCCTGATTAAAATAAATAATAGACAATCAGCATTGAGCTAAACTGAGTGAGCTCAGCTGTGAATGGTCCTGGCCCATCAAAAAAAGTGTCATGGGAAGCCAGTTTGGATTTGGCTTCAGATCAATCTCATCACTAGCCAAAACGACATTATTGACAGAAAAAAAACTTGACTTATTGTATGTTGTTGTGTTGTCCTTCGGTGGCTAGCTAGCTAGTTAAAATCGTCCCTTTCCTAAATTAGCCATGGAGGGAGATAGGGATATGGATTTGTGGTGTCACTTAATTCTCCGTACTGGCCAATGATTATAAAGGTGATTCTGATCCAACCATAACATGTATGCACACAGGGTTGGGGAGTAACAGATTATGTAATCCACATGTAATGGATTACAAAAAAATTAACTAATCCGTTACATTATCAGCAAAAATATTGTAATCCGATTACCGATACTTAAAAATAAAATAAAAATTACTTCTAGGATTACTTTCAAATTTAGAAGGAATGTTTGCAGAAAAAAAGCATGTTGTTGAAACAATTGCCTGTTTCATTAATTACCTTTCATTTTAACGTTAGTCATTAATTGCTACTTTGATCTTCCCGCCTGAGCAACATACATGGTCACAAATAAATGGTATGGCTCACCAACGCAATGCATTTTTTGGATTGCGTTTCAAAGAACAATGTGTTCAAAGATGAAAAGGGCGGGAATGTAACAGTTCAATGCAAACTGTTTGGCCACGGTAAAGCTGCTGTCGACATCAAGAGACTCGACTTTGAACCTGAAGAAACACGATTGGCAGGCGTGGTGCGTTAGCTTGCTTAGCTAGCTAGTCTCTAGAGACAGACATGTTGCCTTCACAATGTTACCAATGTTCCAGCATAGGTCGGAGATTTCGGAGAGTACTAGCTAGCTAGTTAGTCAGATTTCTAGCTAGCTAGCCTGTTTAGTTTGCTAATTTGTTTGCTCTGGTTGCTCAGGTTGCTCTGTCGGTTGTTAGTTACTGTAGTTAGCAAGATATTATAGCAAGTATGCTATTGTGCTAATTTGTTAACAATTCCGATAATTAAATCTATTTTAACTAAGATAAATCAGTTGTAGATAGTTGGGTGAGATTCCCTGGGCTACATAGCCTAGCTAGCTAGCTAAATCAAAAGTTTAAAAAAACTTTTGAAAGCTACTTGCACTCTGTAACCCAACATAATAAGATGCTCACTGTCAGGGTTGTTGCTAACTTAGCTAGCTATCTATGGTTTCAGGGTAATATGCTACCCAAATCAATAAAGCTACAATGCAGTTTTCCTGCTGTTAAATTTCTTTTTCAACCCAAATAAATGTCTGTATTATTCAATCATAACTCAAAGTATAATACTGTATTAGTCCATTTAAAAAAATATATATTATAGTATTTCTATACAAACAATATAAACCACCATAGACATCCTTGCATCCAGAGCTTTGTCCATATCTGTGTAGTTACATGTTCCTACCCCAGCCCTATATTTATCAGACAGGGGCAGGCTATAAAAAGAGAAACATATTTTTCAAAAGGGTGGACAAAAGTTGGGTAAAGCTACAACCCTTAAATGTAAACAATAACAAGGTGCTCACTCCCCTATTATTTTACTTGTACTGCAGTGTCATAGTTAAGTAATTACATTTGGTTTATTCAGAGGATGCATAACAATCAATGGAAGACCCTGAGCAGGAAAAGGCAGCCAGACGACATGGAGGAGTGCAGAGATGCACTAGTAGAGGTGCCTAAATTCTGCAAGCTAGTAGAAGGAATCAGTGGTGGAAGAAAGGTCATGTGTAGAATGAATTGAAAGGGAATTTGAGTCCATGAAAGAAGCTCCCTCCACCAAACTACAGAGTGTAGTAAGTCTGCACCACAGCAGACATCTGGGCCATATTCACAAAACCTTCTTATGAAGAAATGTATTATTTACTGCCATTTCTTCCTTAATAACTATAGATTGAAGAAGAAAGTTAAGCAAAGTTGTTATTCATCAAAACATGTATTGGAAATGTTATTGTGCTATTTCTTATGTATCTCCTTAAGCAAAAAGTTAAGTAGAAATTAGATTCTTGAAAATAAAGTTGTTGGAAATGTTCTTAATTCCAAGATGGCTAAACCCTTGTCTTAAACTCGGGCAATGAGAGAAAAAGCTCATGAAAGCAATTGAACATGTTTACTTCACTCTCAAACTTCATCTGAAAGTTTCAGTATTGATCATTTTGAACCAAAGAAAAACATTTCTGAACAATAGTCTTTGTAAGATATATGCTAACATGATTGTCATTGCTAGCTAAAACGGTTGCCTAGCAACAAACATCTTAAGAAGATTTGTAAGAAGATATAGTTGAGGAATTGCACTTACGAACTGTCTTATGGACTTCTTTTTTCTTCTTCAAGAAACATACGTTTTTGCGTAAGAAGTGTTTTGTGAATCTGGGCCTTTGTCTGCCGTAAATAGAATCTTCTACGGGAAGACATGCCGGTGATTCGAGGAGGACACCTTGAAGAGGAAGTCACCTGCTTTGGCTTGTGCGAGACTGAGAGGACATCATACCTACGATGTGATTGCTGCCAAGTTAAGTGAAATACATGCAGACTTTAAAATTCAGCACAATGGAAGCAACTTTGTAAAGGCATTCTGGGAGTTCAGTGGAAATTAAGAGGAGCAAGATGAGATGGATGATGGAGTGAGGTTTGATGATGTTGGTGCGGTTCTTGAGGAGGTACAGTAGTGAGTGCATACTTTTTTTGTACTGGTGTCCTGTGGGATAAGTGTTTAGCACCATCCATGTCCTGCACATTGTGTTTGTGCCCATGTTTTTAGACAGGTGTACATGATTAAAAGACGCATTGTGGTCTGACTGTGATCAGATCTTAGGTGTAAATGGACAAAATCAGGATGAAGGACACATGTTAGTGGCAGGTATACAGGGCTTAAATACATTTTTTGTCACAAAGTTTTGTGATGTGTTCTAATGTGTCTCTGCTTACTGGCTCAAACATCCTGCTGCAATAAATGTTAAATTGGTAATAATATTTTTTTTCTTATGTGTTTTACACGTTAAGTAACTGAAAGTAATCTAATTACGTTACTGAGTTTAGGTAATCCAAAAATTAAGTTAATGACTACAATTTCAGACAGGTAACTAGTAACAGTAACGGATTACATTTAAAAAGTAACCTACCCAACCCTGTAGCTACAATACATGTAGTATGCTAATGTTAAGTAGCTGGCCTGGCGTATCATTGCCCAAGAAAGGAAGTTAGGTGAGCGAGCAAGTATTTTAGTCAGGTAGGACAGCAACAACTAAAAGTGTGTGCTGTATGACAAAATCATGCAATGTTTAGGCAACATGAAAGAGGAGGATAGCATTGGCATTTCTCTACAAATAGGGTGAGTCAACATGTTTCTACTTGCGCACACACACACACACACAGAAATCAGTAACATGGACAGCCACATCATATGTAGCTTATGTTGATTGGACAAACTGTTTTGGTAACTTTTAGTTGTCACTGTATTAGACTAAGCAGAGGTGATTAGATTATGTTGAAGTTGAAATGGTGCTGGAATAGTGGAGGAAGCTCCTGTTTTCTTTGTTACTTGTAGTAACTCTCAGTAGTTCTAAGTCAAGAGTTGTTTAGTAGTCCGAAAATGTGGGAAACGTTACCTTGCTTGACCATGCTGTAGGTCATGTAACTGTTTGTTACATGCAATATGTTTTGTGGACTTCACAGGACAGGTGTTGCTCTCCGGTTTTGTAATGAAACAAACGTTTGGTTGAAATTATTTATTGTCTTCTTATTGTCTTGGCCTTAGACCTATATATCACGGTGTCAATGCATATGAACTAACAGGTTATAGAGCATACAATGCAATTATCACAACACACAGGTTGTAATATGGCTGCTTTTTCTGGATTGGCTTCCCCGATTTTTTACTGCTACTGATTGTCTCAGGTTTGATTGAGTTAATTCCTCTTAGTTAATGCCTGGGAAAAGTAGTCCAAGCATGCTTTGGCAGCTTTCCCACTTGGAGGTGGCCATTGGTGACACACTGGAGCTTTTGAATCTGGCAGGTAAATTCTGCCAGGAGATGGCAATGTTTCAAATAGGCCTAGTTTGTGCATCACTATCACTAGCTTTCTCTCATAGAGATAGAGAGAGGGCTCTAGTCCCCAAAAGTCTGTTTAAGCATGGGCAGTGCCATTGAGGACTTTCACCATTTTGAAGTAGTCAACTGGGTTAAGGAATAATCACATAATTCCATTCAGGTCACCAGGAGGGATCAGCCAATGAATTATTCTTGTGTGGAAACATTCTATAACTGTAGGTGGCAGTAAATTGCAACCTTGGCTTTATACCTGTTCAAACAACACACTCTAGGTGGCAGTATGCACCCTTACAGTTTGTTTATCAACTCAGAAGTAGAAGAAGAAGATGGAGATGCCTCAATGGCACTGCCCGTGCTCTCACAGAAGCCTTAATGGGACAGATACAATGATGCGATGTCTATGAGTCTGAGTCTCTAGACAGATGGGTTACCTCCCATAATGTACCAATCTTCCAGCATACACATCTGTACATGTACCTGCGTCAGTTGGGACAGAGAGGAGGAGTCGAAACAGGGAAGTGCGTCACTTCTTTATCTGGTGACGTTATCGGCTTAAACACTTGTTACCCTGGCGTAAACAGCCCCGCCGGACACAAAGTAGTGGCTAGCTAGCGAGATGGTGGAGGTTATTTCACAATTGGCTAGTTTACATGATCTACCTTCACTAAAACCAAGGCAAAAGCTTTGCTTGCAAACTTTGGTTTGAATCGCAACGTTCTGAGATGTCTGCCTACAAGCTAAATAAAGAGTTGTCTTTTTTGTTGTTGAAATGTCTGAGAATCCAACATCCTCCCCAGACCTAGTGCTGTTACTCTAGGTCTGGGATATCCAAAAGGACTAGTTATCACTTGTTAACAGGAAAGAAATAGAACCTACTACACACACAAAGACTACTTTCTGTCCCTAACAATAAAACTAAATATAATAAAAATAGAAATGTTTTAATCAAACTCAAACTGAATCCAATCTAGCAAATCAAAACGGAAAGAATGAACTAAATTTATGTCAAATAAAAATCTATAAACACAAAACTATAATAACCTTGTTCCCTGATTATAGGCTTGGACAATAACCTGCTTGGTGGAGCCGTGCTCTGCTCTGCTCGCCCTCTCATTTCAACTGGCTTACCCTCTGTGCCGGATCGCTGGAGGTTCTGATCTATCCGTCCATGTCGTTATCATATTGAGGGCAAATACTCTATCTGATAGAAAATGTATCAAATGGAACCGTAAATGAGAAATCCTTAGTCTGTGTGTTTGGGTGGTTTGTTTGGAGGGGGTGGTTGCGACTGCACTAATGTTGCCGTAAATTTATGTTGAACATAAATGTGTGAATTTTCATTATGTTTGACAGTTCAATAGTTCACTCCAAAATCTAAGTTTGCCAAACATTTTCAGACCTCCATAATGGTCTGATGTTGAAATAAGTCCACATCCAATGCCATCTGTTGTGTCGATCCAGCTCTATAACTCAATCCCAAATGAATGGGAAAGATGGGCACCATACAATTTCCTAATTTTATGTTTCCCATCTCTCCCATTCATTTGCAGTTCGCAGGATCTACAGAACAGATGGCATGGGAGGTGGAGCGTGGACTCATCTCGACATTAGACCACTGTGGTCTAAACATTTTCAGACAAACGTTGATTTTGAAGCCAAATATTACTTTAAATGACCACTTTGGTGATCTGAAAAACGTGACACAAAGTTACATTTTTGGAGCGATGTCCTTTTAATTGTTCTGTGCTCCTAAACTCAGGGATAATACAGATAGTTTCCTGTTCTGGGTGCTTGGCAGACAGGGTACAATTCAAATGTAAATAAAAAGATGAAGCACAAAACAGGAAGCCATGCATCAGAGGCATCAGTGTATAATCCAGCCTGCAATAGAAAAATTATAGAGCGGAAAGATACAGTAACTGCCATTTGGCCACAGTATCTAAACGTCCTCAAACGAACAATACATTTATAGGTTTTAATGTTTGAAATGTATATCTCTAAATAGGGGGATAAGAACAACACATTTTCTCTGTTTATAAGGGTCCCGTAGAAGTTGCAATTTGCCTGGAAGATGTTTCAGTTTGAAAGAGATAAATAATTAACTCCCAACTGAAGAAACGGGTAACCTGAATGGAGATGCAATTGCTACAATTTGCATTAACAGATAGACATATTTTGACAGATGCTATGTCCTCTGATCCGACATCACAAGGACAAGGAAATGCTTGATGCTGTACAGGCAAAATTGTTAGTGTCCGAGAATTCTTAGAATTGTAGGTTCTAGAATTACAATTGAGGAGTCTATATTGATGAGAATGTTTTAGACTGGGTTGTTGTGTTGCAGAAAAAGACATTGGAATGTATTCATATTGACCTTCTCACAAGGTCTCAAAGCACTTTGTTGTATGGAGGTAGCTATACTCACTCACTAACATGTAGCACACACCTGGGTGATGCACCCACACTCACCACACATCATCTGGAGGAGTGGAGATTGATTGTGTTGAAGAAGCTAAGGCTGTAGGGTATAGCCAGTGATACAGTAGAATGGTATCACTATGCTAAAAACTGTCATCATCAGAGCTAATCATGTCAAGCCATGTTTGTTGTCTTTGCTCAGGCTCTCTTTCTCTCTCAGCCCTCAGAGAAGAGCTCCGACCCTCAAGGAAGAGCTCCGACCCTCAGGGAAGAGCTCCGAACCTCAGGGAAGAGTTCCGACCCTCAGGGAAGAGCTCCGACCCTCAGGGAAGAGCTCCGACCCGCAGGGAAGAGCTCCAAGCCTCATGGAAGGGCTCCAAGCCTCATGGAAGGGAACCAACCCTGTTTCTCTCTGTATTTCCCTGCTTCCCCTGGTATTCTTCTCCACAGTCCTCAGGGTTCTTATAAACTCCCTCCGAGAGACATTGGGCCTTAGATGGGACCCACATGAGGCCTTGGGGTGCGTGCTCAGCCCCCTCCTGTACACCCTGCTCACCTATGACTGCGTGGCCACGCACGCCTCCAACTCAATCATCACGTTTACAGACGACACAACAGAAGTAGGCCTGATTACCAACAATGACGAGACAGCCTTCAGGGAGGTGGTGAGGGCCCTGGCGGAGTGATGCCAGGAAAATAACCGCTTCCTCAAATCAAATTGCATTGGTCACATACTGTACACATGGTTAGCAGATGTTCTTGTGAGTGTAGTGACATAGGCAAGATGCAATGGATAGTCTAAAATACAGTACATACATATGAGATGAGTGATGCAAGGTATGTAAACATTATTAGAGTGGCATTATTTAAAGTGACTAGTGATCCATTTATTAAAGTGGCCAATGATTTCAAGTCTGTATGTAGGCAGCAGCCTCTCTGTGTTAGTGATGGCTGTTTAACAGTCTGATGGACTTGAGAAAGAAGCTGTTTTTCAGTCTCTCGGTCCCAGCTTTGATGCACCTGTACTGACCTCGCCTTCTGGATGGTAGTGGGGTGAACAGGCAGTGGCTCGGGTGGTTGTTGTCCATGATGATCTTTTTTGTCTTCCTGTGACATTGGGTGCTGTTCAGTGGCTTCCGAAAGTATTCACCCCCCTTGGCATTTTTCCTATTTTGTTGCCTTACAACCTGGAAATAAAATTGATTTTTGGGGGGGTTTGTATCATTTGATTTACACAACATGCCTACCACTTTGAAGAAGCAAAATATTTTTTGTGAAACAAAAAAGAAATAAGACAAAAAAACAGAACTTGAGTGTGCGTAACTATTCACCCCCCCAGTCAATACTTTGTAGAGCCACCTTTTTCAGCAATTACAGCTGCAAGTCTTTTGGGGTATGTCTCTATAAGCTTGACACATCTAGCCACTGGGATCTTTGCCCATTATTCAAAGCAAAACTAAACCAGCACCTTCAAGTTGGATGGGTTCCGCTGGTGTACAGCAATCTTTAAGTCATACCACAGATTCTCAATTGAATTGTGGTCTGGGCTTTGACTAGGCCATTCCAAGACATTTAAATGTTTCCCCTTAAACGACTTGATTGTTGCTTTAGCAGTATGCTTAGGGTCATCCTCCTGCTGGAAGGTGAACATCCATCCCAGTCTCAAATCTCTGGAAGACTGAAACAGGTTTCCCTCAAGAATTTCCCTGTATTTAGCGCCATCCATCATTCCTTCAATTCTTAGCAGTTTCCCAGTCCCTGCCAATTAAAAACATCCCTACAGCATGATCCTGCCACCACCATGCTTCACTGTGGGGATGTTGTCTCGGGGTGATGAGAGGTGTTGGATTTGCACCAGACATAGCTTTTCCTTGATGGTCAAAAAGCAACATTTTTGTCTCATCTGATCAGAAATAAAGAGTATCTTCTTTATTTTTGGGGGGTCTCCCACATGTCTTTTGGTGAGCACCAAACGTGTTTGCTTATTTTCTTCTTTATGCGATGGCTTTTTTTCTGGCCACTCTTCCGTAAAGCCCAGCTCTCAGCCCAGGCTTAAAGTGGACAGATACTCCAATCTCCTCTGTGGAGCTTTACAGCTCCTTCAAGGTTATCTTTGGTCTCTTTGTTGCCTCTCTGATTAATGCCTTCCTTGCCTGGACCGTGAGTTTCGGTGGGCGGCCTTCTCTTTGCAGGTTTGTTGTGGTGCCATATTTTTTTCCATTTTTAAATAATAGATTTAATGGTGCTCCATGGGATGTTCAAAGTTTCTGATATTTTTTTTATAACCCAACCCTGATCTGTACTTCTCCACAACTTTGGCCCTGACCTGTTTGGAGAGCTCCTTGGTCTTCATGGTGCGTGCTTGGTGGTGCGCCTTTCTTAGTGGTGTTGCAGACTCTGGGACCTTTCAGAACAGGTTATATACTGAGATCATGTGACAGATCATATGACACTTAGATTGCACACAGGTGGACTTTATTTAACTAATTATGTGACTAGGTCGTGGTTGTTATCGTTTGGGACCGTACCGTATATGGATCGCATGGATTAGTAGCAACATTGGTGTGAAGCTTTGACATACAAGCCAACAAAACATCAGATGGCCAGACAGTACAACTGCAAGCCTGAAGTCAACAGCTAAGATCTCTCTTTCTCTCTCTCTCTCTTTTCTTTTTATTTTCTGTCGTTCTAGTGCTTTACACTGCAGCAGACTTTCTATTTTCAAATGCACTTCCCGTTGATGTTCATTAGCACTGGACTATTATTGCCCTGCCAGAAGTATTTGGATGGACATTTTAGTTAAAAGGGAGGTTGTTTGCAAGTTGTGTATTGTTATTTGAACTGTATTGAGGTGGTGTGTACTAATGACATGTGGCTGAGCAGATTGTGGACATTTTTAAGGCCTTTGTTGTGTCTATGAACACCCCCCACATTCATACCCTCTGCACTCTTCCACTGGAAGATAATACAGATTATTACAAATTCTCTGATGACTGGGTTCTTTCTTGTATGAAGTCGCTGTTCAATTGCTCTGCCATTATTACTATTGTATGAGGTATTCTTGGTGGGGTTACCCCTGTGCGGTGACGTGGGTTTTATATGGTTGGTATTCTCTTTTCTCTCCACTGGCTATCTGGTAAACAGGCTACACGCTAGGCAGTCTCTTCTGCTGATGTGTGTGGGTCTGGTAGTGGTACTCTCTCTATTCTACTCTTCCTTTCGAAATGGTTACTACCTGCCTGGTGCCCAAACAAAATATTTATCTCTAATAAATACCGCTACAAGCTTAATGATGAGCTTGGAGGGTACTATGGTGTTGAAAGCTGAGCTGTAGTCAATGAACAGCATTCTTACATAGGTTTTCTTCTTGTCCAGATAGGGCAGTGTACAGTGTGATGGCGATTGCATCGTCTGGACCTATTGGGGCGGTAAGCAAATTGAAGTGGGTCTAGGATGACAGGTAATGTGGAGGTGATTTGATACTTGACTAGTCACTCAAAGCACTTCATGATGACAGAAGTGTGTGTTATTTCTGATAGTCATTTCTGTTGCCTTCTTGGGTACAAGAACAATGGTGGCCATCTTGAAGCATGTGGGAACAGCAGACTGGGATAGGGAGAGATTGAATATGTCCATAAACACTCCAGCCAGCTGGTCTGCGCATGCTCTGAGGACGTGGCTAGGGCTGCCGTCTGCGCTGGCAGCCTTGTGAGGGTTAACACGTTTAAATGGCTTACTCATGTCGGCCACGGAGAAGTAGAGCCCACAGTACTTGGTAGCGGGCCGCGAAGCAGGCAAAGAAGGTGTTTAGTTTGCCTGTAAGCAAGATGTCGGTGTCTGTGACGTGGCTGTTTCACATTTGTAGTCCGTGATTGTCTGTAGACCCTGCCACATATCTCATGTGTCTGAGCTGTTGAATTGCGACTCCACTTTGTCTCTATACTGACATTTTGCTTGTTTGATTGCCTTGCAGAGGGAATAACTACACTGTTTGTATTCGGCCATATTCCCAGTCACCTTTCCATGGTTAAATGTGGTGGTTCGCGCATTCAGTTTTGCGTGAATGCCGCCATCTATCAACGGTTTCTAGTTAGGATAGGTTTTAATAGTCACAGTAGGTACAACATCTCCAATACACTTCATTATAAACTCACTCACCGAATCAGCGTATAAATTGATATTATTCTCTGAGGCTACCCGGAACATGTCCCAGTCCGCGTGATCAAAATAATCTTGAAGTGTGGATTCTGATTGGTCAGACCAGCGGTGAATAGCCCTTAGCACAGGTACATCCTGTTAAAGTTTCTGCCTATAAGAAGGGAGGAGCAACACGGAGTCGTGGTCAGATTTGCAGAAAGGAGGGCGGAGGAGGGCCTTGTATGCATCACGGAAGTTAGAGTAGCAGTGATCCAGTGTTTTACTAGCGCGTGTGCTACAGTCAATATGCTAATAGATTTTAGGAAGCATTGTTCTCAAATTTGAATTTTTGAAATCCCCAGCTACAATACAGCCTCAGGATATATGGTTTCCAGTTTGCATAAAGTCCAGTGAAGTTCCTTGAGGGCCGTCATGGTATCAGCTTGAGGGGGGGATATACGCGGCTGTGACAATAACCGAGGAGCGTTCCCTTGGGAGATAATACGGTCGGCATTTGATTTTGAGGAATTCTAGGTCAGGTGAACAAAAGGACTTGAGTTCCTGTATGTTGTTATAATTAACAAACATGAAACATACACCGCTTCTTCATCCCGGAGAGATTTGTATTCCTGTCGGTGCGACTCACAAAGAATCCATGTGGCTGTAATGACTTCGACAGCATATTCCGAGAGAGACATGTTTCCGTGAAACAGATTATGTTACAATCCTTGATGTCTCTCTGGAAAGCAACCCATACCCTAATTTCGTCTACCTTGTTATCTAGAGACTGGACATAAGCGAGTAATATACTTGGAAGCATTGGGTGGTGTGCGCACCTCCAAAGTCTGACCAAAAGAACGCTCCATCTGCTTCTTCTCCAGCGGCGTTGTTTTGGGTCAACGTCTGGAATCAGTTCAAATGTCCTGGGTGGTTCAGATAAAGGATCCGCTTGGGGAAAGTCGTATTCCTGGTCGTAGCGCTGGTAAGTTGACGTTGCTCTGATATCCAATAGTTCAGCTTGGCCCCTAAGACCCTCACAAACTTATACAGATGCACAACTGAGAGCACCCTGTCGGGCTGTATCACCGCATGGTACAGCAATTGCTCCGCCCACAACTGCAGGGCTCTCCAGAGGGTGGAGACGCATCACCAACACATCACCGGGGGCACACTACCTGCCCTCCAGGACACCTACAGCACCCGATGTCACAGGAAGGCCAAAAATGACATCAACCATCCAAGCCACAGCCTGTTCACCCCGCTATCATCCAGAAGGCGAGGTCAGTACAGCTGCATCAAAGCTGGGACAGAGAGACAATCGCTGTTTTTCAATCTCAAGTCCATCAGACTGTTAAATAGCCATCACTAGCTAGTTACCACCTGGTTACTCAACCCTCACGCCCAATACTCACGCCCAATTTTTCAGTTTTTGAAATGTTAAAAAAGTTGGAAATATCCAATAAATGTCGTTCCACTTCATGATTGTGTCCCTCTTGTTGTTGATTCTTCACAAAAAAATACAGTTTTATATCTTTATGTTTGAAGCCTGAAATGTGGCAAAAGGTCGCAAAGTTCAAGGGGGCCGAATACTTTCGCAAGGCACTGTATGTTTGAATTCCATTATTTTACTTTTAGATTTGTGTGTATTGTTGTGAATTGTTAGATATTACTGTGCTGTTGGCGCTAGGAACACAAGTATTTCACTACACCCTCAATAACATCTGCTAAATATGTTGATGTGACCAAAACAATTTGATTTGATTTTGATTTTATATGAAGCTGCAGCCAAAAGGCCTTCATAAGCTTACCAATCTCTAAAAATAAGCCTTGGCTAATATAGGATGTAGAACTGCTATTCACACAGCATACTCTGCGTCTCTGTTGCCTGGTTACAATGGAGGCCCACCATTAGTGAATGTGCACAAAGCCATATTTGGAATGTGTGAAGTGAATGTATGCAGCCACACGCAAACAAAGCCCATACTATTTTCTATAAGCATCATAAATAGGGTGGCGCAGTGGTCAAGGGGGTTGTACTGCAGCGCCAGCTGTGCCATCAGAGTCCCTGGGTTGCCAGGTGCACGGTGTAGCCTCCGACACATTGGTGCGGCTGGCTTCCGGGTTGGATGCGCGCTGTGTTAAGAAGCAGTACGGCTGGTTGGGTTGTGTATCGGAGGACGCATGACATTCAACCTTCGTCTCTCCCGAGCCCGTACGGGAGTTGTAGCAATGAGACAAGATAGTAGCTACTACAATTGGATACCACGAAATTGGGGAGAAAAAAGGGGTAAAAAAATACAAATATAAAAAAAGCATCATAAATATTCAGATTTGTTTGGAAGCTGTAGTATGCCAGATGTTCAGATTGTCTTCAAATGGGAACACATGATACAGATAATATCATATTGCCAACATAACCAATAGTGCTGTAAAAAGGGCAGCATGTCTCTTCAGGCTGCAGAGAATGGAACTAACGTCATGGGAGCATAGCATTGTCCACCAACATCAAGCACCAATACTGACAACGGCAGGCGTTGCATGTACAGTAACATTTCCCGTTAAACACACTCTGTTCCATTTCCACAAGCCCCAAAGTCTTGCATGGTCAAAAGCATGCTGAGCAAGTAATTGGTATCATGTTCTGGACACAGGTGGACTGGTGCTGCTGGATAGAAGATAGTATGAAGAAAAACAGATGGCATTTTTTATAATATATTTGTTCTGTGATTGGTCGCCCATGCTGCATGGCAGGTTCACGCAGGGTTCAGGCCTTTTCCCTCTCACTGAAATAGACAGCACAGCAATAAGCCTCCTTGCCTGGAATTAACCCTTTTGAAAGCACCTGAGAGTTTAGGAGATGCTAATTGTTGGCAACTCCGAATGTCCCTCGACTCGATGCTTTGCATTTGGCACCGAAAGTACTCATACGCATATGTAATGCATCAGAGGTGGATTCAAGGTTTCAGCACTGCTGTGTGCCTAAATCTTTAATTTTGGATTGATGTCGGAGTGTGGCAAATTCTTACTTCTCAGCATGGTGCTATGCCAACTCACTGGCTCATTCTCAAAGGAAGTACACAACATGAACAAAATTATGTGGACACCTGCTTGTCGAACATCTCATTCCAAAATCATGGGCAACACTTACACTTACAGAGCTTGTGTGGACGTTTCCACTTCACAATAACAGCACTTAGGTTGACTGGGGCAGCTCTAGCAGGGCAGAAATTTGACGAACTGACTTTCTATGACGGTGCCACATTGAAAGTCACTAAGGTCTTCAGTAAGGCCATTCTACTGCCAATGTTTGTCGGTGGAGATTGCATGGCTGTGTGCAACGGGTGTGGCTGAAATCGCCGAATCCACTAATTTGAAGGGGTGTCCACATACTTTTGTATATGTAATGTTGTTTTCTAATGCATGTGTCAGTCATCAGTGATTTCATCAGAAATCAGTTCTTATTTCTTTCATCACTTAACCGTTAACAAATGTAACTGCAACCTACATGTAATGGATTCTACCTTCTATTTCTTTGAACATGCCATGTCTGAACCCGTCACTATCTTTCAACACAATAGCCTGGTCACTTCCATAAAAAAAAATATTTGCCTACAGTGTAAGGCAGCAAAGCGACTTAGACAATTTACCTCGTCGTTAGACAGTTGGGCTAAATCGAGTACAGTATTAGTCAGGGGTCAGCGAGTTGAGGCATGTGGATGTGGCTTAACTGCTATGAAATTAGTGATTTTTGCATCCCTTCGATTTTTTAAAAGTAGAAATTGTGCTCCAATATTGAAGCCTGTTTAAATTAAATGAAGCTCCCTTTAATATACGTAAACCACATGGAGAATTCAATTAATACGATTTTCCAAATGAATCAAATGTTTTGACATGTCCCTTCTGTGCACCCGCTGTGAATTGTAGGAAGATTTAGACCCAACAATTCTACAAGCTTTTACCATCATTGTAAAGCCCTACTTATTTTGTTGCTTTGAGAGTCATTTCTGACAATTATCATTTACTTCATGGTATGTGTGATTCATTTACATCTGTCCCTCATTTTAAAGTCAACCCTGTTATGTGATCTGAGCTCTCGTTTTTACTATGGTGAAACTATTTATTTGAAAATATTTTTTTCATAAACATTGAACATTTAGTAGTCAAATCATAGTGTCTGGTTCTACTATTTAGGTATTTTTCTTGTGCTTTGTGGTGGAAAACTGAGCGGGTCGAGCATGACACGTCAACCCTGTTACCCATAGAAAGACAGGCTAGAATAACACGTCAACCCTGTTACCCATGGATAGACAGGCTAGAATAACACGTCAACCCTGTTACCCATGGATAGACAGGCTAGAATAACACGTCAACCCTGTTACCCATAGATGGATAGGCTAGAATAACACGTCAACCCTGTTACCCATAGATAGACAGGCTAGAATAACACGTCAACCCTGTTACCCATGGATAGACAGGCTAGAATAACACGTCAACCCTGTTACCCATAGATAGACAGGCTAGAATAACACGTCAACCCTGTTACCCATAGATAGACAGGCTAGAATAACACGTCAACCCTGTTACCCATAGATAGACAGGCTAGAATAACACGTCAACCCTGTTACCCATGGATAGACAGGCTAGAATAACACGTCAACCCTGTTACCCATGGATAGACAGGCTAGAATAACACGTCAACCCTGTTACCCATGGATAGACAGGCTAGAATAACACGTCAACCCTGTTACCCATGGATAGACAGGCTAGAATAACACGTCAACCCTGTTACCCATGGATAGACAGGCTAGAATAACACGTCAACCCTGTTACCCATAGACTGGCTAGAATAACACGTCAACCCTGTTACCCATAGACTGGCTAGCCATTTTTTTACATATTTTTTTTTTTGCGTTCAGTTGCCTCCCTGTTGCACACAAGTTTCCATTCCCCTTGTCACAAAGCGATTTATGGCTGATTTAAGATGAAATTGTCAACCCTGTTACGGTCAATCCTATAACGGTCAATCCTGTTACTTTATTTGGCACTCAATATGCAACTCTTATTTTTTTCCTCTTGAGATGGAAAAACGTGATTTTATGAAGTTACACATATGCTCTTTATGACAGCATGTTAAAATGAGGTGAAATCTAACTTTTGGGGGGACTAAGTTACACTTTTCAAAAGGCACCAAAAATGTAAACCAGGTAAGCACCGTTTAACCAGTTACCTCTTGTTTCAACTGATTTCTAGGTCATTTCTATTCAAAGCATCTATTGGCATAACCACTGTCTCCTTTGTGTCTTTGTTTGATTTATTACAGTGCCTTGCGAAAGTATTCGGCCCCCTTGAACTTTGCGACCTTTTGCCACATTTCAGGCTTCAAACATAAAGATATAAAACTGTATTTTTTTGTGAAGAATCAACAACAAGTGGGACACAATCATGAAGTGGAACGACATTTATTGGATATTTCAAACTTTTTTAACAAATCAAAAACTGAAAAATTGGGCGTGCAAAATTATTCAGCCCCCTTAAGTTAATACTTTGTAGCGCCACCTTTTGCTGCGATTACAGCTGTAAGTCGCTTGGGGTATGTCTCTATCAGTTTTGCACATCGAGAGACTGACATTTTTTCCCATTCCTCCTTGCAAAACAGCTCGAGCTCAGTGAGGTTGGATGGAGAGCATTTGTGAACAGCAGTTTTCAGTTCTTTCCACAGATTCTCGATTGGATTCAGGTCTGGACTTTGACTTGGCCATTCTAACACCTGGATATGTTTATTTTTGAACCATTCCATTGTAGATTTTGCTTTATGTTTTGGATCATTGTCTTGTTGGAAGATAAATCTCCGTCCCAGTCTCAGGTCTTTTGCAGACTCCATCAGGTTTTCTTCCAGAATGGTCCTGTATTTGGCTCCATCCATCTTCCCATCAATTTGAACCATCTTTCCTGTCCCTGCTGAAGAAAAGCAGGCCCAAACCATGATGCTGCCACCACCATGTTTGACAGTGGGGATGGTGTGTTCAGCTGTGTTGCTTTTACGCCAAACATAACGTTTTGCATTGTTGCCAAAAAGTTCAATTTTGGTTTCATCTGACCAGAGCACCTTCTTCCACATGTTTGGTGTGTCTCCCAGGTGGCTTGTTGCAAACTTTAAACGACACTTTTTATGGATATCTTTAAGAAATGGCTTTCTTCTTGCCACTCTTCCATAAAGGCCAGATTTGTGCAATATACGACTGATTGTTGTCCTATGGACAGAGTCTCCCACCTCAGCTGTAGATCTCTGCAGTTCATCCAGAGTGATCATGGGCCTCTTGGCTGCATCTCTGATCAGTCTTCTCCTTGTATGAGCTGAAAGTTTAGAGGGACGGCCAGGTCTTGGTAGATTTGCAGTGGTCTGATACTCTTCCATTTCAATATTATCGCTTGCACAGTGCTCCTTGGGATGTTTAAAGCTTGGGAAATCTTTTTGTATCCAAATCCGGCTTTAAACTTCTTCACAACAGTATCTCGGACCTGCCTGGTGTGTTCCTTGTTCTTCATGATGCTCTCTGCGCTTTTAACGGACCTCTGAGACTATCACAGTGCAGGTGCATTTATACGGAGACTTGATTACACACAGGTGGATTGTATTTATCATCATTAGTCATTTAGGTCAACATTGGATCATTCAGAGATCCTCACTGAACTTCTGGAGAGAGTTTGCTGCACTGAAAGTAAAGGGGCTGAATAATTTTGCACGCCCAATTTTTCAGTTTTTGATTTGTTAAAAAAGTTTTAAATATCCAATAAATGTCGTTCCACTTCATGATTGTGTCCCACTTGTTGTTGATTCTTCACAAAAAAATACAGTTTTATATCTTTATGTTTGAAGCCTGAAATGTGGCAAAAGGTCGCAAAGTTCAAGGGGGCCGAATACTTTCGCAAGGCACTGTAACTACATTACTAAAACACAGATTATTATTAGTATATTTAATATTAGAATCTGTTATGCTGTAAATGGCAATCCCAAGTTATTGGAAAACGTGCAGTTAGGCTTTTTCAAAACTGTCAGGCCGTGTGCGTGTCAACCAGTGATCAGTTAATGAAATGAAACTGCACGTGGGGGACCTGAGAAGGCGGCCAGGGTTACGCAGAATTCTTCATCCCCACTATATTTATGACCCTCCTCTGCAGCTGCCTCCACTTCTGCGAATCTGAGAGATTCAATTACTCTCCGTCACAGGAACGCCGCCTCATATCTATGATTTACCAGTACATGCACATCGAGCCACATATCCTCCGCACACTATAAAGACAAGTCATTTCCTTTAAAGCAGATTTCAATCAGAGAGCTTACCTGATGCAGTCAAGCATTCGCTCCCTTGATATCGCTCTCGAGCCCCTATCCAATATATTCTATCTAATACAAAAATGCACATCAATGCAGACTATATTGTTTTACCATTTCCTCCTGGTGATGTACTGTATGTTTGTTGTATGGTCTATGCTGAGAGACATTCATTTGGAATGTGGATTGACTACTTTAAATAACACTTGAGATTCACATTAAATGAAATACTCTGCCACTAACTGTGGACACTTCAAATCTGCGATGGCTTTCGTAAATATAGCATCATGTCATTTATTTGTACATATGAATGAGTTGGGCTCCTGTGATGTACTTATCGTGTGGCTGTTTTCACTGTCTGTCTCTGTCTGGGCATGTCTCACATAGTAAATAAGAGGTGTGGTATGCACGCAAGTGTATGCACGTGAGCATGTGCTTGCTGTTGGAACAGATGTGGCAGCATTGTTATTGACCATAAAAACTGTAGATTAGTGCACTATAGCTCACAGGTAATTGATCCATGCTCGTGCCTGTACTGCCCCATCACTCTCACTGGTTGTCTTGCCTCTGGAGAAAAGTCACACCACCCACATACTGAGCCAGAAAACTTGGCTCGCTGATACAAAACACAAAGCAGGACATCAGATACACATTTTCAGTTAGACCTCAAAACAATACAAAGGCAGGTTTCCTGATCTGCACTGTGGCTGATTTAGATAACATTAACTGATAACCTGGAAAAGACAATATGTCACAATCAATTGTTATGTACAGGTAACTGCCAAAATAAAGGGAACACTTGCGTAAATGTATTTTGAAGCAGGTGATTCTACAAAGGTGTGTTTCCTGAGGTAATTAAGCAATTCAAACATCCCATCATAAAAAAATACCCATTTGCTAATTATTTTGGCTGCCGTGGCTGGAAGACAGGATCTCTGTGACTTTGAAAGAGTGGTCTCAAAGGAGCATAGGGGGTTTAAAGAGTGTGTGTGTGTGTGTGTGTGTGTGGTTGTGTGTCTAAGTCACCAGATCTCAACGCAATTGAACACTTATGGGAGATTCTGGAGCGGCTCCTGAGACTGTTTTCCACCACCATCAACAAAACAAAATTATGGCATTTCTCGTGGAAGAATGGTGTCACCTCCCTCCAATATAGTTAGAGACACTTGTAGAATCTATGCCAAGGCGCATTGAAGCTGTTCTGGCAGCTCTGGTGGCTCATGGTGGCCCAACACCCTATTAAGACACTTCATGGATTATTAGAAACAATTCCACTGTTATGTAACTTTCCATAAATGTGGCTTTTGGAAGTTCTAGTGAAATTAGTATCTGCAATGAAATGTTAGAATAGCGTGCTCTGGTCAAGAACTTTAAAAGTGATGGGCCATTTGAAAATGTGAAGTCTATTTGTGATCCTGTTGTGTGTTCTCTTGTTAAAACTGAGCTGTGCACACTTCCGAGTGGGGAAAACATTGGGAAATGTGAAGTATTAGGGCATCTGTGATACAGAAGAGTAAAATACAGATGTAGGATCTTAATTTGAGCTAGTTTGCAAAGGCAGGGACATAATCCTGCAGCAACAGGAAATGTGATTTTTCTTTTAATGTTGATTATAATTAATGGATTTTTGTTTTGTAGGTGTTGTTAAAACATTTTTGGGGGACAAATCAAGTCTGACATTTTTAAGTGGAAATTACAAACTTTAGAAGCCTTTTTAAACATTGAATACACTACACTGTACAGGTTTGCATTTCCTGCTGTGCATTCTCAGTAACAAAAGTGATCAAATTAATATCTTAGATTTGTAATCAGTTGACAGCAAAAACAGATGTTGATTCCCAATGGGTTCCCCAACATATACAGAAGCCTGTCTATGACGGATGTGTGTTTAACCAACCGAACAGGACACTGTCATTTCACTGACCAGTTTGTGAACTATAACCGTCTTTTATTCAGTATAGAACACCAACAGCAACACATGATTTTAGTAAATAACAGAGCTTAAACAGACTGATGCACAAGAAGGTGACATGCACGGTTGACCACAGCATTTGCCGTTTGTTGTCATGACTACCTAACCAATCAATTCCATCAATTAGCGGCTGTCTTTCAGTCATAACCAAACAACAAATATATTCCATCATCAATCAACAATGGGTATGTCAAGTTTGACACTTATTGAATGAACTCAAGGTCGCAAGGTTTTGAAAAGCACCACTTGTTTGATTTCAGAAGCTTTTGTGACAGATTGCGAGGAGGACTGTTATATTTCTTTAATGGATGACTCATCCTGCCCCTTCACTGGTTGACAAGAACATGGTGTATTGGTGTTTACCCAATGTTCCCAAGGGACCTTGTTTTCCTTGAACAAAAGTGAGGAGAAAGAGAGGCACACATAGGCAGGCACACACACACACACTTCAAGTCGTCTTAGAAGGAAAAGGCCAAACAGATGAGGCTGATGCACCCCTAATCTCTCCTCGTGCACACATCCATTTTGTTATCAACAATGGATCTGTAGGTAATTGGAGAAGGTAGAGGAGAGAAACACTGCTTCAAGTGTTATCTGGCTGGCAGCAGGGTGAACAAATATATAGGAAATTAAGTTGGGCTGGGGGCCAAAGCCATTCAGTTGCTGTGTTAATCTGATTTGTCCAGCAGCATCCCTCACTATTGCGAGGAGCAAAGTTTATTTGATTTTATCACTAATAACATTTCCTGCTGTGGCTTCCAGGACGGGCCATGGGGAATTGATTACAGACTTTCCCACTGGGCCTTTTGTGGAGATGGAAGAAGATATAAGTGTAGAAGGCTCTGGAAAATATAAATTGGCCAAAGTCAGTGAGAACGCTAAGTACTAATTATATGTAGTCCTTTATCTTTTCCACTTAATTGCATGTTTTCTATTTCTTCAATATTCCACTAGTGGAAAGAAGAGTGCATTACCTTGAGAGAGAGAAGAGTCCTAAATCTAAATGCTAGAACTTCTCACAGTTACAAGCTGTGGGGTTTCCTCTTGAGAATGCATAGGAAGGGCTTACCCAGAAACAATTATGTATAAACAACAAGGGATGTGTTTCTCGGATGACAATGTTTATTATGGGAGAAGTACAATCACTTGAGATTGATAGTGAAACAGAAGACACTGAATGCTCTTAATGTCAACACAGCTGTAAAACTGCAGACCAAATTGTTGTAAATTACAGATAATTAAGTCTTATCAAGATGTAGCTATATTTGGATTTAGTGTCTAGCATTCAATTCCTAAAAGAGACAGAGTTTGCGCAAATGATACTGGAAAGTATAATTAAAGCCTGGATTAAATTAGGTCAAGCATTAAACGGCAGGGTAGCCTAGTGGTTAGAGTGTTGGACTAGTAACCGAAAGGTTTGCAAGTTCATGTCCCCGAGCTGACAAGGTACAAATCTGTCGTTCTGTTCTGTTCCCTGAACAGGCAGTTAATCCACTGTTCCTAGACCATCATTGAAAATAAGAATTTGTTCTTAACTGACTTGCCTAGTTAAAAAAAATAAAAAATAAACAGCGATAGCAGATGTTTTGGCTGTGTCAGAGGTGGAACTGCATTGGAGCCATCAAATTGATGAGCAGCTACACTTGATCTCACATTCCAGTGTTCAAACTTGTAAACAAGGCTGCATGGGGATTTCTGTTAATGCGACTCCGTGCAGCCAATGGCATGTCCACTTTAGGTATAATGCCGGGAGCCACTTTTGGATTGGACAGCTCTAATGCTGTTCCCTCTCCGACACCTTAAAACAACCGCAATGCGAATGTTGGCTAAAGGGGATCTGATTGATAAGAGCCCTAAATTTCAACATTAAACCAATCTTATTTTCAAGTTCCTCCTGAAAATGTAAATGACAACATCATATCACCTGAGCCTTCAACATCAACAAACAGTCACCAACTAAGCCTCTATGGCCTTGCTAGTTGCCTAGGAAACTGGGAAACACTTTCTGAGTTGAATGATTGATGTCTCAGGAGCTAGCTAGAGACTGTTCCTTGGTTCTCTGAATCCCCATTTATACCTGGTTCTAACTATCGTCATTTGTCCTGATCTTGTCCATTGGGGCACAATCAAAAGATATAGTGTGATCAGATCATTCTGCTCACCTTCAGAGGTAGTCAGACACGCATTGTGTTTGGATATCTTACAAGTCGTTTTGCCCCTGAACAAGGCAGTTAACCCACAATTTCCTAGGCCGTCATTGAAAATAAGAACTTGTTCTTAACTGACTTGCCTAAATAAATACAGGTAAAATAAAAGTGTAGACAGATCTGGATAGAGAAACTATTTACAGTAAATCATCATTATTCCTCCCTCTAAAATCATTGACAGGTGGCACCTTTGACTGATTACATCAATATGTGTCTGACAATAAATAAATATTATTTTGAAGGAATAGCTGTGAAATAATTTGCTTAAAGGAAGGGACCAGGAAATCTGGTCACAATGCAGACACATTGGGCAGATAACAGACACATTTTAATACCATATGTAGACACATTTCTGAAAATCAGAATGTAGACAATGTGATCAGGACAAAGGACCCATGTTTAGCACCAGGTATAAATGGGTCTTGAGACATGCACATGTAGGAGCTTAATTTGAGCCATTTTGCTACAGCAGGAAAATAATTTAAATACATTTTTCGTAAGGGGAAATCACAAACTTCCGACTTCTTTTTAAACCTAAAATACACTACAGTACAAGTTTAAAATGTCCTGCATTGCAGGAAAGTTCTTCTGCAACAGGGTGCTCACATTAATATCCTGCATCTGTACCCAGGATGGAACTGGGTCCTTGTGTCAAAAGTATGTGGACACCCCTTCAAATTAGTGGATTCGGCTATTTCAGCCACACCTGTTGCTGACAGTAGTATAAAATCGAACACACAGCCATGCGATCTCCATAGACAAACATCGGCAGTAGAATGGCCCATACAGAAGGGCTTAGTGACTTTCAACATAGCACCATCATGGGATGCCATCTTTTCAACAAGTCAGTTTGTCAAATTTCTTCCCTGGTAGAGCTGCCCCGGTCAACTGTAACTACTGTTATTGTCAAGTGAAAACATAGAAGCAACAATGGCTCAGCTGCAAAGTGGTAGGCCACACAAGCTCACAGAACGTGAGCGTCAAGTGCTGAAGTGCGGCAGCGCGTAAAAATCGTCTGTCCTCGGTTGCAACATTCACTACCAAGTTCCAAACTGCTCAGCACAAGAACTGTTCGTCAGGAGCTTCATGAAATTGATTTCTGTGGCCGATCAGCCGCACAAAAGCCTAAGGTCACCATAAGGTCACCATATGCAACGCCAAGCGTTGGCTGGAGTGGTGTAAAGCTCTCCACCAGTGGACTCTGGAGCAGTGGAAAAGCATTCTCTGGAGTGATGAATCACGCTTCACCATCTGGCAGTCCGACAGACGAATATGGGTTTGGCGGATACCAGGAGAACGCTACATGCCCCAATGCATAGTGCCAACTGTAAAGTTTGTTGGAGGAGGAATAATGGTCTGTTTTTCATGGTTTGGGCTAGGCCCCTTAGTTCCAGTGAAGGGAACTCTTAATGCTACAGCATACAATGACATTCTAGACGATTCTGTGCTTCAACTTTGTGGCAATAGTTTGGGGAAGGCCGTTTCCTGTCTCAGCATGACAATGCCGCCGTGCACAGAGCAAATTCCATACAGAAATTGTTTGGTTGGTGTGGAAGATCTTGACTGGCCTGCACAGAACTCTTACCTCAACCCCATCAAGCACCTTTTAGGATGTATTGGAACGCTGACTGCGAGCCAGGCCTAATTGCCCAACATCAGTGCCCAACCTCACTAATGCTCTTGTGGCTGAATGGAAGCAAGTCCGGGCAAAAGCCTTTCCAGAAGAGTGGAGGCTGTTACACTGTAGCTGCAAAGGGGGACCGTATTGATGCCCATGCTTTTGGAATGAGATGTTCGATGAGCAGGTGTCCACATACCTTTGACTATGTAGTGTAACTGCTCCCACTGTTAAATCTTGTGTATTTGTTCTGATTGGTTCAGTGCCCGAATGATTGTATTCTGATCATAATGTTGATGCTGTCAACCCACGATAACTGCTCCTGTTATTAAACCTTACACTCATTCATTTGTATACGTGCCTCAATTCAGTAAGTGGGTTTTAAGAAAATGTTATATAATTTTATATAAGTTACATAGTCGGCTTCTGATTTAGTATGCAATGGCTTGACACTGCATTCTATATGTACCCCTACTATTAAACCTTAATGTCGAGTGAGTGTATTTTTTTTAAGGTTAAGGTGTATGATGTGCCTGAACTATGTGGGTTTTAAGCACATTTCATATATATAATTAATATACATTCAACTCCTGATTCTTACAATAATATAGATTGGCTTGGAACTACAGCGAATGTATACACTCAACAGGAGCATGCATCAAGAAAATAAACAGGATGAATACGATGGAAACAACTGGGGACCTGCTGCACTGCAATTAAACAGTTTACACAATAATGTACTTACACATAATTGGACTGTATATAATGTGACATCCTTCCAGAGACCATTCAACAGTTGGCAAACAAGATGAACCAGTACTGCACCACTACACTACCAGCCTCATTCCTTATGAATCAGGGTCATCATCACATCACCTTTTGAAGTATATCATGACCATTTCCTCGTGTGAATTCAAGTGTTTGTTCATTAGCATCAGATACAGCACCACAGATGTTATACTCCCCTCCAGCATCATTACAATACAGACCTAGGAAGTCCCTATGCAAGTGTTTGACATCTTTAGTGTGTGCTGTGTGCACTTCATCTGATGAGCAACCCATGCATCAGTCTTACATACATTTATAGAAACTCCCATTGAGTTCACCCATTAATTACGATTTGGAAGGATGAGCATGGCAGGAAATGAATTACATATGTAATCAAGCTAAGAGGCTAAAAAGGCTGTTCCTGCACCAATGACTGCGGTAGAGAGCATGGCGCATGTGGTGCACTTCCAGTAACAGTGTGTGGGCAGACAGGAACATGGAGTGATTGGTATACCGTGAGGTATCAGTGCAAACACAATGTATTTTACGTGTACTTTAATGAGGCCTACATAAAAACTAAGGAAACATACTATTTCAACTAATGTATATTTCAACTAATGTATATTTCAACTAATGTCCAAACCATAGCAGGTCATTTAAGGTGTTAATATTATTGGAATCAATACATGTTATGAATGTACTCTATCGTAAATGAATCATGCAATCTTACTTAAACCCAGGAAAACATTAGCTAGAGAAAGTATTCACACCCCTTGACATTTTCCACATTTGGTTGTTACAGACGGAATTGAAAATGAAATAGAGATTTTTTTTATCACTGGCATACGTGCAATACCCCATAATGTCAAAGTGCAATTATGTTTTAATAATGTTTTACAAATGAATTAATAAAAAATGAAAAGCTTAAATATCTTGAGTCAATAAGTATTCAACCCCTTTATGGTAAGCCTAAACTAGTGTTTTTAACATGTGTTTAACAAGTCATATAATAAGTTGCATGTACTCACTGTGTGCAATAGTATTTAACATGACGACATTGAATTTTCCATGAGTGGCCTAGTTACAGTTTTGACTTAAATCGGTATGTAAATCTATGGCAAGATTCTAAAATAGCTGTTTTGCAATGATCAACATCCAGAATAATGTTTTAAGAATAATGTGAAAATATTGTAAGAAATTATCCCAGCTGTAGTCGCTGCCAGAAGTGATTCTAATTTATTCAGGGGTGGAAATACTTATGTAAATGAAATATTTCTGTATTTCATTTTTAATGAATTAGCAAAAATAGTCTAAAAACATGTTTTCACTTTTTCATCATGGGGTATTTCTTGTAGATGGTTTATTTGTTTTATTTTTTATCCATCTTTAATTCAGACTAACACAACAAAATGTGGAATAAGTCAAGGGCCATGAAAAGTTTCTGAAGGCACTGTACATCGAGCTAAAGGGATAGGAGTTATGAGTTATAACTGCTTTGAGTTTTAATGAGTTCATCCTCACATTAGCTCTAAGTGCAGAAACACAAGTCACATGCGTGAGATTAGAATAGTGATACACTGAAGAACTAATAACATTCCAAGCACTTTATCCTCCAAGACACCTCTGGAATAAAATGTATTCCATCTTCTTGACTGCATTAGCACACATGGATATGGCTGCACTCTCTTCATTTGACAGGGATTAAGACACAAAGAAAGACGACATTTTCTTCTGGCAGCAGACTTCTACTGAGATCTAATTCGGATGCCAGGGGGAAGCTGCATTCTGCAGGGCAGCCCTGCAACTTCTCACTCCTATCATTTTCCAGGAGACTGAAAAAAATACTTGGGGTCATAGCCATAAATGTAAATGATCCACCCTGCGATATAGCGCTTTACAGCCCTAATATTGCATGTCAACACGTGCTCAATCCAATCCAATGGGTTTATTTTAGGGTCACACACACTAAAGATACCAAACCTGTCCGTCAAGAAGCAGGTCACAGGCTGTAGGCTATAGCCAGCTAGGCAGTGAGTTATGAGGAACAGGAAATGTTTCGTGAGTGCATTCTCAATGCTTTATTCAACCTTTATTTTGACAGGGAGTCCAAAGTCTCTTTCACAGATGAGTCCTGTATACACACAAATTCACATCAGGACACATCAATATATAGTATAGACATCAATATATGCATCACTATACACATCAGTATTCACATCAATACACAAAAAGCAAAACACATTCTTCAGTATAAAGGTCCTCAATCAGCCACTGGAGATATTCCACAACACACTGGGCACACCACTTCTTTTCAATGTGGATAGTTGGGTAGTATTTTCTTGAGACATTGGTCAATGAGATTACAGCCTAAATTATATTTACCCACTCAAAAAGAAAGCCAAAAGTTAGTTGAATTTTCAACGCTTTCAACCATCTTAACCACAACCAAATTCCAATGGAAAACCAATTAAAAAAACTGTCTGATTATGTTTATTTAGTTATCACCCAAAGGTTTATCACATTCACTGCGCTTACAACCACTTGCAACTTTCAACTAAGAATACAATATCAGATATTTTGTTTATTTAAACAGATTAGTAATGTGTTGTCACTGTGCTTCATCTAATTGCAGAACCAAATGACCTGGATTGCAGTTGTGAGATTACATAAAAAGCACGTTGCAAGAAATCAATGCTGTTTGAGATTTTGCATAGATTATTACAGCAATTGTGAAGATCTCTACAGACCTGCAATGACCTACGAATGCTATCTTAAACTTGCACGCTTTAAATATTTGCATATGAAGAAATGTACAGTTACAGTAACCTCAAAATGTGGCCATGGATGTGTTACTCATTTTAAGGTTGAAATGTTTGTAGGCTATTTACTGTATTACGAAAGTAATATTAAATTGTTTGACAACTCAACCAAATATCAACATTGAAGAAGATCTCTACTGCTTAGATAGTTCCATCTCATCCACTGGCTTAATCCTATTCTTTAACCTTTATTTTGACGTGAATCCAACATATCATTTGATAACATGTCAACAAGTTAATAGGCATTTTATTTATATTTAAAAAGTGAGCTTGAATTGTGTTTGGTTGTAAACGCAACCAAATATCAACATTTGAAAGAGATGTATCTTCTGCTTGGATAGTTCCATCTGTACCACTGACTTAGTCTGGCTTTAATTCCAGTTTGTCCTCAAATGAATGATTGGTTTCACGTCTCGATCTTAACCAATAATACAAGTTGAAGAATAGGACTAAATCAAAATAAATCAATCTTTAAATGAACTTTAATTATATTCTTTAACATAGATTTTTGGTTGAGATGGAGACATGAATCCAACATATCAATTATTAATTTGTAGACAAACTTGAATTAAGGCCAGACTAAGTCAGAGCTTAAAACCCTAGGCCTATTATATTCTCATTTGTTTTGTTGAATTCTGAGTTGAATTGAAACAATAGCTGTTCATGACTTTGCAAATGCTATATAGGCCTAATAGCATCATTGATGATATATGAGTGATAAAGTATGGTCACATTTCATTGCTCAGTTAAACCTACCTGTTGGAATGACTTCAACAGCAACAGTGAATTTCTGTAGTTTTTAAGATATCTGTCATGGCGTTGCCCTCTTTGGGTACAGCGAGCACGCCTCCCTCTGCACCAGCCCTTTTTAATTTTAAAATTTTAATTTGACCCCCTTTTCTCCCCAATTTCGTTGTATCCAATTGTTAGTAGTTACTATCTTGTCTCATCGCTACGTACGGGCTCTGGAGAGACGAAGGTCGAAAGCCATGCGTCCTCTGAAACACAACCCAACCAAGCCGCACTGCTTCTTAACACAGCATCCAACCCGGAAGCCAGCCGCACCAATGTGTCGGAGGAAAGTTAACAATAAAGCACGCGGGGGTTTATGCAGTAGGGCTTTATAATCAAAGAGTGCAATGCATCGATCTACCAGACTTCAAAGAGGACAAGCCTACTTTCTGATACAGAATGCAGTGATGTGTAGGCTACTGAACCTATGGCTGTGAATAAAGTGCAGTGCACTATGATAAACGGTATCCAATGGCTTCAATAGGCTACAGTGTGGCAGCTGCATTCATATAGACAAAATTGCCATAGTCTATAACCGGTATGAATGTCAACTGAATTCTATGTTTAAAGGCATAACCTATAAAAGTAGCCCATGTTTAATTTCTTAACTAATTCATTAACATGATTTTTTAAATATAGCTTTTCCTCAATCCAGATACCCAGATATTTAGGCCTATAAGTCGGGTCACAATCAATGAGGGCACCATCCAATGTACCAGGGTTTCCGTTAGGAAAATGTGGAACCGGACAACGTGACCAGGAAGAAGTAAGTTTATCCAAGCACCGTGATAGTGATTCTGACCCAGAGTTCAGAAACACTATTGTATTTTCCATGTTGCGGATGCTTTTATTCAAAGAGACGTATAGTCATGCGTTCAGATGGAATTGAATCCACGACCCTTGGCGTTGCAAGCGCCATGCTCTACCGACTGAGCCACACAGGACCACATGAAAACAATGTGATCTCTGCTGAAATAGAATAGTAGCATACCAAACTCAACTGACGTCCTCACAAGTCCACAATCTCATTTACATGCAGGTTGCTATTTATTGGGATGAATCTTGTCCTGGAGGCAGAGCTGAGCGATGTCCACTAGATGAGCCAGCTGCGAAGTTAAAATAGGCTATGTATCATAAAAATGCATGAAAACAAAAATGTGCTTTTTGGTCTCAATTTAAGGTTGGGGTTAGGCATAAGGTTCGCAGTGTGGTTAATGTGGTTAAGGTTAAGAAAAGCATCCCAAAAGAATGATGTTTCCACCACCATGCTTCACGGTTGGGATGGTGTTCTTGGGGTTGTACTCATCAAAGTACAAAGTATTAACTTTGGGGGGCTGAATAATTTTGCACGCCCAATTTTTCAGTTTTTGATTTGTTAAAAAAGTTTGAAATATCCAATAAATGTCATTCCACTTCATGATTGTGTCCCACTTGTTGTTGATTCTTCACAAAAAAATACAGTTTTATATCTTTATGTTTGAAGCCTGAAATGTAGCAAAATGTAGCATTGGGGCCCTGACTTCCAGCCAACCACACTCACGTTGCTACTGCTGCTCAGTGCTCATGAGTAACATGTTCATCACATAACTGGTTGGAGTGGTAGAAAATGTATGTACCTTATCTGTACACTCTTAGAAAAAAATGTGCTAAGTAGAACCATATAGGGTTTTTCTGTTTTGGGTGCTAGGTAGAACCCTCTATGTAGGGTTCTTTATTTAACCCTCTGTGTATGGCTCTACCTAGAACCCTCTATGAAGGGTTCTACCAAGAACCATTTTATAATCTAAAGGTTCTTCCTTGAGCTCTCAATTAACGGTTCCACCAGCCTTAAAATGTAATTCTTTATGACAGTGCATTACATACTGTATATCATAAGGCCTTTCTTTGAGGGCCTAGTTATACCCCAACACAATGGTGTTATGAAACTCCTAGTTTACAGTTTACATCAGGCCTGCAAATCACATTATGCTGGCTTGCAATGTGATGTGTAATTCTTATTGGAATCCAGCCAGAGTTAGGATATCCAGTAAATATAAATGTTTGTCATGTAATCATGCAACCTGCATTCAGAATCACTTGCTGGGTAGGGAAGATTGAATACTGAGAGTACAACTACTAACAGATTGGATTAGTTTAGAAAAATGTATGTTCTATACATTTGTGTAGCATAAAATGTATCAACCAATCAATGCACATGTAAAAACACAGCCATTAAAACAAACAATTCTGAGAATCACCTTGCAGTGGAGCATGCTGGGAAATATAATATCTGATTCTATGTAGAACTCTTATTGCCTTCCAAATAATTACCAAATAACCCTTTCCTCTAAAAATGGTTCTAGGTAGAACTATTTGCCTTATAAGAACCCTTGTCTTCCAAAAAGGGATCTTCAGATCAAAACAGTTCTTGGTAGAACCCTATCCCTCCGTGAAGAACCCATTTGGCACCCTTTTTCTATGAGTGTAGCTAGATTTCCTAGAGGATTCAAAATGACAACCTCAACTTTTATCGCTATCAAAATTCATGGGACCTGGGATTCCAGTTCTTTCTTTCTTTCTTTTTGAGGGCAGGCTCATTGCAATATCTTTATTACTTTTACTGTAATTGAACCTGTTGAATGTTATCGTTAAACATATCTTCATGAGGGCCGTGAGCAATACCTAGTAATGCCTTACGTTGTTAGAAAGCTCAGGTAGTTTTTATGTATTCTTTCACTATGATTTGTATGCACTGTTTGCCCTACAATGTACTGCTTCAGTAAATAGCATAAAAAATAGTACATCAGCAAATTTCATATGCTATGAACAACCTTTCATGAAACATGTTTTAGATCATCTACATATACTCAAAATCAACTTTACAATTGACATGCTATAAGATTTCAACTGCCTTATCACTGTAATCATTTTTATACCTAGTGGTCAAGGGAAAATCTGACTAATTTCCCAAACAACATTACTCAAATCTCTCCATGTACGTAAGTATGATATGGCATATTATTTTGACATTTGATGTATCTTTTATTAATTCCCACTGTTTGTTTAACAGCTGGTATGTGTGATGAATAAATACAAAAGCATCACAGGTGTTTGACCTTTGAAATGACGCTGATCCGCATGACAAAGTATGTAAATAATGGATTGTTCCCTGCGCTGAAAAAAGAGATGGACTGGATGGATTTCTAGCTGTTGTACAAGTCGCCCCAGTATGCAATTAAAGTGAGGTATGGAGCCCTTCTGCCTTCTTCAGGGGAGGCACTAGTTCATAAATGAATTGGAACGCCTACTGCGAGCCAGGTCTAAACGCCCAACATCAGTGCCCGACCTCACTAATGCTGTTGTGGCTGAATGTTGCAGCCATGCTCCAACATCTAGTGGAAAGCTTTCCCAGGAGAATGCTATTATGGTAGCGAAGGGGGGAGGCCAACTCCATATTAATGCCCATGATTTTGGAATGAGATGTTCTACGAGCACGTGTCCACATACTTTTGCAGTGTTTTTTAGGTAACTAGTGAGTGAAGCACTTGATCATTTAGCTTTTTGAAGGAGTTGATTATTTAGAAAAAGTTCATTATTTCATTTTTGAAGGAGATTATTATTTTGAAGGAGTTGATTACTTCCCAAGCAAAGTCAGCCTCTGAATGTCAAAGAATCGAAACAATGATGTCCTCTCATGCATTGGAGTCACGTCTTTCTCTTTTATTTTAGAGCTTGTTTCTAGCATAAAGCATCACAAACCAAAGCACTGTTATAGATCACTTTAAATAATCAGATTTGTTATATTTTCTTAAAAATCTTCAACTAAAAAGGAGTAGGCCTGTGCTTTTTGCCATTTCCTTTTAGAAAAGGTAGAGACCTATGGCATACCCTCTCATACACCCTCAATTCAAGTCTTTGTTTTCACTTAAAAGCCCTTCACTGACATGGAGGTAGGCTATTTATAGAGTGCTCGGGGATTTGACTATGGATACAGTATAGCAGCCTATAGACGATTTTCATTTGTCAAACAGGTAGGCCTACCGGATATTTCTTAAATAGTAAGAAATAGGCTCCAAAACAAAGCCTTCTTGTTGTTTGGAAATACTAATCAAAATGCAGATGGTTTAAATTAATTATGCCTACTCCAATTTTCCTACTTTCAGCACCATGAGCTAGCTGGTCATTTCCGATTGATTGTGCTCCGATTGATTGTGGGTTTAGGGGAGAGTCACTTGTTTTTTTTAAGCTTTCAGGGTGTGGTTGGGTAAAATATATTTTGGTGAATTGAGGGCCATCCATTTTCGTTTCAGAGAGATCTGATTTTCTCCATGTATCTCTTATTATGAATAATGTTCACTCCTTAGTCATGATCTGCATAACCAAGTGTGGTGAAGTAGAGCCTGCCTGAAGCGCACTCTTCAATGCACTAGCAAGAAAGAACAGTCTGTGTATAAACACTGTCTTTTTTTGCATAATGATGTTGGCAGGGCACTAGTAAGGGTAAATAGTCTGTGTGTTTCTGCATGAAGCTCATTAGACGGGTTAAACATAGTGGACTGACCCACAGTCTCAATGACACGGAGGCATGAGACTCTAGCAGTAAATTACATTTGCAGCCGGATTTTCTAGTGCTCCGTGTGTAATTCAAATCGGCAGTTTGTTCACCTCCCTGTGTGTTGTTGACGAAGTTGGAATGGAGGTGAGAAATAGTTGGGCCGGATCTTTGGCTCAGGGTCTAGCAGAACAGTGCAGTATGTATGCTTAGCTTTCCCTCCCTGACTCCAAACTCTGGCTGTGTCCGACAAAGTTGTTGGACCTCAAATCCTTGCTTCCTCGATCCTTGTTTCCTTCATTCCTGTCAAAGCATATTGAAGAAGAGTATCCAATGTCCCTCCCTCTAACAACCTCCTCCAATGAGCTTTGCATGGAATTTAAGAAACGAGGACAGCGGAATCAAGTTTTTGACACAGCCCCCCACAGGCTCTACCCTAGCATCTTCCACTGTGTGTCATGTCTGACCAATTAAGCCAAGCCACTTACTATGCAGGTCAGGTTAGAGGTGAGCTAACCTGGAGGCAGCTTTGGGTCTGGAGTGGCAGTGAAAAGACTGCTTAGGTGTTCTTTAAAACCTCTTAAAGGTAACTAAATATAATTGAAAATGTAATCCCCTAAGGATTTGTCATGAGAGGGCCATAAACAATAACTCGTAATGCTGCATACTCCAAGAAAGGTTCAAATCTCACCTTTCTGGGAAAATAGTTATAAACTGCTGAGGTGTGGTCAATTTTGAGGACACAAGCTGAAGTGCACAGTACAAATATGATACAAACACGAGAATATGAAATATTTTAAATGATTTATTTCCTATTCAACAAACTGTATAAATAAATTACTTACATTTTTTCTAAATGTAGTATAATCAATTTATAAAATAACTACCTATAAGATTTCACTTTCCTTATAACTGTGAAATATATATTTGTATGTGTAGTGATAGAGAAAATGTGCATATTTTCTGAAGCTCTCTTGATCAAAACGTCTGGCCCCATCACTGTGAACGTCTCACAGAGCTCTAGCTTGGCTTGAACTCATTAGGAACTCGCTTTTCATCTCAAATCACAGTCTATTAATTATTTTAAATAACTGGCTATAAATCGATCTCAGAATGTACTACAGTAGCGAACCCACTCTCTCCTGCTGCATTACGTTGTAAGGATTCTGGGCATATGTGTTGTTAGTGGCTGTGACAGTGTGTTCACCCAGGAGTTGATGAATAGTTAGAAGAGCGAATGAAACATCCCAACTTCAAGTGGTGTCAGATTTCACATTCTGCCTCACACAGGTAGAAGAGACATACTCCTGTGTCTGTGAGAATCAGGGCTACTGCTCAGTGCAAGCCATTTCGATCTATAGTGTCCACACATCGATTTATGAATGAAAATGATGTCCAGAACCTGTACCAGAACCACACAGGTCACAAAAACAGGGGATATTACATCTAAGAGTTAGGACAACCTCTGTGCTCTCAAACGGGTTTAGAACTATAGGATATGAGGAGTGAGGTGCTGGTGTTTGTCAACTTTCAAAACACAAAAGGGGAAAACTGTAAGCATAATGCAGCATTTCCCAAACTCGGTCCTTTGGACCCCAAGGGGTGCACCTTTTGGTTTTTGCCCTAATCAAATCAAATCAAATTTTATTTGTCACATACACATGGTTAGCAGATGTTAATGCGAGTGTAGCGAAATGCTTGTGCTTCTAGTTCCGACAATGCAGTAATAACCAACAAGTAATCTAACTAACAATTCCAAAACTACTGTCTTGTACACAGTGTAAGGGGATAAAGAATATGTACATAAGGATATATGAATGAGTGATGGTACAGAGCAGCATAGGCAAGATACAGTAGATGGTATCGAGTACAGTATAGAAGACTACACAGCTGATTCAAATGATCAAAGCTTGATGATTAGTTGATTATTAGAATCAGCTGTGTAGTGCTAGGGCAAAAAAACAAAACGTGCACTCCTTCGTGTCCCGAGGACCGAGTTTGGGAAACCCTGGCCTACTGTGGCATTTAATATCAACAACTTTGGCTTTAAGGCTGAAATGGTGATTAGGGGAAAGTGTTTTGTTTATGAAACAGAGGAGAGGAGCATCCAGCATCGTGGGACAAAAAATTGCAGTATATAATCTGCTGTTCTATTGCACATGCAATGATTTCCAAGGGGGAAAAAACATAATTCATTGTTACTTATTTAACGTGGCAAGTCAGTTAAGAACAAATTCTTATTTTCAATGACGACCTAGGAACAGTGGGTTAACTGCCTTTTTACCTTGTCAGCTCGGGATTTGATCTTGCAACCTTTCGGTTACTAGTCCAACGCTCTAACCACTAGGCTGCTGGAGGCAGCTTTAGGTCTGGGGTGGCAGTAATCATTTCTTTGTTGTTGTAATATTGTATACGGATGTGGCAGGTTCACCAGCTTTAAGCAAACTATTGTGCATCAAAACATACATTCAGCCCTACTTGCACTGTCTTGCATCATGGCCTATACTATGTATGGAGACATTGGCACAGAAAATCTCAATTCCTTTGCAGCTGAAACTGACAATTTAACCAGATGCCCCAAGCGACCATCAATTAAAATACACATGAAGGTGTCAGGCCACAGGAATCTGCAGAAAACCAATGTATGTACAGTTGAAGTCGGAAGTTTACATACACCTTAGCCAAATACATTTAAACTCAGTTTTTCACAATTCCTGACATTTAATCCTAGTAAAAAATTCCCTGTCTTAGGTCAGTTAGGATCACCACTTTATTTTAAGAATGTGAAATGTCAGAATAATAGCAGAGAGAATGATTTATTTCAGCTTTAATTTCTTTCATCACATTCCCAGTTGTTTACATACTCAATTAGTATTTGGTAGCATTGCCTTTAAATTGTATAACTTGGGACAAATGTGTCAGGAAGCCTTCCACCAGCTTCATACAATAAGTTGGGTGAATTGTGGCCCATTCCTCCTGACAGAGCTAGTGTAACTGAGTCAGGTCTGTTGGCTTCCTTGCTCGCACACACTTTTTCAGTTCTGCCCACAAATGTTCTATGGGATTGAGGTCATTTTGCCACAACTTTGGAAGTATGCTTGGGGTCATTGTCCATTTGGAAGACCCATTTGCAACCAAGCTTTAACTTCCTGACTGATGACTCAGCTTCAATATATCCACATAATTTTCCTCCCACATGATGCCATCTATTTTGTGAAGTGCACCAGCCCCTCCTGCAGCAAAGCACCTCCACAACATGATGCTGCCACCCCCGTGCTTCACGGTTGGGATGGCGTTCTTCGGCTTGCAAGCATCCCCCTTTTTCCTCCAAACATAACGATGGTCGTTATGGCCAAACAGTTCTATTTTTGTTTCATCAAACCAGAGGACATTTCTCCAAAAAGTACGATCTTTGTCCCCATGTGCAGTTGCAAAATGTATTCTGTCTTTTTTATGGCTGTTTTGGAGCAGTGGCTTCTTCCTTGCCGAGCGGCCTTTCAGGTTATGTCGATATAGGACTCGATTTACTGTGGATATACAGTGGGGAGAACAAGTATTTGATAACCTGCAAAATCGGCAGTGTTTCCTACTTACAAAGCATGTAGTTGTCTGTAATTTTTATCATAGGTACACTTCAACTGTGAGAGGCGGAATCTAAAACAGAAATCCAGAAATTCACATTGTATGATTTTTAAGTAATTAATTTGCATTTCATTGCATGACATAAGTATTTGATAACCTACCAACCCGTATGAATTCCGGCTCTCACAGACCTGTTCTTTTTTATTTAAGAAGCCCTCCTGTTCTCCACTCATTACCTCTATTAACTGCACCTGTTTGAACTCGTTACCTGTATAAAAGACACCTGTCCACACACTCAATCAAACAGACTCCAACCTCTCCACAATGGCCAAGACCAGAGAGCTGTTTAAGGACATCAGGGATAAAATTGTAGACCTGCACAAGGCTGGGATGGGCTACAGGACAATAGGAAAGCAGCTTGGTGAGAAGGCAACAACTGTTGGTGCAATTATTAGAAAATGGAAGAAGTTCAAGATGATGGTCAATCACCCTCGGCCTGGGGCTCCATGCAAGATCTCACCTTGTGGGGCATCAATGATCTTGAGGAAAGTGAGGGATCAGCCCAGAACCACACGGCAGGACCTGGTCAATGACCTGAAGAGAGCTGGGACCACAGTCTCAAAGAAATCCATTAGTAACACACTACGCCATCATGGGTTAAAATCCTGCAGTGCACGCAAGGTCCCCCTGCTCAAGCCAGCGCATGTCCAGGCCCGTCTGAAGTTTGCCAATGACCATCTGGATGATCCAGAGGAGGAATGGGAGAAGGTCATGTGGTCTGATGAGACAAAAATAGAGCTTTTTGGTCTAAACTCCACTCGCCGTGTTTGGAGGAAGAAGAAGGATGAGTACAACCCCAAGAACACCATCCCAACCGTGAAGCATGGAGGTGGAAACATCATTCTTTGAGCTCTGAAACCTGAAGGATCTGGAGAAGGTCCGAATGGAGGAGTGGGCCAAAATCCCTGCTGCAGTGTGTGCAAACCTGGTCAAGAACTACAGGAAACGTATGATCTCTGTAATTGCAAACAAAGGTTTCTGTACCAAATATTAAGTTCTGCTTTTCTGATGTATCAAATACTTATGTCATGCAATAAAACACAAATTAATTACTTAAAAATCATACCATGTGATTTTCTGGATTTTTGTTTTAGATTCCGTCTCTCACAGTTGAAGTGTACCTATGATAAAAATGACATGCTTTGTAAGTAGGAAAACCTGCAAAATTGGCAGTGTATCAAATACTTGTTCTCCCCATTGTAGATACTTGTATACCTGTTTCCTCCAGCATCTTCACAAAGTCCTTTACTGTTGTTCTGGGATTGATTTGCACTTTTCGCACCAAAGTACGTTCATCTCTAGGAGACAGAATGTGTCTCCTTCCTTAGCGGTATGACGGCTGCATGGTCCCGTGGTGTTTATACTTGCGTACTATTGTTTGTACAGATGAACGTGGTACCTTCAGGCGTTTGGAAATTGCTCCCAAGGATGAACCAGACTTGTGGAGGTCTACAATTTTTTTTCTGAGGTCTTAGCTGATTTGTATTGATTTTCCCATGATATCAAGCCAAGAGGCACTGAGTTTGAAGGTAGGCCTTTAAATACATCCACAGGTACACCTCCAATTGACTCAAATGATGTCAATTAGCCTATCAGAAGCTTCTAATTTATTTATTTTTATTTATTTTACCTTTATTTAACCAGGCAAGTCAGTTAAGAACAAATTCTTATTTTCAATGACGGCCTGGGAACAGTGGGTTAACTGCCTGTTCAGGGGCAGAACGACAGATTTGTACCTTGTCAGCTCGGGGGTTTGAACTCACAACCTTCCGGTTATTAGTCCAACGCTCTAACCACTAGGCTACCCTGACGCCCCAAAAGCTATGACATCATTTTATGGAAGTTTCCAAGCTGTTTAAAGGCCCAGTCAACTTAGTGTATGTAAACTTCTGACCCAGTGGAATTGTGATACAGTGAATTATAAGTGAAATAATCTGTCTTAACAAGACATTTGTGGAGTGGTTGATAAACAAGTTTTAATGACTCCAACCTAAGTCTATGTAAACTTCCAACTTCAACTGTACACTCTGTACTAAGACTGCCTAGCAGGGCTGTTTTTTCCATGTACTGTAACGGTTTTCGGAGGATACTACAGTATAACGGCTTCATTCAAAATGCTGATTGCTGTCATAAATAACATTGGCAGCCTGCCTTGTGATCCAGTGCTGTACCTTGGTTAACAAGCAGCTACTGTAAAGGATTTCCATAGGTCAAAATGAAACAAATTAGGGACTGTCAAATAGGTTTGAGTATAATTAGTATAATTGTGTTGGTATTTCTTTACAAGATATGCAGTTTAAATAGACTTATGTTCAACCCCTGCTAAGCAGTATCTTCACTCAAAAAAGGCTAATGGGTAGTATATGTCACAGCCTCAGTGGTGGAAAAAGTACCCAATTGTCATACCTTAATAGAAAATGACTTAAGTGAATGTCACCCAGTAAAATAAAAGTCTAAAAGTATTTGGTTTTAAATATACCTAAGTATCAAAAGTAAATGTAATTGCAAACATATACTTCAGTTTCAAAGTAAAAGTATAAATAATTTCAAATGTGTTATATTAGGCAAACCAGACAGCACAATTTTCTTATTTTAATTTACGCAAAGTCAGGGGGCACACTCCAATGTTCAGACATAAGTTACAAATGGAGCATTTGTGTTTAGTGAGTCCACCAGATCAGAGGCAGAAGGGATGACCCGGGATGTTCTCTTGATGAGTGCTTGAATTAGACCATTTTCTTATCCTGTTAAGCATTCCAAATGCAGTGAGTACTTCCGAGTGAAGTAAAAAGTACATTATTTTCTTTGGGAATGTAGTGGAGTAAAAGTTGTCAAAAATATAAATAGTAAGGTACAGATGCCCCCAAAAATGACTTAAGTAGTCATTGAAAGTATTGTTTCTTAAGTACTTTACAGCACTGCACATCCCACAGGATTGACTAATTGGCGCTGTTAATTCAGCAAGCACTGTCATTGGACAATTGACTTGATTATGTGAATTTGATGTCTATATTTAATCCCTCTGTATTTTTTGGGGTTCTAGGTGGTCGTCCACAGGAAGTGATGCAGTCCAGGGGCATGGCGGAGTCCTGTTGCAGAGTAGCACATGGCTACTAAAAGTTGTGAGACGGACTGTTTAAGAAAAATGACGCCTGCCTCCTGGGCTGCACCACTTCCTGTGCCACTTTGTTTGGGTTGCTTGATATTGTTATTTGTTTGTTTTTATATTTCTTACTTGCATTGGCTAAATAATTTTAATTTAACTTATAGTGTGTAACCGACTAAGCCGTGCCCTACAAAATTTGTTTGAAACAGTTTTTTGGTCTCTACTTAACTCTGCCTGCTCAACCCAGATCTTAAATAATCTGTCACTTTTCCACCCTGTGACATATCCATTTACAACACAAGGATAATATTACATTTGTGGAAAATTATTTGGGAGTTTAGCTTCGCCGCAATTGATGTATCCATGACTGTGGTTTTCATAATTGTGTAATTGTCACGTCGTTTGTAATAATGATGGTCGGACCAAGGCGCAGCGTACGTAGAGTTCCACATACTTTTAATGAATGACGAGAAACTTAAGCAAAATACAAAAACAATAAAGAACAAACGAACCGCGACGACAAATGCTGTGCTAACAGGCAACTAAACATAAACAATATCCCATATTTTTTGTATTTTTACCTTTATTTAACTAGGCAAGTCAGTTAAGAACAAATTCTTATTTTCAATGACGGCCTAGGAACAGTGGGTTAACTGCCTGTTCAGGGGCAAAACGACAGATTTGTACCTTGTCAGCTCGGGGATTCAGTTACTAGTCCAACGCTCTAACCGCTAGGCTACCCTGCCGCCCCATAACCCATAGGTGGGAAAAATGCTACTTAAGTATGATCCCCAATTAGAGACAACGATAACCAGCTGCCTCTAATAGGGAATCGTACAAATCACCAACATAGAAAATCAAACCTAGAACCCCACATAGAAAATATAGACTAGAACAAAAAACCCTAGTCACGCCCTGCTCTACCATAGAAAATACAGGTTTTCTATGGTCAGGACTTGACAGTAATTAATGTCAATGAAAAAAGCCTGACTCAACAAACTGTCCTTCCTTGTCTTTGAGTAATGGTATAAAATGGGGGTCATAGGCAGAGCAGCGGAGTGGCAGAGCAGGGCTCTTCAAGTGGGCTTGGCCCTCTTGGCCTCCAACCCCTCCAATTGCCTTGCTGTGAATGATTCTCTTACCTCACAGGGAGCTTTTCAGTCGTGCCAAAAACATGCCCAAAAAGATTTCACTTTGGAACGCAGGGGTGTATTTACTCACCTCTAAGACATATTTGATTCTCCTGTTGCCTAGGTTATGCGACGCACACAATGAGTAGCCTCTGAGTCGCCTGTAATTACAGATCTGAGAACAGCTTCGCTCCCTCCAAAGCTTTAATCTGCTAAAATGAGTACACTTAGCGAGGGGATCACGCCAGCCCTCTGGCATATTCTTCTTCACACATGTGGACATGGACATTTTTTAAATATACTCCATGCTTGAATGCTGTCCTGTATTTAATCATCATTACAAGTCTTGAACTCCTGAACTGATTGATGAACACAAATGACCTAATCTCTCTGATTATAATTGCTAGAGTGTAATTATTTGGTTCTCATGAGTTGAGAGAATCGATGAGGGACAATAATGAGGAGTTAGTTACACTGATTACATAAAAGCCAACAAAAAACATACTGGGTCAATATCTATGTATTTATTATGAGGCCATATCATTGGATTTACTAAAAGGGGGATTTAGCATGTTATGACACAGAAATCTGTCTGTCAACGTATGCACACTAGCTACCTCCCTATGGGTTTGAGTCCATTGCCAAGGGGAGGTTGCAGCTGTGGAAGTGGGAGTTGCCAGCAGCATGCCTGGCCTGACACTCGTAAATTAAAAACAGCTTAAGCAGCGTTATTCTGCGAGTACCTTAAAAGGACAAGAATTTGTGCTAATGTGTTAGTTTGTTTACTCAACAAACTCTGCTCAAAGTGAGCTGAATTTGAAAACGCTTGTTGAATAAAATGTTGAATTAATTTTTGCCTTTGGAAGGCAACTCTAAAGAAGTTCACTTTTTTAACAAATCTGTATTTTGGATGTGTCCAGACACTTTTTTTGTGATTTCATTTGGTTTTGAGGAACTCAACCCACCAGAGAGACTTCCTCATGCTCGTTCTACAGTTGCAGGGGCACAGAAACAACATGAACAAAGGTTCCAAAAATACTCAAATAGTCCTTTTAGAAACAACAACACTCTCAGTATAGTGCCGCATTTCTATAGATGTTGTGCTCTCAGTATAGTGCCGCAGGTCTATAGATGTTGTGCTCTCAGTATAGTGACGCAGGTCTATAGATGTTGTGCTCTCAGTATAGTGACGCAGGTCTATAGATGTTGTGCTCTCAGTATAGTGACGCAGGTCTATAGATGTTGTGCTCTCAGTATAGTGACGCAGGTCTATAGATGTTGTGCTCTCAGTATAGTGCCGCAGGTCTATAGATGTTGTGCTCTCAGTATAGTGACGCAGGTCTATAGATGTTGTGCTCTCAGTATAGTGACGCAGGTCTATAGATGTTGTGCTCTCAGTATAGTGCCGCAGGTCTATAGATGTTGTGCTCTCAGTATAGTGACGCAGGTCTATAGATGTTGTGCTCTCAGTATAGTGACGCAGGTCTATAGATGTTGTGCTCTCAGTATAGTGACGCAGGTCTATAGATGTTGTGCTCTCAGTATAGTGACGCAGGTCTATAGATGTTGTGCTCTCAGTATAGTGACGCAGGTCTATAGATGTTGTGCTCTCAGTATAGTGACGCAGGTCTTTAGATGTTGTATAAAATTGTGTCATTCCAAACATTATATTCCACAGAGACTTCTCTGTGTAGCTTGCGCACGGACACGCGGAAAAGTGTCACTTGAGTCGAACAATAAGGAATATTTTTCCTACAACGGCCGAAGAACATGCATTTCCCAAAACACCACGCAGCGAGAGCGGTTGCTAATTGTGTCGTTGGAGCTTGTTTCGATACTGATAGGATCGAAAGAAAGGGAGCGCTGCTCCCGAATCAGCTTTCTCCATTCAAATCTTACCTTAACATTATAATTATTTCATAATACTGACGACAGATCAGCTCCTACGGAGATACTACCACCTATATTGGCCTATTGAGGCCGCTTATTCTAATGACCCAATAAAAAAATCTGTCATTGTGCACGTTAGGCTACACATCATGAAATATATTGAGACAAATTACAGACAGTAGCGTACAAGTAGCAAAATTAAATTGATGTAACATGAAAGATATTTCAATCTGATTAAACAGGCCTATAGCCTACTCTTTATGTTTTAGTGCAGTCATCTCAGTTTTCATTTGAAGCATATTTTTATATGTTGCTTGTTTGTATTGCAAATTCTTTTCAGATGGGGAATACCCCTGGTCTCGATGGCATTCCAATATATATATATATATCAATATTTTTATGAACTACTGAAAGATCCATTACCATCATGTTTTACTTACTCATATATAAATGGCAAACTGTCGGACACACAAAAAGAGGATCTGTCTCCTACTGAAGCAGGAGCCAGAGGGCAATACAAAGACCCAGTCTTTTAAAAAAAACTGAGGATCCTCACCCCTTAATGATGTGATGCAAAAATATTGGCAAAATGTATTGCCCATAGAATAGAAAAGGTCCTACCGGAAATGATTCTTCACGATAAGACGGGATTCTTAAAAGATATGTTGGTGACAACATTAGACAACTACTTGAAATAATGGAAAACTATGAGAATGCAGGGAAACCAGGTATAATATTTATAGTGTATTTTGAGAATGTAATACAGTACGTCTAGAATCTGTTTATACCGTACCAGTAAAATACAACAACAACCTCGCAAAAATTCTGACAGTCATTGCCATTGCCAAGTTATCAATGTTTCAAGATATAGATGGACAGCAATTTTACATTGATTGATACTAATTAGACTTCTTTCTCCAAAATTATTGTTGTCATCCTCTGCATTACATATCAGACAGAGTTGTCAAAAAATCCTTCAAGTTCATGGGCAATAATAGTAGACTGCAAACAATGTCCATGACCACACAAAAGGATTGTGCAGTGACAGTTGAAAGAGAGAAGGGTGTTGAAGGGGGAATACGATAGTGAAGGCGTGGAGCGAGAAGAAGAAAGCGGGAGAAGAGAAGCGTGGAGGAGAAGAGAAGGAGTGTCTGGGTCCCTCCCATCAGGAATCATGTCTCCATGTCTCCATGTCTAGTCTCCTGGCTCTCCAAATGTAACCTTTATTTTAACAGAGAGTCATGCTAAGACCAAAGTCTCGTTCACAGATGAGCCCTTTATACACGTCAATACACACCAGCACACACACATACACTACAGACATCAATATACACATCAATGTACCAATCAATACACAAAAGCAAAACACAATCATAGAAAATAAACACATTCTTCAGTCAAAAGGTCCTCAAATCAGCCTTTTACATTACTCTGGATTCATCCAATTTTAGAGCCTTGGAGGATATTCCACAAGGAAGGTGCAAAGAAACTAAAAGCAGGTTTACCTAACTCAGTGGAGATCGAAGGGCTCTTCAGAGTTAACCTCCCTGAGACTAGGTCTGGTAGCTTGTGTGTCTGTAAGTTAATGATTAAGTAAGGTATAGTGGACATTTATACAAATGAGAGAGAGGCGCAAGGCTGCAATCTCTCTCTGCTGGAGAAATCCCTGGACTATGGTTATCAGCCATTTACATGTCACAGTGAAACTAGGTCACCGTCCTCTCCTCTCCACAAAGCAACCAGAGTGATCCAGTATTATCGATGTTAGCTAGCTTTTCATGTTTTGTGTTTGCTTTTCATGTATTGTGTAAACGATGTGTATATAAATATACTGTATATATAGTGTAATTGATGTATGTAGATATACTGTATATATTGTTTAATCAATGTGTATGTACATATACTGTATATGTAGTGTAATTGATGTGTATATAGATGTACTGTATATGTGGTGTAATCAATGTGTATATAGATATAGTGTAATTGTTGTTTATTGATGTGATCATGCAGGCCTCATCTGTTAAAGAAACAGTGGTCTCAGTCTCAGCATGACTCCCAGCTTAAATAAAGGTTAAATAAAATGAAAAATGTAATGTTAAAGTTTTTATTTCAAGAAGCCCCGTCAATCAAAGACAGAAGGTGGAAGTTACAGGCTTGTGAGTGGAGCTGTACATCTGGCATCATACACACCTCCAGCTAATTTTCTTCCTCTTGCTTGTTTGAAATGACTGTTTTCATCATTCGCTTTTTGGCAATGGTGAAACAGTGTGACATAAGCTGTTTAATAATAAGCTGTTTAATAATATATTTTTCTCAGTGAGTTACACTAATGGCTCCATGGCCATACTGTACATTATTACATTATTAAACACAGTTTAATGTCAGTCACTTGGTTTGTAAAGGTGCAAAGACTCTCAGATCTTTCAAGTGATCAATGAAGGGTTAATTAATAGCACATGCACAAACATACACATGCACCAGCACCAGCGCTCTCACGCACACAAAAGCATGCACACATATACTGTATATATATGTATATACACACACACACACATACAAACAAGAGTTTCGGTTCAGCAAGGCAGCTGAAACTTGCAATATCAGCAACCACAAACCTCTGTGGCCTATAAACGTCCTTTAAAAAAACAACTTCAGTCCTCATGTAGGATAGACTTGCTGTACCAAACAGTTATACTTATACACACTACTAACAATGTTTGACATCACTGTCTATTGCAGGCTTATACTATTCACAGTGAACTCTCCTATATTGCAGCACTGTGGGAAACAAAAGTATCTACCCACTGGGCACAGATGTCATTTCAATGTCAATGTGGTCAACTAACATGTATTCAGTGTGAAATCAATCAAAAAAATGTCACCATGTCATTGAATTTAGGTGAAAAGTTGAGTAAAAAAAAGACAAAAGTTCTTTAAGTTGATGACTTTTTTCAAATCCAATCAGTTTTCCACGTGGATTCAACTTCATCACATTTTGTTTTATGACATGGAAACATGATGGTTACAGAATTCATTGGACAACACCTAGTAAGCAATACTTTACACAATAAAAAGTAAAAAATCTCAAATGCATTTGGCTCTCCTATTCTTTTCCCAGTCATTTTCAAGGTTAGAACTACCTTTCTATGGGTTCTGATGCTTCTAGCCTTGATATGCATTTTGGATAACATATCTACAGTATTTCACTTTTTAAAGTGTGTAGTATTTCTTACTAGGCAAAATAACTCTTAAGCAGTTCAAAAGAGGACATTGTATTATCATATCTTTGTACTCCCTGATTAAGCCCATGCAGCCAGAACACGTTGGAGTTTTTAAACTTTGTTTCCATTGAAAATGAAAATACTTATTGTTTTTATGGCTAGGTGGACGTGAGAGTGATCCCTAATACTACACTGCTGGTGCTAAATACTCTGTGTGCTAAACAGAATGAGATTTTATTTCAGTATGGCAGAGTCAGATTTACATTGTTAGGATATATATGTTTATCTAACTAACATTAGGGGTGGCCTGTGTTCAACGGCTTCACAGTCCATAGACTTTCAGTCAAGACACATGCCATGTTATATTCAGCAAAGCCATAGTTAATAATTTGTGTGTCTTTATTTAAATTGCACTTCTTGCTATGCCACACCTCTCTTCCAATAAATAACGACAGTGCTTTTTCCCAGCTTATTTCATATACTGTATGTCTGTCTCATGCAAAATATATGGTTAGTTATTTTCTGTATAGTTTGCCATTATTTATTTACATCACTATGTCTATGTCGTTGGCGTCTGTGTACCAGCATTGTGCCTGCAAATGGCTATACCTCATGGGAGAACTTTCAAAGTGCTGAACTGTAAAGCGTGTAGAGCATGAATGAGTTATGGACTAAACTAGTAAAAAAGCGTACTGTATTCAACATTAAAACAGTTGCTGGTCTGATCAATCTCTGAAGTGTTCTCTCGCACAAAAGCAAATGCTGTTAACTACACCATATGCATGCAAGCCTTTACTTATAGTCTGCATGGATTAATTTGCAGAGCATTTTCCAAATTGCGGTATTGGAATTAGCACCAGTAAATTACACAGTTGAGAGAGAAAGGTGGCTTTTACCCGCGTTTTGGAATGCAATACAATGGCGACACAAATCAAACTTTTATAAACCTTCCAAAGTTGTCTGCCAACACTTTACTTATTAAAGCGAATCGATAGTGCATATCTATTACATTTTTGCCTGTCAGGCATGGAGACCAGCTTTGCTGGGGAGCTCCACAGACTAGAGAAGATTAATTGAGACTAGCACAGAGCTCCAGGCAGTCTGTCTCCAGTCATAGAGCCACACACAATTTATAGCCTTGTGTCTATTGTGAGCCTCTTTACAGGCAAATAATTATACAGTTCTTGTGGGGAAGACTAATGTGAAATCTGTCTGTGTGCTGAGAAGTGTTGCAACATGCACAGCCTTGCACAGGCTTATGGCGTTAAATCTGAAATGTTCATTTTAGTCTGTACACCACAGTTTTAAAAAAAATGCAGCTCATAGAGATACTGTGAATCTGTGTTTCCTGTGGGACTATGTATACTGAACAAAAATATAAATGCAACAGGAAACAATTTCAACGATTTCACTGAGTTACAGTTACAGTTACAGTTACAGGAAATTAGTCAATTGAAATAAATAAATTAGGCCCATAATCTATCGAGTTCACATGACTGGGCAGGGGCGCAAACATGGGTGGGCCAGAGATGGCATATGCCCACCCACTTGGGAGCCAGGCCCAGCTAACATCAGCTGTCTGGATTTCTGGTCTCAGACGATCACGCAGGTGAAGAAGCTTGGTGTGGAGGGCCTGGAATAGTGTGGGTACATGTGGTCTGGGGTTGTCAGGCTGGTTGGACTTACTGCCAAATTTTCTAAAATGACGTTATGGTAGAGAAATTAACAGCAGCTCTGGTGGACATTCCTGCAGTCAGCATGTCAATTGCACGCTCCCTCAAAACTTGAGACGTCTGTGACAAAACTGCATATTTTAGAGTGGCCTTTTATTGTCCCCAGCACACGGTGCACCTATGTATGATCATGCCTGTCAACGAGAAAGGCCACACCTGATCAGGCCACACCTGTCAACAAGAAAGGCTCACTAACAGGGATGTAAACAAATTTGTGTACAACATTTGAGGGAAATACGTTTGTTGTTTGTATGGAACATTTCTGGGATCTTTTATTTAATCTCATGAAACATGGGACCAACACTTTACATGTTGCTTTTATATGTTTGTTTAGTATGTGTCAATGTATGGTCTATAACAAGCATTTGATTGTTGCTTTTTGGAACAGGTCTTACTTTAAAGAGATGTTGGTATGTTATATATATTAAGCTGCTTTTCCACCTGTGTAACTTAATACAGTAGGTCATTTCCATGTAAAAGGACCCATGAGCACCAACATGTGAAGTTCATAGGAGCATGTCAAATTTGGTGTCAAATGAAAGCTAAGAGTCTATATTTTTTAGAATTTAAGTGTAAGGATTTGGGTGTAGCTGGTGCAGAGGAGTCAGGCGCAGGACAGCAGAGATGAGTAACACAAGGAACTTTACTCAAAATATCAAAATACATGAAGTAACACCAGGCCCACAAACAACGGACCGAACTTGCAATAAACAAACACGCACAAAAACCATGGGGAAAACAGAGGGTTAAATAATGAACATGTAATTGGGGAATTGAAAACAAAGTCAAAACAAATGGAAAATGAAAAGTGGATCGGCGATGGCTAGAAGGCCGGCCGCCCGAACAAGGAGAGGGACCGACTCGGGCGGAAGTCATGACATTAAGGCATATATACTTTTTAAAACCATTTTCCATCCTACAAATTATGAATAAGCAAAGGCTTTGATTTGTGGTCAAACGGATGGAAAAGGGGTCTTAAAAAATATCTACCAGAAAAAGTCTTAAAAGGGATTAGAAATACATAATTTTAGAAATATATAATAATAATGCTGAAGTAAAGACCCCTGCAACTAATATCAACACATATGTAGTTTTGGAGAAATGTTTCTGTAAGTTTTTTGGAGAAATGGAGAAAAGGTTTTTGGAGAAATGAGTTCTGTAAGTTTAAGAAACATTGCCCTGTGCCTTAAAATTCAGTTACCAAAAACCCACATATCTTTAAGATATTTTCGAATAAAGTATTTTCTATTGCGAAATCGGTAATGGAATTTCTGAAAATCGGTAATGGAATTTCTACAATTGAATTCGCTATAATGGGAAATTATAGTAGTCATAAAACACAGTTGGGTTCACAAGTTTGGACAGAACAGTAGAGTACAATAAGGTAAATTAGAGTATAGTATAGTACAGTACAGTACAGCACAGTACAGTATAATAGAGTACAGTAAATAAAAGTATAGTATAGTTCAGTACAATGCAGTACTGTACAGTAGAGTAGAGTAGATTTCAGTACAGTAAAGAAAAGTCTAGTATAGTTCAGTACAGTACTGTACTGTACTGTACAGTAGAGTAGAGTTCAGTACGTACACAGTAGAGCACGCTACAGTTGAGTACACCATAATCTACTGCATTATACTGTACTGTACTGAACTCTACTGTGCTGAACTTTACTGTACTGTGCAGTAATGTACTCTACTGAGTCCTACTGTGCTGTACTTTGATGTCCAAACTTGTGAAATGTAGACGTTGATTGGTTCAGATTTGGTCCCGTCCAGATCAACCAGGAAGATTTTTCCTGAAATTCTGTTACCAAACTTTGCATCTTCTAGTAAATGTGTTTTTCAAATGTTCTGTGTAAATTGTTAAACATTTTCCTTGTGGATAGAGCTGTACTACACTGTTGGTTAAGGGCTTGTAAGTAAGCATTTCACGGTAAGGTTGTTGTATTCGGTGCATGTGACAAATAAAGTTTCATTCGATTTTTAGATTTTGTGTGGTTTGTTAAACTTTGAAATCAATGGTTTTTGTTTGGCATACATTTTAAGCTAAACATTATGTTGCCGTGGAATTGTCCAGTCACGAACATTGTTGTTACGTTACTTTAGAAATGGCTTTTTAATGCCCTTGGTTATTACACAAAAACAGTCTCTATTTCTCAATACAAAAACAGCACAACTCACATGTAAATACAATGTTGTTACTAGTTTTATTACAGTGTTAGTACATACTATGCTGTACTGTAATTGTTTGTAGGTTAATGTTAAACTTTTTATGTCTACTCTATATATTTTACACATTAACTAAATGCACAGCTCAGAAATGACATTGGCTATGGCAAACCAGTACAATACCAATAGACGCCTGATTGTATTTTTACTGTCACAATGCTCTGAACTGTATAATCCATGACCATGACATTTTATGGCGATAAACTTGGTGACACTGTCGCTTCTTCCACAGTTCACATGGCCCCCTCACATGAACAACGGCCAGGCAGTCAGTCATAGAGGCTTTGCCTAAATGTAAATGTCAGTTATAGTCAGGAGAGGTGCTGGAGATAATGCAGCAGAAAGATGAACCGGTTTATATGTTGAAGGAGGGAAGGAGAAGGAGGTTTCTGTTGTTGACGGAAACCATGCTTAAGGAAAACGCTTCTCTTTCTCTCCTTTTGGGGTTTTTGTTTAAATAGGCGTTGGTGGGTGACGCATTTCACAAGTTCCTCTCATGTCACTGGGCATTGTGGGATTGGCCGTGTGAGAATTCTCAGCTTGCTCACAAAAGTCAAATAATCGGTGAATAGAGAGGGGGGAGAAAATGAAAAGCTGGGGAGCTCCCTAAGAGCTTATTCTATACACTGAGGTTAGTCATTATGAATACACTGGACTGTTGAATGATTTATGGGGTCCACTCCACCGGCAGAGTGAATTCTTAAAAGGTAGTTTAAACATTTACGGGCAGCACCAGAAAAAGGAGCCTTCTGTTAAGTACCTGAAAGTTTAATTCACTCTCCAAGATATAATCCCCCATGTGCGAAGCCCTGGCCCTGGTTTTCAACAGACCTGTAGGACCTATTCTCTCTCTGGGTCGTCCTGGCCTATTGTGCACTTTAAGAGTTTGTGCTGCATGTGTGTCATATCCCTTTGGTAAACTAAGGTAAACTAACTTCGCTTCCAACTGTTTCGAGCGTCATATTCTCCTGTTTAGACGACCTCTTCCGAAGCACTGATTCTATACATTCCAGAACATTCCAGGGAACATTTCTTCCTGCCAACATTCTAATGTTGTATTCAGTGAACCAAGCTGTCTGATTGCATGGAAGATGTGAACGTTCTGTTGGTCATTGTGGCATTGTGGAATTTAAAGGGCTGTCAACTAATTTCACATGTTGCTACTACTCTAGTTTTAACAAATCGCCTATGATAATATCAACCTTTTGGTTCTTTTTAGCTCAGTTGGTGGAGCATGGCACTTGTAACACCATGGTAGTGAATTCGATTCCCGGGACCACCCATAGGTAAAATGCATGCGCGCATGTCTGTATTCGCTTTGGATAAAAGTGTCTGCTAAATGGCATATATAATGATATAATTGTTATTTTTAATGTTGCAGCAACTTCTATAATACATTTCATTAAAACCTGCGATTGGCTATAGTCTCACAAATGTATAAAGCTGCTGGCAATAGCTATTCCTGTCTGGCTTCACTTACTAACTCACATATTCAGACTGAACCTTGAACTTTTGAACTGGAGCAGAGGTAATGAATCGGTGTAACGGTATCACTTAAACCAAGACGCACTTGAATTGAATTGTTCTTTACGGTACAGTAAAGTACATAACTAATTCCATGGTGTGACTTGTCTGACAAGTACATGTATGTACAATATAACAACACCAGACAATATTTCTTCAAATAATCATATTTTTCCTACAGGGCTGTTGGATGTTACATTTTTAATTTCCTGATGATTTTTTTACTTACTTTGTTGTGTTTGAATGACATTAAGTAAAAAGACTTCAACTAATCATACTCAAAGTATTGAAGGCAGGTGTGTGTGGTGACTTGCAGATTGTGGCAGCATACTGTATTTCTGTGGCCTACTTTGAGAGTGTTGTTGAATGCCCTGTGACAGTTGGTGTTCTGAAAGCACTTATCCTTTTTATATCCTATCGTTGCCATAATAAAGAGTGCTGGTAGGAAGGTCCCCCAGTCTGGTTTGTCTCAATGGTATGTCATGGTAATGCACAGGTTCTGGCCCCAACCATGGCAAATCTGACCAAGCTGAGTAAAGTGACGTGAAAAGACATGGTTGACAATGTTGTCAGTCAAATGCTTCACAAATATGCCCCTGGGAATGTCTCACCATCCGTTGGCCAAGGTGATAGAAATATCAAAAGCAGTTCAGGAATATACCGTAGTTCCACTCTATGGCTTTAGTCTTGAGCAATACTGTACACCTGAACCCAATATTATACACATCTGCCAAGAGCAACATTCTGTGAATGATACTGATTTCTGCAAGCTTCAAAAGATGCCACAAAAAGAGAGTGGGGGAGGGTCTGACTGAAAAGCAATTGAGAAGGCCCTTTGTCACGACTTCCGCCGAAGTTGGTCCCTCTCCTTGTTCGGGCGGCGTTCGGCAGTCACCACCGATCCATTTTTCGTTTTGTTTTGTCTTCATTATACACACCTGGTTTCCATTCCATAAACAATGTTCCTTATTTAACCCTCTGGCTTCCCTTTCTGTTTTGTGAGTGATTGTTATTGTCATATGGGTTTGTTCTTTGTGCTCTGGATATTTGTATTTTTCCTTGTTGTAACTTTGCTTACATTTTGAGTAAATTCAGATGATTACTCATACCTGTGTCCTGCGCCTGACTCCGCTTATCCATTCACCTAATCGCTGACAACCTTTTTAACCATTCTAGTTCTAATACATAGTGCTTCATTAGAAATCCAATCCATCCATTCAGTAATCATAAAAGGAACTGTTCCTCGATTTTGTTACGATCATAGTCCTATACAGACCGCAACCAACCAAGAGGCTTTATAGGCTCAGTCTTGAAAACAAATAACAGTATGGCAAAATAAAATCCTAGGCATATAGTGTTACTAACAGGAAAGTTGCTGCCCAGTTTGGAAAGTTGCTCGAAAGTCCAAATCAATAACAGACATTTCAGAACTCATACCATTATGTCATAAATGTATCACAGAGCTTACTTTTAGACTTCCACACCTTCCAGATATCGGTAACTTAATCTATTGGTGGCCATTTTGGGGTACTAACGCTGAGATGATGATACAGTATGATGACTAGGTTGGTATGTGCCAAAACAAAGTCAGAATTACATGCTAAATACTCTCAGGTTGGAGCTTGCACCAAAACGGAGAGGTATGCAATTAATTGGGGAAACACACCTTGTCTGCAAACTCCAAATCTGCCTGTGGATACGTCTCCTCTCTCTCTCTCCTGTATAAAAAGACAAAGGTGGAGAACTCTTTTTTTCTGCACTGCTATTTCCCTCTCTCCAGAAATATCATTACATAAGACATATCCTCTGCCCATTTGGTGCTTTTATAGATAGTACACAAACCTGAACAAATGTAGATTAACATTTGGTATCTGCAGGGTTTTTACTGTGTTGTTGTCTTATCCCTCACCCTCTGTTGTCTGTCAGCACACATTTGAATAACCACATTATGAAACAGAAAGTCGTTTCCCTGTGTGCAGCTGTTGGACAGCAGCCAATGTCAGTGGCGCGTCCATTAAGAACTGAGATGTTCCCCATTTTGTCTACTGTGTCAGGCTCATTGAGCGCATACTGCCTTATGCATGGACATTCCTACAGGCCCAAATAATACCAGCTGGGTTTTGGTCAGGGTTTGGTTTTCTCAAACAGAAGGAAGCATGTTTATAATATAGGGTTAAAATGAATAAAAAATACGTATTTAAGGTAGAAATTTGATATTTGTGTAGTTATGACTTTAATTACTCAAATTAAATCATTTGTCAAACTCGATACAGTAGTAGGCCTTCGACGGTCCTTGGCACAGTCTACAGTCTTTACTTTTGGGAACAAGATACTGTGCTATGTAGCATCTGGTTAAATGTTACAAACTCTGACTGTAGATATTATGTTACATAATTAGCTTTTAGTGGCTCAGGAAACTTTAGTAGACCCATCTTAATTAATCTAAGCTCAACAACCATCAATAGCATTGAGTGGAAGTCACTAAATGCTGTACTAACCACAATCTACAGCAGACATTTCCAGCATCCTAACGGCACTAAACAGTAATAACCCTTGACCTTCATAAATTCATTCTTTCCTATTTATTTTCTGTTAAAGATGCACTCTCAAACGTTTGTATAATTTCAGCCAGTAGTTTTGAAACGGGTACTCACGAGCCAAAAGTGGTCCCCGTTTTTTGTGTACTATGTCATCCAATTGTAAACTACGTCTTCCATTTCTTATGATATGTTACTTCCTGCAAATCTGTGCATTTCCTACGATATGTTGCGAATTCAATTTTTACAATATGTAATGAATGTGTTTTGCTTAAGGTCCTGGAGTGCATCTTAAAGAGAACCTACAGCACCAGAACTGGGGTATGGTTTGAAGTTGTTTGGAGAATATCAGATGCATTGCCAGCCCAGAGCCTGATCCACTGTTTAATCATGGGGGATGAATGTATGGATTATATGGTCTAGTGGTTCAAATATTATTTTCCGTCATCGTTGACAACAGAACTTCAAATCCCATCTATGCTTCTCAATGGTATTCTTATAGACCTATGGAAGTCCATGTGCACTCAGAATAATTTTTTTATATAAAAAAGTACAGATTTCACGCTGCAGCTGTATATGAAAACCTTGATCAGCTGTGAACCCACGAGACTAGTTTGTACTGATAAACAGAGGGAATTGCATGAGTGTGTTGCTCAAATCAAGGACTTGTAGTCCTTGCTCAAATATACATTTCATTATTAAATTGTTATTTGTGAAAATGTAAATTAATTTTTTTCGTACTTTCATTCAATAGTAGTTGAAACAACTTTTGTGTTTTAATCAATGGCAAAGCAAACAACATAAGCTCAAAGGCTCAGCTTTCATTTAAACATTTTACAAGAAGTCATTTACAAATATTGTACATTACTACTATTTCTTCTCAGAAAGGGGAGGAAATATAAGATTTGGTATGACTGTATGTACATTGTGTAAACATTCCATTCAATATTTATTTTATTTCTTTAGCCCTATTTCTCCCCAATTTCGTGGTATCACAATTGGTAGTTACAGTCTTGTCTCATCGTTGGGGCGGCAGGTAGCCTATTGGTTAGTAGAGCATTGGACTAGTAACCGAAAGGTTGCTAGATCGAATCCCCGAGCTGACAAGGTAAAAATCTGTCATTCTGCCCCGAACCAGTCAGTTAACTCACTGTTCCTAGGCCGTCATTGTAAATAAGAATTTGTTCTTAACTGACTTGCCTAGTTAAATAAATCGCTGCAAATCCCGTACGGACTCGGGAAAGGTGAAGGTCGAGACCACTGTGCCACTCGGTAGGCCCCCCCATTCAATATTTTTACATTGGAATTATAGAGTTAAATACAGTGCCTTGCGAAAGTATTCGGCCCAATTGAACTTTGCCACCTTTTGCCACATTTCAGGCTTCAAACATAAAGATATAAAACTGTATTTTTTTGTGAAGAATCAACAACAAGTGGGACACAATCATGAAGTGGAACGACATTTATTGGATATTTCAAACTTTTTTAACAAATCAAAAACTGAAAAATTGGGCGTGCAAAATTATTCAGCCCCCTTAAGTTAATACTTTGTAGCGCCACCTTTTGCTGCGATTACAGCTGTAAGTCGCTTGGGGTATGTCTCTATCAGTTTTGCACATCGAGAGACTGACATTTTTTCCCATTCTTCCTTGCAAAACAGCTCGAGCTCAGTGAGGTTGGATGGAGAGCATTTGTGAACAGCAGTTTTCAGTTCTTTCCACAGATTCTCGATTGGATTCAGGTCTGGACTTTGACTTGGCCATTCTAACACCTGGATATGTTTATTTTTGAACCATTCCATTATAGATTTTGCTTTATGTTTTGGATCATTGTCTTGTTGGAAGACAAATCTCCGTCCCAGTCTCAGGTCTTTTGCAGACTCCATCAGGTTTTCTTCCAGAATGGTCCTGTACTTGGCTCCATCCATCTTCCCATCAGTTTTAACCATCTTCCCTGTCCCTGCTGAAGAAAAGCAGGCCCAAACCATGATGCTGCCACCACCATGTTTGACAGTGGGGATGGTGTGTTCAGCTGTGTTGCTTTTACGGTCTTAGGTCTTGGTAGATTTGCAGTGGTCTGATACTCCTTCCATTTCAATATTATCGCTTGCACAGTGCTCCTTGGGATGTTTAAAGCTTGGGAAATCTTTTTGTATCCAAATCCGGCTTTAAACTTCTTCACAACAGTATCTCGGACCTGCCTGGTGTGTTCCTTGTTCTTCATGATGCTCTCTGCGCTTTTAACGGACCTCTGAGACTATCACAGTGCAGGTGCATTTATACGGAGACTTGATTACACACAGGTGGATTGTATTTATCATCATTAGTCATTTAGGTCAACATTGGATCATTCAGAGATCCTCACTGAACTTCTGGAGAGAGTTTGCTGCACTGAAAGAAAAGGGGCTGAATAATTTTGCACGCCCAATTTTTCAGTTTTTGATTTGTTAAAAAAGTTTGAAATATCCAATAAATGTCGTTCCACTTCATGATTGTTCCCGCCTGAAATGTGTCAAAAGGTCGCAAAGTTCAAGGGGGCCGAATACTTTCGCAAGGCACTGTAACTAAGAGGGAATTTGAGATTACGTGGCATGAGGTAAAGTATAAACCTTTTGTAAATGGCAGAGGGATCTATACACAGCAATGATTATTATGGATGAATAACATAAGACCAGTGAACATCATTTCAGTCAAATAGATAACCAATTCACACACATTATAGTCATTTAGCAGATGCTCTTATCCAGATTAACTTAAAGGGGCAATTATTTTTAAGTGCCCTGCTCAAGGGCACATCAACATATTTTTCACCTAGTTGGCTCTGGAACTCAAACCAGCAACCTTTTGGTTACTGGCCCAACACCCTTAACCACTAGGCTACTTGCCGCCAACACAGTCAGTCAAGCGATAATTATAGAAACCAAATACCTTTTAATTTCCACAAACCCTGTTCTTTGGGAGAAGACTAAAATTGCATCCTTAAACCTTCCAAGCATTTGCAATTTCAACATAGGCTCCACCATTCCTTGGATGATATTATCCCCCTTCTCATGTTTGCTACGTCTCATCTAGGCCTTCCTCATATCTGAAAGGTGGCGTCCATTGATTCATGGGATACTGGAGAGGACTGAGGGACCTATTCCTGCACAAAGCTGTTTACAGCTCCTTTAGTGCTGCTTGGATAGTAGGCCTATACTTGCCAGAGGATTTCTAAGAGCCCAGTGTCCTCCCCCCATAATTAGGCCACCCACATTCACAGTCATGCGCCTGGGATGATGTACTCTAAAGGATATCTGTGAACTCCATATTGGAAATGGCTGCTTTTCAATTAATTTACCACTGAATACATCATACAGGCAGCAGCCCAGCTCTTTTGATTTAATTTGTGGTCCCTTAGATTTCAAGTCTAATCATTCAGATGAATAGAGTGTGACACATTTAAAGTGAATTTAACCTACATTTTCAAGAACATTTCCTCAAAATCTTTTTATCCTTTGGAAAATGCAGCAAGAAAAATGCTCTGGAAAGTCCCCTGTGCAGGTATGCAGTAGGCCTAGATGGTTTTATTACAATAAATTACAATAAATTAATCATTTATTACTCGTTCTCCAGAAACCTTTCTCCCAGTTCTTGGAAAAATAAAACATGAATGCATGCTCATCATTTCTGATTAGACCACTTTGCCTTAATGAAATTCTGACCAATCAAATGTGCATGAGCAGTGGAGGGTGGACTTTTGAATTGAACTCAGAGTATGAATTTCACATGCTTCAATGTAAAGGTATAGGACATTCCCTCAGTAATCTTGATATCTAGATGTCACTTCATTTCCCAAAAATGGCTGCCTCCAAATCAAAATCAAATTGTATCAAATCAATCAAAATCTACATTTATTTGTCACATACATCATAAACAACAGTGAAATTCTTACGGACCCTTCCCAACAATGCAGGGAGAAAAATTTAAAAATAATAACATGAGGAATAAATACACAATGGCTATACTAACTTGGCTATACTGTATATATACGGGGGACCAGTACTGAGTCTATGTGCATGGGTACAAGGTAATTGAGGTAGATATGGAAATATAGGTAGGGGTAAAATGACTAGACAAAAGGATAGATTGCAGAAAGTTTGGGTAGCTGTTTGGTTAACTATTTAGCAGTCTTATGGCTTTAGGGTAGAAGCTGTTCAGGGTTTTATTGGTTCCAGACTTGGTGCATCGGCACTGCTTGCAGGGCGGTGGCAGAGAGGACAGTCTATGACTTGGGTGGCTAGAGTCTTTGACAATTCTTACGGCCTTCCTTTGACACCACCTGGTATAGAGGTCCTGGATGGCAGGGAGTCTGGCCCCAGTAATGTACTGAGCCTTATGCACTACCCTCTGTAGCGTCTAGCGGTGATGCAGCCAGTCAAGATGCTCTCAATGGTGAAGCTGTTGAACATTTAAACGCCCATGCTAAATCTTTTCAGCCTCCTGAGGAGGAAGATGTGCTGTCGTGCCTTCTTCACGACTATCAAGGCACAAGGCGAGACCCAAATGCAGACACAGGAGGCAGATGGTTGGAGTCTTACAATGTTTATTAATCCAACGGGGTAGGCAAGAGAATGGTCGTGGACAGGCAAAAAGGTCAAAACCAGATCAGAGTCCAGGAGGTATAAAGTGTCAGACAGGCCAAGGCAGGCGGAATGGTCAGGCAGGCGCGTACAAAGTCCAGAAACAGGCAAGGGTCAAAACCGGGAGGACTAGAAAAAGGAGAATGCAAAAAGCAGGAGAACGGGAAAAATGCTGGTTGACTTGGAAACCTACAAGATGAACTGGCACAGAGAGATAGAAAACACAGGGATAAATACATTGGGGAAAATAAGCGACACCTGGAGGGGGACAGGTGAAACAGAACAGGGCGTGACAGTTGGTGTGTGTTGACCATATTAATTCCTTAGTGATGTAGACACCGAGTAACTTGAAGCTCTCGACTCGCTCCACTACATCGCCATCGATGTTGATGACAGCGTGCTCGGCCCTCCGTTTCCTGTAGTCCACATTCAGCTCCTTTGTCTTGCTGACTTTGAAGGAGAGGTTGTAGTCCTAGCACATCCTCCCTATAGGAAGTCTCATCGTGGTCTGTGATCAGGCCTACCACCGTTGTTTAATCAGCAAACTTAATGATGGTGTTGGAGTCGTGCACGGTCACTCAGTCATGGGTAAACAGGGAGTACAGGAGGGGACTAAGCACGCACCCCTCAGGGGCACCCGTGTTGAGGGTCAGCGTGGCAGATGTGTTGTTGCCTACCCTCACCACCTGGGGCGGCCCGTCAGGAAGTCCAGGATCCAGTTGCAGAGGGAGGTGTTCTGTCCCAGAGTCCTGAGCTTAGTGATGAGCTTTGAGGGCACTATGGTGTTGAACAATGAGCTGTAGTCGATGAACAGCATTCTCACATAGGTGCTCCTCTTGTCCATGTGGGGGAGAGCAGTGTAGAGTGCAATAGAGTTTGTTGGGGCAGTATGTGAATTGGACTGGGTCCAAGGTGTCTGGGATGATGGTGTTGATGTAAGCTCTGACCAGCCTTTCAAGGCTACAGATGTGAGTGCTACATATAGATATAGTCATTTAGACAGGTTACCTTGGTGTTCTTGGGCACAGGTGGTCTGCTTTAAGCATGTAGGTATTACAGACTGGGTACGGAAAAGGTTGAAAGTGTCAGTGAAGACACTTGCCCGCTGGTCAGTGCATGCTCTGAATATGCTTCTTTGTAATCCGTGTGTGAATGTTAACCTGTTTAAAGGTCTTACTCACATCGGCTATGGAGAGCGAGATCACACAGTCGTCCGGAACAACTGGTTTTGTCATGCATGGTTCAGTGTTGCTTGCCTCGAAGCAAGCATGGAAAGCATTTAGCTCAGACCATAGAAGGTTTTTAGATCCTCTGGTAGGTTCACATCATTGGGCAACTCGCTGCTGGGTTTCCCTTTGTTAAAAAAATATATATTTAAAAAAACGATTTAACCTTTATTTAGCTAAGCAAGTCAGTTAAGGACAAATTCTTATTTACAAAGACGGCCTATACCGGCCAAACCCAGAAGACGCTGGGCCAATTGTGTGCCGCCCTATGGGTCTCCTAATCACAGCCGGTTGTGATAGTTTGCATGTTGATAGTTCTTCTTGGGACAGGTCTCCGAAGTAAAATATATTTGATCTCAATAGGATTTAGATAAATAAATTCATAAATATATATATATATATATATATATATATATATATATATATATATATATATATATATATATATATATATATATATATATATATATATGTGTGTGTGTGGTAAATATGCAAATTGTAAAGTCCTAACATGTACTTCACAGCACTGCACAGAGTTCTGAAACTTAGTTTCCATAGACCTTTTTGGCACTCCTATGCTTCGGCTACAATGGGAGTGGTTTTCCTACCATAATGTAGCTTGTCCTCTTCTGTGTCTGGAATCAATTAAATAGCCTCTAGAGCTGTATTTACACAGGCAGCCCAATTCTGATATTTTCCACTAATTTTTCCACTAATTTGATCAATCAGATCAGCTCTGAAAAGATCTGATGTGAAAAGATCTGGTATGAATGGTCAAAATACCAATTAGTGGAAAATAGGTCAGAATTGGGTTGCATGTGTAAAAACAGCCTATGTGAAAACGAATCCTCTTTGTAAGCTTTTAAAACTCATAAAGCCAAATAACCTGACATTACCAGCTATTTTTATTCATTTGTTTCTATAGTGTCATGGGCCTATAGGCTACACGATAGCAGAAAATGTAACCTGCTCGCATGTGGAAGTTACGTAATAATTTTATGTGCGTTTCATGCGTGTGCTGCTCGAGTGTACTCTCAATAACCAATCACACTCCAAGCTCTTGACATGCTACCCGGAGAGGGCAGGGTATAGCTGCTCTTATGATGACGTATTTGGATTGACGTGCCAGTGAACGAGTGACCCCGCCAGTCCACTGCCATGCCCCTCGTTGAAACTTAAACCAATGCATTCGCTCGAGCGGAGTCGTCCTGTCTGTTGACAGAGTACGAGCGTAGCAAATAAGATTAAAACCCACTTTTTAAGTCCTGGACTAATTTGTTCGAAAACGTTATAGCTACTCTCAGAGGCTTTTGGCGTTGTCTTTGTGTGGCTAACGTGTGTTTGGTATCGGAGTGGAAAAGTGTGTCCACACGGAAAGGGAGGAGGATTCATTCTATTCAACCTGGGCCCCCTTCATGCAAGTGAGTTGTGAGCTTTTAGTATGTATGTACAGTAGCTAGTTAGCACAGTAGCTAGTTAGCCAGTATGCTAACGTGGCATTTAATTCTATCTCATATCTTTACTTGTAGTTAAAGACATCTGAATGTATTGTCATGCCATATAACGACATATTGCTTATTAAATAAAGTAGTACACGTTTGATTACAACGGAATTTGTTACCCTTGCTCGCGACGACCGGGATAAGCCGACCACTGCACTGCTGGACTTCGATTGATCGTCCTCAGTATGTTGATAATTCAATTAAATGTTGTTATTCATGCCAAACGTTAGTCATTATCAAGCATGACAAAGTTAGACTTGGGTGAAAGCTTTTCAGCCTAGTAAATGTTAATTTAGTTACCAATTAACTAGCTGTCAACATTTCAGGCGTAATTTGAGTTCAACCTAAAGCCAATTTTCTCTGGTAAACTACCAAGCCACTAGTTGACGTTAGTTACCCACTGTAGCTATTCAATTCAGAGGGACTTTATGTTTACATGACCAAAGCAAGTGAAATAAACAAAAGTGAGAAGACACAAAACATTAACAAACATATTCTCATTCTAGAAGATGAGAGGTTACTGTATACTATAGAGATGGATTGAGGACTCATCTTTGTAGCTGTGTCATTATAGCGCCTGACAGCATGGGCAAATTGAAGTAGTACATTTTTCACAATTGGCTGATCACTCCTGTGACACGGTTTGACATGAATCCAACAGGGTCACAAGGAGGGATCAGCCAAACAAGTTGAAAGCACTGATATACAGTGCCTTCAGAAAGTATTCACACCACTTGACTATTTCCAAATGTTGTAGTGTTACAGCCTGAATTTCAAATGGATTAAATTTAGATTTGTCACTAGCCTAGACACACAATATCCCATAATGTCAGTGGAATTATGTTCTTTGAATTATTTTTTTTTACAAATGAATATTTTTTTATTTTATATTTAACACTGAACTCACTCAGTGTGCAAGTGTTAAACATGATTTTTGAATGACAACCTCATCTCTGTACCCCAACATACAAATTATCTGTAAGGTCCCTCGGTCAGGCAGAATTTCCAACACAGATTCAACCACAAAGACCAGGGAGGTTTTCCAATGCCTCACAAAGGGCACCTATTGGTAGATGGGTAAAAAATAAAAGAAGCAGATGTTGTTTATCCCTTTGAGCATGGTGGAGTTATTAATTACACTTTGGATGGTGTATCAATACACCCAGTCACAACTAAGATACAGGCGTCATTCCTAACTCAGTTGCCGGAGAGGAAGAAAACCTCATGAGGCCAATGGTGGCTTTGAAACGGTTAGAGTTGAAAGACTGTGATGGGAGAGAACTGAGGATGGGTCAACAACTGTAGTTATACTGCAAAAAAATGTGGCTTTTTGTCCTGAATACAAAGTGTTATGTTTTGGGCAAATACAACACATTATTGAGTACCACTCTCCATATTTTCAAGCATAGTGGTGGCTGCATCATGTTGTCGTTAAGGACTGGGGTTTTTCAGTATAAAAAAAGAAACGGAATCGAGCTATGCACAGGCAACCCACACACATTCATATAACCTGCATAGACACACACGATTAACGACACAACACAAACACACATACAGTGCATTTGGAAAGTATTCAAACCACTTCCCTTTTTCCACATTACGTTACAGCCTTATTCTAAAATGTATTTAAATATATTTTCTTCAATCTACACACAATACCCTTTAATTACAAACAAAAAAGTTTAGACATGTTTGCAAATGTATATCAATTAACAGATACCTTATTTATATAAATATTCAGACCCTTTTGCTTTGAGACTTGAAATTGTTTCTACAACTTTATTGGAGTCCACCTGTGGTAAATTCAATTGATTGGACATGATTTGGAAAGGCACATACCTGTCTATGTAAGGTCCAACAGTTGACAGTGCATTACAGAGCAAAAACCAAGCCATGAGGTTGACGGAATTGTCCGTACAGCTCTGAGACAGGATTGTGTTGAGGCACAGATCTGGGGAAGAGTACCAAAAAATGTCTGCAGCATTGAAGGTCCTCAAGAACACCATGGCCTCCATCATTCTTAACCTGTTGCGACTCTAGGGGCAGTATTTTCATTTTTGGAAAAAAAAAGTTCCCGTTTTAAACGGGATATTTTGTCAGGACAAGATGCATATAATTGACAGCTTTGGATAGAAAACATTATAGTTTCCAAAACTAAAGATATTGTCTGTGAGTATAACAGAACTGATGTTGCAGGCGAAAGCCTGAGAAAAGTCCAATCAGGAAGTGCCCCAGGTTTTGAAAGCACTGCGTGCCAATGAGTCCCTATTGAGCTGTGAATGTGCTATGAACCAGCTTACGCTTTCTACGCATTCCCCAGGGTGTCTACAGCATTGTGACGTAGTTTTACGCATTGATGTTGAAGAATACCCGTAGGGGGCTACATTGCGCAAGTGGTCACATGACGCTCCCGGAGAGAAAATCTTGCATAAAGTACAGAGGTAGCCATTATTCCAATCGCTTCTACTGAGAAACCAATTGTCCCGGTGGATATATTATCGAATAGATATTTGAAAAACACCTTGAGGATTGATTTTAAACAATGTTTGCCATGTTTCTGTCGATATTATGGAGCTAATTTTGAATATTTTTCGGTGTTGTCATGACCGCAATTTCCGGTCGATTTCTCAGCCAAACGTGAAGAACAAACAGAGCTATTTCACCTACAAAAATAATCATTTGGGAAAAAATCTACTTTGGCTATCTACCTGGGAGTCTTGTGAGTGAAAACATCTGAAGTTCATCAAAGGTAAACGATTTAATTTGATTTCTGATTTTCGTGACAAGGTTGCCTGCTGCTAGCAAGGCATAATGCCATGCTAGGCTATCGATAAACTTACACAAATGCTTGTCTAGCTTTGGCTGTAAAGCATATTTTGAAAATCTGAGATGACAGGGTGATTAACAAAAGGCTAAGCTGTGTTCCAAAATATTTAACTTGTGATTTTCATGAATAGGATTATTTTATAGGAAGATTTATGTCCGTTGCGTTATGCTAATTAGTGTCAGATGATGACAACGGTCCCGTTCACGGGAATTTGTTTTTCAGTAGGACCGATTGGAGTAATGGCTACCTCTGTATTTCCCTCGAGAGTCACCCTGGGAGCCATCAGGTGACCACTTACGTAATGTGGGCCTACGGCTATTCTTCTATTAGCCGCCTACGGCTATTCTTCAACATAAATGCGTAAAACTACGTCACAATGCTGTAGACATCTTGGGGAATACGTAGAAAGCGTAATCCGGTTGATAGCACATTCCCAGCTCAATAGGGACTCATTGGAATGCAGCGCTTTCAAAATATGGGGCACTTCTGGATTGGATTTTTCTCAGGCTTTCGCCTGCAACATCAGTTCTGTTATACTCACAGACAATATCTTTACAGTTTTGGAAACGTTAGTGTTTTATATCCAAAAGCTGTCAATTATATGCATATTCTAGCATCTTGTCCTGACAAAATATCCCATTTAAAACAGGAATGTTTTTTTTTCTCCAAAAATGAAAATCCTGCCCCTAGAGTCGCAACAGGTTTTAACTGACTTACCTAGTTAAATAAATAAAGAGTCAAACCTGGTTGTCTGCTCTCCATCAGGCACTGGGAGATGAGATGAATTCACCTTTCAGCGGGACAGTAACCTAAAAGAAGGCCAAATCTACACTGGAGTTGCTAACCAAGAAGACCGTGAATGTGGTCGCGTTACAGTTTTGACTTAAATTTACTTGACATTCTATGACAAGACCTGAAAATGGTAGTCTAGGAATGATCAACAAATTTGACAGCTTGAAGAATTTGGAAATGAGTAATGGGCAAATGTTGCACAAACCAGTCCTCCATAGGAATGAATGGAATTCTAGAGTATTTCAATTTGAAATCTTTCAAGGACAATATTACGTGTTTAAGTATTTTGTTGTTGTAGTGGGGACTAACATTAGTAATAATTAGCTCTCTAAGTTCTGCAATGACTGACATGACAAGCAAAACTGCTGATGCATTACCCAATTTTGAAATTGCACCTTGTGCAGTCTACTATTTCAACAGTTTGGGAACCACTGCATTAAACACTACAGTATTTCATTGGCATTCAACATGGATGAACAGCATAAGCAAATATATATGAATGCATTTTTTTATTTATCTATGTTAGCATTCCATCTCATAAATTATGTTAACCTAAAAAGGTTTTAATTTGTGCTTTTCAACAACTGCTTGTTTGAGTTTTGGGTTTATTCAGCAGAACTACTCATTGGCACTAGTGAAAAAGCCACAATATGTAGGGTATCCAATCAAAACTGCATCTTTTGACTAATAGTAAAATATGTTACTTGTGTAGATACTTTTCTAAGAAAAGCAATGGTCCTAACCTCATGTCTCTATCATCTGTCCAAAGGTTATTGGAGTTTTTACCCTTGTAGGATTGCCAAGATTAGGGCGACTAAATCGTTGGAGGCCGTAAGAAGAGGGGATGAAAATATATATTTTTGTCAGCTTGTCTGGGTGTTGTGCGAGAATTAAGGCAAACTGACAGGCTCAACGTTGAGCTAGTTATCTTCTCAAATCTGGAGGACATAAAAATATATAAAGGTAAGGCAGATGTTGATTTTGAGATTTTAGTATACGCTTTCTTTATATTGCAATAAACAAGCATATCTCTGAAATGTCAAAGGAGCACAGTGTACCGCAAGCTTTTACATTTAATTAAACTTGTGTCATGTACATTTCTAAAATGTGCAGTTTTGTCACACAACACAATTCCACAGATGTGTTACGTTTTGTGGGAGTATGCAATTGGCGTGCAGACTGCAGGAATGTCCACCAGATCTGTTGGCAGAGAATTTTTATGTTCCTTTTTCTATCATAAGCCGCCTACAACTTAATTTTAGAGAATTTGGTATTCTGTCCAACCGGCCTGCAAGTTAGCCTATTACAGATCGGGACAAACGATCCACCTACCGCTATTGTCACTATGAATGGTCGATAGAGGGCAGGATAGACAGTTGGATTGGACTATTTTGACCTGTGGTATAGTAAGCGCGCGGAAAAGCGTAGTGCCTAAGGGAAGTACCTTGATAGGGGAGGTGCATGCAAGGAGATTAGGAAGTTGGGCTAAGATGGAGAAAATGGATAGTAAAACCTACAAAATGGTGTATGTAAACCAGTGGAAAAAAATGCATTACCCTCCCCTGTGCTCAATATACAGTGGGGCAAAAAGTATTTAGTCAGCCACCAATTGTGCAAGTTCTCCCACTTAAAAAGATGAGAGGCCTGTAATTTTCATCATAGGTACACTTCAACTATGACAGACAAAATGAGAAAAGAAAATCCAGAAAAACACTGTAGGATTTTTAATGAATTTATTTGCAAATTATGGTGGAAAATAAGTATTTGGTCAATAACAAAAGTTTCTCAATACTTTGTTATATACCCTTTGTTGGCAGTGACAGAGGTCATAAGGTTTTCACACACTGTTGATGGTATTTTGGCCCATTCCTCCATGCAGATCTCCTCTAGAGCAGTGATGTTTTGGGGCTGTTGCTGGGCAACACGGACTTTCAACTCTCTCCAATCGTGTTTGCCTCACCCCCCCCCCCCCACCAATTTAGAACTGTCCCAATTTCGCTGGTACCTTGTACACTTTAAAATCAGTGATGGCTACATGTATGTGATCATAAGTCTTACGCAATGTGTTGCAAATGGCTTCTTCTGTTCTGTATTGCAGATCGGTTGTACCTTTTCAAGGCCACTGCTGCAGGGGCCAAATACTTATGGAAACACTGTCGGAGGCACCACAGGGGTGCAGTGGATAACCAAGCTTGAGAATGACCTGAAGACAAGTTAAAACACAATCACCCAAAGAACTATTGAGGGCTAGAATGTTCATTAAGTGTTGTGTTTAGCTTTTTTTGTTTGCTCCATTATTATATTCTTGGAAAACCTGAGGAGTAACTAATTGGTGGAACTCTAACCTGTCCGATCAAGTTATTCACAGCAGTGTTCATTTAAAATAATATATATATACCAACAACAACCAAAAACACCTGCGAAAAGTCTCTACGATGGCCGCAGAAGGATATCAGTACAGGGCACTTTATGATTACAAGAAGGAGCGAGAGGAGGACATTGACCTCCATGTGGGGGACATCTTAACAGTGACCAAAGGGACCCTGGTGGCCCTAGGGTACAGTGACGGCCTGGAGGAAAGGCCAGAGGACATTGGCTGGCTGCCTGGCTTTAACGAAACCACTCAGGAAAAGGGAGACTTTCCAGGGACATATGTTGAGTTCATTGGGAAGAAGAGGATCTCTCCTCCCACTCCCAAGCCGAGACCCCCCAGACCCTTACCAGTGGCCCCGGGCTCCTCCAAGGCTGACTCTGGTGATGAACTAGGTGAGTGATAAACAGTCTGATCTTCAACTGAACCCCAATACAAGGTTTCTGGGACATGGTATTGGGATGCAGTTTTGTTTTGTACTGTACAAATCACTGTTCACATTGTAAACAAAAAAACTCAACAGAAACAATTCAAACATTTCACACTGCATGGGTAAAATGTTGAGCTGGGTGATATAGACACAAATCCATATTATGATAAATTTACTGAATTATCACTAACGATAAATTGGTACATTAATGTTCACCATAGTATTTTTTTATGTTTTACCTTACAACATTCAAAGTAGTAGTAGTAGTTTTATCTATCAATTGTTCAATTTAATAAAAACATATTAGAAACGTATTTATTTGGTCTGTCGATTTTCGGTTATCATCCCAGCTCTTTTTTCTTTTTTTGTTTTTACATGCCCTAAGAACCCCATTGAAGGTTTTGATTGAATAGGCCCCTACGCAATTAAGCCAAACTTTTAACAATCAGTTGCTGAAACAAAATGCCCAACCAAAGGCTAATCCACGATAGGTTTGCAGGCAGCCAAGCTGACATGTAACCTTGCTGTAGAGGTGTTGGAATGGTTCATCCTTCACATAGACTAACCTCTTGTTAACATTACCACTGAGTTTTAGATAGCCCTTACAAACTCCTTTGTTGGATTTAATCGAAAATACTTTTAAACCCACAAAGCAAATCCAGATGGTCGGCTACTTTGCAAATACCCTACCCCTTACATTTCAATCGTCCCTCAGTGGTATGCTTCTTTTTGAAAGCACTTGAAAGACTCTACCCTGATGTTATAACATTGCATTTTATTCACAGAACTTCCCATCTGTGTTGGATGGACCTTGTGCATTACTGTATTTGTGACATTTCAAACTTAGTTCCTTCACCATTTGAGAATCTGTGTGTGGAAGCCATTTGGTCAAACCACAGTAATTCAACCCATTGGGCTCACTCATGGTTCCATTTACACTCTCTGCTCCAGGGTAGTATTGTGTTGCACATGGTTGTGTTGTAGCTAGGACACACGATTGTAGATGCCTCATATTGAAATCATTTAAGATAAAAAAGTTATGGATTCCAATGTCTAACCTTTTATTAGGTTTGTTCTCTCCCTACATCAAATAGATCCCCAAAAACATCTATGTAAGTGACCAAAGCAAACATTGCCTGATTTATGTTATCTTTATGTTGTGTTGGATGCATTTGCTGAAGCAATTTATTTGGCTATCTACAAAGTATTAGCCAATTCTCTCTCTTGTCTAGTATTCTCCTATCTCTTTGTCGTGTCTTTGGCTATGCCGGATTAAGTGATATGACATGCTATTCTATAAAATAATTTCTCCGTAATTAATATTACAGGATTGAGCTAATCATGTAAATGTAATTAACTAGAGAGTCTGGCACCACAAAATAATATTTATTGAACTGTTATCTTCCGAATAAACTCTTAAAGACCTAGTAATATTTTACATTAATAGCAGTCAATATTAAACGTCATCTGAAAGTTGTAAATTCTTGGTTATCTGCACGAACCCTGGATAACAAGTTGAATAAGCAATTCAAAATTGGGTTTAATTATTTATTTACAAAATACCTAACTAATCACACAGAATTACACACACACATTTAAATCATAACTTGATTACAAATTACGTCATAAAGGAAAACGTCCCTAACGGGCGGAACACATATGACAGCTGGTTACACAAAAGAAAAGGGGCCCGGTTTGAGTGAAAGAGCGGGAAGACTGAGGAACAAAGGGCGAAGCTGTGCTATCGTAAATACAGTATCTTCTGCATTCTAAATTACCGCCCGTTTTGAAAAGGAAAATGCAATAAATATTTACTCTGAGCTGCGCTTTGGTAGGTTGGTGGTAGATGAAAGGCCGTTTTGCCCAACCTAATCCTTTGAAGGATGTCTCTGCTGGTAAATTGGATACGTTGTAGTAACGTTGTTGTGTGGTAGACGAGATACTCTGTCTGTTCCTTCCTAACCCTCGTTTGCATCGGCTGTTGCTAACTCAACGGCTAGGAGGTATCACTTCTGTAGTGAATAAGAGTTCAAAGTTGGCTTTGTTCTGTAGTTATTATCTGAACCATTCTTACATCGGACCGTCGTCCTCGGAACAGGAGGTTATATTGTCGTCAAGGCTTTATATAGGAAGGGAGAGGAGGGCGTGTTTGAAAAGTTTTATAGCCCAAGTCCCTTCACAGGGGCGGGCCACTGATTGAGCAGAGCCCTACCTCATGAAAACCCAAATCTCACATTTTGGAAGCTAAAATCACATTTCATCCCATCACGAATAATTTAATATTCAAACATTTAAATTGAACAACAATTCCATGTGAATCCGATAACTCTGATGTTTAGACTTTCCACTGTAGAGTTTGTCATCTTATCATTGAGAATGTCTCAGATGACAACCGAACTGACATCATATTCATTAAGTACCACCGCATATGTTCAATTTGTCGGATTACCAGAATATAGTTCATTTCCCCCCCACCTTCTGATGTTCCCAGAATCTCTGTTAACCAAGGATTTTGCAAATGTATCATCAGTAGGGTAGAGGGAGGAAAAAGGGGGGGAGAGGTATTTATGACTGTCATAAACCTACCCCAGGCCAACGTCATGACATCTTCTTAGATGATTGGACATTCGAACTACTGCCCAGTTTATTGCTAACCTGGTTAGCAGATGCGCGTCACAGATCTCTACGTATCCATCCTTCAATTAGGGCCTGTGGAAACCTGTTGCCTTGGAGTTGGAAAAAAAGCAGAGGTGTTTTCAAGCCGCAGTAATTGCAGAGAACCTAACATTTACATAATTAAGGGTCCACACGATTGTCACAATCATGTTGTGGTTTTTGTCCCTCTTCTTTCATCATAGAGAATGGGTAAATTTATATTTTGCTTTTTTTTTTATTTTATGTTGCTTACCTGGCTGTATGCTTTTTGGTCACGCTGAATGGAACGATTGCATCTTGTGAGGTTTTCAATGATGATTTGTTAGGAAGTGATGATTGCTAAACGGTTTACTACAATGTTTACTAAACGTCAGATTGGTGTAGCCTACGCGCCAATGTTTGCAAGTGAGCCATTTCCTTGACAGTTTATTTCTTTACATTAAGCCCAAGCAAGTCAGTTGACATTTTTTCCTTTTTGTTTCGGTCCCAGCGTCAAACACTAGCTGAGAAAGGGGACTCACATGGTGGGACTACAATGACATCTTTGATAACAAGTGACAGTGCTCACATAGCCCCACTGAATGCTAACCAGGGCTGGAGGACAATGGGGCTTCGCTCCGGTCCAGTGCATTGTGATGCTGTGCAGTACCTGGTACCAGCCCAGTGGTTGGACTGCTGGACCACTCCTCTTTGAAACTCCTCCTGGCCAGCATCGATAATTTTTTTAAATTTTGCTTTAGGCACAATATATATTTTTTTACCGTCATGCTATTTTCTACTGACTAATCCATGTGAAATAAATGGGCCAGATCTGAACTGGAAGCCTATCTGTTTGCATTGGGTATATTTTTGGGGAGATTATTTTGGTCTGGCTAAGAAAATCTGCCATTCTGACCTTCTGTAATCAGTTTTTTTGTTGATATTCCGCTAACAAAAGATGACGAGAGCCATCTTCGTGTTGTGGAAAAGCCTCAAGTCAACGCGATTGCATATCACACCTTTGAAATGTCATTTTTCTGTCTCATGTTTGACACCTTTGAAATGTCATTTTTCTGTCTCATGTTTGACACCTTTGAAATGTCATTTTTTTGTGTCATGTTAAAAAAAAAAAAAAAAGTTAAACCGAAACAACCCGGGCTGTTTCAGGCAACACCGACACAATTCTATATGCCCACTTGAGGCTACAAGACTTTAAGTAGAAAGACATGCATCTTTAAAGATGCTGTGACGTATATTCAGGCTCTCTGACATTGCGTAGATCTGTCAGCTCACCTATACAACAGGCTCTGGTGGCCTGATTTCCATTTCCTGTCCTTTGTGGTGCTATTGTGAAATTCTTTAGCTGGGGCTTACAGGGTGAGCGAGGAGCCATATGTGAAGGGGGCATGTGGTGAATGGGCATGACTGTGGTTGAGTGGCAGCGCTGAGCCCAGAGCAAGTGTGAATGTAGCACCAGGAAAAGAAAGGTCTCTGTGTCACGGGAAGGGGGAGAGAGTGCTTGATGCTGGGAGGGAGAGGTGTGGGAGGGAAGGCGCTGGGGAACGGCATTGGTGAGCTGAGTGATCAGGGCTGCAGACTGGCTGGCGAGAAAGGAGAGGGGCTGGGAAGTGTGGAGACTAAGGCCTGGGGAGGCTAAGGGGCTGAGGAGGGCTCTGGGCTGGTTCGAGTCTTGTTGCTTCAGAGTGTGATTTATTGCCTGCCACTGAGGGATCTGGCAGATCCCCCTCTTTCTTCATTTCCTCCAGTGCTTCAGCTTTTTTTCCTCTCACCCTCTTTTTTTTTTTTTGTGTTTTGATAATGTTCTTGGAGTCGGTCCCTGCTGGGAGGGTGGGAGGGAGGAGAGCGTAGGCTTGGAAACGGGCCTCTGCTCTCACTGAGCCACAGGGGTTTACTTCAGAGCAGCAGATGTGGATAGAGGGAAAGAGCGAAAGAGGGCTGGGCCGGGCTTGGAGAAGAATTCCGGTTCATTCCAGCTCCCAGTCTTTTTAAAACACCAGCATGCTGCTGCTCCTTTCCTAGGCCTCTCGACTGAGTCATGTAGCCAGCCAGCCAGCCTTGAAAAGAGGACCTTCACTCTGGGCCTGAAAACCACTGAGAAGAAGGAAGCGTCATTTTCAGTTCACAACTTCCATTCACTTATTTTGTCTGGCAGGCTCGAACCAGAAAATCTTCCTACTAACTCCTCCCTTGTAGAACATTTTAAATTGTGTTTGATGTGATCCTGGTGTTGAGGCCATTTTATGCAGCTGAGGTTGTTTATTATGTGACAAAACGGCACACTAGAATGTCCCTCTGTTTTATAACCAGCTATACTTGTCTGAGTTTTCTTTGTCACCACCAGCCTAGTGGTGGGGACCAGCTGACAATAGTGCTGACTACTGTCATCATTCAATTGGATCGCCATTGATACCATAACATATTCTAACCGCAATTCAATTGTGAAATCTCTCACATTCCAATTGCCTCCCATGGACAACGTTTGAATTTTGTGCGATGGTTGATAGCTTGCCTATAGGTAAAAAAAATAACATCTGTTTTGTGCTTTATTGCAGACGGTGTGGCCAAAGCCTCATTTCTGCTTCATGTGTATGCAGCTATTAGCACACCATAAATACCATAGTGTATATAGACAAACAAAATAGGAAAAACTATTCAAACTACAAAGGAGCTTCTCATGTACATAATGCTGAACACTTGATTTAATGAAACGACTCACATATGTGTGGACATTTCGGAAATAAGAGATTTTAATCTACATCCGCCTCTTTACACTGCAAAAATGTGTTATGGGGTGTGTGTCGTCAAACTAGTGTAGTGTAAAGTAGAGCCCAAAAAGATTTATCGGTTGACCGACATTATCAGCTGAAATGATCCTTTTACAGATGTATTTGTATCTCAACATTTAATCCACCGAAAAGGACTGAAAGAAAATGCTAAGGATGGGAAGCAGTTCTTCATAGAATTTTACTTTATTTTTGCATTTCATTATTTGTCCTGAATAGGGCACTCTTTATATGGCTATAAACCCATCTTGCCTTGGCGTGCTACAGCAAGACTGGACACTAATTCAACACAACTACACCAGTCGGAGAGGAGAGTGAACTACTGTGAACTAACTGTTAATGATTTTATGGTGAGTTCAGAGTAGAGAGCTAAATAAAGTGCAAAAAATGCACACTGACCATATACTGTTATGAAGTGTCATAGATGGTCGTTGTGACAAATCATGGATGCTATGCTCAAATGTAATGTGTTAAGTGCTAAGAACATTCAACTCTATGGTAACGCTAACGTTACAGCCCTTTACGTGAAGCCCGCTAAACCTGGCGTGATTTATATTTGTTTTTTTGATGGGTATTCCCCAAGCTTTGTCTTCAGAGACGCACAAAAAAAAATGTAGAAGGTTACAAGGTAGCGCTTCATAGTTACATTTTGATGTATGGGTTGTCATTTGTCAGGGACTGGTCCAAATACACGTTTCGCCATCCAGCCTGTGTGAGAGTACTTGACGCCATTCACTGAGGGGCTAGTGCTATTCGGGATCCTTGGGACATAACCGCTACCCTTACCTAACCTGAACCTTGACCCTTACCATAAGCATTTTAAATTTCAACTTCAATGGGGTAGGGACTTCCCAAGGATCCAGAATTGCAAGGACTGTTCATTGAGGCAATGCTTGGGGCAACCGGCAGCGAATTTTGTGATGTTTTTCCTTTCAACTACCAGAAGTTAGTGGCTACTGTTGATGATAACGTAGCTAAATACTAGGGATGCACTATATATCGGTGAACATATTGTAATCGGACGATATTAGCTAAAAATGCCAACATCGGTACCGGCCCGATGTCTAGTTTAACAACGATGTACAAAACCGATGTCAAAGCCTATATAACGTAGGTACATGATGTAAAATGTTACGCTTCACGTGCAACACAGCATTCCTAACCTAGCCCACAATGTCTGCTGTGTGGATCAAGCAGTCAACAAGTCGAGCAGTCATTTGAAAGAGTAAGAACTTTTCAGCAAGACGACTCAAAGACGAAATCCATTAACGCCAAGATAATGGAATTCATTGCCCTTGACAATCAACTGTTCTGTCGTTGGTGTTGTTGGCTTTCGCCAACTGGTCGAGCACTGGTACACATGTTGCCCTACTGGAGTTACACAGTAATAGCGTCACTGCTATTAGCTTCGCGTGTCAAAAAAGATTCACGTCAAATTAGCTTTTAATTTGACACTTTAAATAACAGTTCTATTATAGAATGTGTGTTCTGAATTTGCATGTGCAAAGAAAGCGCCACCACTACTATCAGTAGCACTGTCAAAGCTGTACAAAAAAGTCTGCAAACACGGGCCACGAATGATGTGTTTACAATCCCACGTTGGTAATAAACCATTATTTGTTTGACCGCAACTTCTGGGGTAGCTAGCGTTAGCTTGGTACCTAGCTAGCACCAATACAACCAGCCTGAAAACAATGACCAGTAGAAACTGAACTTTCTTTGCAATGATTTGGGAATCCTTGTGAGTATTGTTGTTCGCCTATTGAAATTGAACTTCAGTTCATGAAAATAAATTGCTCGCCAGCTGCTAAACCTCTCTAGGGTAGGGGGCAGCATTCGGAATTTTGGATGAAAAGCATGCCCAAATTAAACGGCCTGCTACTCGGGCCCAGAAGATATATGCATGTAACTGGTATATTTGGATAGAAAACACTCTAAAGTTTCCAAAACTGTTAAAATAGTGTCTGTGAGTATAACAGAACTGATTTAGCAGGCGAAAACCTGAGAAAAATCCATTCAGGAAGTTTTTTTTTTTTTTTTTTTTGGTTTTGTAGTTTTCTATTCAATGCCATTACAGTATCCATTGACTTAGGACTCCATTAACAGTTCCTATTGCCTTCCACTAGATGTCAACAGTCTTTAGAAATTGTTTCAGGCTTGTATTCTTATAAGTGAGGGAGTAAGACCAGTCTGAACGAGTGGACCCTAACGTGACGCAGAGTTGTTTTTTTTTCAGGCGCATGTGCATTTCTTGTTTACCTTTTTTATATTGATGACTTTATTGTCCGGTTGAAATATTATTATAGATCATTTAGGCTAAAAAAACAACCTGAGGATTGAATATAAACATTTGACATGTTTCTATGAACTTTACGGATGCAATTTAGATTTTTTTGTCTGATTGTTTTGACTGAGTTTGAGCCTGTGGTTTACTGAAGAAAACGCGCTAACAAAACGGAGGTTTTTGGATATAAAGAGACTTCATCGAACAAAAGGAACATTTATTGAGTAAATGAATGTCTTCTGATTGCCACCATATGAAGATCATCAAAGGTAAGGGATTAATTTTATCTCTATTTCTGAGTTTTGTAACGCTTCTGCTTGGCTGGTTACTGTTTGTAATAATTTGTCAACTGGGCAATGTTCTGTGCTAGGTATGTTCTGGGCTAGGTATGCTTTTGCCGAAAAGCATTTTATAAATATGACACTGTGGTTGGTTTAACAAGAAGTTAATCTTTAAACCTATGTAAAATATGTTTTGTTTTGTGAATTTTTATAATGAGCATTTCTGTAATTTGCGCTCTGCAACCTCACTGGATGTTGGCCAGGTGAGACGCTAGCGTGCCACATACCCTAGAGAGGTTAACCCTGTTGCCGATAAAGCTATCGTTATATGCAGCCAGCTAGTTTCATCAGGCTAGTGAGGCTCGACCGGACCGGGTTATGTGTTGTGAAGCTCGCCACAATAAGAATTTGGCACAATAGTGGAATTTGCGGGTTGCCTCAGTTAGAGCTCTAGGGGCGCTATTTCATTTTTGGATAAAAAACGTTCCCGTTTTAAGCGCGATATTTTGTCACGAAAAGATGCTCGACTATGCATATTCTTGACAGTTTTGGAAAGAAAACACTCTGAAGTTTCAGAATCTGCAAAGATTTTGTCTGTAAGTGCCCCAGAACTCATTCTACAGGCGAAACCAAGATGATGCATCACCCAGGAATTAGCAGAATTTCTGAAGCTCTGTTTTCCATTCTCTCCTTATATGGCTGTGATTGCGCAAGGAACGAGCCTACACTTTCTGTCGTTCGCCCAAGGTCTTAGCAGCATTGTGACGTATTTGTAGGCATATCATTGGAAGATTGGCCATAAGAGACTACATTTTCCAGAGGTCCGCCCGGTGTCCTTTGTCTAAATTTGTGCGTAATCTTCAGGTGCGGTCATTTTCTCCTGGGATTCAGGAGAGAAAGCATGTATCCAAGAACGATGTATCAATGAAGAGATATGTGAAAAACACCTTGAGGCTTGATTCTAAAAAACGTTTGCCATGTTTTCAGTCGATATTATGGAGTTAATTTGGAAAAAAGTTTGCGTTTTGAGGACTGAATTTATGGATTTTTTTTGGTAGCCAAATGTGATGTATAAAACGGAGCTATTTCTAATACACAAGGAATCTTTTTGGAAAAACTGAGCATCTGCTATCTAACTGAGAGTATCCTCATTGAAAACATCAGAAGTTCTTCAAAGGTAAATGATTTTATTTGAAGGCTTTTATGTTTTTGTTAATGTTGCGTGCTGGATGCTAACGCTAATGCTAACGCTAAATGCTAACGCGAAATGCTAACTCTAGCTAGCTACTTTTACACAAATGATTGTTTTCCTATGGTTGAGAAGCATATTTTGAAAATCTGAGATGACAGTGTTGTTTACAAAAGGCTAAGCTTGAGAGATGGCATATTTATTTCATTTCATTTGCGATTTTCATAAATAGTTAACGTTGTGTTATGCTAATGAGCTTGCTGATAGATTTACACAATCCTGGATACAGGGGTTTTTTCATAGCTAAACGTGACGCAGAAAACGGAGCGATTTGTCCTAAACAAATAATCTTTCAGGAAAAACTGAACATTTGCTATCTGAGAGTCTCCTCATTGAAAACATCTGAAGTTCTTCAAAGGTAAATGATTTTTTTGAATGCTTTTCTGTTTTTTTGTGTAAATGTTGCCAGCTGAATGTTAATGCTAAATGCTACGTTAGCCATCAATACTGTTACACAAATGCTTGTTTTGCAATGGTTGAGAAGCATATTTTGAAAATCTGAGATGACAGTGTTGTTAACAAAAGGCTAAGCTTGAGAGATGGCATATTTATTTCATTTCATTTGCGATTTTCATGAATAGTTAACGTTGCGTTATGGTAATGAGCTTGAGTCTGTATTCACGAACCCGGATCCGGGATGGGGAGATCAGAAAGGTTAAAAATAAAATTACTTATTTGAAAGTGATGCAGAAGGTTACAATTGGGGGAATCATGCCATATTTAGAGTAGATAATGTCAAACAAGGTTGGAATGTGAGTCAATGGAATGGTGTATCAGTCTACTCGGTGACACCCACAGAACACAACTGTGAAGAGTTTATGCAAATATTAGCGTTGTAGCTCTTATCGCGGGACTGTGACAGGGGAGGTGATTTCACACAATCAGCCTATTTTGTGTGTTGACAATCATATTGCACTGTACAGCTTTACCTAAGGATTGGGGATCAATGAAATGGGGTATCAGTCTACTCAATACCAAGATATTTTTTTCCCAGAATACTCCAAAATATTACAAAATATCCACGCAGTATTATTTTTCCTTTGGAATAGTGTTCAATACACCTATAGGTTGACAATAAATGTGGCTCAATTCACAGCTGTTTCATAGTCCTGCAATAAGAGCTACGACGCTAATGTTCTGTGGGTGTCACTGAGTAGACTGATGCCAAATGTCATTGATCAACAATCCATTGGTAAGGCTGCACAGTGAAATAATTATGCCCCCACTGCAATTCTAAAGTATAATACATCCAGTGTGATTTCAACAGATTTTTGTCAAATTAACAAATTGTCTTTTGTTGATGTTCTATAACATTCCAAGCTCATTTAGCATGATCTATTCAATTATGGCATAATTCTACTATTTGTAGTCATTTGCATCACTGTCAATGACATACTTTTATATTAAAGTCCACTATTGTGGCTAATCCTTATTGTGTCTAGCTTCACATAGATGGGTCCGACCACCATCAAATCAAATAACTGTTTTATAAATTAGGGTTATTTTAGATGACACCTAGCTATATAGTTAGCTAACTAACTATATAGCTACTGAAACAGATTGTCATTTTGCTATGTTTTTAGGGAATAAAATTGTTTGCATCCATGAGCTAGCTAGCTTTTTTATGACCAGCACTGTAGGTGCGCGAGACAACTTTACCAGCATCATAGTATACGTATCGATGAATCGTTGTGACATATGAAATACGGTTGATGGTGTAATCAATGTGTAATAACTACGTAAAAAAATTGAGTTTGTTAAATTATGTGATGTGCAGTCATATTCAGGTCCTGATTGGTCAACAAGCTTATTTGACACGTCAAATAGTGTGTTATTTGACAAGCAAAGACTCAAACGGCGTTCCGTAGTATGATAAATCCTGGTTGAGAATGAAACGACTGCACAATGAAACAGCACAGCAAGTAAGTGAAAGAAATAGGTTTTGATTGTTTTACTGATAGTGGGGACATGCATAAATACCAACAAAATAACTTTTGTGTGTGTGTGTGTAAGCTAGGCAAGTCAGTTAAGAACAAATTCTTATTTACGATGACGGCCAAATCCGGACGACCCTGGGCCAATTGTGCGCCTCCCTATGGGACGTCCGGATGTGATACTGCCTGGATTTGAACAAGGGACTGTAATGACGCCTCTTGCACAGAGATGCAGTGCCTTAGACCGCTGCGTCTGTGTGTGAGTGTTAACTATTTAACTGTACTAGAATGCTTAAGGTCGTTAACATTTTAAATATTGGTTATCAGTATCGATATCGGGTTTTATTTGGCAAGGAAAATATCAGATATCGGTATCGGCCAAAAATGTAATATCGGTGCATCACTAGTGAATAGTGAAAATGTGTCACATCGTTGAGCTTAGGCTTCAGTGCCTATGCACATTTTTTGCTGGAATCCGTGCACTTTATTCTCCTTTCACTAGAGTAACATATTGTGGTGTACAATTGGCCGGGTTTTGCCAGGGTAGACCATTGTTCGTTCGTAAGAATTTGTTGTTAAACTGTTTTCTTCTATTAAAAATCATCCCTTTCTCGTACTCCAAAGTGTTATGTGGTGCTTAAGTTAATGTTCTTTCCTCAAATGTAAGAAATCGGCTTTCTGATTTAAAGCACTTAAAACATTTTTTTTTTAGCTATAATACAAATATTAGCAGATATATTGGTTTTCTGTAAATATTTCCACTTTTAAAATTGGTATAGGATCCTAAAATTGGATATTGGTTGGCTTTTATCAGTCTCAACAACCATTTCGAAGAACATTCTGAGAAACTGAAGTAAATTCTGACAAACTGATTGTTCCCCAACAAGTCCCTACAAGGCACATAGGCTACGTGCTCCGTCTTGCTCAAGGAAATATTTGATGCCGTTATTGTCCCGGATTCTTACCGCAGTAGGCCTAGAAGTTTGTCATTCTTTGGAGACAATTTCCCTCTCACGTTCAACTTAAAGGGAATGGAGGTAACCTAAATGCTCAGACACCGGTAGGATTGTCAAAGTACTAAGCACCTCTGAATAGATATTGTCGGCAGTCAATCTCTTGTGTTCACACAGCAGACACCTTGGAAGTGGGAAGCCACTCAGCCTTGTTAATATACTCCAAACCAGAAGGTGGCAGTAGCGTTTTTTTTACAGTGCTAACACAGGCAGCTGTTTCATGGAAACTAACCTAATCCATTGATTTAATTCTAATGTTAATACTAGCAACAGTGCTGTTTGTGCCGTCATTATTTTAACAAACTTTGCATCTGCACTGTTCAAATGTGTTTTTGCTAAATATTCAGTAGACATTTTTTATTTAACTTTGCAATCATTGTTTTGTTTTTTTGACACTTTCAAGTGAAACATCGGAGTCTCAGAATCACTCGGTTACCGTGAATTTATTTCCAAACACCTTTTTTTGACATGCATGCTTATCAGATGTAAGTCACTTTATCTTTTCTCTAAAACTGCATTTTATCAGCCTATTTCTAAGTGCAAACTCATGCCTTTTCTTAGCTAGGATGCTGTGGTAGCTGTTTTGGAACTGTGTAGTTGGTCGTGTTTTTATACATGTGAATGTGCACGATGTGGACAGACAGTTTGCAACATGTAGTAGTGCAGGAGGCTAAAGTGACAGTTTGTGACGCAGACAAAAAGGGAAAGCGCAAGAGAATGAGAGGAGGATGCTTTACTCTGAGATAACGACGCCTGTACAGTATTAAAGTAGAGAGAATAGTTAGCATGTAGGAGAGGGAAGGTGGTTTTGCATCTAGCCGCTAAGAGTAAAACAGTAATAAAGTTAGCCCCATCTGTAGCTGTACCAAAGAGAAGCTCAGGCAGAAGAGGGAGAGAATGAGGAGAGTGAATAAGTACACTCTGCCTGCATAGCTGGCGATTTAGATAATGTAGAAATCTTATTTTCGTGGCCAAATTAGTGCTCTGGCAAAGAGCATTGCTGTATTGAGCTGTTTTTCTGAAGGAGAATTGTTGCCTCGTTCTACAAAGAATGCACACTTTTTTAAAAACCAGGCATGGAGTGGTTGGGGTGGTAGGCAGGTGGGTTGCTCCATGTTCAAATATGCCTTTATTATATGGAGCGTACGATAGATGGCCATACCCCCTCTAAAGTCAAAGACCCAACTAACTCACAATTCAGGTAGTTACAATGTGCCTGCTGGAACGGTTTACTCTGATGTGGTGGGAACTCAATAGAGCTGAAGGCAGCTGTGGTATAGTGTAGTGGTAATGGCGCTCCTTTGGTGGAGGGGGGGCACACAGACTGCACTGATTTGTGGCGTTGTGATGAATCAGTAGAATTGTACTAAGTGCTGATTGCATTAACTTGGGGCACAATGCCGGCAGGACAAATGGATGCACGGTGAAAGGGAACTGAATGGCGACTGTTTCACACACTGTTGGGACATCTGTGCTGCTGTAGTTGACTAATTTACACATTTGATGCCCCCGTTTTTATTTTGAAAATGTGGTATTTTGTTTATTCTAAATGTAGCCTATATGTTGGTTTATGCAACTCTTGTAGTAGACCAGTATAATGACAAGTATTAAAGTCGAAAAGAATGTGAAAGTCACACCTATATGGTTTTATATAATTATTCTGCATCTAGACTTTACACTCTTTGGGATTTCCCCATATGTGCTAAGTGCATATCAGGCCATCAAATTAGAGCTGATCACACCAAAGCACAAACCACACAGAACTTAATTTGAGGGCAACAATCAAACCTATCCACATTGTAATTTGATTTATCTTTTTAAAACCCCCACCAAACTGCTCTTGGCCTGGCAGCATTCCAGTAAAAGGCCTGTTTTTATGGGCCTGTGTGCATGAGAGCGTGCACATGTGAGTTTCATTACTTGATCGCCTCCAGAGACTGGAGTCTGAATTGGCAAATCTTATTACTGGAGGCGAAGCATGTCTGCGAGCAGGATTAGACAGCGGGAGAGCGAGAGAGGGGGACATGTGACTAATAGAAATTGAATAATGTGTCCCTGAACAAAGGGGGGTCAAAATCAGTCGGTATCTGGTGTGGCCACCAGCTGCATTAAGTACTGCAATGCATCTCCTCATGGACTGCACCAGATTTGCCATATCTTGCTATGAGATGTTACCCCACTCTTCCACCAAGGCACCTGCAAGTTCCAAGACATTTCTGGGGGGAATGGCCCTAGCCCTCACCTTCCGATCCAACAGGTCCCAGACGTGCTCAATGGGATTGAGATCCGGGCTCTTCGCTGGCCATGGCAGGCCACTGACATTCCTGTCTCGCAGGAAATCATGCACAGAACGAGCAGTATGGCTGGTGGCATTGTCATGCTGGAGGGTCAGGATGAGCCTGCAGGAAGGGTACCACATGAGGGAGGAGGATGTCTTTCCTGTAACGCACAGCATTGAGATTGAGCTTGTTGCCATTGCAGGGAGTCTGATGCTGTGACATACCGCCCCAGACCATGATGGACCCTCCACTTCCAAATCGATCCTGCTCCAGAATACAGGCCTCGGTGTAACGCTCATTCCTTCGAATGAATCCGACCATCACCCCTGGTGAGACAAAACTGCGACTCGTCAGTGAAGAGCACTTTTTGACAGTCCTGTCTGGTCCAGCAACAGTGGGTTTGTGCCCATTGTTGCTTGTGATGTCTGGTGAGGACCTGCCTTACAACAGGCCTACAAGCCCTCAGTCCAGCCTCTCTCAGCCTATTGCGGACAGGCGGAGCACTGATGGAGGGATTGTGCGTTCCTGGTGTAACTCGGGCAGTTGTTGTTGCCATACTGTACCTGTCCCCCAGGTCTGATGATCGGATGTACCGATCCTGTGCAGGTGTTGTTACACGTGGTCTGCCGCTCCGAGGACAATCAGCTGTCTGTCCTGTAGCGCTGTCTTAGGCGTCTCACAGCACGGACATTGCAATTTATTGCCCTGGCCACATCTGCAGTCCTCATGCTTCCTTGCAGCATGCCTAAGGCACGTTCACGCAGATGAGCAGGGACCCTGGGCATCTTTCTTTTGCTGTTTTTCAGTCAGTAGAAAGGCCTCTTTTGCATCCTAAGTTTTCATAACTGTGACCTTAATTGCCTACCTGCTGTAAGCTGTTAGTTTCTTAACGACCGTTCCACAGGTGCATGTTCATTAATTGTTTATGGTCCATTGAACAAGTTTGTGGTCAATTAACCTGTCTAGCACACAGGTTCCTCTAGCGGTCTGCTTTCTCTATGATTTGCTTGACCTTCACTTGAACTCTGTTGAACTCTGCATCCAGCAAATGAGTAGATAAAGCATGTCTGGTTGGAGGGGTGTATGCTGTGCGAAGAACATTCAGAAATCTCTTCAAATACACATTGCATGTGAGCATCAAGAGTTGAACCAGTTGCATACACAGCTCAAGCAAGACATTCATCAGCATTTCTCTGACTACGTTCCTCTGACTACTTATGATTCCAGGAGAACCATGCGCTATTGATATCGACAAGGTGTCTGATTCATCATGATTTGGCATGGTATTTACATAATTACACAACTTTTCCTTCTACTTTAGCTGCAGTGAAATGTCTCCACACATCAGATAGTGCCCGTGGCATTTTCCTGTAGAGATTAGAAAAAAATGAGTAAAAAACCTTAAATACATTTCCATGTATAGATGATTAAGCAGTTATATTAAACAACTCCTTTGTAAAATGAATGTTTTAAAATGAAATATGTATGGAAATAGGTGAATTAACACTCCTCAGTTAGCAGGCTCTCAAGCAAGCTAAAACCCACATGGTAGCAAAAACTAACTAGCAGAAATTGTTAACAAGTTAGAAATGATTTAAACACACTTTGCTGTAGGCTACTAATTACTAGGCTGCGATCCCCGTACAGGGATCAACATCAGGGGAAATTTCAGAGTGACAACTAAAAATACAACGTCGTAACATTAAACATTCTTGAAAATGCAAGTGTCTTACATCCTTCAAAAGATTAGCATCTTGCTAATGAAACTACGTTTTCCGATTTTAAAATAGCTATTACAGAGAACAAATACCATGCTTTTGTTTGAGAAGAGCAATCAACAACAAAAACATTTTCCGCCATGACAGTTTTTACACATTCACATCTGAAGGTAAAATTATGACTTACATTCTGATATCTTGCTCTTATTTTTCTTCCTGAGGGTCCCAGTGATCAAATGAAGTGCCGTTTTCTTTGATAAAATCCATTTTTATAGCCTAAATCTAAACATTTTGTAACCCGTTTGTGCCGTGAATTCTATCTCTATCAATTTTTTACGGGGCATTCGACGTAATTACACACGGTAAACCATTGTTTATCTAGTCATGGTTGGTTTCAGTGCATTCCCCTGGATGTTTGCAACACAGCCAAACGCCATTTTTTTGCGGGGAGTATTGACCGAAGTGAACTGATTTGAAGACAACGAGCAATGACTACCTTGCGCACCAATAATTTTAGCAAAGCTTCGTTGATTGACTGTATTTCTGCCCACTGACCACTGATCTTCTTGAAATCTAGCTGGGTAGATAGCCAATGAGCTGAGGTAAACGCCAGTATGTAATGGTTTTGGGTTGGACCACCATTCCTTGTTTGTAAATGCACGCGTAACGAACTCCATTCCCGCCTTGACTATCAGAGGAGTTGCTGTGACGCTTGTTACGCACAGCAGTATTTTGGAAAGTTGTATTTTCAACGATTTCATTGAAGACATCATGGCGAATAAATCAGGAAAAGCGAAGTCATAGTATACAGATTTGCACCAGATTATAGAATAGATTGATCGAGAAAGTGAGAGATTTTTTTTGTATGAGGAATCTTTGAGTGTTATGATTCAAACAGGAGCTGAGGAGCTGTTTCTGCAAGGACAGGACGTACTTCTGGACCGGTAAGTGCTAATGCCGTTGTATTATATATATATATATATATATATATATATAATTAATTAATTAATTAATTAATTTGCAATGGTGTGTGTATATATATATTTTCCATGTCAGATATATACAGTGGGGCAAAAAAGTATTGTCAGCCACCAATTGTGTGAGTTCTCCCACTTAAAAAGATGAGGCCTGTAATTTTCATCATAGGTACACTTCAACTATGACAGATAAAATGAGAAAAAATCCAGAAAATCACGTTGTAGGATTTTTAATGAATTTATTTGCCAATTATGGTGGAAAATAAACTTTTGTTATTGACCAAATACTTATCTCAATACTTTGTTATATACCCTTTGTTGGTAATGACAGAGGTCAACTGTCATGCTGAAAGACCCAGCCACGTTTCATCTTCAATGCCCTTGCTGATGGAAGGAGGTTTTCACTCAAAATCTCACGATACATGGCCCCATTCATTCTTTCCTTTACACGGATCAGTCGTCCTGGTCCCTTTGCAGAAAAACAGCCCCGAAGCATGATGTTTCCACCCCCATGCTTCACAGTAGGTATGGTGTTCTTTGGATGCAACTCAGCATTCTTTGTCCTCCAAACACGACGAGTTAAGTTTTTACCAAAAAGTTCTCTTTTGGTTTCATCTGACGATATGACATTCTCCCAATCTTCTTCTGGATCATCCAAATGCTCTCTAGCAAACTTCAGACGGCCTGGACATGTACTGGCTTAAGCAGGGGGACACGTCTGGCACTGCAGGATTTGAGTCCCTGGCGGCGTAGTGTGTTACTGATGTTAGGCTTTGTTACTTTGGTCCCAGCTCTCTGCAGGTCATTCACTAGGTCCCCCCGTGTGGTTCTGGGATTTTTGCTCACCGTTCTTGTGATCATTTTGACCCCACGGGGTGAGATCTTGCATGGAGCCCCAGATCGAGGGAGATTATCAGTGGTCTTGTATGTCTTCCATTTCCTAATAATTGCTCCCACAGTTGATTTCTTCAAACCAAGCTGCTTACCTATTGCAGATTCAGTCTTCCCAGCCTGGTGCAGGTCTACAATTTTGTTTCTGGTGTCCTTTGACAGCTCTTTGGTCTTGGCCATAGGTGGAGTTTGGAGTGTGACTGTTTGAGGTCAGGTGTTTGTTGTGGACAGGTGTATTTTATACTGATAACAAGTTCAAACAGGTGCCATTAATACAGGTAATGAGTGGAGGACAGAGGAGCCTCTTAAAGAAGAAGTTACAGGTCTGTGAGAGCCAGAAATCTTGCTTGTTTATAGGTGACCAAATACTTATTTCCCACCATAATTTGCAAATAAATGTATAAATAATCCTATAATGTGATTTTCTGGATTTGTTTTTCTCACTTTGTCTGTCATAGTTGAAGTGTACCTATGATGAAAATTACAGGCCTCTCTCATATTTTTAAGTGGGAGAACTTGCACAATTGGTGGCTGACTAAATACTTTATTGCCCCACTGTATATTTTCAATTTTTTTATTCAAATGGAATGGAGTAGAACAGCAAACACACACACACAACCACTGCCTCTGCTACTCCTCCTGTTCAGGGGAGGGCAGGCCCACAACAATGGCCGGAGTTGAATGGAACAGCACTTCACATTAGTGACTGTTCCCTCTGCTCTATACAATACATATCTGTTTATTTTATGTGATGATAAAAGGCTCATACATTACAAATATTTATTTTATGTTTTCTTTCACAGTGATAGCGACTCCGACTTTGAGCCTCCGGTGCCAAGCTGCACGCTCTACCTCTGCCCCCTCTACTACTGCCTCCAGTGGTGTTCATTTGCCACAGTTCATTACTGCAGGCATGACTGTGCCTCAGGGCCAAAAGGGCACAGCATGGAGGCGTCGTTGTGTTCTGTGTCGCGTGACCTGCACCACTTCTGCAGGTTGCTTCTGCTTTACATCAGAAAGAGACTGCTATGGGACATGGCACAGGCAGCAAAATATTGTGTAGAGGACTTCCAAAGGGTGTACTGTTTTTTTTAAATGTTCTAATATTGAAAAAACAATGTTTTGTGTGTGTGTGTGTGTGTGTGTGTGTGTGTGTGTGTGTTAGAATTGCTTTTTGATATGTTGTATATAGTTATAGGTCATTTCACCAATTCGGCCACTTGGATACATTTGGGCAACTTGTGTGGGACACCTGGGTGACTTCATGCTAAATGTCATGCAGCTCACCCATTCCTGAAGTTATCCGTCTGAAACTTTGCACACCTACAGTTGCTCTCTTGTGTTATCCATCAGAATGTTCTCCAGCATCCTATCTGACTGTGTGGCCTTTCTAGTACATGTGAAAGATGATGCTACAACAATAAAAAACATAAACTTATGCTCTTTCTTTCTCTTTTCTTCCACCAGATCTACTGTTATATTCTCCTACATTCAATTAACATTTCCACAAACTACAGAATGTTTCCATTCAAATGATACCAAGAATATGCATATCCTTGCCTCTGGGGCCGATCTACAGGCAGTTAGATTAGGGTGGAAATTGAGAACAAGGGATGCAGCCATAAGAGGTTAACAAAAAATATATTCATCCCACCCAGTACTGTAATCAAAACTTACCAGAAAGCATGTCGTCCTTGGCTCAGACAGTGTCATAGTGTGGGCTCAATAGCATCTCATTAGTGTGCAAGATCATCTGTACATGGGATGGAAGAGTGCACTGTACATGTGATGGAAGAATGCACTGTTTCAATTCCATTGAATTGGGGATAGTTTAACCAATTATGCCACAAGACCTAGAATTGCCTTGTGTATCCCACAAAAAAAGGTTCACTGTTATAAGCAACAACAACAAAAAAATGAATTTAAGCAAAATTCCCCAAATTCCAGGGCTTAACCTCTCATGGAAAATTTCTGGAAAAATTACAGAAATTTACCGGAAAGTTTGCAACCCTAACTGTGATATGGATCTATCACACTAGCTATATCTGTTTATCAAAGTAGACTGTAGACACCTCCCTCTTCTGTACTGTAGTGTTTTTTCATAATGGCTAAACAAAGGTAGAGGAAGTTTGGTTCTTATATCTATTAATGGGAATGCTTTGGACTTTATTGATTGAATCAATTGATGTAGGCCTTAAACAAACAAAAGTTTTGTTTTTGTTCAAATAGCGGCCTGGATGGCAATGGTTGTCGTCATTATTTGTCTAATTTCTTGGAATCTGTAATGGTGAGTCTTGAAATTGTACATTATGATACTGGTTTATTATAGACCTTCAGTTGAACCAAATATTTTGCACAAAGCACCAATAAATTAATATTTTTTTATTTTTTTATCTTGGATTTTTTTCTGCCAGTGTAGCAACAGGCTATTCATTGGTTCTCGGTGAGGTGCATGCGTTGCTTTTTTCTCTCTGCAGGGGGAGACGTAGTCTCACTTTTCTCATGCCTGCAGCCCCATTTCATGTGTCCAAACTCAAGATTTCTCCATGTTATATAGCCTATTTCACATGCAATTACACTGCATGGTAAAGTAGTAAAAAGCCATACTGACCTGAGAATTAAATATTGTTTCAACAAAGCGTCAACTGCTGAGGACAGATTTTTTTTTTTTTTTATACCCAGTTGCCCCTTGAAGTAAATGGACTAAAGTCACACATCGAACACTATGGCTGCTCTACTGGTCATCAGTTTTCAGTCACACTTTTTCCACAGAACCTCCTCCCCAGAAGAAAATAAACACTAGAACCTATGAAAATGCCTGGACCTTACACTTAACAGAGATGTGCGCTATCTTTAGTCCGTTTTTGGTGTTCCATGCCCTGGCCTGGCCACAGCCGTTACTGGAGTTTACAGGTACCGTTTGAACTGGGGAGAGAGTGTTCCCTCCGCCGACGCCTGCCGCACCACAGCACCAGTGGCAGCTGCGTTGACTTCCTCAACCTGTGGTTGACTGACTGGCTGACTGAGCTAATGCCTTCTGGGATATTATGAGGAATCCTGCAAATAATAATAATGCAGGCATAGACATTTTTTTTTAGCTTTGGGAGAGACGGCGCTGAAAGCTGCAGAAGGACTAACCTGTATTTTTGCATTCTTTGTTCACTCTCTGCAGAGCAAAGGAGCGAAAGCAAGTGAAATGGATAAACCAGTTTATCTGGTTGCCCCTCTCTCTCTCGTTGCCCCTCGCTCTCTCTGCTGCCCCTCTCTCGACGCCCCTCTCTCTCGTGCTGCTGCCCCTCTCTCGCCACCCCTCTTGCTCTCGCTCGCCGCCCCTCTCTCTCGTGCTCTCGCTCGCTCACATCCCCTCTCTCTCGCCGCCCCTCTCTCTCTCGCGCGCACTCTCGCTCGCCGCCCCGCTCTCGTGATGTTCCCCAATGCTGGAAGGGAGTCCACCAAGTGTAAAAAGTTTGGGAACCCCTGTTCTAGTCCAGTGGAACTTAATGGTGCCAACAGATATGGCAGGTCTGCTTCTAGTGCCTAAGCAACTTTGCAGTATTTTGTTACATTATTGTTACATACTAATTTCTTACATTATTAGCAATTTTTTTTTTTTTTATATTACATACAGCCGGTAAAAACTTTTGGATATCAGAGTGGCGGTAACTCACCAACATTACGACCAGGAATACGACTATCCTGAATTGGATCCTTTGTTTGTACCCCCCCCCCCCCCAAGGCAATGGAACTTATTCAAGAGGCTGCTCCAAAACACCTCCGGCAGAGATGTATTCGGAGTGGACTTCTAGTCTGACTCAGGAGGCGTTCACACCATCCACCGCTTCGGGTATATTACTCGCTAATGTTCAGTTTCTGGATAATAAAGTAGACCAGTTCAGGACGAGGATCTACTTCCAGAGAAACATCAGGGATTGTACCATACACTGTTTCACAGAAACATGGCTCTGTCGGGATATACTGTCCCTGTCCATACATCCAGCTGGGTTCTCAGTACATAGCGCAGACAGAAATAATGAATTCTCTGGGAATATGAAAGGTGGGGGTGTATGTTTCATGATTAACTACTCATGGTGTGATTGTAATAACATGCAGACACTCAAATAATTTTGTTTACCCGACCTAGAATACCTCACAATCAAATGCTGACCGCATTACCTCCCAAGAGAATTATCTTTGGTTATAGTCACAGCCGTGTATATTCCCCCTCAAGCCAATACCATGACTGCCCTCAAAGAACTACACTGGACTTTATACACACTGGAAACCACATATCCTGAGGCTGCATTTATTGTTGCCGTGGATTTTAACAAAGCAAATTGGAGGAAAATGCTATGGAAGTTCTACCAACACATTGACTGTGGTACTCGCTTTGGAAAAACATTGGACTGCTGCTACTCAAAATGTCGAAATGCCTACAAGCCCCCCCCCCCCCCCTCCTCCCTTCCTATAGCACGGGTACTTCCTGTTTGAGTTTCTGCCTAAGGTCTATTCAACGCTGGTCTGACCAATCAGAATCCAGGCTTCAAGATTGTTTTAATCACACGGACTGGGATATGTTCCGGGAAGCCTCTGAGAATAACGTTGACAAATACACAGATACGTTGACTGAGTTAATCAGGAGGTGTGTAAGAGATGTTGTACACACTCTGACTATTAAAACCAACCAGAAACTGTGGATAGATGTTTTAGCAATCGCGCAAAACTGAAAGAAGGAAACACCGCATTAAACCATGGCAAGGTGACTGGGAATATGGCCGAATACAAAAAGTGTAGTTATTCTCTGGTAAGGCAATCAAACAGGAAAAAACGCCAGTACAGAGACAAAGTGGAGTCGCAATTCAACGGCAGACACGAGATGTTTGTGGCAGAGTCTACAGACAATCATGGACTACAAAGGGAAAACCAGCCACGTCGCGGACACCGGCATCTTGCTTCCGGACAAGCTAAACACATTTTTTTCCGGCTTTGAGGATAACACAGTTCCATCAAGTGGCCTGCTACCAAGGACTTCTCTGTGGCCGATTCCTTCTCTGCGCCCTCTCGCCGCCCCTCACTCTCTCTCTCGCTGCCCCTTGGATTCTCTCTCTCGCTCGTTCACTGCCCCTCTGCCTTCATTAGATCCCTTCTGCTCTGTTTCTTGGTCTCGTGGCAGTGCCTCATGGAAATCACCAACTGATCGGCCCGAACATTTGTCATTTTCTGTGTCACTCGACACCGACCCGTCGGCATTGGAACTATCAGGTCGCGCAGATGGTACTGAGAAACAACTTTATCTTCCCCCTCCCTGTATCACTCACAGGGCTGCTATGGATAGAGTAAATATACACAGTCCCAGATACAGGACACTTTGAATAGTACTGCGGTTTGAGGGAATATCCACCAACCAATCGTTTTTTCCCCCCCTGTTACTTAGAGTCATAGTATCTATGTACATTATATCGTAGAAAATAATATTGTGAAATCTGATAGTCTACTCAAAGCTCTGATACTAAAATCAGTGTGTGTCTCTGTACAGATGAGCACACAGAGGTAGCATTTCACTTTTAAGAACACAATGTATCTTACTATAGTTATCACAATGGTAAATGCAGTCTTATCTATAATCTAGGAATGCTAGAATGTGATTGTAGATAAGTTGAAAAAATAGAACATGATGATTGTATCTAGGTCTAGCTAGGCTTGTTGTTCTGCATATTTACTTTTAGCAGCACTGAGGCCAGGTGTAAATTTAGCCCCAGGTTGTGAAGTGAGTTTCCCAGAAGCGGGAGGCCAATGCAGGCAGGGCTTTGGCAGTAGATTGACAGCAGTGTAGGATGTCTGTCTGGGTAGGAAGGTTACACTTCCAAGTCATGCAGAGGTGGCACTGGATGCCTAGCTCTCTATTTGGGGAAACGTTGCTGTTCCAGTACCTCAAAGTTCACTGCTTCTGAGAAAATGACTCGCTTTCTGGTCCGTGTGGTGCGGTCCACACTGTGTCTTCCAGATGACGGTTGTCTCTTTAGCCTACACAGGGTTTAGCGTGTTTAGTGGCTGAAGGTCTTTCTCCCTGCTAATCCAGTTGGTTCACATACAACCGGACAGCGTTATCCACAGCGTTTGGTGCGCTAACGAGGACATAATGTTAAAATATGGCAGGAAATTATTTAGGCAAGCAAAATAATAATCTCCTGGGGGAGAGAACGTTTCCAGGCTAAAGACCGGTGTTTATGCGTAGATGGCTACTCTAGATGCCCGGTTTTGTGCCCGTTTACAAAAAAGGGTAGAGCAAAATAATTGACATTTGTTTGTTAAAAACAATAGGATAAAATCACTTGTAGGCAATGCCACTACATTGCCTTAATATTGGAACCCTTTGAAATCTTCTGAGATGTAGAGCATCTAACATAAATAAATACATCTCTTAATTAGTGAAATAAAGGGAAACTGTGAAAGGGGCTCCATTCATGGTCGTCTGCGTTTGAAACTGCAGACTGAAATCCTCAAACAGTTGGGCCTTTCAGAAAGGTGCTCTTTCAAAATAACCTTTTTGCAAATCCAAATAAAATTGGTGCCAGCCCACAGACCCTTTCATGTCCACACCTGGATGCTAAGATCTAATGAAAATAGTGGGGTGGGGGGGGGCAAAGCCTCAGACCTGGCTTGCCTCATGCATATCACATGGTGTTTGCTTAGCCCCTTGGTCCACCCCAACGCTACCTTCATGGTAGCCTACTGCTCGGCACCTCTCCAACCTGAATCGTTCGGTTGTGCACAGTTGCCTTTTTGTCTCTCCATCAGTCCTTTGCTCTGGTGTCTGCAATACCTTTTGAAGTAGCGCTCCAGTCCCAAATCTCCCTTCCTGACCATTTTTAAAAGGCGTACCATGTGAATGCATTGCAACGTGGGATTGATATATTAATAGGCTGCCTGAGGGCAAGGGATGTGGGTGGAGACCATCATGGTGGTGGGATTGAAGTGGAGGCCCAAAATTGGCCCCTTTGTGTCGTGTTAGACAGGGTTGGAGGAATTGACTCCGTTACCTATAACCATCCAGGGCTTGGTTAAACCAGGATCGGGCAACTTTCAGTTAATGTACTGCATTTCAATGCACTTCCTGAAATGTTGAAATAAAATGAACCCTCAACAACTTATCCCCTTTCCTCTCTCACTCTTTGTTAGCCTCCATAATTGTTATCGATTGAATCCTAAAACAACCTTTTTTAAGTGGAAATGACTTACTGAACCGTTATTCCTCTCTTCTCTCGTCTTCCAGGCTCCGCCCTCCTGGACCTGACAGAGCAGTTTGCGCTCCCAGAGACAGCTCCTCCCATGCTGGCCAAGCTGCTGGAAGCCATCGAGAAGAAAGGTGCACTGGCCTGTACACAATGGACTAGCACACATGTCATCTAAACATTTCCTAGATTTCATTCTAGAAGATCCACCCCTCGTGTATCAACATGGTTTCAGTTACTTATGTCATTATTTATTTAACCTTTATTTTGACAAGAAGTCATGCTGAGATAAAGGTCTCTTTGGTCTGAAGAGCCCTGTAATTACAATAATATTCCCAAATCTATACACTATGAAAAGCAGAACAGTGATACAAAACACAATCATAGAAAACAAAACACATTCAAAGTAATTAATCAGCTGTCTTAATTGCCCTAGAGTAGGGCTTTCCAACCCTGTTCCTGGAGAGCTACCATCCCGGTAGATTTTCGCTCCAACCCTATTAATCTAGCGCTCCTGATTCTCACACTTAGCTGGTTCATAAGATGAATCACATTAGTTAAAACTGGGGTTAGAGCAAAAACCTAAAGGGTAGCTCTCCAGAGGCATCATGATATCCAATTTGAGAGAGTTTGGGAGGATATTCCACAAGTAAGGTGCAAAGAAACTAAAAGCAGGTTTACCTAACTCTCTGAGACTAGGTCTGGTAGTTTGTAGTGCGCTTTATTCCCTGAATGTTTTTATACTTAAATAAATCGGAAGGCCTTTTTATAGTGATTTTATGACTTTCTAGGAATTTATGTAGTTGCATCTAAGCTAGGGGCTTATCATGTGCTGCTTGATTCTGTGTAGGTCTGGACAACCCAACGCTGTACAGGACCTTCACAGCCGATGGTGGACTGGATGTTAGACAGTGCTTTGACACTGGTGAGCAGAATTCATGTTTATCTCTTACAGTGCATTCGTAAAGTATTCAGACCCCTTGACTTTTTCCACATTTTGTTATGTTACAGCTTTATTCTAAAATGTATTAAATTGTTTTTTTTCCTCATCAATCTACACACCTACCTCAATGACAAAGCAAAAACAGTTTTTTTAGAAATAGCACATTTTAATTAAGTATTTAGACCCTTTACTCAGTACTTTGTTGAAGTACCTTTGGCAGCGATTATAGCCTCGAGTCTTCTTGGGTATGACGCTACAAGCATGGCACACCTGTATTTGGGGATTTTCTCCCATTCTTCTCTGCAGATCCTCTCAAGGTCTGTCCGGCTGGATGGGGAGTGTCGCTGCACAGCTATTTTCATGTCTCTCCAGAGATGTTTGATCGGCTCTGGCTGGGCCACTCAAGGACATTCAGATACTTGTCCCGAAGCCAATCATGCGTAGTCTTGGCTGTGTGCTTATAGTCGCTGTCCTGTTGGAAGGTGAACCTTCGCCACAGTCTAAGGTTCTGAGCGCTCTAGCGCAGGTTTTCATCAAGGATCTCTGTACTTTGCGCCATTCATTTTTCCCTTGATCCTGACTAGTCTCCCAGTCCCTGCCGCCGAAAAACATCCCCACTGCATGATGCTGCCACCACGATGTTTCACCGTAGGGATGGTATTGGCCAGGTGTTGAGCGGACACATTCAGGTCAGAGTTCAATCTTGGTTTCATCATACCAGAGAATCTTGTTTTTCATGGTCTGAGAGTCCTTTGTGTCCCTTTTGGCAAACTCCAAGTGGGCTGTCATGTGCCTTTTTAGTGGGGAGTGGCTTCCGTCTGGCCACTCTACCATAAAGGCCTGATTGGTGGAGTGCTGTCCTACTGGAAAGTTCCCCCATCTCCACAGAGGAACTCTAGAGCTCTTCCATTTTAGAATGATGGAGGCCACTGTGTTCTTGGGGACCTTTAATACTGCAGAAATGTTTTGGTACCCTCCCCCAGATCTGTGTCTCGACACAATCCTGTCTCGGAGCTCTATGGACAATTCCTTCGACCTCATGGCTTGGTGTTTGATCTAACATGCACCGTCAACTGTGCAAACTTTTATATAGACAAGTGTGTGCTTTTGAAAATCATGTCCAATCAATTGAATTTACCACAGGTGGACTCCCAAGTTGTAGAAACATCTGGATGATCACTGGAAACAGGATGCACCTGAGCTCAATTTCGAGTCGAATAGCAAAGGGTCTGAATAATTATGTAAATAAGGTATACATTTTTTGCAAACATTACTAAACCTGTCATTATGGGTTCCACAAAATGTGGAAAAGTCAAGGGGTCTGAATACTTTTCGAATGCACTGTATATCCACCTGAATTCAATGTTATTTGACTTTGTGTGCAATTTTTTGGGGGGAAAAACAGTTTGACTTTGAGCTAATGGTATGTGGTTCTATTCAGATCCTCCGTCAGCAGACCTGGACCAGATGGACCTGCAGATGCTGTGTGACGGTCTACGTCGGTACCTGCAGGATCTTCCCCAGCCTGTCATCCCACCGGCCATCTACACTCAGCTGGTCCACACCGCCCAAGGTACTCACACACACACACTGTGACTGTAACACTGCCATACACTCATCAGAGTACACCACATGATGTACACACAATCACATAACCAATATTCTATAGCACCTGCTGTTTCCTTAATGTCAATGTTCTACTAGAAAATGGGTCATGTCCAAATCAGCATGTCGGTTAGAGGTTGCTGTTCATTCAATTTGTTTGTTGCTCTCAGCAATCACTTTCAGTGGAACGTGCCTCAACCCAAAGGTACGGTGTCTAGTTAATTATTGGCCTACAGCAGCAGTCCTAACCTAATCTACCACTGGCCGGGCTGCTGAACACTCTGTACCTTGGAGAGGGAACCCACAGTACCTAGAGCTAGTGTCAATATCCGCACACACACACACACACACAGCAGGTTTGCTTTAGCACGGAAGAACATAAGACAGAGATATCTCAGAGTAATCTTTTTGTCACATGGCCAGAAACAGGATCTCTGTTGTTAACTTATACAAGTTTATCTCAGTGCTAGCCAATCACCTGCAAGTGTACCTTGCACTCCACTCATTGTTGAGCACACACAATCTCAATGCGGTTGTCTAACCCGATTACTGAGCACAGGGCTCCTTTTTCTGCCACCCCATTGGTCGAAGGGAAGTCTGCTAGCACCTCTGTAGCTTTAACTGCGAGAGCTTTTTGAAGGGTTTTGTTAGTGCGTACCTGTGCACACATTCAAAGTCGTGCATGTGTGGCAATGCAATGTGTATATCTCCCTATGTGATCGCTATCTATGAATTTGTGCGTAAGTGTTAGCACATAGAAACATGTGTATGTATGACACACCTCCCTCTCTGACAGCTGTGTTTTGGTCCCACAGAGGTGCAGAGCCCCAAGGAGTGTGCCCAGCTGCTGCGTCGCATCGCCAGCACGCCCAGCCTGCCAGCCCAGTACTGGCTCACCTTCCACTGCCTGCTGCGCCACTGGTCCCGAGTGTGCCACAACGCGCCCAAGAACCTGCTCAGCTCCCGTGCCCTGGGTGAGATCTTCAGCCCCGTGCTCTTCAGACAGCAGGCTGCCAGGTGGGTGCAGGAGAGAGAGGAACTGGCACTCACAGACAGGTGTGCACAGACAGCCAGACACTTTTTATATACTCAAGGAAACACACTCTCAGGCAAGCAGCCTACACACACACACGCACACACACACACACACACACACACACTCTCACTGACACACACATTTGCAGTGAAAGGATTTAGGTTTGGAAGATTTTCTATTTGCCAGCTGTGCTGTTGCAATTAAAGCAGCCATGCTTGAAGTCCCATCAGTTAGAGAGTGACAAAGATGGAGCAAGATCATGCACACATTAATCACAACAGCAGGGCCAGTCAGCTGGCCTGAGAATCGCTTACTCTATTTTACTTCTTTTTTTTTCACTCTCATCAGCTGCGAGCCCAGCCCGGATGCTCACATCAAGATCATTGAGACCCTTGTGACTAGCGAATGGACAGAAGCACAGGCGGCTCCAGGTTTGAAACACACATTGTCCTTTTCCGTTATTCGTCATCTGTTAAATTTCTGGTTGGGGGTGTATGCAGAGATACAGAACAACTATATTTAAAGCAATAGGACTGCCCATCTCTTCCTCTGTGAAATTATTTACACTCATGTACTGTACTTTGTTATTGAGGGGCATTGAGAGAATGGCCCAAGTGCATATATTAAGACTGCAGTGGCGCTAAGCCCATGGTAGTTACTGACTGACTGAGTGCGGGAGCCGAGGGGAAAAGCAGGGAACCTGGGCTGATCTTAGCCCGTAGAGCCACACGGGGGCTCGCACTCTAGCAGTAGCACAGAGCACAGGATGTACTGGCTGCACTGCATGGGAAAAAGCCTCCATTGTGGGTCAAAAGCTGCCCCATCGCATACCTGGCTGGCTCCATTTATTACAGCTTTAGTTAAGGTTTTCTGCACTTGTTTCAAAGGCTTTATTGTTATATGCCAGTCAATGTTTGCAAATTGGCTGCAATTAGCCTGTCTTCATTTATAAACCGGGTAGTTTGGATCCTGGATGCTGATTGGCTAAAACACCATTCCACCCGTCTGTATATGGGTATGATGCAAAAATCCACGTTTACTGTTCTATTTGAAGTATCACTACACTGTTTTTGATATATCACAGCAAATGACAAAAGAAAAGCAATAATGGTTTTATTAAACACATTATTTCTCCTTGCTTCTAGCCTAGAATTTGGCTTGCATAACAACAAGAACAACTCTTAGTTGTGTTCTATTGGCCATATACCACCCCCTCTGAACTTATTGCTTAAATATCAGCCTTTAATTTAGAATCGCTGAATTTTTTCCCTCACATTTATAACGCAATCTTTAATACCAGAATCTTGGCTTGGCTGTGTTTGTCACACATCTTTCATTGTGACTTGGCGATGGAACCTGCAGAGCATTCTTCTGGGATGGGAGGAACTAGCTTGACTCATCAAAACAGTTATGCAAATTGAAGCATATAGCCTAGACTTAGGCTGCAGGAGTTTGTTAACCCATGGTAGTCTCTCAATGATGGGGTCTAAAACGGTATTGTGTAAAAATGGGTTGTTCATTTTTGGTTTGTAGCCCAGGATAGAGCATCCATCCTCTCGAGCAGGAAATCAGTGGCGTGTTGAGATCAAAGTGAAAGTAGTTGAGGTTACAGGGCTCTAGGTGAATTCCATCCTACATGTGCTGTGAAGTGAAGTAGGCTACCCTTGATTAATTATGTAAGATGTTATACCGTGGCCAGAAATGCACAAACTACATTTTGAACATTAGATAAATTCAGGCCATGAAGGAATAATACCCTATATTGTATTTTTTTATTTTTCAACTAACCAGTTACCCTAGCATTCTCTAGACTCCAGCAGGCCGGATGGTGTAGGACTGCAGAACGTTTGCGTGGCACAGTTGGCTTTTTACAGTCGCTAGTTAAAACTGCTTTTGGTGGGCAGGCCCAGTGCCTGGCTGTGACTGTTAAAACGTTTTATTACCTGTTTGGGACTATTTGTCAGGAGTTCGCACCTGCAGGAGCAATGGGCCGACGGGGAGGCTGGCCGGGCGGGGAGGCTGGCCTGGCGGGGAGGCTGGCCGGGCGGGGAGGCTGGCCGGGCGGGGAATGACAAGCTCACCACCGCAAGCTTTTCTCTTTCTGCTGAACCAGCCAGGTTCCTTCCTGTGTGAATGAACACTCGTATGCTCACACACAAACATACTATGTTCCATGTACAGACACACACACATATACATACACGCCAGGCAGGTTGAAACTGGGAGGGGAGCCGTTTGGTGATCAGTTGTGTCAAATTTGACCTGTTTAACATCACCTGTGTGTGAATGTGTGTTTGTCTTTGAGAGCATGTGAGACTTTCTACGAAAGCGTGTTTATGTTTACTGTCTGCACATGCGTGTTTCTCTGAATAATAATCTGCCTGTGTGTGAGTGTCTGTGTGCCTCCTCAGTTACTGGGGGCCTATTTTAAGTAATCAGCCAAAGGCCTACTTAGTTTTAGTTGGCTGGAAACTGGGTCTGTTCCACAGAGCACCTCTTGTTAGCCCAGTGGCTGCTCCTACTTCCTTGGGCCACAATCCTCCCCCTCTAACCCCCCCTCCCTCCACACATCCCTCCCAGCACCAAAGTGCCCAGCTCAGCAAATATCTGAACCTGTGCGAGTTAATCATAAGACTGAACACTCCCTACTCCCTTCCTTTCAAACACGGAGAGGGACACGCACAAAGACTCGGTCGGCACTATGGCCAGGTTTCAGAGTGGGCATGCAGGGCCAACACCGGGGCAGCAGCTCAGCTAATCATTAACCAATCAGCGGCCCCAACACGCCCAGAGAGAGAGAAAGAGGAGAGGGGGTAGAGGGTAGTCGGGAGAGGATGGGGGGTGGGTTGGGAGAGTGAGAGGGAGTTGAGAGAGAAGGGGTGTGAGGAGGGGTAGATAGAGGGGGGTAGAGCAAGGGGAGAGGGGTAGAGCGAGGGGTAGAGCAAGGGGAGAGGGGTAGAGCAAGGGGAGAGGGGTAGAGCAAGAGGAGAGGGGTGGCTAGAGAGAGAAGGGTGTAGAAAGAGAAGGCAGGTAGAGAGAGAAAGTGGGAGGTAGAGAGCAAGAGAGAGAGTGGGAGACTGGGGTGGGTTAGCGAGGAAGAGAGTGGTGAGGTAGAGCGAGAGAGGTACAGAGAGGCACGCTTCCCTCCCTCTCTCACACCACCTGCGCCAGACCAAGGAGTAAGCCAGGCAGTCAGGAAAGCAGAGCAGGCAAGCAAGCGGTCGCATGCTGCACCTGCCTCCCAAGAGTTACCGGATTACCTGGATTTCATTAAGTACTGGGCTGTCATCTTCCCTGAGAACTAAACTAAAAGAATCCAGATAAAGCCACAGAATGGAACTTTTCAGGAGGACTTGAGTGTTCGATCTGTTTGGATTTTGTACATTGTTTTGGGGGAACGAAACAAAGTTCATACTGGAGACACCACTGGTGCCTTTACCAGAACATGCACAACTTGCAACGTGAGTTTGAGATCTTGAATCTTTACAAATCTGATACATTAAAATCTTAAATGTTTATTGCTAATGCAAGGGCTTCAGTTAAACCTTTAGACAGAGATGAATAGGCCTGATACATTTTTTTTAAATAACTGTAC